>NC_044041.1:205157193-205848800 GCF_901765095.1 Microcaecilia unicolor
CTGCGAGGCTTTCAAAAAGAAACTGCCCTGGTCAGCTGTTGACCTGTGCATAAAGCTTTGAAAAATCCACTCCCTCCCAAGTCACAGGACACAACACAGGGGTCTAAGCTAAGGAGTCATTCCTTGCCTGGCTTTAGGACTGTGTGTTCCAGGGGATGAAAGTGGAGCTTTAGTGCCAAATAGGTCTGGGAGAAAACTAGAGTCTTAGTGGTTGTGACACCTTCAGAAGTGCCACAAGAAGAAATGTAAAGGGAAAATGGACTTGATATACTGCCTTTCTGTGGTTTTTGCAACTACATTCAAAGCGGTTTACATATATTCAGGTACTTATTTTGTACCAGGGACAATGGAGGGTTAAGTGACTTGCCCAGAGTCACAAGGAGCTGCAGTGGGAATCGAACTCAGTTCCCCAGGATCAAAGTCCACTGCACTAACCACTAGGCTACTCCTCCAAATGTAGAGTATGAACAATGGATACTGCCCAGCAGAATAGGCAGGACTGATTTTTGGTGGGGCCTGAGGTTAATATGGAGGGAAGTGGGGAGGGGGGCATTAGACAGTGTGGCTGTTGACACCAACTTCAGTTTTCCTCTCCTCTACCCTGGCTGAGAGGGTCTGACAAGCAGATGGAAAGGTGTTTGCAGAAAAAAAAAAAAAAAAGACCAGATACTCAAAGCATTTATGTTCCTAACTTTCCTCATAAATTGGCCTCTTTGAAAATTTACTAAGGCTGAGAGCATAGATTTTTATTCAAAGGGCCTGACATTCAGCGAGCGGCAGTCAGTGTTTTGCTGACCGCTGCAGTTGTATTCCCTGATATGAAATGCCAAGCCATATCCGGACACCAGCACTGTTGCCTGTAAGCTGAGCGTAAGTCCTCCACCTACAGTTCAGCCAGTGGGTGGCGCTGTTTCACTTTCACATCTTCAACAGTGAGGGACAGGCAAGCTCTGAAGGACTCCAGGGAAACTGCCTGTTCCTAGAAATTGGAATCACAGTATTGAAACAGCACCTCCCACTGGCAGCAATGTAGCTGAAGGACTACCCCCCACTCAGCTTAGAGGGAATAGTGGATACCAGGATGGACTACTTCGGCATACACAGTCAGCTAACACTTACGCAGTTAAATGCAATATTCAGCTCTTAACCGGCAAGAAGAACAGCATAAAGATAGGACTGTGTTTTATGTGGTCCTGTTCATGCGTTTATCCCAGCCAGTTATGTGTTGAATATCAACACTGAACCAGCTCAATGCCAAGTCCGTCCTCAGAACACCCACAAAATAGCCGGTTTAGGCTTAGGCACTTACCAGGCATTTTCAGCGGCCCTGTCCAGTTAAGTGCCACCAAAGGGAGGGGCAGGGGATCTGTGATGCCATCAGATACTGCCATTGGCCAGTGCCCACTCCAGCTGGTGCAGGAAACGGTATGATGTCAAAAAGTTGAAGCTGGTCTCCCCCAGCAGCTGCCATATTGGTGTACCCAAAACAAACCCCCTCGAAAATTCCCCAAACACCCCACCCCCTCCAACTCCCCTCCTAACAGAAAGAATGCCAAACCAAGGAGGTTTAATAAAACAATATAAACCTCACAAGTTTGCTATTGTTTTTCAATAGCATTTGTGAATGTTTTTGGTCACTCAATATGGCGGCTTCAGCCCACATAATGGTCCAGATAGGCTTATGCCGTCTCCTGTCTTATTAAACCTCCTTGTGCTCTGCATCCTGTCAGGCCTGTCACACCAGGCAAATGTCTCATATGAAGCATAAAGCCTTTTCAGACCATAGGATACATTTTAGAACTATTCTAATCTTAAAACTCCCAAAATAAATTAAACTTTTCAGACACTTCTGCTCCCCACGCACTGGTACCACAGATTGTAACTAGACTGAAGTCTCCAGTGCTGCAAGGGTTAAGCAGCCCCCTCCGGAGCCTGCCTTTCAGGCATTTCCTTTTATAAACAGGTAAAGGGGCTCACACAGGCTAACAGGGCTTTCTGATGGCCAGTGATGAAGCCCTGTAATGCCAGCAGAGCTGGGCCTCTCCATGCTCTCTGCTGGCTGCCCTGGAAGAGGAGCGGAGGCTGAGACAAAGCCCCTCTTTGTCCATTAGAAAGGCCCCTTCTCAGGTTCCCGAGCTGTGCTTCATACTCACATCCATGCCATCGGTTCCCGGAACTCCTGCTGGACCTGGAGGACCAGGTGGTCCTGGTTCACCTGGTGGACCATTCTAGCAAGAAAGGGGGAAAAGACAATCAGAGTTACGAGTGAGAAAAATGGAATGGACCTGTCATCTGGAACTTTCTGCAGCTCAGAAAAAGTGATTTTAGCTCTGGTGACTTTTCAGTTTCTTTTAGCTAAAGAACAGAGCAGGGTCTTTGCATTCAGAGTGACAGCCACAGAACCCTGTTCCCTCTGGTATTATTAAAAAGGAGCTCTCAGGGGTCTTTTGTCACCCCGGCATGTCTGAAGCAGCGCTGGATGGGAGAAATTCTAGAGGTTAAAAGAAGGAACATATAAAGTAGCTCATGGAAGCTGACAGAAAAGCATCAGAAGACCAATTCAGTCTCCCCTCTACAGCCCACAGACCCCAAATATCTCTATAAGTCTGGTTACACCCATAGACCCCCCCATTTTCTCTGCTTTTATGTTTGGGTACAGTCCATAGACCCTTGTTTTAAGAATATAAGCGTTGCCATACTGGGACAGATGGAAGGTCCATCAAGTCCAGCATCCTGTTTCCAATCCAGGTTACAAGTACCTAGCAAGATCCCAAAACAGTACAATACATTTTATGCTGTTTATCCCAGCAATAAGCAGTGGATTTCTCCCAAGATCATCTTAAAAATGATTTATGGACTTTTCTTTTAGGAAGTCATCCTAACCTTTTTTTTTAAAACCCCGCTAAGCTAACTGCTTTTACCACATTCTCTGACATCGAATTCCAGAGTTTAATTACTCGTTGAGTAAAGAAATATTTTCTCTGATTTGTTTTAAATGTACTGCTTTGTAGCTTCACTGCATGCCCCCTAGTCCTAATATTTTTGGAAAAAGTAAACAATCCATTCCCTTCAACTGTTCCTCTATCATATCTCTCCCCTCAGCCGTGTTTTCTCCAAGCTGAAGAGGCCTAGCTGCTTTAGCCTTTCCTCATAGGGAAGTCATCCCATCCCCTTCGTCGCCCTTCTCTGTACCTTTTCTAATTCCACTATATCTTTTTTGAGATGCAGTGACCAGAATTACACACAGTATTTGGGATGTGGTCACAACATGGAATGATACAAAAACATTATAGCACTCTCATTTTTGTTTTCCATTCCTTTCCTAATTATACATCTATCTGCTTTCTTAGCCGCTGCCACACACTGAGCAGAGGGTTTCAACGTATCATCAACGATGACACCTAGATCCTTTTCCCAGTCAGTGACTCCTAACGCAGAACTTGCATTACATAACTATAATTCAAGTTCCTCTTTCCCACGTGCATCACTTTGCACCTGATCACATTAAACGTCATCTGCCATTTAGATGCCCAGTCATAAGGTCCTCTTGCGATTTAACAAGCAAATGTAATTACCTCACTAGTTACTGCCATCCCTAGATCATTTATAAATATGTTAAAAAGCAGCGGTGCCAGCAAAGACCCCTGGGGAACCCCACTGTCTACCCTTCTCCATTGAGAATACTGACCATTTAACCCCACTCTCTGTTTTCTATCTTTTAACCAGTTTTTAATCCACAATAGGACACTACCTCCTATCCCATGACTCTCCAATTTTCTCCGGGGTCTTTCATGCGTTGAGTCTGGTTACGGCCCATAGATCCCCATTATCTCTGCTGTCCCTTCCCTCTCTCGCCTCTGCTTATTTTCAGACTTTGTTGAATTTTGGTTCCAGTTTTTGCTTCTAGTACATTCCCTGGAAGGCTGTAACACACCTCTCGTATTCTTTTCTGATCCTCCGCTGGCCTCCTTTCATTCTCCTCTTTTTAATCTTCTCAGGAAGATTACGGTCCAGAGGAACGGGAAGACAGGCACAGCTTCCATCCCATATGCTTTAGGGGAACTAAAAGGGGGGGGGGGGGGCAGGCTCTTTCCTCTCTGAGCATTTTAATGCAGACCCTCCAGCTGAATAAATCCTCAGCAGAGCCTCAGGCTCAGCACATTTCACAGAACTGTCATGTCTATGAGCTCTGTGGTGTCCATGGTAAATTCCTGCATCTGCTTCAAATGGGGTACATAGAGAGGTCTTCCTCTGTCAAGAGTGACCCAGACTGACCGGACTCATGAGGAAGATTCCTGGTTCACTTCCCCAGCTGTAACCTTTATTCCCCAGGTCAGCCAGGACTGGAGATGCTGTAAAGGGAGAGGGGGGTGAGGAAAGCTATGCTTACAGGATCCTGCATTTCAGTTTCCAAAAGCAACCAGGGTTATATCACTGCTATTCCTACTTATCATTTCTATAGTGCTATAATTGCCCAGCTAAAACTTATGTGCAGGGGAGGGGGATGTACCAACAGAGGTGGAAACCCATAGGAACTGAATGCTGGCTTCTAGTGCCAGATCTCAAACAGAGTTAAAAGAAACAGCAGGGGAGATTATATAGAACCACTGGTCAAAAAGAAGGGTCACTTCTCGACCCTCCCTTAGCTGCCAACGATTTTGTCTTCATAGAAGCATTTGCAAGTTTAAGACATTCAGCCTGAATAGGAAGGAAAACCCCAGTCGCTCGTAATATCTGTTTCTCTACTGCAGAAGGTTCCAGGAACAAAGCAACCTCTCTAGTCCCCAGATTATTGGCAAATGCTTTTCTGGTGGCGTTTCTGTGGCTCAATCACTCCTGTGATAGAAGTTGGCAAAGACTCCAAACAAGGGCATCACAGCATCATAATCACAGCAGTCTATGAGACTGTACGGTACCCCAGATGAGACATCACCAGCCTCCCTCCCCAGCCCTCCCTCACTGCTCCCAGTCTCCTAGGAGAGATTCTGCAATGACAAAGCCCTCTGCTCAGTCTCTTTCTGTAACATACAGCAACACTCAGCACAAGGCAAACATAGAATCTAGTCAGAGAACACATCCTGTGACAGGGTGGCTGAAACCTGCAGTAAAATGAATCAACAGCTACGGTCACGATACTGTGGAGAATTTCCGGATCAGAAATTTTCCAGATATTTAAACATGTGATGAATTTCCCCCTCGAGACAGCAGAAGATCCACTTGCAGGAGAAATAAACAGGTTGCACACTTACAATCTGAGCCAGTGAGAGACAGGCGAAGTTTAGAAGCAAAGTCAGCTTGAGGATTCTGGATGAGCAAGCCATGCTGAGGGGGTCTGGCCAGCCAGGAGCCCGGACAGGCGTTTCTTCTGCTGCTCAGCCCTAACAGTCCAGACCTAGGCTGGTTGGCACGATAGGCCCTGCCCCCTCCAACACGTAAACCCCCCAAATCCAACTTCACTCCCAGACCTGTGCAGGATTCACAGCTCATGAATATGTAGCAGGTCTCTCAGTACAGAACAGAGGACTGGCCAAGAACACCAAGCACTGTAGGACTGGGCTCAAAATGCAATTTGCAAAGGATGTGACTGCAGGCCCCGTGTTTTGATGACAATGTCTGGGTCCATTACTGCTGCACTGTGTAAGCAGGGTGTTGTACAGATAAGGCTCTAACCTCCTGTAACCAGCAGCTCACCACTGGGTGGCGCTATAGAGGTCACAGTTGCAAAATAGGCGATATTGTCACTGCTTGTATGGTGAAATGAACACTGATATAACGGCATTCTGAACGTGTAAATGATTCTGTTACTAGCAGGACTGCATTAGGTTTCCAAGAAGGTACTGTGGTTTTTACACCCAGACACAGACAGGTGGACCCAGGCTTCTACCTCCCCCTACTTGTTACAGGAAACTGTGAGCCCTCCAAAACCCACCAGAAACCCACTGTACCCACATATTGGTGCTCCCTTCACTTGTACGGGCTATGGTAGTGGTGTACAGTTGGGGGTAGTGGGGTTTTTTTTTTTTTTTTGGGGGGGGGGGTTCTCAGCAGACAAGGTAAGGGAGCAATGGTGTACCTGGGAGCATTTTATAAAGTCCACTGCAGTACTACTACTACTACTTAACATTTCTAAAGCGCTACTAGGGTTACACAGCGCTGTACAGTTTAACAAAGAAGGTCAGTCCCTGCTCAAAGCAGCTTACAATCTAAAGGACGAAATGTCAAGTTGGGGCAGTCTAGATTTCCTGAATAGTGGTAAATTGGTTAGGTGCCGAAGGCGACATTGAAGAGATGGGCTTTGAGCAAGGATTTAAAGATGGGCAGCAGGGGGCTTGGCGTATGGGCTCAGGAAGTTTGTTCCAAGCATAGGGAGAGGCAAGGCAGAAAGGGCGCAGCCTGGAGTTGGCGGTGGTGGAAAAGGGAACAGAGAGGAGGGATTTGTCCTGTGAGCGGAGGTTTCGGGTAGGAGCGTACGGGGAAATAAGGGAAGAGAGGTAGTGAGGGGCTGCAGATTGAGCGCATTTGTAGGTTAGTAGGAGAAGCTTGAACTGTATGCGGTACCTGATCGGAAGCCAGTGAAGTGACTTGAGTACCCCCAAGGATGCCCTAATGCTTTCCTGGGATGTCACTTTTCCACTATTCTACCTGATGCCAAGCTGTCTATTTTTTTTTATAACATCTGAGCCTTGTGTCTATTGTTTATCATTAGATTTGGGCTTTGAATTCAGATCTATAGATGAAAAGGAGGTCTCATTACATATATCTAAATACCAGAGTGCTATTTTTCCATACTTCATAGCAAGAGTGTACATTCCCTAATTACCTGTCCCTAATGCATCTGAAGCTTTTACCTCCTCAGTGCATGTAAATGCTTTCATCCCTGTGTGGATTCTCTGATGCCATGTGAGGCTTTTCCAACCAAAGCGTTTACCACATTCAGGACATGTAAATGGTTTCACTCCTGTGTGTATTCTCTGGTGCGTTGTGAGGTTCACCTTCTGACCAAAGTTATTACTACACTCTATACATGCAAATGGTTTCTCTCCCGTGTGGACTTTCTGGTGCACTTTGAGATTTGCATTACAACCAAAGCTTTTGCCACACATTTTTCTTGTGTATTTTGTAGGTTTTGCATTTGTTTGAAAATGGACCAAAAAATAAAACATCCAAAACACAAATCATTTTTCTAAACAGCATTTTGAAAAGGAAAAGAAGACTTTTTTGTTATAGAAAATGACCTTTCCTGTTCTGATTTTGGATGTTTTATAAAAAACTAGTAAAAAAGCCCCGTTTCTGATGCAAATGAAACGGGGGCTAGCAAGGTTTTCTTCTGTGTGCATGTGGGAGTGTGTGTGTCCCTGCCCTCTGCCCTCTCTCCCCTCCCCCCTCTGAATCCTTCACTGTTACAGTGTGTGCATGTGGGAGTGTGTGTGTCCCTGCCCTCTGCCCTCTCTCCCCTCCCCCCTCTGAATCCTTCACTGTTACAGTGTGTGCATGTGGGAGTGTGTGTGTCCCTGCCCTCTGCCCTCTCTCCCCTCCCCCCTCTGAGTCCTTCACTGTTACAGTGTGTGCATGTGGGAGTGTGTGTGTCCCTGCCCTCTGCCCTCTCTCCCCTCCCCCCTCTGAATCCTTCACTGTTACAGTGTGTGCATGTGGGAGTGTGTGTGTCCCTGCCCTCTGCCCTCTCTCCCCTCCCCCCTCTGAGTCCTTCACTGTTACAGTGTGTGCATGTGGGAGTGTGTGTGTCCCTGCCCTCTGCCCTCTCTCCCCTCCCCCCTCTGAATCCTTCACTGTTACAGTGTGTGCATGTGGGAGTGTGTGTGTCCCTGCCCTCTGCCCTCTCTCCCCTCCCCCCTCTGAGTCCTTCACTGTTACAGTGTGTGCATGTGGGAGTGTGTGTGTCCCTGCCCTCTGCCCTCTCTCCCCTCCCCCCTCTGTCCTTCACTGTTACAGTGTGTGCATGTGGGAGTGTGTGTGTCCCTGCCCTCTGCCCTCTCTCCCCTCCCCCCTCTGAGTCCTTCACTGTTACAGTGTGTGCATGTGGGAGTGTGTGTGTCCCTGCCCTCTGCCCTCTCTCCCCTCCCCCCTCTGTCCTTCACTGTTACAGTGTGTGCATGTGGGAGTGTGTGTGTCCCTGCCCTCTGCCCTCTCTCCCCTCCCCCCTCTGTCCTTCACTGTTACAGTGTGTGCATGTGGGAGTGTGTGTGTCCCTGCCCTCTGCCCTCTCTCCCCTCCCCCCTCTGAATCCTTCACTGTTACAGTGTGTGCATGTGGGAGTGTGTGTGTCCCTGCCCTCTGCCCTCTGCCCTCTCTCCCCTCCCCCCTCTGAATCCTTCACTGTTACAGTGTGTGCATGTGGGAGTGTGTGTGTCCCTGCCCTCTGCCCTCTCTCCCCTCCCCCCTCTGAGTCCTTCACTGTTACAGTGTGTGCATGTGGGAGTGTGTGTGTCCCTGCCCTCTGCCCTCTGCCCTCTCTCCCCTCCCCCCTCTGAATCCTTCACTGTTACAGTGTGTGCATGTGGGAGTGTGTGTGTCCCTGCCCTCTGCCCTCTCTCCCCTCCCCCCTCTGAGTCCTTCACTGTTACAGTGTGTGCATGTGGGAGTGTGTGTGTCCCTGCCCTCTGCCCTCTCTCCCCTCCCCCCTCTGAGTCCTTCACTGTTACAGAGAGAGAGATTTGATTTTGTGCTTTGCTTCACTGACTGACTGTGTTACAGAGAGGGCGGGGCAGACACTCATGGGGAAACCGGATATCTCTCCCCCTTCACTGACTGTTTGTGTTACAGAGAGGGTGGGGCAGACACTCATGGGGAAACCGGATATCTCTCCCCCGGCTGGAGGCTTCATAGAATATTGGTGGTGCCTTTTATATAGAGAGATGTCCAAATTCAGACTTAGATGTCATATCCAAAAATGCCCCTTGTGCATTTCACTTGCCCAAAGTCACAAGGAGCAGCAGTGGGAATTGAATCCATGTTGCCAGGATAAAAGCCCACTGCACTAACCATTAAGCCACTCCTCCTCTGTTTTGGATGGCTTGCATTTGGACATCTTGTGTTCGAAAATGGACCAAAAAAAAAAAGGACGTCCATAGTATTTTTTTAACACAAATGATAGATGTCCATCTTTTTCGAAAATGACCTTCTTTTCTCTTCGGAATTCGGACGTCTTTGTAAAACTCCCAAATTTTGATTTAGTCATTTCTTTTGAAAATGCCCCTCCTTGTGGGCTTTGTCAAAGATAACTTGCAGGCAGCCCAAATTAAGCAAAAGACGTTGTATGATCGTAAGGCCCAAAATAGAGAGTTTTATGAGGGCCAGCAGGTACTTGTTTTAGTCCCAGTACGTCAGAATAAAGTTCAGGCTAACTGGGTGGGACCTTACAAGGTCATATCTGCCTAAGTGATACAAATTGTATTATATCCTTTATGTTTATCCCACGCGTGTAATGGAATTCAAAGATGCGTGGGATAAACATAAAGGAATCCTGTTCAGAAGGATCCCCAGAAGCTTAGCAGAGATTAAGTGGCAGAGCTGGTAGGGGGAGGCGGGGCTAGTACTGGGCAAGACTTCTACGGTCTGTGCCCTGAAAATGGCAGAAACAAATCAAGGTCAGGCATACACAAAAAGTAGCACATATGAGTTTATCTTGTTGGGCAGACTGGATGGACCGTGCAGGTCTTTTTCTGCCGTCATCTACTATGTTACTATTAATGATTTTGGACAGCAGCCTGAATAATTTGGTTCGTTATGGAGATTGTTACGCAGCTGGGAAGAGCAGAAGATAAAAGCTGAAAAGTCTTAGCAGAGGAGGTGGTGGAGTCCAGCAACTCCAACAGATTGTGTGTTGGATTATTTGTAGTAAATAATTAGCAGATTTTAGTACACACAGCTTCAGCTTTAGAAATGTTAATTTCTTTCTTCATCTCTCTCTCATTCACCCCTGAATAATTCACTGCTGAGTCACTTTAAAGTTGAAGTAACAAAACATCTGTTTACTCACAGTTTGTAGTTAGATTATAATCAGACAGGCTTATATATACATATTACTATACATTTGTATTATCAGCTCCTTCCATGTGCTTAGATGGTAATGGATGCTCACACCACCATAGATCCTCTCAGGTTAGGAGAGATCATGAGCTCCATGTGCTCCATGTGCTGCATGTGCTGTGTCTGCTGTGTCTGACCCCCACAGGAAGTTGCATAGCTGTGTGACCTCTCTAAACAATTCACATCAGAGGTCACAGAGTAATCACAGAGAAATAATAGGTGACAGGCAATGCATGTAAATACAATTACATTCCAACAAACCCCTTCTCATGCATAACTGTCATGCAATTATTTATTCATACAAAGTCCAAGCTTTATACGCAGATTCACAAAATGTTCTCTGGGTAACGGTTTGGTCATGATGTCAGCTGTCATCTCACTGGTGTGACAATAGTGTAGACTGATGACCCCTTCTTTCACCAACTCTCGCACGTTGTGGTATTTCGTTGCGATGTGCTTGGTGCGTGACTGAACCTTGTCATTCTGTGACAGTCGGATGCAGCTCTGATTATCTTCCATTATCTGGATTGGTCTCTGCTCAGCTATTCCAAAATCCAGCAAAAGTTTTTCAATCCACATCAGTTCTCTGCACGCTTCCGATACAGCCACATATTCAGCTTCTGTAGAAGACAGACTCACAATACTTTGTTTATGACTGGCCCATGAAATTTGTACATTTCCATACATAAACACATATCCACTTGTGGATTTATAATCAGAATGATCCCCTGCCCAATCTGAATCACAGTAACATATTAGTTTTGGATTACTATTGGCTGAAATCTTTAATTTACAATCAATGGTACCCTTTAAATACCTTACCATCCTTTTAACTGCAGTCCAATCTGATTTGGTAGGTGAGCTGACCCTTCTGCTCAAAATTCCTACTGCATTTGCTATATCAGCCCTGTACGTGGTAGTTAGATATAAAAGCTTACCTATGGCTGATCTATATTGGATGTTATCTGGTAAAGGTTCTCTTACTGTTTCATCCTTCAGAAAATCAGTGATCATGGGAGTGCTTACAACTTGGGCATCTTGCATACCTAAACTTTCAATAAGCTCATTTATTTTCTGCTTCTGGCTTAGAAGATAAGAACCATCATTTTGTTTTTCAATTTCTATACCAAGATAGTATGACACATTACCCAGTTCTTTTATCTCAACATTCAGGTTTAAACACTTTACAATGTCCTTGTACTCTTGCTCACTTTTGCTTGCAATGAGCAGATCATCAACAAAAGCTAAAATGTATGCATATTGTCCATTTGTGCACCTAGTGTACAAGCATTTATCTGCTTCACCTTGCTTAAATCCTAAATTTGTCAATATTTCATGCAATTTGTCATTCCAACATTTTGCACTTTGCTTTAATCCATAAAGACCTTTGTTTAATTTACACACTAGCTGTCTTTGTTTTGTATTTATGAAACCTGTTGGCTGTTCCATGTACAAGTCTTCAGTTATATCTCCGTGAAGAAACGCTGTTTTCACATCAATGTGGTTGACTTGCATGCCTTTTGAGACTGCAATGCTCAAAAGTGTTCTGATTGTCGTGTGTTTCACTACAGGTGCAAACACTTCATCAAAATCTTCTCCATATTTTTGAAGATATCCCTTTGCCACTAATCTGGCTTTATACCTTTCCACTTTTCCTTGTGCATTCCTTTTTAACTTGAATACCCATTTGCATCCTATAGCTTTCTTGCCAGGAGGTAATTTTGTAAGAATCCAAGTATTATTTTTATCCAATGCATCAATTTCTTCTTGTGCAGCTTTACGCCATTCAGCAGCTTCTTCTGCTGGCATTTTCTCAATCTCATCCCATGTTAAGGGCTCTTGAGCTTCTGCTGACTTTGTTAGGTAAGACAGTCTTGGGGGTGGAACACCTTTGTTTTCCCTGGATGAGCGTCTGACAACAGGTTGGTCTGACCTTTCCGCATCCTCTAAATCTGAGAGTTCTTCTCCAATTGATTCCCCTTCTCCAACTGTACTGTCTTCTTCAATGATCCTTTCTGTGTCTGTTTCCTCTGCCTGTTCCTCGTTAGATACAGATGAGTTGCTTTCAGACATCTGCCTTGGTATGGCATTTATATACACTGGCATGTCTATTATGGTTCTAGTTTCATATTCTGGATGATAAGGCTCATCTGGGATAATCCAGCCTTTATCAACCCTTTTGTTTTCATCAAAATATGTAACATGTCTTATGCCAACAATGCCAGTTTTCAGATTCAAATTCTATATCCTTTGTGTCCTGGAGTATAGCCAACTAAAATGCCCCTTTCTGTTGTGGAATCCAGCTTATGCCTTCTTTGCTTTGGTTCATGAGCATATGCTGTACTCCCAAATGTTCTTATGTGTGACAGGTTTGGCTTCCTACCATGCCATGTCTCATGTGGTGTGCGCTCAGCGCCTTTAGTTGGCATTCTGTTTTGTAGGTACACTGCTGTGAGAATGGCTTCCCCCCATAGTCTTTTAGGGAGATTGCTATCTGACAGCATACATCTGGTCATTTCCACAAGTGACCTAAATTTTCTCTCTGCAACAGAATTTTGCTCTGGTGTATAAGCTACTGTTGTGATATGTTGAATGCCTTCTTGTTCTAGAAATGTGCGCATGCTGTGTGAAGTGAACTCACCACCATTGTCGGTCTGAAGAACCTTTGGTTTTCTTTCAAATTTATTGCTCACCATGGCTACGTATTTCTTCAGCATGTCTGTGACTTGACTTTTTTCTTTCAGCAAATAGGCCACACAATATCTAGAGAAATCATCCAAGAATATTAGCACAAATCTGTTATTTCCCAATGATGGGATATTAAACGGTCCACATAAGTCACTGTGTATTAAGTCCAGCACTTTATTACTCCTATTTCCTGTGTATGCAGGAAATGAGGGTCTCACACCTTTTTGAGTAACACAGTCTATGCATTTCTCCATTTTACCAGCATCTGCACTTATCTGAATGCCGGTGGCTAGTTGCTTACTGTAAAGATCCTGGATCACCTTAGAATCACGATGTCCCAGGCGGCGGTGCCAGATTTCCAGACTACATTTACCATCATTCTTCCTTACTTGCGCCATATGTGAGGCTTCACCTGAAATGTTCAGCTTATAAACATCATTATGCATAAAAGCTTCAGCATACACTTCATCATTTTTAGAGATTGTGCACTTACTGTTTTCAAAATGAATCACAAATCCCTTCTTATCTAATGTAGATACACTAAGCATATTGCAAACTGCTTGGGGAATATACAAGACATCACTTACAGGAATTTCTTTAACTTCGTTAGACACTTTGCATTTTAAGAATCCAATACCTTTTGCTTGGATCTTAGCAGTCCCTGCGTTTGCAGTTTTAAGAATACCTTCCTCTGGACACATTTCCTGAAAGAAATCCTTACAATTGGTTAAATGGCATGTGCTCCCTGAATCCAAAATCCAAGTACTTTCATTTGAATTATTATTTACCATAGTCAAAGATTTTTCTGCCATTAGAAAGCCCTTGTGTTTATCTTTGTCCTTCATACATTTCCTGGTTTGAAAATTCTTTAGTTCCATTGGCTTAGGTGAGCTAGAGGGAGTGTTTTGTGTTTCCTTACACCATTTAGATACATGTCCCTCCTTTCCACATGAGTAGCAAATCAGCTTGCCCTTGGGTGGAGTTTTCCCATAGCTCCGCCTTCCTCTGTTCTTTGCCAAGAAATTTGTTTCATTTCTCTCTGACTGACTTTGAGAACACATCTCCTCAGAATCATTTATTATGCATTCCTGCCTTAGTTTGATGTTGCCTGTTCAAAAGATTGCCCTTCAATGGCCTCATTTACAGACCTAAAAACATCAAACTTCTTTGATAGTGAGGTAAAAAGAAATGCTCTTTTCAATGCATCACACATGGGAATTCCAGAAAGTTCTAGCTTTTGAAATGAAGACATAAGATGCATAATGTGATCATTACATTTACTTTTATCCCTTAATTTGGTTTCATTCAACTCTGCTAGCCAAATTGGTTGCTGCTTTGCATATGTAGTTGCATACATAGTTCTCAGTTTATATAAAATGTCCTTTGGTGTATCTTTTCCCTCCACTAATATGGCTTGTTTCTCTGAGAGAGCTTCCAAAAGCATGCACTTCACATAATAGTTTGCATTGTCCCATTCAGCCATATTTCAGCTGTTCTGTCTTGGTCTAAGCATATATTTAATCTTTTTGCTCGAAGGAGACATATGAATCTTAGTTCCCACTGCCGATAATTAAACTCAGTTAATTTAGGCACCTTGAGAGAATAGAAAAATGGTGAATTTCTTCCCTCAGCCATTTTCTTAGCCTTCTGTCTGCTGTGTGGGGGGAGAGAGAGACAGACTGAATCTTTCCTTTAAAACTTAAGAGAAAAAAAAATGTGGCCTTTTTTTCTGCCTGGTAATATTTCTCTTCTTTTTCAATTCCTGGACCCTGGGCCCATAACCCTTTTTGTTGGATTATTTGTAGTAAATAATTAGCAGATTTTAGTACACACAGCTTCAGCTTTAGAAATGTTAATTTCTTTCTTCATCTCTCTCTCATTCACCCCTGAATAATTCACTGCTGAGTCACTTTAAAGTTGAAGTAACAAACATCTGTTTACTCACAGTTTGTAGTTAGATTATAATCAGACAGGCTTATATATACATATTACTATACATTTGTATTATCAGCTCCTTCCATGTGCTTAGATGGTAATGGATGCTCACACCACCATAGATCCTCTCAGGTTAGGAGAGATCATGAGCTCCATGTGCTCCATGTGCTGCATGTGCTGTGTCTGCTGTGTCTGACCCCCACAGGAAGTTGCATAGCTGTGTGACCTCTCTAAACAATTCACATCAGAGGTCACAGAGTAATCACAGAGAAATAATAGGTGACAGGCAATGCATGTAAAATACAATTACATTCCAACATTGTGGACACGCCTGGCACAGATAAAGAAATGAGGAAGCAGTTCATACACGAGAAGGCGGAAGAAGAGCTGGTGCTGGTTTGGATGTAGGAAGTTATAATATAGTGGTTAGGGTGGTGGACTTTGGTCCTGGGGGGGAACTGAGGAACTGAGCTCAATTCCCACTTCAGGCACAGGCAGCTCCTTGTGACTCTGGGCAAGTCACTTAACCCTCCATTGCCCCATGTAAGCCGCATTGAGCCTGCCATGAGTGGGAAAGCGCAGGGTGCAAATGTAACAAAAATAAAATAGATACTATTGGAGATTCTACATGGAACGTTGCTACTATTGGAGATTCTACATTGAATGTTGCTACTATTGGAGATTCCACATGGAATGTTGCTATTCCACTAGCAACATTCCATGTAGAAGGCTGTGCAGGACGTCAGACTCACAGAAGCAGAAGCCTGCGCGGCCACATTGGTGATCTGCAAGGGCCGACTTCTACATGGAATGTTGCTAGTGGAATAGCAACATTCCATGTAGAATCTCAAATAGTAGCAACAGCGGAGGAGTGGCCTAGTGGTTAGGGTGGTGGACTTTGGTCCTGGGGAACTGAGGAACTGAGTTTGACTCCCACTTCAAAAACAGGCAGCTCCTTGTGATTCTGGGCAAGTCACTTAACCCTCCATTGCCCCATGTAAGCCGCATTGAGCCTGCCATGAGTGGGAAAGCGCAGGGTACAAATGTAACAAAAATAAAATAGATACTATTGGAGATTCTATATGGAATGTTGCTATTCCACTAGCAACATTCCATGTAGAAGGCTGCGCAGGCTTCTGTTTCTGTGAGTCTGACGTCCTGCACGTACTTAGGACGTCAGACTCACAGAAGCAGAAGCCTGCGCGGCCACATTGGTGATCTGCAAGGGCCGACTTCTACATGGAATGTTGCTAGTGGAATAGCAACATTCCATGTAGAATCTCAAATAGTAGCAACAGTGGAGGAGTGGCCTAGTGGTTAGGGTGGTGGACTTTGGTCCTGGGAAACTGAGGAACTGAGTTTGAGTCCCACTTCAAAAACAGGCAGCTCCTTGTGATTCTAGGCAAGTCACTTAACCCTCTATTGCCCCATGTAAGCCGCATTGAGCCTGCCATGAGTGGGAAAGCGTGGGGTACAAATGTAAAAAAAAAAAAGGGTGGAAAATCAAAGAGGAAGTATTTAGGTGGTTAGGCCATGTGGTGGAGGAGTAGCCTAGTGGTTAGTGCAGTAGACCTTGGTCCTGGGGAACTGGGTTCAATTCCCACTGCAGCTCCTTGTGACTGTGGGCAAGTCACTTAACCCCCATTGCCCCCTGGTACAAAATAAGTACCTGAATATATGTAAAGCACTTTGAATGTAGTTGGAAAATACCTATATCAAGCCCCATTTCCCTTCCTTCTTTATCTGCATCCATGACTAAAGGGGTCATCTTAAAAGTACCTGGAGTATGTAAAAGTAGTGTTTCACACACTCAAGCATACAGCACTATCAATGTAACATAGTAGATGATGGCAGAAAAGACCTGCACAGTCCATCCAGTCTGCCCAAGAAATGTGCCAGTTTTTTGTGTATACCTTACCTTGATTTGTACCTGTCTTTTTCAGGGCGCAGACCGTACAAGTCTGCCCAGCACTATCCCCGCCTCCCACTACCGGCTCTGGAAAATATTCCTGCGGATGGGAGATGGGCAGGGCTGGAACAGAGCTGCCAGATAGTTACATAAGCTATGTTGTCTTTACAAAGCAATTACTCAAAAAAGAAGGAACAAAACCAAACAATCATATACTCAAGTGGATAACAAAGTTTTGGTCTAATCTTTAACAATAATCATCATAAATAAATAAGATGTGTGAGAAATGACTCAATATGCCCTTTACACATAGTGAATAACAAATCACCATATGAATGGACTTATGTCTATTTCAATCAGTGCACATCTCCCGATAAAAAACTGAAAAAGAGAATGTCACACCTCCCTGAAAGATACCAAGCTGCAAACTGTACCAAACAGACCACTGGACCCCACAGTCACTCATGGGAAAATCATTCAGCATAAGGGAATCTTCTTGTCATATCTATAAATGTGTTAGGTGACTATAATTGTTCCACACCACTTCCCTCCTTTCCTTACGTCTATGGCCTAATCAGCCTTTCCATATTTTCGTTTTATTTATTTAATTTATATCCAGTGGTGTGCTGGAGCAGGCTCTCACAGGCTCTCGAGAGCCGTTTGTTAAGTTTTTAAGAATTTTGGGAGCTGGTTCTCCATGGCTACTTTAACAAATGGATCCCAACATGTGGGCTTGGGCCCCTCCTGAATTCTCTTTTACTTTGCTGGCGAGAGAGAGCCCCCTGTTAACAATTTACCAGCACACCCCTGTAATATCCCACATTATCCCAACAGATCAGGTTGAATGTAGTGAAAAACTTATTGTGATTACCTGTACAAAAAGTGATGTGGGATAAAATACATTACTGTATTGTAATTTGTATTAATCCTATGTAAGCCACATTGTGCCTGCATGTGTGGGAAAATGTGGAGTAGAAATGTACTATAAATAAATAAGAAAATTAATGACTAATTACAGTATGTCATGGAAAAGAAAGCTAGACAAATTGATAAACCGCCTTGATACCTCCGGATTATTTGGCGGTATAAGAAATGTTTGAAATAAATACAATTTGATTTTATTTTCTTGTTTTGTTTCTATTTATTACTGGGACATAATAACATATAGTGAACAATCATAAAACATTCCGCCAATCCGACTTCCCGTTTTTCTGGTGGGGTTAAGCAGCCAGTAGCCTAAGAGCTTTACTTATACGTAGTAACATAGTAGATGATGGCAGAAAAAGACCTGCACAGTCCATCCAGTCCGCCCAACAAGATAACTCATATTTGCTGCTTTTTGTGTATACCCTACTTTGATTTGTACCTGTGCTCTTCAGGGCACAGACTGTATAAGTCTGCCCCACCTCCCAATCACCGGCTCTGGCACAGGCACAGACCGTATAAGTCTGCCCAGCACTATCCTCACCTCCCAACCACCAGCCCCGCCTCCCGATCTTGACTAAACTCCTGAGGATCTTAGAGGTCCCATGTCCCCAAAAGCACATAATTTGGAATAAGAAATAGATGCGCTTACGGCCCCCACCCCCGTGTTTACTGATCACCTCTTCCTGTTCAGGTTGCCTCCTGCTCCTAAACCCATCAGTATAATGCCTGCAGGAGGGGAACTGCGGTATTTCTTAGACGAGCAGCACAGTCGCACCTTCTGCCTTACACTACTACTGGTATCTCGGCAGGGGGCGCTCTCACACAGTAACACCTATAGACCACAATCAAGTCAAGTGCGACGGGATAAGAATTACTACGCTGCGCGCGACAACCCACGTGACTCTTCCATTCATACTTCCACAGCCGGCCGGCGCCCCGCCTTCCTCGACTCTGATTGGCGGAGCCCCGAGGGGAGGATCCCTGGCGGCGGTGACGTCTCACCCCGAGAGGCGTGGCCCCGGACGCGGAAATCGAGTGCCGCGGTTTTTCGGGAGAAGGAAGCGAGGAGGAGCCGCCACCCGGGAGGGGGAGGAGGAGTCGCTGCCTGAGCGACGGACACTGACGCAGACGAGCCCCGGAAACCCTTCAGTCATGACGGGAAAGTCGGTGCGGGACGTGGAGAGATACCAGGCCGTTCTGTCCAGCCTCCTACAGCGAGAGGGGAACAAGCACTGCGCCGACTGCAGAGCCAAGGGTAAGAGACGGGGGCGGAGCGATAGGAACACGCCCCAATCCCCCCCCCCCCAGCTCTGGACCCAACTAGATCCCACCCCCCTCATTGGCTCCCACCCACCCACCCCCCCCAGCTCTGGACCCAACTAGATCCCACCCCCCTCACTGGCTCCCACCCACCCACCACCCCCAGCTCTGGACCCAACTAGATCCCACCCCCCTCACTGGCTCCAACTACCCCCAGCTCTGGACCCAACTAGATCCCACCACCCCCAGCTCTGGACCCAACTAGATCCCACCCCCCTCATTGGCTCCCACCCACCACCCCCAGCTCTGGACCCAACTAGATCCCACCACCCCCCCCTCACTGGCTCCCACCACCCCCAGCACTGGACCCAACTAGATCCCACCACCCCCCCTCACTGGGTCCCACCACCCCCAGCACTGGACCCAACTAGATCCCACCCCCTCATTGGCTCCCACCACCCCCAGCACTGGAACCAACTAGATCCCACCACCCCCCCTCACTGGCTCCCACTACCCCCAGCATTGGACCCAACTAGATCCCACCACCCCCCCTCACTGGCTCCCACTACTCCCAGCACTGGACCCAACTAGATCTCACAACCCCCCCCCTCATTGGCTCCCACCACCCCCAGCTCTGGACCCAACTAGAACCCACCACCACCAGCACTGGACCCAACTACCCCCAGCACTGGACCCAACTAGATCCCAGTACCCCCCCCCCCCCCCATCACTGGCTCCCACCACCCCTAGCACTGGAACCAACTAGATCCCACCACCCCCAGCACCGGACCCAACTAGATCCCACCCCCCTCATTGGCTCCCACCCCCCCCCCCCAGCACTGGACCCAACTAAATCCCAGTACCCCCCCCCCCCCCCGCACTGGCTCCCACCACCCCCAGCACTGGATCCCCATCAGCTGCCACCACCCCCAGCACTGGACCCAACTAGCTCCCACTACCCCTGGCACTGGATCCCAGTCCCCCCCCCCCTCACTGGCTCCCAGCACCAGATCCCTACCAGCTCCCAGACCCAACTGGCTCTCAGCACTCCTAGTACCAGACCCAACTGATTCCCACTACCCCCAGTTACCAGACCCAACCGGCTCCCACTACCCCCAGCACCGGATCCAACCACTCCCAGCACCGGATCCAACCACTCCCAGCACCAGATCCCCATCGCCTCCCACTACCAGCTCCCAGCACCGGCACCCACCACCCCACCGGCTCCCATCACTCCCAGCACTGGACCCAACAGGCTCCCACTACCCCCAGTACTGGATCCCACTACCCCCCCCCCCCCACCAGCTCCCGGCACCCACCACCCCTAGTACCAGATCCCCACTAGCTCCCAGACCCAGCCCAACTAGCTTTCAGCACTCCCGGAACCAGACCCAACAGACTCCCACTATTCCCAGTAGCTAGCCCAACCCCACCAGCTCCCAGCATGCCCCATAACGGACCCTGCTGGCTCCCACCACACCCCTCACCAGACCCAGCCGGGTCCCAGTACCAGACCACACCGGACCCAGCCCAACCTACTCCCAGCACTCCCAGTACCCAACCAGCTCCTAGCACTCCCACTACCAAACCTGACCCAGTCAGTGCTCTAGCACTCCCAGTACTTAATTGATTCCCAGTACCCAACTCAGTCAATTCCAGCACTGCCAGCAACTTAACCCATCTAACTCCTAACTGTACCCACACAACCTGCTCTCTCGGTGCTCCTACTTCTTGACCCAACCAGCATGCCCAATCCAACCAGCTCCCCAAGTCGCCCAATAAACAGCTCTCCCCATAACCAGTCCAACCAGTTCACCATCCCACCAGCTTAACTTTTCCGAGCCAACTTGTAGCCCTCCTAACAAGTAGCTCAACCAACTTTGCCTTCAGTTTACCCACCTTTCAAATAACCCAACCTGTCATCAAATTAACCTCTTGGCTAAACTACTCGAAATCCCTACCATCAATTAGTCTTTCCAGCTAGGACCTTGGTCTTCACCCCCAGTCCCGGAAGGCCACCAATGGGTCACGTGTTCAGCATTTCCCTAATGAATATGCATGAGAGAGATTTGCATATTTACTACCTTCACTGTATACAGATCTCTCTCATGCATATTCATTAGGGAAATGCTGAAAACCTGACCCACTAGCAAGGCTTGAGAACTAGGGGTCTAGGATCAGCCTTTCCTTTAATCTCGCCTTCCCTTCAAGGAGGTGAATTATTAATTACTTGAATAAGAAATGGTCCTTAAATACAGACAGCGCAGGCTGTAATATCAACTGGGTAAAGGGTTTTATGCGTGGGTTTGGCTTCCTTTGCTCGGAAATGTGAGATTGTCTTTTTGACTGAGAGACATCAAATAAAGGCAAGAGTAGCTTAATCTTGAGGGAACAAAGCAGATGTTTCTCCTGTTGAGAAATTATATGTACACAGGCTGAGTATTGGAGCATCAGGTGTTACAGTATCTGCTGCCTGTCTTACAGAAATTTGAATTAAGGAAGAACTGAGGTGCACTGATCATGAGACACCTCGGGGCGACATTGTCTGTTGGTCTCATGTTAGTAAAAGTGCGATGGACAAGTGTCCATCCAGAGCCGGAGGGACAAAGAGAAGCATAACTGCTACTACTACTACTTATAGCGCTACAAGGCATATGCAGCGCTGTACACCATACATGAAAAGACAGTCCCTGCTCAAAGAGCTCACAATCTAAAAATGGAATGTTGCTAGTGGAATAGCAACATTCCATGCAGAATCTCAAATAGTAGCAACAGAATCTCCAATAGTAGCAACATTTCATGTAGAATCTGAAATAGTAGCAACAGAATCTTCAATAGTAGCAACATTCCATCTAGAATCTCAAGTAATAGCAACATTCCAGAATCTCAAATAGTAACAACATCCCACGTTCCACTGCACTAACCACTAGGTTACTCCTCCACTAGCAACATTCCATCTAGAGGCCTGCCCTTGCAGATCACTACTACTTACAACTACTTATCACTTCTATAGCGCTACAAGGCATACACAGCGCTGTACACCATACATGAAAAGACAGTCCCTGCTCAAAGAGCTTACAATCTAAATAGGACAGACAGAACAATTAAGAGGTAAGGGAATTAGAGGTGGGGATAAAAGGGTACAGGGCAAGTGAGTACTGGTTAGGAGTCAAAAGCAGCGTTAAAGAGGTGGGCTTTTAGCCTGGATTTGAAAACAGCCAAAGACGGGGCTAGACGTATAAGCTGGGGAAGTCTATTCCAGGCGTGAGGTGCAGCGAGATAAAAGGAACGGAGTCTGGAATTAGCAGTAGAGGAGAAGGGGACAGACAAGAGAGATTTATCCACAGAACGGAGTACCTGAGGGGGGGCGTAGGGAGAGACAAGAGTGGAGAGGTACTGGGGAGCGGTAGAGTGAATGCACTTATAGGTCAACAAGAGAAGTTTGAATTGAATGTGGAAACGGATAGGGAGCCAGTGACGTGATTTGAGGAGAGGGCTAATGTGAGCATAGCGACTGGTGGAAAATGAGTCGCGCAGCAGAGTTTTGGACTGATTGACGAGGAGAGAGATGGCTAAGTGGGAGGCTGGTGAGAAGCAGGTTGCAATAGTCTAGGCGAGAGGTGATAAGAGTGTGGATAAGGGTTCTGGTAGAGTGATCAGAGAGGAAGGGGCGGATTTTGCTGATGTTATAGAGAAAGAAAGGACAGGTTTTGGCAATCTGCTGAATGTGAGCAGAGAAGGAGAGAGAAGAGTCGAAGATGACCCCAAGGTTACGAGCTGATGAGACAGGGGAGAATGAGAGAGCACAACCAGCAGATGAGGACGTGCTTTCTTTTGACACGTATAAGAAAATTTAACAAATCGCCTCTTTATAACAAATTGTCCATTTCATTTTAGTTTGCTTTTTAAATCAAAACGAAAACAAAATTTTGGTGTTTTTTTTAAATTGCTTCATTTTAACAATAAAGCAAAGTGGTCACCACTGCAAACTAAGAAAAGCCTTCCTAGGCTGCCTGCCTAAGCCCCCCCCCCCCCCCCCCCTTGTATATTGAATATTGAACTTTTTCAGGGCAGGAAAAGATCCTCAGTCTCTCTGGCCCAGCGGGGGCTGCAATTAAAATACACCATCGTTAATTTTTCCTAGGCCAGGCCCTTACTATCTGTAATTGCGGTGGAAGAGAAATTAATATGGTAAGAGGGTCTGGGTGGATTAGGGAAGGAGGAGTCTGTGTGGGGATCTGGCATTTAACATAACAATTTATCTTATATTCCACTGTACACGTTGCAGTTCTACACGGATAAAGATCAAAAAGAGAGAAACTGGCTATGACCAGGAGTTACAAAAGTCTCGAAAAAAAAACAAATATTATACATAATCTAAATACGATATGTAAATTCTAAGGGTCCTGTTTACCAAGTGCTCGCTAACACTAGAGACACCCATAGGAATATAATGGGTGTCTCTATCATTAACGTGTTCTAAAAAGTTAGCACGCCTACAGCACAGCTTAGTAAACAGAATACAATAACCTAACCCTTCTGTAATAAGAATTTTCAGAACAAATATGTCCAGTCTGCCCAGCAAGATAAACTCATTTTACATGGTACGTTATACTTTATACCCGAGTTTGATTTGTCCTTGCCTTTCTCTGGGCACAGACCGTAGAAGTCTGCCCAGCACTGTTCTTGTATCAAGTTCTGAAGCTAACATCAAAGTCCCTTAAAATTTACACTCCAGCCCATCCCTATCTATTCAGTCACGATCAGGGCGTAGACCGTAGAAGTCCGCCCTGCCCTCCAAATACCTGCATCGCCACCCAATCTCCGCTAAGATCTCCGCTAAGATTCCATTCCTTCTAAACAGGATTCCTTTGTGTTTATCCCACGCATGTTTGAATTCCATTACCGTTTTCATCTCCACCACCTCCCGCTGGAGGGCATTCCACGTATCCACCACCCTCTCCGTGAAAAAAATACTTCTTGACACTACTCCTGTCTGCCCCTTTTCAACCTCAATTCATAGTAACACGGTCCATCCAGTCTGCCCAACAAGATAACTCATATGTGCTACTTTTTGTGTATACCCTACTTTGATTTGTACCTGTGCTCTTCAGAGCACAGACCGTATAAGTCTGCCCAGCACTATCCTAGCCGCCCAACCACCAGCCCCGCCTCCCAACCACCGGCTCTGGCACAGACCGTACAAGTCTGCCCAGCACTATCCCCGCCTCCCAACCACCAGTCCCGCTTCCCACCACCGGCTCTGGCACAGACCGTATAAGTCTGCCCAGCACTATCCCCACCTCCCAACCACCAGTCCCGCTTCCCACCACCGGCTCTGGCACAGACCGTATAAGTCTGCCCAGCACTATCCCCACCTTCCAACCACCAGCCCCACCTCCCACCACCGGCTCTGGCACAGACCGTATAAGTCTGCCCAGCACTATCCCCACCTCCCAACCACCAGTGCCGCCTCCCACCACCGGCTCTGGCACAGACCGTATAAGTCTGCTCAGCACCATCTCTGCCTCCCGCCACTGGCTCTGCCACCCAATCTCGGCTAAGCTCCTTAGGATCCATTCCTTCTGAACAGACCCTAAGGAGCTTAGCCGAGATTGGGTGGCAGAGCCAGTGGCGGGAGGCGGGGATGGTGCTGGGCAGACATCTCCTCTAGTTCTACCACCTTCCTGTGGGAGGAGGGAGTTTGCATTTCATGCATAAAATCCCTTAAGCAATCCATCTAGCTTCATTGGATGAAGCTCTACTGGACAGACAGGATGGACCGACTTTTAACTGCTGTCACTTGTGTTGCTGTATTTATTTGGGGGGTGACCCACGTGAATAATGCATTCTTTCTGTCTGCGGATGAAGGTGATCCTAGATACAGACTGTAATCAGTGTTGTTTCACGTTCCTTAAGCAGCTGTTTCTCTGCAATACATATTGTGTGAGTTCAGCATATATGAGTTGAAAGGTTGAATAGATTAATAATGTGCTTATTTTTCAAGAGGCTTCTTGCTGTTTAATTTGTAGTAATTGTTGTCCATGAGAAATCTTGGATTTGGAACTGGAGCTTCAGTCACTTTCTCCTGGATAAATTGGGTTGGAAGAGAATTAGGGGCAGCTTGAAGGTGAGGAAGGAATTGGGGCTTTGTGAGTTGCCTTCATATTCTCTCCACACAGTTCTGTATCCGGAGGTTTTGGGTTGTTTTTTTTGTTACTTTGTACCCCGCGCTTTCCCACTCATGGCAGGCTCAATGCGGCTTACGTGGGGCAATGGAGGGTTAAGTGACTTGCCCAGAGTCACAAGGAGCTGCCTGTGCCTGAAGTGGGAATCGAACTCAGTTCCTCAGGACCAAAGTCCACCACCCTAACCACTAGGCCACTCCTCCACTGTTGCTACTATTTGAGATTCTACATGGAATGTTGCTACTATTTGAGGTTCTGTTGCTATTACTTGAGATTCTACATGGAATGTTGCTATTCCACTAGCAACATTCCATGTAGAAGTCGGCCCTTGCAGATCACCAATGTGGCCGCGCAGGCTTCTGCTTCTGTGAGTCTGACGTCCTGCACGTACGTACGTGCAGGACGTCAGACTCACAGAAACAGAAGCCTGCGCAGCCTTCTACATGGAATAGCAACATTCCATGTAGAATCTCCAATAGTATCTATTTTATTTTTGTTATATTTGTACCCTGCGCTTTCCCACTCATGGCAGGCTCAATGCGGCTTACATGGGGCAATGGAGGGTTAAGTGACTTGCCCAGAGTCACAAGGAGCTGCCTGTGCCTGAAGTGGGAATCGAACTCAGTTCCCCAGGACCAATGTCCACCACCCTAACCACTAGGCCACTCCTCCACTGTTGCTACTATTTGAGATTCTACATGGAATGTTGCTATTCCACTAGCAACATTCCATGTAGAAGTCGGCCCTTGCAGGTCACCAATGTGGCCGCGCAGGCTTCTGCTTCTGTGAGTCTGACGTCCTGCACGTATGTGCAGGACGTCAGACTCGCAGAAACAGAAGCCTGCGCAGCCTTCTCCATGGAATGTTGCTAGTGGAATAGCAACATTCCATGTAGAATCTCCAATAGTAGCAACATTCCATGTAGAATCTCCAATAGTATCTATTTTATTTTTTGTTACATTTGTACCCTGCGCTTTCCCACTCATGGCAGGCTCAATGCGGCTTACATGGGGCAATGGAGGGTTAAGTGACTTGCCCAGAGTCACAAGGAGCTGCCTGTGCCTGAAGTGGGAATCGAACTCAGTTCCCCAGGACCAAAGTCCACCACCCTAACCACTAGGCCACTCCTCCACAGATCTGCCCCTGATTTTCCTGGGCTCCTTGCATGCACTCTTGAAATGTTTGGGTTCTTGCAAGGGATGGTTTCACGAAGTTTGCCAGCTGTTTGTGGCCAATGAAAGTGGAAGGCTGCACATGTCGGTGAAACCCTGCACTCCTGGATTTACCTGCTCAGAGTACTTTTCATCTTTATTTTTATTTATTTGTTGCATTTGTATCCCGCATTTTCCCACCTCTTTGCAGGCTCAATGTGGCTTACAATACATCGTGAATTGTGGAAATATATAAGAAAAATATACATTTAATATAGCAGAAGGATTTGGGGTGACATGATAATGATAAAACATGATAGTAGTTTAACAAACACATATTGTAAGGCAGTTCTTAAGAAATATTGGTGGGAATCTGATGGGCTTGAGAAGTTACCTGTGTGTGGTTGAGAGCATCTTTGCGTGAGGGTATTCTCACACTAGTATCGTGTTTCTAAGAATACTTGGACCATCCCCTCATCAAAGTCCCCAGAGATTACACCACAGCTGACCAGGGCAGTGTTACGGACTATGCCGTCAACTGAAGCTCTGGAAGAGTACACCTTTACTTGCTGATTGTCTCGTGATTATGTCCATGCAATTCTGAAGAAGCACCATTTCTCAGATGTCCAAAATACGTCTGTGCTGATTCATTCTGGGCCTTGGCCACTGGCCCTCTGGATGACTCACAGAAAGCTTCCTAACGGTTGAAGGAGGGTAAGGATTTTGCCAGGAAGTAGCTGCCAGTCTTTGATGTGTATGGACGATTACATACAGGACTTTTCACGGATGTGCTCTCCAAACAAGGAGGTTTTGGCGGTGTATTAGCACTGCCTGTGTCATTTACAGGACACAGCAAAAAGTGAGGTGTTATCAGTCAGTAGGGGGTTAATAATTCGATGAGAACAGCAGAAAACATATTGTGTGAGTGAGAAGTCTGGGAAATTGTGAGGTCTCTGGTCTGCTGAGATAAGCTTTATTTCAAAGGACAGCCTAAGCTGGCGTGAAGGCCGTTCCTGGAAGCGGGTCCTACCTTTGCATTCCTTCTCTGGTAGGTACCTTGGGAAGAGGTGGATTTTGGGTAAGGGTGAAAGTTCAGTCTGTCAGTCTAACATTGGGATATCCAGTATCTCAGCGTCTGTCAGCCTGTGCTGGAAGTTTCTCCACATAGCGCATTTTACTATATATTCAGTTGCTTGTCTCGGAATCTTTTATGACATTGTAGCTTGGGATTTTTGGGGGTTTAAAAAAAAAAATGCTTTTAATGAAGGTTTAATTCTCCGGGTTCGGTCAATCCAAATAGTTTTATATCTGAAATGGAACATTATACAGATTCTCAGTCTCTGCCATTAGGCCAGGAAGGGTCTCCTTCTCAGCTTATGGTTCAGATCTTGTGCAGGGATCTTACCCACAAAGGGGCCGACTGAGTCCGGGAGCAGAGTTTAGACCTGGAACTTGGAAGGGGCCGACTTTCCGGGAGCAGAGTTTAGACCTGGAACTTGGAAGGGGCCGACTTTCCGGGAGCAAAGTTTAGACCTGGAACTCAGAAGGGGCCGACTGAGTCCGGGAGCAGAGTTTAGACCTGGAACTCAGAAGGGGCCGACTGAGTCTGGGAGCAGAGTTTAGACCTGGAACTTGGGCCGACTGAGTCTGGGAGCAGAGTTCAGACCTGGAACTCGGAAGGAGCAGAGTTTAGACCTGGAACTTGGGCCGACTGAGTCCTGGAGCAGAGTTTAGACCTGGAACTCAGAAGGGGCCGACTGAGTCCGGGAGCAGAGTTTAGACCTGAAACTTGGGCCGACTGAGTCTGGGAGCAGAGTTCAGACCTGGAACTCGGAAGGAGCAGAGTTTAGACCTGGAACTTGGGCTGACTGAGTCCGGGAGCAGAGTTTAGACCTGGAACTCGGGCCGACTGAGTCCGGGAGCAGAGTTTAGACTTGGAACTCAGAAGGGGCCGACTGAGTCCGGGAGCAGAGTTTAGACCTGCAACTCGGAAGGGGCCGACTGAGTCCGGGAGCAGATCTGGTTGTGGGAAATTTCAACTTGTATTAGTCTGCTGATTCTCTTTCTCTCAGTAGAAGAAAAGTTTCTAATCCTACAGCAGGCTGATGTAGCAGGTATAAGGCTTGTGCAAACATCTCGAGACAGTCGCATGATGGAGGCTGTGGCTAAGATCCCGCAGTCGCTCCTCTTGCTTCAAGTCCTTTGTATGTCTACATAGGCATGTGCGAAAGAAGAGCAGCTACCAGCAGGAGGGTGAGGGACCTTGGTGCCCCCTGTAGATGTGAATGGAATTTAAATTTAATAATACAGCGTGGGTTTTATGTTCCTGCTGTTTTTGCCTCCCCTCTGGGTTTTCAGTCTAATTTCACAGTGAAAGTAGGGCCTCTGCAGTGACTACCTGCGAAGCAGCAGCCGAGGTTGGGGGGGGGTCACCATCCTGCTTGTGACAGTGTATTGATCAGGTCAGCTCTGAAGCTGCTTGTCCGCTCTTGATACCCGGGTGTTGTTTTGCAGTGGTCTCTTGACGTCATGCATAAAGATGTGTCCGTGGAGGCTGCGTCAGGGCAATGCGTCATTCCAAGTAGTTCGGCTTGCCTCTTGTACCCCGTTCCTGGGAATGTTTTGCCATGCACTGCTGTTAGGCAGATCGCTTTACTTTCCTGATCTGTCGTTGTTTCTGTTTTAAAGCTGACACGGGCTGAAATTGGCGTGTCTGCTAATCCCTGAGGACTGAGTGATAAGAATTAGGAGGTGAGGAGAGAAGGTGAACTGGGATGCGCATGCTGGGTAAACGCTGGTGAGAAATGTGCCATCACGGTGCAGGCTACGGAGAGTGGGGAAGGGGTTGTGAGGAACAGTGCCACGCACTTGAAATGTAGTGTGAAACCAGGCTGTATTCCAGTTCTACTGGCTGCTGTAGTACAGGGGCAGGAGGAGGTGGGATTAATAGTATCTGATTACCATATTTATTTTGGTGCATTTCTATAAGTTCTGCCGCAGGTATTCCATAATGTACGGTTCCCATAGTGATGGGAAAATGCAGAGTTTTGTGCTGGGAGACGTCCATCTGTCAGAACAGCGCTGCTGCCTTCCTTCCATGTCACCTTTACCAAAACATTCCTCAGTGGAAACGAGAAGGCAGAGGGCTGGGATGACATCTGTACGGGGTGGAAGAAGAATGCAGTGAGCGAGAAAGCCCAGAGTCTGTTGTTAGTAGCCAATGACGTTCGGTCTGTTGTTAGTAGCCAGTGACGGTCGTGTGGGGGGGGGGGGGGGGCTATCAGATGTGACCGCTATGGACATAGACACTACGCTGGAAGGCTGGTGCAGTGGAAGGCCTGGGCTCTTCTGCTCTGTGGGGCCAGGGATGATGTGGGGGGTGCTGTTAGCAGTCCTCAGGGTCAGGGAGTCACATCCATTACCTAGCTGACATCACACTTGCAGCCAGACTTCAGAAGCAACTGTGCTCCCAGCCACAAGGGCAGTCACTGTGACAAAGAGTGGGGTGGGGGGGTTAAACGTGAGAGGGCATCTCAAGGAGCTCAGTACGGGCGGATTCTGATTAAGCTGCATGTCTGAGATACTTCCTCATATTGTGAAACTTCACAGACTGGGACTGAGCAACAGAGCCCCACAAACAGGAAGTCAGATTCACCAGCTGACGCACTGAAAAGGGATGGGGAAAGTTGTGTTTTCATAGCCCTGGGGGGGGGAGGGGGGGGGGGAGAGGTGCAGTTCCAGTAATTAACGTAGAATATTTTGCCTTGTTTAAACTGATGATGCAGTTAATTAGGTATTTATTTTAAAATATTTATAGACGCTGTATCCGACCAGTCTAGGCCAGGTTACAATATTAAAACATACATGATAAAATGAACAGAACAGACAACATATAAATAAGACATGGGGATTGTGTGATCAGGCCGTCGCACGTCTGCAGGAAGAAAGGCTCTGCCTTTCACTGTTTCTGCTTATCTGGTCTCTAGAAATCATAGGTGGATTTTCTCTGGGGTCTTCGTCAGCTTCTTGACCCCCTGCAGCAGATCCGATGGGGGCGATCAGCCAATGCCCAGCTTAAAATGGTTAAGTGATATTTCACTGGAGCTACATGTTCAGACGTGAATACCGAATCTGTCCTGTATACCTGCTGTTTCTGCATTCAGACTGAATAACTTTTAGACCTGCTCTGGAGCACCCCAAATCCTCCCCCAATTTATAAAAGATAACTTTAGCCTTATAATCATAATCTGTACAGTCATTTTACACCTGTAAATGGTTAAAATAACAGCATGTGCTGAAGCTCATATGTGCCAGCACCTGCCTAAGTACTCATCTGCAAATACCCGCTTATTGGCAAGGGGGGGGGGGTACCCATGGGCAGGGCTCAGCTCCCAATTATGCACGTAACAAAGAGGTTCTGCCTATCCCTTCCGCACTTAGGAAGTCACACTGACGTCAGCTCTGTGGCCCATGTAACTGAAATGGTTAACTCTTAGGCATGCCGATACCAGGTTACGCCAACATTGTATAACAGAATCTGGTCCTATCCGGGCGTCTTGGGTGTGCAGACGTGGAGGTGCCGATTACAGAATTACCCTCAAATTGTGAGCCTTCTACTGTACCCGAATGTAACTCGCTGTGACTTAAATCCAAAGCCCCTTCCCTTCAAACGAGACGTCGGCATGCATAGGGTGGTAAAGTAACTTGGCAGTGATCATAAAAAAGGCTGAGACAGAGCTGGGATTACAACTCGAGCAATACACAGCAGGACTAGACCTTAAATATAGTGAACCACCTAAACTCACTAAGCACATGGAAAGCTATGTGCGCAAATGCTTGTAGTCTAAGTAAAAAGGTTAAAGACTTGCAAGCCCTGATGTTTGAAGAAAACTTGCATATTGTTGCTATTACGGAGACGTGGTTCAACGATTCTCATGAATGGGATGTGACCGTACCGGGCTATAATCTTTTTAGGAAGGATAGAGAGGGCTGAAGAGGTGGAGGAGTGGCTCTGTATGTGAGAGAGAATATCAGAGTGGCTGAAATATGGGGAACCTGGGGAAAAGAAGCTTTATGGATCATCCTGGAAAGAGAAGACGGAACCTGTATCCACACGGCAGTTATCTACAGACCTCCTGCGCAAACGGAGAAGTTAGACAAGGATCTGATAGAAGATATTCAAAAGATGGGTATGAAAGGGGAGTTGGGAGATTTCAATTTGTCTGATGTGGATTGGAACGTCCCGTCCCGTCTGCCTAATTTGAAAGAAGTAGGGAGATTGTGGATGCCTGTCAAAGTGCCTTGCTCAGACAAATGGTGACGGAACCCACGAGGGAAGGGTCGATGCTGGATCTAGTGCTCACTATTGGAGGTAGTGTTTCCGATATCCGGGTGGGTGCCCACCTATGTAATAGTGATCATCACACCGTATGGTTTGATATAAGGGTGAAAGTGGAGTGCAAACACACAAAACTCAAAAGAACTGGATTTCAGACGTACTGATTTTGTTAAAATGGGGGAATACTTGAAGATGAAGCTGTTGGCGTGGGAAGGCGTAGGGGAAGTGGAGAAACAGTGGTCCAAGCTAAAGGCTGCTATAAATATGACGACTTGATCTTTTTGTGAGGCAAGTAAACAAAAACAAGAGCAGCAGGAAGCCTATATGGTTCTCCAAACAAGTAGCTGAAAAATATAAGAGCAAAAGAGGCTTTGTTCAAGAAATACAAAAGAACGCAACGAGAGGATCACGGAAAAGATTATTGGATTAAACTGAAAGAGGGAAATACGGCTAGCGAAAGCGCGAGCGGAAGAAAAAAATGGCTAAAGATGTAAAGAGAGGTGACAAGACTTTTTTCAGATATATTGGAGAAAGGAGAAGAGGAAGGAATGGAATTGCGAGACTGAAAGATAATGAGAATGGCTATGTGGAGAGTGATGAAGATAAAGCGAACGTGCTAAACAATTATTTCTCTTCGGTGTTCACGGAGGAAAATCCTGGAGAAGGACCGCGGTTGGCTGCCGAGGGAACGTCTGGGAATGGAGTGGATACTGCGCCATTTACGGAAGAAAGAGTTTATAAACAGCTGGAGAATCTGAAAGTGAACAAAGCTATGGGGCCGGATGAGATACATCCCAGGATACTTAAGGAACTCAGAGAGGTCCTGGCGGGACCTTTTAAAGATTTATTTAATAGATCTTTAGAGACGGGAGAAATTCCGCGAGATTGGATACGCGCGGATGTGGTCCCTCTTCACAAAAGTGGAGACAGGGAAGAAGTGGGAAACTACAGACTGGTAAGTCTCACGTCGGTGGTAGGAAAAATAATGGAGTCGCTGTTGAAAGAAAGGATAGTTAACTTTCTAGAACCCGACGGGATACAGAACCTGAGGCAACATGGCTTTACCAAACGAAAATCCTGCCAAACAAATCTTATTGATTTTTTTGACTGGGTGACCAAAGAACTGGATGAGGGACGTGCGCTAGATGTAATCTACTTGGATTTCAACAAAGCCCTTGATACGGTCCCCCACAGAAGACTCGTGAATAAGCTGAAAGGGCTGAACTTAGGATCAAAAGTGGTGAACTGGATAAGAAACTGGTTGACCGACAGGTGGCAGAGGGTGGTGGTAAATGGAATCCGCTCGGAGGAAAGGAAGGTGAGCGGTGGAGTTCCTCAGGGGTCGGTGCTGGGGCCTATTCTGTTTAATATATTTGTGGGAGATATTGTTGAAGGGTTGGAAGGAAAGATTTGCCTTTTTGCGGATGACACGAAAATAGCCAATAGAGTGGATACCCTGGAGGGAGTAGAAACGATGAGAAGGGATCTCCGAACGTTAGAAGAATGGTCGAGGGGTCTGGCAGTTAAAATTGAATCTAAACACTAGTCTTTTTTTCTGGGATTTCTTTTCTTTCTGGTTTCTCTTGTGTTGTTATACCTATTTGATTTGAAACTGTTTTGTTTTTGTATATATCTTTTTCTGTTGCTGTGCAATTCACTCTTATACCATAATATAACTATAAATAATAAACAATTGTGAACAGTGCTCAGTGTTTCCATATTACTCTGGCGGCGGTTGTTGTTAGTAATATTTATAGTTATACTAGTAAAAAAGGCCCGTTTCTGCCTGAAATGAAACGGGCGCTAGCAAGGGCTCCCCCCTCCCTCTGTTGCTTTCTCTCTCTCTCCCGAGTCCCACGCGCTCCTTTCCTGTCCTCCAGGCTGTCCTCCCACTCCCCTGTAACTCACCACTTTGTCCGGCGTTCCGGTGGCAGACGGAGAGGGGTGAGTGGAGGGTGGGAGCGGCGTCGACGACGATTGTGGCGGCGCCATTTGTGGAGGGGTGGTTGGAGGGTAGCTGGGCCTTTGTGGTCACTGTATGGTTCGTCGGTTGAAGCCATCTCTCTCTGGCCATGTCTCCGCCCTCGACGTCATAACGTTAGACGTGAGGGCGGGGCTAGGAGACATGGGCAGAGAGAGATGGCTTCGTTTGGGCACGTCCTTGGGCGGTTTTCTTTGTTTGGCAGTCTGCAGCGATTCGTTCGAAGGGTAGGAGTAGGGAAACAAGCTCCGCGTGTTTCCCTACTCCTCCCCGTTCGTTCTTTTTCGTTTTTTTGTAATTGTTCCGCCCTCGACGTCATCACGTGTGACGCGAGGGCGGGGCACGGAGACATGGTCAGTGTTGTGGCTTCAACACCATGAACTTACGAACTGGTGTGTGAGTGCCTGCAGTGACGTCAGTGTCTTCAGAACGTTGAGGGTGAGTTTTATTATAGTAGATTATGGTATAAGAGTGAATTGCAAAGCAACAGAAAAAGATATATAAAAAAAACAAAACGGTTTCAAATGAAATAGATATAGTTAAAATTTAATGCCAAGAAGTGTAGAGTGATGCACTTGGGGTGCGGAAACCCAAAAGAGAGATACCGGATAGGAGGGGAGAGATAAGTAAGCTCGACTCAGGAGAGAGACCTTGGGGTGTTGGTGTCGGATGATCTGAAGGTGAAGAAACAAGGCGACAAGGCGACAGCCGTGGCCAGAAGGATGCTAGGCTGCGTAGAGAGGGGCATAACCAGCAGAAGAAAGGAGGTGTTGATGCCCCTCTACAAGTCATTGGTGAGGCCCCTTTCGGAGTATTGTGTTCAGTTTTGGAGGCCATATCTTGCTAAAGATGTAAAAAGACTGGAAGCGGTGCAAAGAAAATCTACGAAAATGGTATGGGATTTGCGTTGCAAACCGTACGAGGAGAGACTTTCATCTCCACCACCTCCCGCAGGAGGGCATTCCACATATCCACCACCCTCTCCGTGAAAAAATACTTCCTGACATTAGTGGGAGGGAGGGAAATGGGACTTGATATACTGCCTTTCTGAGGTATTTGCAACTACATTCAAAGCAGTTTACATATATTCAGGTACTTATTTTGTACCAGGGGCAATGGAGGGTTAAGTGACTTGCCCAGAGTTACAAGGAGCTCCAGTGGGAATTGAACTCAGTTCCCCAGGATCAAAGTCCACTGCACTAACTACTAGGCTACTCCTCCAGCAGATTACAGTAATTTCTACCCTCCCCCCAATTGCACTGTGCCAGTGTCCTGAATGTGCAGCTGCCTTTTCTGTGATGTTCACAAGTGTAGAAAGTTCAAAGATGTAAATCTGCTGGGACAGTGTGGTTTCAACTCTTACTGCTCCAGAAGGACCAATTTCATAACTTATATAAAAGAGAATTTTTCTTCTGCTGTGGGTGTCAGGGCTAGTTGTTGTCCACTGTGTTTTCATTACTCTTTTCCCCCAGAGATGGGTCAAAAAAATTTGATTTAAGGTAGATCTCCATAGTGAATGCCACCTGGACAGTGATGATCTGATGTTATCGGATGTGGGGAAAAAACAGCCTAAGCTTGATATTCTATTTTCACTCTGCAGTATCCACCAGTAATGAGCAGTTTTAAACTAGTCTTGGGTCTGCCTCATAAGGTCAGTCTGTAGAGCTAATTTTTCCCCAAATATCAAATGCTGTGCTTCATGTGTCTGGGTACTGGAAAATTCCATTTGAACATGAGGCGGGCGTTGTCTGTTGCCCCATAACAAATAGCGTTATCTGACAGCTGAGGACCAGATCGGTGGAAAGCCACTGAGCTCCACACGTTTGGACATGGTCTAGTGATAACCTAGAGCATCATGGGCTGTGAGAACCCTGTTACAAGTCTGTACAAGGGTTGGGTGAACCTCTCTATGCTGGTTGGACCTTGTGCTCTGTGGAAGGGAGGGTTATTCAGTGGGGTAAGGGGACACTGGGAGAACATTTTGTCTTCTCCTTGAGATTTCCTGGATCGTTGGCCTTCCTCGGGAGATGCTGAAATGTGATTATTCAGAAACAGTGCAGGATCTTTCCACTTTCTATATGATTCTCTCTTCCCGGGTTCCTAAAATAATCTTACACTCTGCTGATATGTAACATTGAGCAATACATCAACCTCCAAATCTCATTGTTCCCACAGGGCCGAGATGGGCATCTTGGAACATCGGAGTGTTTGTCTGCATCCGCTGTGCTGGGATTCACCGCAATTTGGGGGTTCACATTTCCCGGGTGAAATCTGTGAACCTCGACCAGTGGACAGAAGAGCAGATCCAGGTGAGATAGCAGCGCTGCGAGAATGTTTGTACGGCTGGCTGGTTCGTGTATCGCTGTGAGATGTAATGAAAACAGCTGCTACTTGTGTTTCTACCTTTGCAGTGCATGCAGGAAATTGGCAATGCAAAAGCCAACCGACTGTACGAAGCCTACCTACCCGAGAACTTTCGCCATCCTCAGACAGACCAGTATCCTTTCCATCCCTGTCAGAGTGCTCTTGGCAGACGTGAGAAGGGTGGCACTGGGAAGCGGGGACTTAAAGACAGAATATTTATTATTTGCAGTGGAAAAGATTGTACTGTCCCAGACCAGGCTTTGGAGTGGAGGAGTGGCCTAGTGGTTAGAGTGGTGGACTTTGGTCCTGGGGAACTGGGTTCAATTCCCACTGCAGGCACAGGCAGCTCCTTGTGACTCTGGGCAAGTCACTTAACCCTCCATTGCCCCAGGTACAAATAAGTACCTAAGCCGCATTGAGCCTGCCATGAGTGGGAAAGTGCGGGGTACAAAAAAAACAGTTCTTTTCTGTCCAGCTCCTTCCAAGGAGACTGACTGAAAAAGCCTGAGCTTCAGCCTCCATATGAATCTGTGCAAACCAAATAGCTTTGCTTTTTGGGGTGAATGTTTTCCCCAGTGTGTCCTTCCTGCTTCCACTCAATCTTTATTGATCCTTAATCAAACCCTTGCAGAGCTGCAGAAGTGTTTATCCGAGATAAGTATGAAAAAAAGAAATACATGGACAGAAGTCTGGACATTGCTGCACTTAGGGTGAGAATGAGGGAAACCTTCCAGGGTTAGTGCCCACAGTCCGAGAGATACTGTAATATTTATCTAGATCCGAGATATTACTTTCCAGAACAGCTCAAAGCAATTTGTGAGAAACGAAAACGTGTCATAGTGTTGGAATGAATAATAGTCGGAATTAATTTCCTGACACAGAATTTATTTTCCAGGAATGCATCTGATCTTGTGTTTTATTCTCTCTCTCTTCCCCTCTCTTGACCTGCTCACTCTTTGGATCCTGTACAGAAAGGGCAGGATGACAAGTGGAAGCCGGCAGCCGAGGAAAGAATGGCCTCCGTCGTGTTTGAGAAAGTGAAAATAGTAAGATTTGGATTCTAGATTCGTAACTCGCCTTTTCAAAACCCAAGCAGAAGAGGATATACGTATTCAGGTCCCCCTGTGGACAAGATCTAACTCTGTCTGAGGCAGTGGAGGTAACAAAATATCTGTGGGAGAGGTGGGATTTGAACCCAGACTTGAGTGGTTTGCAACTTGCTTCTCCTAAGCCCCTCCTCCACAAAGGATGAATACCTGGCCCTAGCATTTCTCATCTGAGGGTTTGCACCATCTACTGGTGGTGAGTGGGTAGTGGCAGGACACGGGGAGGACATTTTTTTTTTTCTTTCTAATCTCCTAGAATACCTGTACCATCTCTGGGCAGAGTGACACTTCGGCCGTCCTATTTCTGAGATTTTATTTATTTATTTTAAGTATTTATATACCACCTACACTTAAGCAGTTTACCGTTTTCTTTTTCAGGTACTGGCCCTACAAACCCAAATTCTGGGACATTCAAGCATTTTACTGTGTCGATTTTCTGTGTTTATTCAAAATGATCCACCTTTTTTGCTCCTCACGGTGAAATGGATGTTTGTTTTAATCTCATAGCCACAGAAGAAGGAAGAGATACAGCCCCCCCTGTCAAATCCACCCACGTTTGGAGAGCCAGTGATTGACCTGCTTGGTCTGGGTAAGGCAGCTGTAGATTCCTTCTTACATATGTTCCCCAGAATATACCGGAACCCGGGCCTAATAAACACGACTGGATCCTAAAAGCGAAGCAGTTAACTCTTGACGAAGGATCCACATGCCCTGACCTGTGACCTCCTGTTGACTTTTCTTTTCTATTTTCAGATGTCCCTGTTACCAGCAGTGTGTCTAACGGAAAGCTCGGCATCTCTTTAGAGCATGATCTGGATCTTTTTGGACCAGCAGCTTCTGTGCCGCTCTCCAGTTCTGTCCAGGTCAGACGCTTATCTCTCATGGGCCTGTCTTGGTGCTGGAGCCTCCCTCTTACCACACAGCTACTGTTGTTCAGTGTGGGTTAAGGGGCAGGTGATAACGATAGTGTCACATGGCACAGACCTTTCATACAAGTGACCAGAAGGCAGATCGGTGGAGTAATACATCTCACCATGCCTGAGGCCTTAGGTAGTGAAAGGAATAGAAGGGTTTTGAGAGGTCTATAAAATAATGAGTGGAGTGGAACGGGTAGATGTGAATCATTTGTTTACTCTTTCCAAAAATACTAGGACTAGGGGGCATGCGATGAAGCTGCAAAGTAGTAAATTTAATACGAATAGAAGAAAAGTTTTCTTCACTCAACGTGTAATTCAACTCTGGAATTCCTTGCCAGAGAATGTGGTAAAGGCGGTTAGCTTAGCAGAGTTTTAAAAATGTTTGGACGGCTTCCTAAAGGAAAAGTCCATAGACTATTAATGGACTTAGGGAAAATCCACTGCTTATTTCTGGGATCTTGCCAGGTATTGGTGACCTGGAATGGCCACTGTCGGAAACAGGATGCTGGGCTTGATGGACCTTTGGTCTGTCCCAGTATGACAATACTTATGTACTTCTGAGAAATAGTAAGATGACCCTCCAGGGTGCATGGAGCAGTGCTGTATTCGGAGTCCCCTAGAAACATATTTGACTCGTTTTGAATGTGAAGGTGTTTTCTTAAGTTAGGATACCTGCCTTCAGGCTGCAATGCATGTGTAGAGGTGCAGGAGTCAAGTCTAGCAGACCCCACACAGCCTGACCTCTCTTTTTTTTTTTGCTCCTTCCTCCCATAGGCCATCGGCTCTCCACCAATGATGACCACCAACAGCTCTGTTCCTGAAAATCTGAACCTGTTTCCTGAGGCCAGCAGCAAAGCTGAGGACCCTGGCAAGAAGCAGATGTCCAAAGACAGTATTCTTTCACTCTACGGGTCACAAGTCCCTCAGATGCCGGCCCAAGGTACCACACGCTCAGGACAGGGCTCACACCGGTCTTTCTTTTCATCTGGTGACTGATAAGGAAACACTGATGCTGCTCTGGTTGGTGGCCCGGGAGAGATAGGGGAGACTTATTAACGTAGCTTTCTCTCTGCTTCCTTCCAGGCACCATGTTCATGCTTCCTACGCAGATGGCATATTCCCCAGCATATACTGGCTTCCCAACACTGGCACCAGCAGCCAGTGGCATGATGGGGGGTATGATGGCACCTCCTGTTGGTATGGTCACGCAGCCAGCAGCTCCAGGGATGGTGACCCCAGTTCCCATCCCAGCAGGGTACATGGCTGGCATGCAAACGGCGGTGCTGGGCGTACCTAACGGAATGATGGCACAGCAAGCAGCTTACCTGGCTGGTATGGGAGCAGCACCTCAGTCCATGTACGGCGGGCTGCCAGTGCAGCAACTTCAGTGGAACCTCACGCAGGTAAGACCTTCCCTCCCACAGCAGGCGGGCAGCTGGCGGCTCTCAAAGTGCCCATTCCATGCCGTGGAAACATGACAGTTGCATGCGCTGCGATTCAGTTACTGTGGACAGTTATGGGTACAGTTGCTAATCGAGGTCAATTATAGCCTAGTATTGTTCGTTAACACCAATTGTCAACTTATTAAATTAAGTTACGCGTTCAGTTCACCTTTTCTAACTTGTATGCGCAGCTTTCTAGAATTAGGGGGGAGTGTGGTAGCCGTGTTAGTCCACTCTTCAGGTTATCAATAGAAATCAAACAAAATAAAACATGGAAAAGAAAATAAGATACCTTTTTTATTGGACATAACTTAATACATTTCTTGATTAGCTTTCGAAGGTTGCCCTTCTTCCTCAGATCGGAAATAAGCAAATGTGCTAGCTGACATAAGTGAAAACATTCAAGCATTACTATGACAGTCTGACATGGTGGGAGGAGGGGGGTGGGTAGGAAGTATGCATGGGGACATCAAAGCATATCATTGATATTCTAACAGGGTGGGTGTGGATAGGTGAGGGGAGGGTGATCAACAGAGACATACAGCTTTATGGTTTATAATGGGCTAGGAACCCCAGATCCTTGTTAAGTCCTTTCTGTTGGGTGTTAAAATATTCAATCATTCTGACTTCAAAGGTCTTACGTTCTTGTATGGTTTTAAAGTTACCTTTCAGGATTCTGTGAAATCACTGGTACAGTGTCCTGATTCTGTGAAGTGCTGTCCCACCGGGGTGGGGGCCCTACTGGCTGTATTGTTCATGTGATGTCTATGTAAATTGAATCTTGTCTTAAGCATCTGGCCTTTTTCTCCAATATAGCATCCTTCGTTACATTTTTTACACTGAATGATATATACCACATTGGAAGATGAGCAAGTGAAAGATTCCTTTATGTTGAATATCTTTCCTTTGTGGATGACTGTGGGGTCCTGTGAAATGTTTTGGCATAGTTTGCAACTGGATAAATTACAGGGAAGTGTGCCCTTCTGTTCCTTTTCAGTCTGTGATGGAAGTTTACTTCTGATTAGCTTGTGTTTTAAGTTGGGTGGCTGTCGGAAGGCCAGTACTGGTGGGGATGGGAATATCTCTTTCAGTAATTCATCCTCCTGGAGTATAGGTTGTAGATCTCTTATGATTTTCCTCAGTTTTTCCAGCTCTGGATTGTATGTCACTACAAGGGGGATTCTGTCTGCAATTTTTTTTCTCCTTGTACTGTAGTAGATTCTCCCTGGGTGTTTTGAGGGAGGAGGCAATATTCTTGGAGATTATTTTGGGGTTGTAGCCCTTCTGTTTGAAGGATGCAGTCAGGCTTTTAAGGTGTCTGTCTCTGTCCCCTGGGTCAGAGCAGATACGGTGGTATCTTGTGGCTTGGCTGTAAATGATGGATCTTTTTGTATGTGAAGGATGGAAGCTGGAGTTGTGGAGGTAGCTGCATCTGTCTGTGGGTTTCTTGTATATAGATGTTTGTATACAGCCATCACTGATTGAGACCGTGGTGTCCAAAAAATTGACTTTTTCTGGGGAGTAGTCAATTAGGGGGGAGTAGATAGAATTAGGGGGGAAATGGCTAATAAAAGTTTCTCTTAAGAAAGCAAATTCAACCTCTACGCTGATTCCTGCTTAATCACTTGTGTTACGCCTGGAAAAGGTTAGTTTAATCTTTTTTTTTTTTTTTAAATCCACATTAGACCTAATTTGGTTATTTTGCAGAATATAAGAACATTATAAACCTGTGATTTTTATTCTATAATAGCGCTTCAGAGCGGTGTAAAAATAAATTCTGTGGGCAGAAATATCCTGGCTGGATTCTTGAACAACTCGCTCTTTCTCTTGCTCCCCTCAGATGTCGCAGCACATGGCCGGCGTAAACTTTTGCGGTGCCAGTGGAATGGCAGGGTTTGGACAGCCAATGGGAGCTGGAACCACCCAGGGAAGTAACCAGACCCTCGGATCTACTCGGATGTGGAAATGAAAAAGAAAGAACCTCTAAACAGATACATATCATAGGTTTTGTTTTTTTTTTCCTTTGCCTTTCCTTCAGTTTGCATTGTAAATTGCACCTTTGAACCCTTTTGGCTGGGTTTCCAGAGCTGATCACTCTTATACAGTGGGGATGTGTAGATTTGGTTTTTGCCTTTCATCATCCATCCCACAGAAACCTAAGCCACAATTGACTCCATCTCTTATTGAATCTGCAGGGACCTCACTACCTCCAGCAACAGGACCTTGGTACTTCCTAGGTTTTGGGGATCATTCATTTAAAGGGACTTGCCGAAGCAGGCGCTCATTTCTAGAGCCTGAAATTCTAGCTGCTTTAGGATTTTTGCCTATTACTATTTTTGTATGTATATAATATATATATAGAGAGAGATTTATAAATATACCATAGAGGGAGAAAGTGCAGGGGCACAGTTGGTCGACAGAATGCAGGTGATCCTCAGAGGGGGGGGTGGGGGCTGCAGTTCCCTTCTGGACTGGCTATGATCTGTCACCCTTTTAAGGCACACTGGAGCCTGCCAAGCTCACTGAAATCCTGTAGCAGGCTGGACAGACTCAATATACAGTCATAACAGACCATGGGATTTGTAATCCTGCTCAACTTATTCAAGGAAAAAGGCCCCAGGTGTCTGGGAATGTGGAGCTGGTTGCTCGTTCACACCGGGACTGGAATAGCTGGCTTGGGTGCTTTCACAGGATTTAGGCGGAGTTGCTAATGATCGGTTGCTGCCGGACTTTTGGAGATTTGTAAAGGTAGCCTTCACTTACCATGTCGGACTCCTGCGGCATCAGGACTTTTCTATCAAATGGCAGTTCCTGTGGCTGCGGCTGTTTGTAAATTGTCTGAGGTTGAATTGTGTCTTCTATTCTCCCTGCAGTTTAGCCCTAGTGATTGCTGTCTGCACAGTTTCCATGCAGTAGGAAAAGCTGTTGTACCTTTCGGTAGTCACATCCCACAAAACGTTAACCCAGAAACTGTTTGTTTTGTGTGTGTATATTTCTGGCATTTGAATTGTTTAGAAATGGTGTTCCTGTACCTGGAGTGCTAATTGCTCTGGTTGTCAGAGTACAGACTTTATTCCCGCCTCAGGGCATCTGCCTTGTCCCCAGCCGGTAGGACCATGCATCATCCCTGGGGGGGGAGGGGAGATGCACAGCCCCTAGGCAGATGAATCTGGCAAGTGCAGCTGCAGCCTCAGACTGTATCCAAAATGATTTTCTAATAGTTTTAGGGCAACCTGAGCACAGAGCAGTGAGACAGACAGAGAATTAGAAGATCAGTGTGCAATTGCATTCAGACAGGAGTGAATGTCATGTTTTTCTGCTTTCAAAATTGTACTGGTCCAATAGTGTGACATACTGGGTAGAGGGGTCAGCTGTGAAACCAGAAAAATTCCACTGCTCACCGTGTGATCTAGAAAATGTTGCTTTAACCTCGCTGAAGGATCCTCAAACTAATGCAGAGCTTATAAACCAATACATCCCTCTGTGGATCCAAAACGGTTTACAGATATACGTAGTGATACATTCAAAATGCAAATTATTAAATTAATCCTTCTGTATACAATCAGATAAAAATAACAAATCATTAAAGTCATCTTTCTATATACAGGAAAGGATGCTGTGAACATGTAATTTATCTTGTACAGTGCTGTGTACACTGACAACACTTTGGGAAATAAGTAACAGCAGTAATGTCAGGCTTGTGAACTGCCTTTTCTACTGTTGATATCAGAGGTTGACCATGTCCGTCCTCTGGGAATTCTAGAACACACGGTGACCCCCATCTGGATCTGCCACCCACCCACCCCACGGCTCTGTCTTCATTTGTCACCAAATCACTCCTTGTAAATACCCAGAGATTCTCTCACCTGCCTGCTTGTAGTGTTAAAATACACACACACAAACTTAAATCACATTCCAGCTGTGAAACATACATGTCTTGATTGCTTTTTAAAATTATTATTATTATTACTTCTATATGATCTGTGGTGCTGATGTCTTTGACCTGATTTAGTTTTGCAAAAATGAACCAGGAAAATGAAGTTATTGGAGCCGGAGTGAGGTGACACAGAAAAACTCCCTCGCGGTTTTAAAAACCAGCAGCTCTCGAGGCCTAATTTTATACTTTGTTTAATAACGTTTTGTATTTCTTTGTGCTGTGTGAGCCAAATCCTGCCGGGGAGAGGCAGGAGGCTCACTTCTCATTACCATGAAATACACCATGTGCAGAAATTTCATCTGCATGAAACTGCAAGTGAAAAAAACGATGTAAATCAGTGAGAGAAATTATTATCCTACGTATGTGTATATTGCAGAATAAAATCTTGCATTGCAAAACTCCTGTGTCACCTTTCTCTTTTGTTTAAAATATGTGGCGTCTGTGGGGGCCAGTGGCGTAGCCACAGGTGGGCCTGGGTGGGTGGTCCGGGGCTCAGGCCCACCCAACAGTAGCACATGTTTAGCAGTAGCTGGTGGGGATCCCAAGCTCGGCCAGCTGAAGACTTCTCCGTGCTCAGTTTTCAGTGCATGCCTGCTGCAGATTGCCAAGATGGAAAGAAGTGTTTTCTCACCAGCTGAGATATTTTTTTTTGGGGGGGGGGGGAGAACACCCAAAACCTGTTGTCTGTCTACGCCCCTGGTGGGGGCTTTTTAAGACCAGCAGAAACAATTTGAGGTTTCATCGTCAACTGTCAATAAGAACAGAATGTCTGCTGGACTATAATGCTTGGTGAGATCTTTCCTGTCTGGGCTGCTTCAGGCTCTGTCTGATTTTTCTTTTCTCCGTAAAAATCCCTCATCTCTGCCCCCCCCCCCCCCCCCCCCCCCGCCTTTAACGATTATGTATATCTTGCCAACTCAACTTGCCCTGAAAATAGTGATTTGGCCCTACTTTGCCCACTAGAGGGCACCAACAGTGTACATTCAATTCCAAGGAGGTTAGATTAAGAACAGGAGACGGTACGAGGCTATCTAGCGTATTATAGGGGTTGAAGCCAGTAGGAGGACTCACAAGTACACCCAAAACAATAGCAAACGCTATTGAAAGCAATAGTAAAAGGTTATTAGAAACAGGGCTTTTTTTGAGGGGGTACTGAGTACCGGCACCTTTTCTATCATGTGCTATCAATAGAAATCAAACAAAATAAAACATGGAAAAGAAAATAAGATGATACCTTTTTTTATTGGACATAACTTAATACATTTCTTGATTAGCTTTCGAAGGTAGCCCTTCTTCGTCAGATCGGAAAGAGCTCAGGCCGTACACACCAATTCTGCCTTGTCATAGATTCTGTGACTGGTTGCAGTGGGGGGCTAGCTATTGCGGGGTGGATCCCTCAATGATCACCCCCCACCCCTGAAGGGTGGATTTCATTTGAGTACCAGCACCTTTTTTGCTAGAAAAAACGCACTGATTAGAAATAAGGGACTGCCTATGCCTGGTCCATCCGTAAAAAGTCAAAAGCTGTTCCAGTTGGATAGGCAGTGCCTTAAAAGGTGGAGGACAGAAGTTTTTATTTATTTATTTTTTTACTTATTTGACAGCTTTTTAATTTATTTGAAAAGTTCCCACATGTAGATATAAATATTATAAAATCAAAACTGAATATCACTAAAACAGATTCAAGCTTTATTGTAGCTGGTGGAAACAGCAAAGGCTGTATTTTGTGCTCATTTTTCTACTCTGTTCAATACATGGCCAAATTTCAGTGAGGAGATCCTGTGTATTAATGGGTTCATCTTAACTGTTGGGAAGCCTAGTGTTATAAAGATTGAAAGTAAAATTAAACTCGGCTTTCATTGAGGCACATGAAATCGCATCTTCACCTCATCTGTTTTGTACAAATGGATTATTCTGTTTTGAGCATGTTTCAGGGACAAGTGGTTTTCATAAGTCAAAAATAATAAAAATAAATGTTTTCTTTCATGCAGATCTCTCATTTGTTTAAACATAACTAAATGAGTTATAAGTCCCTAATGCAGTCCATTGGATTTCTTATATTTTGTCCTTGTGATGGCTTATACTGTGCCAAAACTGGAAAGACAGTGAGACAGAATAATAGAATTCAGTCACATCCAAAACTTATTAATTAACGTTATAATTGTGTTTGCATTTGGATAATAACTGAGCTGTTGAAAACTGACTTGAAGAAGAAAAAAATATATATCACAGAACTGGAAAATGTTGGCACATTTAGGGTGACTCTGGACATCTGTATGAAGGTAGCTCTGCCCTCATTATTTAATATCTCTCTTTCAAATAGTAGTAATAAGTAATATTAAGTGCATTTTTATAATATACCATTTTATTCCACAAAACAAAAGAAGCAAGTTCCAACAAACCATCTTTCTCTTTTGACCTAGGCATTGGAAAAAAAAAAGATTTTAAATGCACTCAGGTTTCAACATAATTCATGTTTAATGTGGGATATAACTGCCATAAATCAGTAAATAAATAAACTCTGAATGTTGAGCACCTGATTCTCATAACATGATGTCTGTTTTAGTGGCCCTTTACCAGGAGAAAAATTTTTTTGCGTGAATATAGCCAGCCCCTCCAAATGACACAGTGATTACGATTTATATCAAATCACTAGTCCACCTATGAAAAGTTATTCCGTTATTATACTTCCTCTGTGTACATCCGTATGCTACACAAGCTGCTGGCATGTTTGAAAATATGAGTGAGATTAAATAAAAATGCTACCCACAATAAAAGAATGACAATGTGGATGCAGCAGCTCATAGGTTTGTTTTGCGAACGATGGCTGCGCGGGGAAGGGAAAACACAGACTAAAAGGCTTCAACTTTTTGACGTCATGCCGCCTCTTGTTCTCAATCGAACTTCCTTGTTCCATTCCACGCTTAACATCTGCTCGTACTGGTGGACCTTTGATCTCATTTTGAAGATGAAATTGCATGTCAACTTCCCCTTTGTGAAGGATTCAAGAGTTAAAAAGCACTTTGCACCTGCTTTTTATATAGGTGAAAATATCAATAGAAAATAAGGTGCATAGATTTGAAAATACTGCGGGACACTGTGATGTGGTCACTGTGTTTGGAGCACTTCACGACTGAGCATCCTGTATCTGTCTCATAACACAGGTGTGTGTTCATACAGTTCTGTATGCATTGGCTCCGCCTCTGTGCTGAAACAGCCCGTGTTGGGTTTTGCCTCTATGTAGAATTGATGAATAAACAATCTGGAACATTAAAACTGAATGTCCTCGGAATGTGTTGTCTTTGGACTTGTGGTTTTGATGGCTTCCACCTTTTTTGGCTTGTGCTTGCAACTTTTTGTTCTTTTGTTTTTCTAATATTATTTACAGGTGTTATGTCCCTCCCCCCCCCTTCCCCCACACCTCATGAACACACCCCAGGGAAGGGAAATGGCACTTCACATTTCCTAGTTGGTAACTAATTACCTGAGACAAGGAATACGGTCTGATATATGCATGAAGAGTAATTTCCAAACTCTTCCCCCTTTGGTGCAAAATTCATGCAATACATTTTTTTTTACCTGTAACCAAGACAACAAATTTCAACTGTACTTTCATGTTGATGGAACTTTTTATGAAAATAGTAAACTACATTTGAAACTGCCCACAATGCACCTCAGGGAGCCCCTCCCCTAAGTGGCAGCTAAAATTAGGGGTAGAGTGGGACACCTTCAGGGAGGAGAGGAAAGCCTGGCTCTTCTCCCAAGCCTTTTATACGTAGGGTGACTGACTATACAGTCATTCTGCACCTGGACAAGCTTGCTACACACACTGTAACTTAGACCAGTTCCTTATATTTTGATTGACTATACAAAGAACTTGCCTTGAGTTTAGCCAACCATCAAATTATCCCAACTAACTCTGTACTATGCATCTTGTTCCCATCATATATCTGCTCTTGGTCCCTCAGCTTTATGGTAAACCGTAATGTAGAAAATCTTAGAATCATATCTATGTTAGTTGAATGTTCTAATGCTGCTTATTAGGTGTATCATTAGTATTATGCTAAGTTTGTATCATATCTCTGGTATTTGAATTCCAGTGCTGTTAAATGTGTATATTTTTGATACAGTTTCATGGTAGTTCTATTATTAGGTTTCAATTTACTGTTTTCAAGTTCACCAAGAATAAACATAAATAAAATAAATGAGGTAATTGTAGTATTATTATACCGTTAACAAAATTTTGAGTTTTATGTTAAACTGTACCTGCTGTACACTGCCTTGGGTGAATCTTTTCATAAAGGTGGTTAATGAAATCCCAATAAATAAACACCGTACATCGTTTTTAGCAGTAGGGCAATTTTCAGACAGATAAAGTTACCCAAATAATTTGCTACTGATCCACAAACATGGCTTTGAAAACTGAGCTTCTAAATGTGAGGGGATGAAAGTAAAGATGTTCCCAACTGTTTCAGTATTTATCTGCCAAAAAAAAAAAAATCCCACAAATCGTTTCCTTTTGTTTCGTACCCCAAGAAGCATGGAAGTTGTTCACTGTCCCATGCAATATTGAGGAATGTGGACCAGAAGAGGGCAAGACTCGGGTTGTTCTCCTAAGGGTTAGTGAAGTGGGCTGGAACCTTGGGAACTGGGTTCAATTCCCACTGCAGCTCCTTACGCGGTTGGTCAAGTCACTTAACCCTCTATTGCCCCAGCTACAAAAACAGATTTTGTGCCCACTAAGAACTGAAAGTACCTGCACAGAAGATGTACATCGCTTTCGTTGTAACAGAGAAAGGCAGTTCATGACCTTTTACCGTTACCCTCAACTTGTAAATGAATCTATGGCATCACTCAGTAAAAAATAAGAGAGAAAAAAACTGAGCAGTTCTCAAACTGGATTTAATAATCTTCAATTTTGTGCTGACCAAACACATGCAGGTGCAAACTGTGGGCTGACTGGCAACTCTTTTCCCTCGGAAAACTGACAGGAATATTTTACAAAATCACATGCAGCCTCAGTCATAAAAACCACATGAAAATACAAGAGTCTTACATTGGTAAAGACCACACAGAAACATTACATAGCATAGGTAGAAAATGCAGCTATAGGGTTTCTTTTTTTAGTCACAAGCTGGATTTCATGACTTACACAAAGCAGAAGAAATCGATTAGCAGTGCATTGGCTGTGTGCTACTGGCCCTATCATTGAAGAACCTTAAGGATATTCTGACACTTAACTGGCTGTAAAAAGGATCTCTCTCTTTCAATATGTCTTTGCTTTTACATTTTTAAAGCTTTTAATGTTCCAAAACAACCATTCAGGCTTTAACGGAGCTGCTTGGTTGGTCAGTTTTATTCCCTCTTTCCCTCACCTGTCTTGTATAATTTAGCTACAGGTAAAGGCATTCCCAGGAGCTACTGGTGAGACCTCCCACTCCTAAAACTGCAAAGGGTAGAAATGGAAGCTGGAGAAGGCCCCTTGTCAGAAAACCAAGGCCACAAACTCTCAGGGAGGAAGGTGTTGGGCTATGTGCTTATTGAGGGAAGGAGGGCTTTGCTCTCCTCACGTGTGCTGCTACAGGACACTGCTGGGCTGGGACAGAACTTAGGATCTGCTTCCGTTTATGTATTCCTGTTGCCATTGCTCGGTGTCTTTTCTTTTTGTCCTAATGCACCATCATCCCTTTCCTAGTCTAGTGCTGCCCATTAACCCCCCCCCCCCCCCCCCAATCCCCATTTAAAAATGTGTTATAAGTAAGGGGGTCACTGGAAGGTCAGAGGCTAGAGCACACATGGGCAACCACGGAACCCTGAGGGCCACAACCCAGTCAGGCTTTCAAGATTTCCATAATGCATATGAATGAGATTGATTTGCATGTGCTGCTTCCATTGTATGCAAATAGATCTCACGTCTATTCATTGTGGAAATCTTGAAAATCTTACTGGGTTGTGGCCCTCTCGGACTGTGGCTGGAGCCTCCTTGGTTAACAGGAAACCCTACATCATTACACTCACATGTAATACTCTCCCGTTGACTCAGGATCAGCATCCGAACACGCTTATCCACACAGCGCCGGCTGCCATTGTGCTGTGATCCAAGTTTTAGGTGATACCCTTACACTAAATTGACCCTGAGAGTAGCCAACCCCAACCCCCCCCCCCCCCCTCCACCTCCCAGAAGAAGAGACCCTGGAGAAGAGGGAAGAAACAAGGTTCATAGCTTACAGGACACTAATGCCTGCAGCTTGTGCCTATACCATGCTGTCCAAATAGACATGTGAAGAACTGAATGGTTGGTTTATAAGGACATCTCACACACAAAAATGTGACACACAGCCACACCGGTATCGGTATGGAGCCAGCATTATTCCTTACATTGGGTGCACAGCCTGCGCTCTTAAGATTACATCACTATTTTGTACATAATTGTGAGTCCTTGACACTGGTGTAGCTCCTTGTACACGGTTATGACTCCTTGACACTGGTGTGCATGATGGTGAGTCCTTGACACTGGGTGCATAGCCTGTGCTTGGTGTAGCTCGTTATACACGGTTAAGACTCTTTGACACTGGTGTGCATCGCTACCATGTACATGATGGTGAGTCCTTGACACTTGGTGCCAAGCCTCTGCTCTGAGATTGCATTGCTACCTTGTACACGGTCATCTCATGTTTGGAAGTACCGCTCATTACACTGTCGGTGCGTCCCATTTCTGTTTATTTTTTTGAATTGTTCTCACTGCAAAAGCCCCTCCTCTTTCAAAATGGGACTTGGCCTCTTCATTTCTGAAACGATCCATATTTGTAATTCTACTGCCTGACTAACGAGTGCATAGTCAAGCAAAGACTTCCATGCCCAGGGAACCCGCACAGGATCACTGACCTGAGGCCCTGCTGCCAGGTGGGGCACCAAAGACCATCAGTTCACTACTTCTATGCTCTGATCTTTAAAAGAACGAAGCCAGAGGTGCCAGGTGAAGGTGTGAGGATGGAGCTGTGCCTCACACACGGCCACGGCTACCTGGCCGAGTGTCTTTGTATACACTGGACTGTTAACGGCAGGGACGGAGCAGCTACGGTGAAAACATGAAGGGTGTTAGAGATGCTCTTTTGAGTTTAACTTAATGAAGCTTAAAGGTTCAAACACAGGTAGGTGCTTCTTGGCTAGAGTATAGGAAGCATTCTGACTGTTTTTTGCTACAAATTATTTCAGAATCTCCAAGCTGTTAATACAAAGCTACTTGAAAGTATTACTAGAAAAACATACATATGAATATGTACATTATACCTTTCTCTCGCACACATGAAGCCAGAGTCACCAAAACATACAAGTTGTGCAAAGTAACAAAAGGATCAGAAAGTCCCCCTATTCCTTTTCAACCCAGCGGATGAGCTGCATTGGGCTCAGTTTGTACCTGCTCTTCGGCCATCACTGAGCCTAAGCTTCAACCGTTGATGTTGGCGAAGTCCGTGCTTGAGACAGGTACTGATCTGTTATTACTCCTTCAGTCTCTTGACCAGCACCCGACAGCTGCAGCCTAGACCAGCTTCCCAGCAAACCAAGAATCCCGATGCACATTCAATGAAAGAACTAGAGCGATCTAACACATGGAAATGGGATTCTGAATTTTCAGTACAGGAGGGGAGGTTGGGTCCGTATTCTGAACATTAACAAATCTGCAATGCAAGTATTTGGGCTCTGTCGGCTCCATCACAATACAGCTCCCACCTCCTTCCTTCTCAGCTCTTAGCCAGCTGTAGTGAAGTATTTTATGGACAAAGCTCTTCATAAGTACTGGTCTTACAACATGGAACAGCGACAATGGAAAGAAAAAAAGGAAGAAGTTGAATGTTTTGTCATTGTTTTACGGATAGAGTGGCTGACTTCTGTTTCCGGGAGGATTACCAACAGTGGGCTAGAAAGACTTTTTGCTGCAGACAGTAATTTGCAACAATTCTTATGTGGAGACATCGACTCCGTAGACCAAAGGCTAAAATGAAGCCTACTTTTCTCTTGAACTAGTATTGTAGAAAATCAGTTTCCTTCTGTCCGAGTCAGGAAAAGTCCATTTAATATTCTCTCTTGTATTAGAAGTGAAAAGCAGCAAACTTGACCGTGTAAACAAATAATTTGTTGTAGGTTGTGTTTTCCTTACTAAGGTACCTGGTACTAAGCCCCGATGTGCAGCACGGTAAGAGGAACAGCCTGGTTTTGTTGTCTGGCATCTGTTGAATGTCCTTGACGTTAGACGTAGTTCCACAGTGCCAGTCAGGTTGCCCATGAGCCATTGCTTCCAGATTACAGCAGCAAAACGCTGAGAAGGAAACGTGTCTTAAAACAAAGTTTGAGCTTAGAGAAACCATGTTATCTAGAATGAAAGCCCAGAGAGCTGATGCATGTTGCTGCTCTTTCCTTGGGTTGAGTTTAGTGATAGCAATAATTCCCTTCCTCTCTCCATAGACTTGGAGTTCGTTAGTCATGATTTGTTCGCTATCGGCCATTAACTGACCAACCTCTTTCTCTATATCATAAACAAAAAAAGCTGAAAGTCCTGATGCTCAAAGCAGCTCAGAAAGGATTTCCAGCTAGTGACGTATACGGGGAGGTTAATAAGAACATAAGCCTTGCCATATGGGGAGGTTAATAAGAACATAAGCCTTGCCATACCGGGACAGACCAAAGGTTCATCAAGCCCAGTATCTTGTTTCCAACAGTGGCCAATCCAGATCACAAGTACCTGGCAGATCGCAGAACAAAAAACAGATATTATGCTGCTTATCCTAGAAAAAAAAAAGCAGTGGATTTTCCCAAGGCCATCTTGATAATGGCTTATAGACTTTGCTTTAAGGAAATTAGCCAAACCTTTTTTAAACCCTGCTAAGCTAACTGCTTTTACCACATTCTCTGGCAATGAATTCCAGAGTTTAATTACACATTGAGGGGCCCTTTTACCAAGCTGTGGCAAAAAGGTCCCTGTGTTAGCGGCGGGGCTATTCTTGCCACAGCGGGTAAAAAAAATGTTTAAAATAGCCACAGCCATGCGGTAAGATTGCTCTTACTGCATGGCCATGCAAGAGGGAGCACTTAAAAGGTGGCAGTAAGGGCTCCCACGCTAACCCGGTGGTAACCGGGTAGCACGTGGCACTGCCAGATTACCTCCACGCTAAAAAATACAGCACGGGAAAAGGCACGCACTGGGGTTGGAATTAGCACCAGCATCCACGTTAGGCCAGTGGTAGCTCCACATTAGCGTGTGGTAAACTGGGTTTTCCTCCGCTTTGTAAAAGGGCCCTTGAATGAAGAAATATTTTCTGCGGTTTGTTTAAATTTACTACTTAGTAGCTTCATTAGGTGCTCCCCCCCCCCCCCCCCCAATCCTAGTATTTTTGGAAAGAGTAAACTTTGGCTGGCAATAGATAGGTAATTAATCACTTGTTTACTCTTTCCAAAAATACTAGGAATGGAACCAGTGGGCAAAACTAATATTGGCAACTTATCAGACCCTTCTCAGGTCTTCAGTGGTCTATAAAGGGGTGGTAACAATGCTGCTCGGGGGCCACAACCCAGTTGGATTTTCAAGATTCCTATAATGAATATACATGGCATTGATTTGCATGTACTGTTTCTATTATAGGCAAATAGATCTCATGCATATTCATTGTGGAAATTTGGCAAAGCCAATTGGCTTGTGACCCTCGAGGAGGGTGGTTGCCCATCTCTGGTCTGTAAACTTCAGGTTATCCTTGGTGAGACTCAGTGGCGTAGGGCAGAAACTTTAACAGGCGGTGCAACCCCCTCCCCATGGTACCTTAAAATCGCCTAGCTCCGCTCCAGTCTTCGCCTGGGCATCAGCAGTGGCGCTCATAGGTTGCCTGCAGCTTGCACCGGGGCTTTCTCTGTGAACTGTCCCGCCCTTCGCCAAACAGGAAGTTATCTCAGAAGGGGCGGGACAGTTCACAGAGAAAGTCCCAGCGCAGGCCGCAGGCAGCCTATGAGTGCCACTGCTGCTGCCCAGGCGAAGACTGATGATTTTAAGGCATGGGTGAGGAGAGGGGGCGGTCTGATAAGGGGTGTGTATGCAACATACGCACCTGGAATAAATACGGCACTGCTGAGGCTGGAAAGTAAGAAGAGGCAGCGAGAATTTCAATCCATCGAAGGAGCATCCATCATGCAGGTGACTTCAGTTCGAAGCAGCAGTCGGCTGCCTGCACTGCAGCAGCATCTCTTGGGTTTTCAGGGTCGCTTTCTTATTCAGCACTTAATATAACATGACAATTCCCTTACCTTCAAGCCATGGTCTGCTTTCAGCTCCAGAAAACCATGAGCTCAAGTCTGGAGGGAAACTCTGAGATCCCAGTCTGTCTGTACTGAGTTCCAGACTTTGAAGTAAAACCCTCGTCATTGTGCAGAAAGGTAGTAAGGTGTCTCCCACCCTACATCTTGATTTTGGAAATCAGGTGTATTGCTTGCAGAGAACATTCCTCACAGGTAGGTTATGGAGCTGGCTGGTTAGATGTGGTGCCTTTACTGTAATATCAAAAGTGCCCAGGAGGACCTGGAGCTTGAACGTTTCGCATTTTGGTCACTAGCCTTCCAATCCAAAGAGACCAGCCAGAACTGATCCTTGCATAGTGCCTGAAATTGGTTTTTTGCTGGTTACAAGGAACCCCACATTCATTCTCTGTTATATAATTGTGGTACAGCTACCAGGAAACAGAAGGAGCCGGTGAATGGAGACACCAGAGTGAAGGGATTCTGAATTTGGTTGCCCTTCACTTCCCTCAGTTTGTCTGTACATGAGACAACACAGACTACTAGCATCCATTTCTGCAATGAAGTTTTCATCACACTGAACAGGGCTTCTGCTGTCCTTAAGTTCAGGAAAACGTCGTCTACTGCGTATCGTCGCAGAAGATAACAGAGTTGAGGATGAAAGCCAAGTCCAGGCCTCAGCTCCTTCTGTCTTCTGCTCTGCAAAAGTCCTTCTTTTCCTACACAATGAAACAGCTACTGTCCCATTTGTGATGAAATTTCAATGTTTTAATGCTGTTACCCTGAGTTTTCAGCAAAATTCATAGGCACCGTCACAAGAAAGGAAGCTTCCAGACCTTTCTCTGTTGGTACAAGCTCTTAGCATATCTGTTCTCCAAGCTCTGACCCCCCCTGGTTTTACACTGTCTCCTTCCCCTCTTTGAATCAATCACCTTCCACCGGACCTCAGTATAAAGCAGTGTGGACAAAGGCGCTTTCATATTTCCTGTAGAGTTACCCTCATTCCTAGCTGACGTTAGTGATCCAGTTGTTCTTCCACTGTCATTCTGCGTCATGCAACTGAGAAGAACAGAGAGAATGATCCAGCTGAAAAGTGTCATCTTTGGGTGACCTTTGCCCTCTCTGAGCTTTGGTCTGCCAACTCATTACATCATTGTTGCTGTACAATAAAATGCTTTATTTTTTTAAAGTGATGCAAAAGAAGAAAACTTTAAATGCACTTATAATTTTTCAAATAAAACGTGTCCATTGCATCTTTGCTGGCATTGCGCAGTCAGGGGTTGTGGGCTACAATGCTTTACAGAATGGTAGGAGGGAATTGCTTTACGAGAGTTGCAAGATCTGTGTGGTGAAAGGTTCAAGGCAGGAGGTGGCAGCTGCTCATGCCGGCTTCTCTGTGGAAGGTGCCACACCTGGGCCACAGAGAGCAAAAGAAGCTACATAATATGCTACATTCCTTAAAAAAAGATACTCGTTGGGTTACCCAAAAATAAGCCAAAAAAAAAAAAAAAATTAGCATCTTGCTTTATACACATAATCTATATATAAATATGGAGAAAATCAAAATGCATTGATATGCACTTCTCTATATTTATATATAGGTAACTAACTATATTCTAGATTTTTGTTGACCTTTTTCCTTGGAGATCAGAAGAGTGAAGAGAGAAGCAGGTTCTTGGCAGCTGAACTGCCATATACCCTACGGAGCGTATCACGTGTGTGTCCAGAGTTTCTTGCCTCTGCACCATGTCATAAGGATTCTCAAACACTCCGGGAAGTTTGTGTTTCTTCATCATGAGATGCTGTCGTAGAGGCTTCCAGTCAAGAACCTTGTTTCAGGCTACAGGGTTAAGAGCGGTAGATTCCCCCTCTGGCCAACACTGTTGATAGCAAGTTGTTTCAGGACATACACGGATAAATATTTACAGCCATTCTGCCGAGCGTTCCTGCGTCGGGAACAAATTGCAGTCAATGGCCCTTCCACCTCCCTCATTCCCTTCCCTTCCCCTCCTCGGAAATCTTAAGGACAGGAGGGACTTGTGGAACTCTCCAAAGAGGACTGGGAGAAGTGACGTGTGAGTGGGGCAATCGAAGAATCCGCCAAGGAGGAAGTAGGGAAGAGTTTGTACCAGCCTGTAACCATACTGGTAAGATCCAGCTCTTCCAGCATGATCTGGGCCATCCCCATGAAAGATTTGTGATCCATGCGGCCATAGTCTCCCCACACTATCACCTGGAGAAGAGGAAAAGAAAAGAGGTCAATTTTGAGCTGCCACTTCCCAGTCTTCCCTCGCTAGAGGTTGTGTAGAGGGATGCTATAAGAGGGGATAGGCACGTGAGAGCTCTTAGTGGTTACTGGGGAGGGCAGCCTGGATAAGCCCTTATCTGCTGTCATGTTTCTATATTTATGCAAATAGTTCATAATTATTTTACGCCACACTTCCTCAACGATTATTTTTTTAGTGTTTTGTATTACATTGTATGAGAGTACCCTCAGACTTTTCCACTCATTTTTGTGTCCAGATTCACTGCTGCTTAGTGGTATAGCACTTCTTTCATCATATACGTGCTAGTATCGGCTAATAATACATTTTTTAGTTTTGTATATGTGCCAATACTTGCCGTGCTCATTCACTAAATATGAAAAGGTGGCATAGTCATTCATAAAGATTGCACTTATCTTTCTCTCTGTATCAGCGTCCACGTAAACTAGGGCGGAACCGCGTGTACCAGAGACAGAGGGATTTTTTTTTTTTCGTTATCTGTATTTATGCAGGTCAGCTTTGGTCAGAAACTAATCTAGAACGCGAACAGTCAGATCAGCTGCCTTAATCAGTCTCCACAAAACTATTAGACGGGTTTGACCTGATGATTTACACTCAACCATGGAGATTTAAGTTTAGCAAGAATGCGGAGGACCTGGTTGTACATTTCCATGGACATGACTCTTACTAAAAGTCAATCTGTTAATTCTGATGAAATGATTATGTTTTTCTTTTAACCCAGTGCTTCTCAAGTAGGTCCTGGTTTTTGGAATATCTACGATGAATATGCATGGGATTGATTTGCATACACTGCCTCCATTGTATGCAATTCATTCATATTCATTGAAGATATCCTGAAAACCTGACTGACAAGGTCGTACTCCAGGACTGATTTGGGAACACTGTCTTAACCCATCTAGATCAGGGGTTCTCAATCCAGTCCTTGGGACGCACCCAGCCAGGCAGGTTTTCAGGATACCCACCACAAATATGCATGAGATAAATTTGCTTGCACTACCCCCTACTATCTCTTGCATATTCATTGTGCATTTCCTGAAAACCTGACTGGCCAGGTGCGGTACTGAGGACTGGGTTGAGAAACCCTTTATCTAGATTAAATATAAGATTCAACAAACAGGTCCAAACCGAGACGACGTGGAGAAGGATTCCAAAGTCATAAGAGCACCTCAGGAAACAAACAAAAACACCGAGCTTTCTCCAGGGCACTGGGGAAGACGTTTACCTGTAGCACCTTGCCCTGGGGTCCTTCATCAAAGAGAAGCGCCTGTTGGTACAGAGGATCCCAGGTCTTCTTGGCCGTTTTGGTCTTCTTCTTAGCTAAGCAAGCTCCATTCTCCAGCAGGTAAACTTTAATGTAGGGAGCTAGAAAGGACCACGAAGCAGCAATGTCAAAAAAAAAAGCGGGGTTCACTGAAACAATGCTAATCCAATCTAATCTGAGTTGACATTTCTAACCTGCTTATTTTCTATTAAGGTCCAAAGTGACTTTACATATTAAAATGACCCAAATGTGATAAAACTTCATAATTACCAAAACAACAAAAAAAAGGACTAAGATACTTCATCTGTTTACAGAAAAGCAATGGTTTTGCCCAGCCAGGCTAAGAGATGGTCCACCCTCCTACTCAAGAGAAAAATCACAATCTACCGTGGCACTTGAGACCTACGGAGGGGGCCTGAAAAGTGGCCCTTCACGGAAGGCAGAATTGTTGGAATGAAACCAAACCTTCTGGGCAGTTTTAGAAGGGAAATGTCCTCAAACGAAACATGCAGTGACTAAGCCAGCAATAAAGGGTCGGTCAAATTACAAACCAATATCAAAACTTCCTTTATTGAGGAAGCTAACTGAAAAATTCCATAATGTGCAAGTAAACTCATTCTCCACGAGTATGACTGCCCTATATCTGAACCGGTCAGGATTCTACACTGGACACAGAAGGGGGAATCTTCTGTTGAGTGCATTAAATACCCAGTGTACCTGAACGTAACTCACCTTGAGCTACTACTGAAAAAGGTGTGAGCAAAAATCCAAATAATAATAATTAGACAGTATCGCAGAGACACGAGACGAGTGGAATGACTTTCTCTATTGGGCATCCTCAATCTCTTGAACCAAAGAATTGGAGGATGTATATAAACAGGGAACTGTGTGGCAAGTCTAAAATAGTTTATCCAATTTTGGGTTTTAATATATTTATCCAATGGATGGTTTTCAGTTTCTCAGAGAAATGAAAAATATGGGTCTTCTTTAGGTAAGACTCTCCCCATGAATCAATGTTGTCCACACTATTACTTAATCGTTCTCACCCTTGGTTAAAAAATTGATAGCAGGCAAGACGTTGAGTGACGTCTCTTTGCTTTAGACATTTGGCTACTATAATCAGGTGGGCCAGGATCAAATGGAGTCAATATATTTTATTACATTTGTACCTCACACTTTCCCACTCATAGCAGATTGAATGTGGCTTACATATTATATACAGGTACTTATTTGTACCTGGGGCAATGGAGGGTTAAATGACTTGCCCAGAATCACAAGGAGCTGCCTGTGCCTGCAGTGGGAATTGAACCCAGTTCCCCAGGACCAAAGTCTACCACTCTAACCACTAGGCCACTCCTGGCTGCTAAAATATTACCCTATGCGGAATCCTGAAAACCAGAGGGATAGCTATAGGTATTTCTAGATCTGGCTGGATTGGAGGTTGTCCCAAATAGAGGGATTTTAATGTAGGTGTTATAGTGGATGAGAAATGAACTATAGCAAAGCAAGTCCCCTCTACAGCTTGGTTCGTTGCGTTGGTCTTTACAGCCAGGTTTATCTGGAAAAGATCTCACCAAGATATGCACTCCTTACTAAGGAAATCGACCACTGTAATTTGATTTATTACGGTACAACTGGAATGATATGAAACAGCTGCAATTAGGGCAGGAAGTCACAGCAAGGCTGAGTCCTGGCAAACAGAATGACAGAAATACTCTCATCTCTGCACTGGCTTCCAGTAACACCTCCATTCACATTTAAAATGTCGATGGTGACTTTTCGATCTTTGAGGACAGGATGCCTACAATTCTTGGTTAGGCTGCTGCAGCTATAGACGCCTTCAACCCAACAAAGATTAGACATTATGTTTTAAGGGTTGGAGCATATTTTTGTTAACCGTTTTGGCTGGCTCTTGCCAGAATGACAGTATATCAAATACGATAAATAAATAAAGCAGATTCAAGGTTACTTTATTTGATAACCTGCTTGAGGAAATCCATTAAACGGAGCACAATAAATATTAAAAATACAACTATAAATCCATCAAGGAAATACAACCAATTGTAGGAAAAAAATAGACAAACACACACACAATAAAAATAAATCACTGCTACATTGCTGATACTCCAGGCCCCAGCAAATACTGTCCGAGCAAAAAAAATAAATGTAATAAAATAAATTCTGATTAATGAAAATGGAGTGGAGGAGTGGCCTAGTGGTTATGGTGGTGGACTTTGGTTCTGGGGAACTGAGGAACTGAGTTCGATTCCTGGCACAGGCAGCTCCTTGTGACTCTGGGCAAGTCACTTAACCCTCCATTGCCCCATGTAAGCCGCATTGAGCCTGCCATGAGTGGGAAAGCGCAGGGTACAAATGTAACAAAAATAAAGTAGATACTATTGGAGATTCTACATGGAATGTTGCTACTATTGGAGATTCTACATGGAATGTTGCTATTCCACTAGCAACATTCCATGTAGAAGGCTGCGCAGCCACATTGGTGATCTGCAAGGGCCGACTTCTACATGGAATGTTGCTAGTGGAATAGCAACATTCCATGTAGAATCTCAAATAGTAGCAACAGTGGAGGAGTGGCCTAGTGGTTAGGGTGGTGGACTTTGGTCCTGGGGAACTGAGGAACTGAGTTCGATTCCCACTTCAGGCACAGGCAGCTCCTTGTGACTCTGGGCCAGTCACTTAACCCTCCATTGCCCCATGTAAGCCGCATTGAGCCTGCCATGAGTGGGAAAGTGCGGGGTACAAATGTAACAAAAAAAATGAAAAAGAGGTTTTCTAGTTACTTTGGCCCTGCATTTCAGAATTCTCTCCCTTTAGAGCTGAAAATGGAAGAAGACGATTATTTAACATTCAAGAATCTGATCAAAGCATGGCTTTTTTGTTTCCAAGAATATTAAATTCATGAAATAGACATGTCATAGCTTGTTCCTGCTCCACCCTCCCCCCATATTCATGCTGTCTTTCTGAGTCCCCCTTCCCACCCTGCCCATTTCCTTCCATAGTACTTACCAGGAATGGATTTGGTGCCCAGCTTTGGAGTCAGACCTCGTGCCTGGATGACTTCAACCTCTAACTGCCCATTTCTGTCGATCATCCCAATGTGGACGTCACCTGGAATACAGTTTAGACAAGAAAATGGATAAAGAGGACAAACATTCCTCCCTGTATCTTCATTATATCACAAACGTGGGGCTTGAAAATAGCACTTCGGAGGCCTCCTCCTTCTTCATAAATTTGTTGCCTATTCCATGAAAACAAAACGCCCCATATTCAAAGTGATTTAACCCAGCAAGAGAGCCTGTTGTCCAGTTAAATCACTTCTGACTGCCTAAGCATCGATATTCAGCAGAAATTAACCGGACCGTTCCGCTGAATGTCACCAGTAACCACCCCAGCACTGTCCAGTTAGTGCCAGGGTGGTCTGGGGATGGAGCCAGGACTTAACCGGTTAGTGGAGATATTCACACCACTAACCAGTCAAGTAAGTGGAAAACGTTAGCAGCAAAAAGGCCGAATATTGCTCAGTGACTAGTTAACTTCTGGGTATATAGTCAGAAGAGTTTCCAGTGCCTCCTCTGTCCTGATCCCCCTCCCCTCCCCACAAAGCAAATACTAGGTCCAGACCAAACCCCCCCTCCCCCACACACAAACAGACACATGTAGGCCCCTCAGATCCTGAAACTTCCTGGTGGTCAAGGGGTATAAGTAGGAGTTGATGTCCACTTGCTCCCACCCATTGTGGGTCCAGCTTCAAAATGGCCAAAATAACCCCTAGCCAGAAATGGTCTGGTATTAAATATCCGGGGCTAATACTGCCCATAGTGGTCAGCATTTTCTTTAAAATGTTGACCGTCCTGGACTGAATATTGACCAGTCTCTGCTTATGAGCAAGGACAAGGTTCTTGGGTTCCTAGAATTACTATTACAGTTGTTGAACACACACATACATTTATATGGGAACAAAAGGTTAACACAGGGGGTCTGAATTAGGCTTTGCTGAAACTTGGCTATTCATTTATTTGGGTCTTATTCTTCTGCCTTCTTCAGGTAGCCCCTTGAAATTTTGCTTCTACCCCACCTGGTCTCCCTCCCAGATGATGGATGCCTGGGCTCCCTCCTTCCTTTTCAGCCTTTTGTATGCATGGGGATTCTATAGAAAGCCAAACGACAGCAGAAGTGTCCCCCTAACAACGGGGGATCCTATAGGTCACGATAGGAAACATCTGCAAATCTTTGTTTTCATAGAGAAGTATCCGCAAAAACATTTAAAAAAAAGAGACCTAAATCCTACCCTTCAACCCTACTCCATGTCCTGAGTCAACATAAAAGGCTAAGTAGCAGACGCAATTTTAATAGAAGTTTAAATAAATGAATGAAGCCTGTTAAAAGCAATACTGACCGATGAAGAGGCAGGCGAGTCACGAGTTGTATACTCATGTGAAACTAGTCGCTGCTGAGGTCACGAATATATAAAGCATAAAGAGTTATTAGAGTGCTATTTGTTAGCTAAACTTATGAGAAGCTCCCACTAAGATATAAGCGTTTGATGCATTTTATTGGATTCATAAGGTTTAAACATATTCAGCTATGTACTCTTTATTGTTAACGGACAAGTATCGCACATTGTATAATGGATGGATCCTTCTATCAAAGTACTTCATTTGTTCATTGTGTTTGTCTTACCTGAGGTTTAATAACTCCCATTTTGTCTGCTATGTAGAATCATTTTGTACATTATACACAGTTTTCTTGTGTGAACAATTACTGACCACTGGATTATTTCAAAGGTCAGTTTTATGTTTATTTATATTTCATGTTTATTATTATTGTTTTATTGGTTATGTCTAGGAGCATACGCTTTTACATTATGTTTTACATTTTATATTTTTTACATTTTGAATATTCTTATGTTTATGTTTTTTTGTGTCTAATTTTCTTCACCCAACGTGCAATTAGACTCTGGAATTCGTTGCCGGAGAACGTGGTACGGGCGGTTAGCTTGACGGAGTTTAAAGAGGGGTTAGATAGATTCCTAAAGGACAAGTCCATAGACCGCTATTAAATGGACTTGGAAAAATTCCGCATTTTTAGGTATAACTTGTCTGGAATGTTTTTACATTTGGGGAGCGTGCCAGGTGCCCTTGACCTGGATTGGCCACTGTCGGTGACAGGATGCTGGGCTAGATGGACCTTTGGTCTTTCCCAGTATGGCACTACTTATGTACTTATGTATTTAGACTCCTGAAGCAGGCCTGTGGCCGAAACACGATACTGTGACGAGCCTCCATCAATATACTGTCTTCAATTGATTCAAGTCTCCTCGTTCGTCTCTGGTTTGCTTGGTTCTATTGATTCTTTTTAGTTTCCACATTGCTTTAAAGGTTTTTTATCATGACTGTTTGGACTTGGATGTCGAATAACATGTAGGAATCAATTATTATACCAAGTATCTTTAGTTGGGACTCCAATGGATAAGTGACATTATCAATTATGAAATTGTGCGCGGAATAAAATATTGCTGAATAACACTACTGTACCATCTTTTGCGTCAAGTCTACCACCCGGGGACAGCGCGCCGTTTGCCTAATTCAGAAGACTACTCTCATGTTGCCTAGCCTCTCCTTTGATATGGAAACCGCGTCCACTATCGGGAGGAGCACAAGGACTATGATGTTTCTCATGATGGGACCCTCCCGGACATCACTCCCAAAACCGATGCCACCGGCTGCGGCGGTGCATAACTGCAGGTCTGTACGGGTCATCATTAGTACCTGGGGGGGGGGGGGGTCTAACGTGATGGAACAGCTTTCGAAAAACTCTGCGCACAGGGCGATCATCATGGGCAGGACATTCCTGCGTGCGTAATCCAGCCCAGTGACAAGGGTAAGGTAACCCCCTTATGGTACCCTTTCTCGCTATGTTGCCTTTTACCTGTCCAAAAGCCCCTGCTATGATAGTTTATGACAGGGTGAGGGTTAGATAATAACAGAAATTTTGTTTTCTCTCTATTCAATTTTAGTTTAAAAGGTGGAGGCCCAATTCTCCATCAGCTTTACAGCAGATTTGATATTGGGTTTCATGCCCACTTGGACACCGGGATTTATATCGGGCATAAGTCTGGGGCGGGCACTGTTTTATAGAGGGTGTGCGTCCTTTATAGCGCTTATCGTCAAACTTTTCCGGTACCAGTTTTTAGTTTTATTTGTTTATTTTTCATGTTTATATCTCGCTTTAAACCAAAGTGGGTTACATCAAAACACACATAAAATCATCAAATACAGCACATCATAACAATCGCCCCATCTTACTAACACATTTGCAATCTTTAGGATAGCTGTTTAGACAAAAGTCCGAAGTCATCCCTCGAGGAAGGCCTTCATAAAGCAATGAGTTGTCTCACACTTTTTCAATTGTTAAGTCTCGGATGTTCAGGAAGGCAATTGCACCAGCCATCAAAAAAACTCGATTACGGGTATCCACAAAATGATATGCTGTATTTGTAGAGACACATAATTGCTTTGCTAATTCAGAGCATAAAGCTCATCTCAGTTGACACATTCAAAAAATATACTGGAACCGTGGCATAGATCCGATGATGAATCAAAAACAGTACCTTAAAAACCACCCGATATTTTATGATTCCCCCCCCCCCCCCCCCGTATCAAATCAATTATTGTATACTGCTAATATCCCCTTTCCAGGATTCAGTGCGATTTACATTCTAGGTGAGACAAAAGCAGATAGCGTTAGTGTGAGGTACGAGAACAATTAAGAGACCATTGGTGTAATGCACGAGACCAAAAACATTACAGGAAACTTGGATAATGGATGTGGAGAGCTGATGAAAATGCCCCTAATCAAAATGTATATCTGAGTGAAGAGCAGACGTCACTACTGATATCCCATTAGAAATTTGGCCTTTTGTATACTACACTCACACACAATGAAGGTAATCTCTGAAACCTATTTACCCATCTGCAGGGATGGTGACCAGTTCAAACTGCTCACCACCCCTGCAGATAAAGTAAGCACAGCTGGTTCTTTGAAGCACTGTGGCATCAGGAGTGATTGTTTTCCTATCCCTCAGAAGCTGCTCCCCCTAGGTGTAAAGGTTGAGTTGGCCCTGCTTCCATAAGAACAAAAGCACCGCCACACTGGGAAAAGACCAAGGGTCCACCAAGCCCAGCATCCCGTCTCCGACAGTGGCCAATCCAGGCCCCAAGAACCCAGCAAAACCCATAAAAAAAAATAATAATCTTCAATAATGTTCAATGGACTTTTCCCACAGGAATCTGTCCAAACCCCCTTTAAACTCCGTAAGGCCAGCTGCTGTCACTACATTTTCCGGCAACGAGTTCCAGAGTCCAACTACACGCTGAGTAAAGAAAAACTTTCTCCTGTTTGTTTTAAATCTGCCATATTCTAGCTTCATCTTGCGTCCCCTGGTTCTATTGTTTGAACGTGTAAACAAACGCTTCACATCAGTCCGCTCTACTCTGCTCACTATCTTGTAGACTTCTATCATACCACCCCCTCAGCTGCCTTTTCTCCAAGCTGAAGAGCCCTAACCTTCTCAGCCTTTCCTCATAGGGAAGTCGTTCCATTCCCTTTATCATTTTCATCGCCCTTCTCTGCACCTTCTCCAATTCCTTTATATCTTTTTTGAGATGCAGCGACCAGACTTGGACACAATATTCGAGATGTGGTCGCAGCATGGAGCGATACAACGGCATTATAACATCCTTGTGTTTGTTTTCCATCCCTTTCCTAATAATACCCAACTTTCTGTGCGCTTTCTTTCCTCAGCCTTCCTGACTTTCTTTGCGCCATTCAGAGCCTATTTCTCCTGCATGGAAGCGCAGACCAGCCGTGCCCAGCATCCACCAACCAGTGGAAGCACAAGACCTTCTGTTTGCTACGACAGCCAACGTAAGTAAGCAATATTTGTTTTGTAAAGCGAAAGCAAAGAATGAAAAAAAGGTAACTTCTTAGTTCTGCGACGCAATGCAAATATCAGTGCGTCAGCTGATAGAATTAGTGACAAAATTAAACAGCGAAATCAAACAGAATCACTCACTGCTGGATGCTTTGGTTGCAATAGCAGGAGTGAGCCACTGTGTGGTAAATAGCACCGATCCCAGCATATCAGCAGATCCCCATCATTTTTATTGGTGCGGGGGGATGGGGGGCTCGCTTTCATGTCCTTTCCTATAATAGACTTACATAGAAACATAGAAAAATGTAGGCCGATAAGGATCATATATGGCCTATCCAGTCTGCCCATCCCCTTTCACCTTCATCCTATGACCCCTCGTTCCAGAGCTTCCTTTCAATTGAAAGAGACTCACCTCCTGTCCATTTACGCCAAGGAGGTATTTAAACATCTCGATCATATCCTCCATCTCCCGCCTTTATTCCAAAGTATACATATTGAGATCTTTAAGTCTGTCCTCATATGCTTCATGAAGAAGACCACTGACCATTTTAGTAGCCATCCTCTGGATCGACTCTATCCTGTTCATACCTTTCTGAAAGTGCTGGGCAGACATATACGGTCTGTGCCAGAGCCGGTAGTTGGGAGGAGGAGCCGGTGGTTGGGAGGAGGGGCTGGTGGTTGGGAGGTGGGGATAGTGCTGGGCAGACTTATACGGTCTGTGCCCTGAAGAACACAGGTATAAATCAAAGTAGGGTATACACAAAAAGCAGCAGATATGAGTTATCTTGTTGGGCGGACTGGATGGACCGTGCAGGTCTTTTTCTGCCGTCATCTACTATTCACACAAATATCCACATTCTTCTGCTAAAGCACCAGAATTTCATCTTGCTTCTTTAACAAAATTACTTTTGCCAGAGGATGTGGTAACAGCAGTTAGCGTGTCTGGGTTCAAAAAAGGTTTGTATAAGTTCCTGGAAGAAAAGTTCATAGTCTGCTATTGAGACGGACGTGGGGAAGCCACTGCTTGCCCTGGGATTGGTGGCATGGAATGTTGCTACTCTTTGAGATTCTATATGGAATGTTGTTACTCTTTGAGGTTCATGGAATGTTGCTCCTCTTTGAGATTCTATAATGGAATGTTGCTACTCTTTGAGGTTCCATATGGAATGTTGCTACTCTTTGAGATTCCATATGGAATGTTGCTACTAATTGGGCTTCTGCCAGGTACTTGTGACCTGGATTGGCCACTCTTGGAAGCAGGATACAGGGCTAGATGTACTATTGGTCTGACCTAGTATGGCTACTCTTATGTTCTTATGACAGGCTGGGGTATAAGATGGCTGGTTCTGTCCATCCGACTGTATGTTAATCTCTGCACTTTGGGTCCATGAGCACCAGAGATACATTTCTATGGTAATTTTCTGCTTCTGCAATAGGATCCCCACAAATGCATTAAGAAGAGACGAGTTGGACAAATGCTGGACATTAATTATTGAGGACATAGAGAGCCAAGGCCAGGGCCTTCCTTCCTTCCTGCCTCTCTCCTCTCCAGCAATCCCTCTGCTCATTTCCATGTGCATTGTTTGCGATCACTGGATTTCCTTCCACTAATTTATAATGGCTCTTTTCAGTGAAAATTAATGTTATAAGAAGTAGGGTTTATAGGCCGTTAGACCCATAAATTGTGGTCCATAGGTATTATTCCTATAGTTTTTCTGTAAGCAAAGAATGAGAAAAAGGTTCTTTCTGTCTAATGTGCTTTTGGAGGGTTCGCTGGGCAAAACTGTCATATACATAGTAACATAGTAGATGATGAAAGCTGTAAATAAATTACATACCCTGGAAAGGTGACAAATGAATCTCTCTCCCACTAACTCGTCCAAGTCCCTGACCACTAAGAGGGGCATAATCGAACGGGGCGCCCAAGTTTTCCTGAGGGCATCCTCGCAGGATATCCTCAGGAAGGGGCGGGGAAACCTGTATTAACGAAACAAGATGGGCGTCCATCTTTCGTTTCGATAATACAGTCGGGGACGCCCAAATCTCAACATTTAGGTTGACCTTAGAGATGGCCTAACAAAACTACCTCACCAACCCACCCAATTATTAAAGTCCACCTTCCACACTATCCTGTCTAACACCTTCCTTCTCTCTTCCCTCTCTTAATCTTTGTACATCACTAATTGTATCTGATATCCTGCACGTCAGACTCACAGAAATAGAAGCCTGCGCGGCCGCGCTGCTGATCTGCAAGGGCAGGCTTCTACATGGAATGTTGCTAGTGGAATAGCAATATTAACATTCCACGTAGAATCTCAAATAGTAGCAACAGAATCTCAATAGTGGCAACATTCCATCTAGAATCTCAAATAGGGAAAGGGAAATGGGACTTGATATACCGCCTTTCTGAGGTTTTTGCAACTACATTCAAAGCGGTTTACATATATTCAGGTACTTATTTTGTACCAGGGGCAATGGAGGGTTAAGTGACTTGCCCAGAGTCACAAGGAGCTGCAGTGGGAATCGAGCCCAGTTCCCCAGAATGAAAGTCCGCTGCACTGACCACTAGGCTATTCCTCCAGTCCTATCAAACCTATAAATGGCAAGTGACCGACTCACCTGCAAATGCGCAGTAGAGACTTCCCTCTCTGTCCCGCCCCCGCGTCAAGATGTGATGACGGGGGGAGGGGGGCGGGACAGAGAGGGAAACTGCGTGGAAGGGGAGGGAGGGAACCGCTGACGTCGCTACCGCTCCCCCCCCAAGGTAGCCGCTACCGCCCCCCCACCCCCACCCCAGAGTCGCCACCACCCCCCCTTCACCCGGCCCGGGCCCTCTTCGTTATTCAACTTACAGCAGCGCCGAAACAGCAGCAAGCAGCTCAGCTTCAGCTCCCGTAGGCCTTCCTTCCCTGCCTGTGCCCCGCCCTCGCCGACGTGACGTCACACGAAGGCGAGGCACAGGCAGTGAAGGAAGGCCGACGGGAGCTGAAGCTGAGCTGCTTGCTGCTGTTTCGGCGCTGCTGTAAGTGAATAACGAAGAGAGGGCCCGGGCCGGGTGAAGGGGGGGGGGTGGTGGCGACTCCGGGGTGGGGGGGCGGTAGCGGCTACCTTGGGGGGGGGGACATGGGAGGTCTCAGAAGAAGGGGGGGGCCTTGGAGCTGGGGGGGCCTGGGGCCTTGGAACTGGGAGGGAGGGAGGGAGGGCGGGGGGGCCTTGCAGCTGGGAAGGGGGGAGGACTGGAGCCTTGGAGCTGGGAGGGAGGGCAGGGGGGCCCTTACAGTTGTGAGGAAGAGCAGGGGGGCCCTTACAGTTGTGAGGGAGAGCAGGGGGCCTTGGAACTGGGAGGGAGGGAGGGAAGGGGGCCTTGGGAGCTGGGGGGGAGGGCCTGGGGCCTTGGAACTGGGAGGGAGGGAGGGCGGGCAGGGGGCCTTGCAGCTGGGAAGGGGGAGGACTGGAGCCTTGGAGCTGGGAGGGAGGGCAGGGGGGCCCTTACAGTTGTGAGGGAGAGCAGGGGGCCTTGGAACTGGGAGGGAGGGAGGGAAGGGGGCCTTGGGAGCTGGGGAGGACCTGGGGCCTTGGAACTGGGAGGGAGGGCGGGGGGCCTTGCAGCTGGGAAGGGGGGAGGACTGGAGCCTTGGAGCTGGGAGGGAGGGCAGGGGGGCCCTTACAGTTGTGAGGGAGAGCAGGGGGCCTTGGAACTGGGAGGGAGGGAGGGAAGGGGGCCTTGGGAGCTGGGGGGGAGGGCCTGGGGCCTTGGAACTGGGAGGGAGGGAGGGAGGGAGGGCAGGGGGCCTTGCAGCTGGGAAGGGGGGAGGACTAGAGCCTTGGAGCTGGGAGGGAGGGACAGAGGGGGCCTTGGAGCTGGCAGGGAAGGAGGATGGCAGGGGGCCTTGCAGCTGCAACGGGAGGGGGGCCTTGGGAAAAAAAACATTCCAATACGCGCCCGTTTTAACGGGCTTAACGGCTAGTACAACATATAAAGAAGTGGACACGAGAGCAGCTCTGAGCAGTAGACAAAACGCTTCCTTCTGTTCACTCCCTTTTGGTTTATGCTTGAATTTGGCACATGCAAGACTCACCCATAGGTGGTGTAGCCAGGGTCTGTCTACCCACTATCTGTGCTGGGCCAAGACCATCCAAAAAATCACTGAACTGACTTTCAGCTCCCAGCCTGGTTGTAGGGAAAATGAACCTGGAAAAGAGAGACAGAACAGGTGAAACTGACATCATTGGCTTGACACTGGGACTATTATGCATTTGCTGCGATGCTTACTGGCTGCATTTTCACCACTGCCTAGGCGCTCTCTTTTCAAATTACCCCCTCTATGCATTACTTTGGCAACAAATAAAAAGTTGTCATGCCAAATAAATTTACTGAATTTGAATCTGGAAAAAGCACCAGTCGGGAAGAGAACAAATCATCAGTGGTGTCTTCTTTTTAAGCTTCCACCATCCCAGTTTGTTTCCCATTTCATGAGGCATCAGCACCTAACCATGCTACTCTGTACTGCCTCCTATCTGCAGGAGGGAGGATTATGCAGTGACCGAGCTCCTGATTCTCTTCCCTCTATTTCAAGACTAGCCCTGCCTCTGAGTCCCGCTATTTTCTTTGTAGAAAAGCTCTCTCTGGGTGTGTCTTTCCCTTTTGAGGTCTTTCCTTACTTAGAGCAGCAGGGCTGAGACCCAGTGATGCCAGGGTTGAAATCTTGCTTCTTCCACTATAAGCAGCTCATTTAACCCTGCACTGCCCACGTACAGACTGTTGGCTTGAGCCCTCTGGGAACAGGGAAATAGTTCCTGCACCTGAATGTAATGTATTGTGAAATATCAAAGAAAAGGGAAGCTCTAAATACAGTAAATAAAGAAAAACATTTGCTCCATTAATATCCCCCCCTTGTGGTGGGTGAAGGAAAAACACCACTGGGTCAGTGAGTCCAAGGCCTAAAGATTTCTCAATAGTATAATTAGTAGAAGGACCAAGTTTCAGACGCTAGGTAGAAGAAATGTATGCACTGAAAATGAGGAACACTTGATAAAGTCCCATAGAAATATATCAAACTCAGGCCTTACTTTTTGCAGCACTAAAGTGAAAAGAAAGGGCTCATTTTTTTTTTTACCAAATGAGGGCAATTAGGGAACCTGAAACCAAGTCTATTTCCATACCTGTTGGCCAAGGGCTGTGTGGCAATGTTATATTAACATCTGGCGCAGTGAGAGGAGACCCTCCCATCAGAAGTTTCTAGAAGAGCTGAGACACCTGTGTAGGAATGTCCGTATGTCTCTGCGGCAGCATCTTAGCACTCCAAACACTCCCACGCCTTTGCCTTCCCTTCTTCTGGTTCTGGTTTCCTAGATCCACATTACCCCAGGAGCTCTAGGAAAACTTGGAGCCATCAGCAGCTCGGCTTCCATAAATCATTCTGCTATAAATTCTAGGCCCGCAGCAAATTTTGGCAACAATGCAGGATCACTGCCTGGCCCAGGTCCTACTTACAGACAAATAGCAAGCCTGCTGGCTACTAGAAGATCCAGGGAAATGCAAAGGCAGGACCAAGGAGCTTCACCTAAAAACATCTACAGAAATGCACACAGGAAGTTGTGCGCTGCGTAAGGCTAACTCTCAGAAGCTTACGTGCCGTCGGAGCTGTTACTGTTGGTACTCCCGTCTGTTGACTCGCGGCTGCCTTGCCGGGTGACTCTGTTCCGCATCTCCACGGCGATGCCAGTTTCCGTGCTCCTTCGGATATTACTGCGCAGCTTCTTTGTGCCACTCTCTAGGAACAGAAAAAAAGTTTACACAACATGAAAAACTAAGCTGTGAGCATCTGGCCTTTATTCACATTGTACATAAGTATTGCCATACTGGGAAAGACCAAAGGTCCATCGAGCCCAGCATCCTGTTTCCAACAGTGGCCAATCCAGGTCACAAATACCCGGCAAGATCCCAAAAATGTACAAAACATTTTATACTGCTTATCCCAGAAACAGTGGATTTTCCCCAAGTCCATTTAATAACGGTCTATGGACTTTTCCTTTAGGAAGCCGTCCAAACCTTTTTTAAACTCCGCTAAGCTAACCACCTTTACCACATTCTCTGGCAACGAATTCCAGAGTTTAATTACACGTTGAGTGAAGAAAAATTTTCTCCGATTCATTTTAAATTTACTATATTGTAGCTTCATCGCATGCCCCCTAGTCCTAGTATTTTTGGAAAGCGTGAACAGACACTTCACATCCGCCCGTTCAACTCCACTCATTATTTTATTTACCGTCCTCTCCACTCATTATTGACTGGAGAGGACGGTAAATAGAGCACGGCTACTATTTATTTATTTATTTAGATGTTGCTCACAACACCATTTCAGTCGTAGCTCAAGATGAGTAACATTCAGGTACACAGGGTATTTCCCTGTCCCAGGAAGGCTCACAATCTAACTTTGTACCTGAGGCAACGGAGGGTTAAATTAGTTGCCCAAGATCACAGGGAGCTGTGGTGGGATTTGAACCAGACCCATGCTCTAACCCCTAGACCACTCCTACTGCCTGTTCTGTGGTGTGACACAGTGTGTGCATGTGGTTGGGTTGGGTTGCCGAAGTTTGAACTATTGTTGCCTGTGCTATACTCGTGCTGTGGTGAGACAGAGAGTAGTGGTTGGGGGGGGGGGGAGGGGAGTTTGTGCTATTTTGCATGTGGCGAGACCCAGTGTGTGCTTGTGGTTTGGGGGAGAGAGAGTTTGCACTATTGTTGCCTGTTCTGTGGTGGTGGGGGGAGCCTGGGCTGTACCTCTTCAGTGACTACGTAGAGCCCCTCAGCTTCAGTGTGCCATATGGATTTCTGGACAAGCCTTTTAGATTTGCTGTTTATAATTTTATTTTATTTATAAATTGATTAACTGCCACTTCCTTACAAGATCAAGCTGTTTACAATAAAGCAATCCATAGCCTCACCTAAGTTTCACTGTTACATGTACAACAGTGATCAATATTACAAACTGACAGAATTAATAATTATTACATAGGCTAACAGCTAACAGAGCGACTAATGATAGTGTTAAACCTCGTAAATAACACATAATCCTAGTTTTGCAGCTGGATCCCAGGCAATCAATGGTCCCCTTTAAGTGAAAGCCTTCAGGTACCTCTGAAAGGACAGATCATTTGGATGAAAAAACAAACAAACACGGAGCTGGAAGTCTTATCCTTTAGCTGCTCTTTACATCTGTCCTTTTACCTTTCCAGATGGGGGGGGGGGGGGGGGGCAGACTTACACTTCCCTTGCCTTTAACCTTTATCTGCCTGTTGGATGAAACCCTGCTGTGGTAGCTCACCTGCAAGGCTCTGATGCTCCTTCTAACTCCCTACTGTGTCTGCAAAACCTTTGCTAAATTATTCCCCTTGAATCAGACACTGGTCCTTGTTATCTGTTTCACTATTTGTGTTTGCTGAAACTCTGGTCTAGTGAAAGCGTCACCCCAGTGCACTGTGGGTGGCAGACCTGCTTATAATCGAACGAGAAAAACGCCCAAGTTCCGACCTAAATCGGGAGATGGGCGTTTATCTCACAAAACCGAATAAAGCGGTATAATCGAAAGCCGATTTTTGGACGTTTTCAACTGCACTCCGTCGCGGATGCGGACAAAGTTGATGGGGGCGTGTCAGAGGTGTGGCGAAGGCGGAACTGGGGCGTGGTTATCTGCCGAACAGAGATGGGCGCATTTCACAGATAATGGGACAAAAGTATGCGTTTTTAGCTAGAATTTAGGGCACTTTTCCTGGACCCTGTTTTTTCACGAATAAGGCCCCACAAAGTGCCCTAAATGACCAGATGACCACTGGAGGGAATCGGGGATGACCTCCCCTGACTCCCCCAGTGGTCACTAACCCCCTCCCACCACAAAAAATGATGTTTCACAACTTTTTATTTTGACCCTCAAATGTCATACCCACCTCCCTGGCAGCAGTATGCAGGTCCCTGGAGCAGTTGTTAGGGGGTGCAGTGGACTTCAGGCAGGTGGACCCAGGCCCATCCCCCCCTACCTGTTACAATTGTGCTGCTTAATGCTTAGTCGTCCAAGCCCCCCAAACCCACTGTACCCACATGTAGGTGCCCCCCTTCACCCCTTAGGGCTATAGTAATGATGTAGACTTGTGGGCAGTGGGTTTTGAGGGGGATTTGGGGGGCTCAACACAAAAGGGAAGGGTGCTATGCACCTGGGAGCTCTTTTACCTTTTGTTCTGTTTTTGTAAAAGTGCCCCCTAGGGTGCCTGGTTGGTGTCCTGGCATGTTAGGGGGACCAGTGCACTACGAATCCTGGCCCCTCCCACGAACAAATGCCTTGGATTTATTCGTTTTTGAGCTGGGCGATTTCATTGTCCATTATCGCTGAAAAGCAAAAACGCCCAGCTCACAACTTGGCGAATAAAACATGGACGTCTAATTTTTTCGAAAATACGCTTGGGTCCGCCCCTTCACGGACCCGTTCTCGGAGATAAACGCCCATGGAGATAGGCGTTTCTGTTCGATTATGCCCCTCAGAATGTCAAATCCAAGTCCCTGCAGAAAGTGGAAGGGGCCTGGATGACTGATCAGGTGGTCAGTATTTGCAGTCAGTGGTGTCAGTGCATTGTGAAGTGGCATCCTGGACCCGCCTGCTGTCTTTTTCAGTGTGTGGGGTGACAGCTGTCACAGCAGAGTGTGTTTTGGAGAGATCCCACAGGCTGAGAGCACACGGAGGCTGACTTTTTAACAAGACACATTACCCGAGGTAAATAGGTGTAAGGCCATAATTAATATTTATTTTTTGGATTTATTAACCGCCCTTATGAAGAAATTCATATATATATATAAACTTCTTGCCAATCCCACCCAGCTCCATCCATTCTCCACCCCCAGGGACACCTATGCGAATATCACCTTCAGGTAGGCGCCGTTTCTCTTTGCCCAGTTTCTATGCATGTGTATAAAAATGCCCCATATAGAATGAGCCCCAAATTGTTCACGTCTGCTACTGGTTATCACAAACTTTTCCCATAGGATGTCATGTTTAATGCATCCATGAACCGCCTGATGCATTCTGGGATTTGTAGTTGTCTGTGACAATGAACTGTGATTTTTTTTAAAATTCTTGGTTTACCTGGCTAGGTCTGTGTGACTGTAGAAGTGGCCAGATCTAATACGTGTCCAGTCTCCAGGCTCATGAGAAGAGGTCCTTTGGTAACAATCAAGTGAGCCTAATTCAGGAGTGGGGGGAGGGGGGGGGGGCGAAGGCAACTGAAACCCTGTTCCAAAGCAGTCCGTCTATTCCAGACAGAGATTAGGTCTAAAACCCTGCAGCAGGTCTGTCCATAGTGACCTGGGACCCTTCGATCTTGGTTCACCTACCATGGCTGGGAAGGGTTTACAGCAGCTTCTGTGTTTCTGAAAATAAATATGTTCCCAAGATTTGCCAAGAATAGCTCTCTGATGATGTAACTGTCCTCCCTAAAATAAATAAATAAAATGCTTAAGATGTTAAAATAAATGGTCTATTTTTGCCACTTGTGACTCTTGGAGCTTCTGCCTCACATCTTCACTCTGCCCTGCAACTAGCAGCCAATGGGAGCCCTGTATCTCGTCTCCATGGAGACGCAGCCCTGGCCCGGTCCTCGCAGCCGCTCGGCGCTGGGTAAGGTAATGGAACAAGTGTGGTGCCGAGAGCTGCAGAGTAGGGTCTTGCACTGTACACACTGCAGGGGCAAAGAATCAGATTGACCAGGATTTAAGTGGGGGCTCATTTTTCTAAAGAGGTACCTACAGCATCTGCCTTTTTACAATACATTTTGCGAGGCTGTTGGAACGGTGGCTACAATACGCCTAAACGACGTCCGCAAACACGTTGCCTGCGGGTTGTATCAACATGGGCTTCTCGTCACTGTGTGTTTTATTTTGCGCGTAGACAAAATTTCCCCTCAAATGGCCGCACTTGGATGGACGATTCCTTACGTTCTTCATCCCACAATCTGGTGCCATGACGTGACGCCCTTTCTGCCAACAAATTCCCAGCCACAAGTGTGTCTGTGGATGTTTGATGTGACGGTGATAAGCACCTGATAACACACAGCCCACTGTGGAGGCAGCTCCATCTATTTGTGTCTCTATAAACCGGCTGCCAGAACCAGCCCTATCACTGCACAAATTCTCAGCTGCTCTTAAGAACGTGTAAAAAAAAGGGCTGCACATAATTCATACATGGAAACTCACTCCCCCCTCACACTGATCCACGTGAGCTGCAGCCCTGGGACCTCCCACCTGTAAGTCCAGGCTAGGTTTTTATGCGCCCATATTTTCCACCCATAATACCGTGCACAATTTTAGAAGAACCAATTTTCCACACGCAAAACACGCTTTTCATGTGGAAAGAGCATCATGGAATTATCCCTATGCGTGCAGGTGTCAATTTTATAAAGTAACATACATACATAGTAACATAGTAGATGACGGCAGAAAAAAACCTGCACGGTCCATCCAGTCTGCCCAACAAGATAAACTCACATGTGCCATTTTTTGTGTATACCTTACCTTGATTTGTACCTGTCTTTTTCAGGGCACAGACCGTATAAGTCTGCCCAGCACCATCCCCACCTCCCAACCAACAGCCCCGCCTCCCAACCACCGGCTCTGGCACAGACCGTATAAGTCTGCCCAGCAATAGTCCCGCCTCCCACCACCGGCTCTGGCACAGACCGTATAAGTCTGCCCAGCACTATCCCCGCCTCCCAACCACCAGTCCCGCCTCCCAACCACCAGCCCCGCCTCCCACCACCGGCTCTGGCACAGACCGTATAAGTCTGCCCAGCACTCTCCCCGCCTCCCAACCACCAGTCCCGCCTCCCAACCACCAGCCCCGCCTCCCACCACCGGCTCTGGCACAGACCGTATAAGTCTGCCCAGCACTCTCCCCGCCTCCCAACCACCAGTCCCGCCTCCCAACCACCAGCCCCGCCTCCCACCACCGGCTCTGGCACAGACCGTATAAGTCTGCCCAGCACTATCTCCACCTCCCAACCACCAGCCCTGCCTCCCACCACCGGCTAAGCTTCTGGGGATCCCTTCCTTGACATTCAGACGTGTACGTGTGCAGCCCCCTCCAGGTCAGACTTCCTCAGTACGTGAACATTTTTGAACAGGATACTGAGGAGGAGTAAGGATAACACTCAAAGACAGAGCCTATCTGATGTCCGTGAGAGATCGACTCATCTTCTGCTTCAACCATCTCACACCTCCTTCCAAAGCCCAAGAATTTGCTTCTTACATGCACACATCACAATACACCCCTCAGAATGCCGACATGTACATCTTTCTGTGCACCCATTTTTTACACATGTATAATCCATGCCGCACAGTTTTTTTTTTGTAAGGATGAGTTTCCACACCTAGAACACATTTCGCATGCAGAATGTGCTTTTGTTAAATGATCCCATGGATAACACTGTCACTGCTATGACATAGTCCTTCTGGCAACTGTGCTGATTCTCATTAGAATCATACCAATACAAGCAAAGCATGAATACAGCACGGACAGCTGAAGAGTGGATTTTCATTGGAGTTCCATGCAGAGTAACACTGATACATGTACAGCATGAATACAGCACGGAGAGCTAAGAGTGGATTTTCATCAGAGCCCCATGCAGAGTAACACTGATACATGTACAGCATGAATACAGCATGGAGAGCTGAAGAGTGGATTTTCATCAGAGACCTGTGCAGAGTAACACTGATACATGTACAGCATGAATACAGCACGGAGAGCTGAAGAGTGGATTTTCATCAGAGCCCCATGCAGAGTAACACTGATACATGTACAGCATGAATACAGCACGGAGAGCTGAAGAGTGGATCTTCATCAGAGCTCCATACAGACTCACACTGATACATGTACAGCATGAATACAGCATGGAGAGCTGAAGAGTGGATTTTCATCAGAGCCCCATGCAGAGTAACACTGATACATGTACAGCATGAATACAGCACGGAGAGCTGAAGAGTGGATTTTCATCAGAACTCCATGCAGACTCACACTGATACATGTACAGCATGAATACAGCACGGAGAGCTGAAGAGTGGATCTTCATCAGAGCTCCATGCAGACTCACACTGATACATGTACAGCATGAATACAGCACGGAGAGCTGAAGAGTGGATCTTCATCAGAGCTCCATGCAGACTCACACTGATACATGTACAGCATGAATACAGCATGGAGAGCTGAAGAGTGGATTTTCATCAGAGCCCCATGCAGAGTAACACTGATACATGTACAGCATGAATACAGCATGGAGAGCTGAAGAGTGGACCTTCATCAGAGACCTGTGCAGGGCCACACCAATAAGAGGTAAAGTGCGACTACAGAAGACGGAGAGGAAAGTTGGACCTTGCTAAATTGCTGAAAATGAGGGGTACCGCCATAACAAAAGGAGTTAGAAAGTAAGAAATAACCTCTTTCAGACAATGTCTTGAAGATTTTCGCATGCACTTAGTAGCAGAGGATCAATAGGTGAAAAGGTTCGGCTACTTTCTCTTTCTGCTCATCTTTTCCTAATTTGTCTGGGTCTGCACAGCCCTTCCTGGACTGTGTCGCCATGGTAATTTCTTCTGCAATGCAGTGGGTCCCCTACAGACAACCCAGACTCCAGCAGCAGCCGGCAAAGCATGTTCAGCTTCAGAGCAGACTCCACTGACCCTGTGCTGGGTTGTGAGCAGCAGAGGGCGAAAGGGTAAACAAAGAAGGAAAAATGAATGCAAGCAGGCCAGGTCCATTCCCCTGGCAGGGGATCCAGCTGGGTAGGAAGTAGCAGAGCAGGGCTTGTGTTGTGGCTTCTAAAGCAGAAGAGGCACAAGTCAAGGAGAAAGGAGAGAGAAATTGGGGACCAACCGATATGCGGGAGAGAGAGAGAGAGAGAGAGGATGCCAGTGAAAACAATGTTTTTTGATTAAGCAGAGATTGGTAGCCAGACTGAGCCAATCACACTTCTAAGGAAATATTCATGGAAAACTGAGAGCTGGCTTTTAGGATTTTGAAAGCGGTGTTCACACTGGGAAGGTTCACTTGTTTTCCTCCCCTCTTGCACATTCTTGCACTGAACGGCATGTGTGCATCTACCCTTCACTGTGATAAGTTTACTCTGCACCATCGGGGCTGGTGGTTGGGGGGCGGGGATAGTGCTGGGCAGACTTGTACGGTCTGTGCCAGAGCCGGTGGTGGGAGGCGGGACTGGTGGTTGGGAGGCAGGGCTAGTGCTGGGCAGACTTATATGGTCTGTGCCAGAGCCGGTGGTGGGAGGCAGGGATAGTGCTGGGCAGACTTATACGGTCTGTGCCGGGGCTGGTAGTTGGGTGGCGGGGATAGTGCTGGGCAGACTTATATGGTCTGTGCCAGAGCCGGTGGTAGGAGGCAGGGATAGTGCTGGGCAGACTTATACGATCTGTGCCAGAGCCGGTGGTGGGAGGCGGGGCTGGTGGTTGGGAGGCGGGGATAGTGTTGGGCAGACTTGTACGGTCTGTGCCAGAGCCGGTGGTGGGAGGCGGGGCTGGTGGTTGGGAGGCGGGGATAGTGCTGGGCAGACTTATACGGTCTGTGCCCTGAAGAACACAGGTACAAATCATAGCACATATGAGTTATCTTGTTGGGCAGACTGGATGGACTGTGCAGGTCTTTTTCTGCCGTCATCTACTATGTTACTATATGTTACTATGTAGAAGGCTGAAAAACGAAAGAATTGACAATTGTGTCTTATGAAGAGTAATTATTTATACTTGTTATGAATGAATTATGTTGACCTACATTTAAATCTATATTTGGTAAAATAAAAAAGGGCATTTGTTTAAATGACTTGTTTCCAAATTTAATTCACACTTTTTTACCCTGCTCTTCGGCATTGCCATCTTGTCGGTTTACATTCTAAAATAAATATTATCAATAGAAATCAAACAAAATAAAACATGGAAAAGAAAATAAGATGATACCTTTTTTATTGGACATAACTTAATACATTTCTTGATTAGCTTTCGAAGGTTGCCCTTCTTCCTCAGATCGGAAATAAGCAAATGTGGTAGCAGATAGTATATATCCGTGAAACATCCAGTGGTGTGCTGGAGCCGGCTCGCACCGGCTCTGCAGAGCCGGTCGTTACTTTTTGAAACATTTTGCGAGCCGGTTGTTCAGCTCAACTGTCAGCAGGGACGGGACAAAGTTTTGGTTTTTTTTTTCCTGGCTGGAGGCACGCATCGCATGCCCGCACACACCAGCTGTCACCTGATATTGGCAGCCCTGCCTCCTTGTGCTGGTTCCAGTGGCGTACCGAGGGCGGGGTGGGGGGGGGGGTGGACCGCCCGGGTGCAAACCAATAACTTGCAGTCCTCTTGTTCTCTCTCCGCCTCGCCAATGCGCCCTTCCTACTAGCAGCTCCTCCCGCTCTCTCCGGTCGAGTCCCGCCCATCTTCTACGTCACGACGCCTTCCTCCCCCTGCGGCACCCTGCGCGCCAGTGAGTGCGCCCTTCCTGCTTGTCTAACGGCTCCTGCAGCAGGTATTTGGCTCCTCTCTGGCTCTGTCCGTCCCAGCACGAGCTAGTAGCGCCTTGCCGCCTTCCCTTCTGCTTCCTGCACTGCTAGTGCATGCACAGTCCTCCGCTCCACACACCCCTGCCGGCCACCAGCTATCGTCATCCAGTCCTCCTTGTCGGAAGAATCTTGGAGCACTTCACTTTCCATACAGCCAGGTAATTAGGCCCTGCGGCGCAATCTCATATTTATTTAAATTGACAAAAAAAAATGTGAACAGGAAGGACGGGGGGGGGGGGGGGGGCAAGATAGCTTAATAAGAATAACAAAGAACACTACTCTGGATGCGAGAGAAAGGGCAATGGCAAAATGGGCATGAATGGCTAAATTTCAGTGAGGATATCCTGTTTCCTGATGCCTGGGTTCGTCTTAACTGTTGTTGTTGTAATCTACCATGGGAAGCCTGGTGTTATAAAGTTGATGGAATATTGAAATTAAATGGAAGTAGAATTAAACTCTCCTTTCATAGGGGCACACATGGAATCAGATCGTCATGTTTTGTAGAAGTTTACCTCTTTGCACAAATGGATTATTCTGTTTTGAACATGTTTCGGGGGGGAAGTGGTTTTATTAGTCAAAATAAATATTTTGTTTCATGCAGATTTCTTTTGTTTATACATAAACTAGCCGTTAAGCCCGTTAAAACGGGCGCGTATTGGAATGTTTTTTCTCCCAAGGCCCCCCTCCCGTTGCAGCTGCAAGGCCCCCTGCCATCCTCCTTCCCTGCCAGCTCCAAGGCCCCCTCTGTCCCTCCCTCCCAGCTCCAAGGCTCCAGTCCTCCCCCCTTCCCAGCTGCAAGGCCCCCTGCCCGCTCTCCCTCCCACCCTCCCAGTTCCAAGGCCCCAGGCCCTCCCCCCCAGCTCCCAAGGCCCCCTTCCCTCCCTCCCAGTTCCAAGGCCCCCTGCTCTCCCTCACAACTGTAAGGGCCCCCCCTGCCCTCCCTCCAGCTTGGTATGGTAATACTACGGCACAGCTAAGGAACAGCCAGGTTATTTTGAGTTTTCACTGGACCAAACTTGCTTTCCTTGTGCCACCATCACTATCCAGCAGGTAGGCAGTGTCTTAAAAGATGGAGGGTAAAGGATTTTTTTAAAAAAACATTTATCACACATTCCAAGCAAAGTTGGCTTACATTTCAAAATACACTGAGACAGAATAATAGAATTCAGTTATATCATGGGAACAAATAGATGATATGTCTGAAACATTTGAGAGTAGCATATATATGATATATACCCAACTGAGCATTTAAAAGTTTGTCCTTTAATGATACCATATGTTCAGAAATCCATAGCCATTTAGTATAGGTAGTTATTCAAAGATTATCACATTCATACACCAGAACAGGCATCCATCACATCACATTGCAAAAGAAAACAACTTCAACGGAGTACGTCCAAAATTAAATTTTTTAAAATTTCTTTCTTCCAAAAGTCTCGTTTCTTTTGTACAAATCTTTTATTGTTCTTATTGCATTTAAGGGATGAGTTTGCTGTCTTATCTGAATGGGAGAGCAGAGTTCAGTCTTTTAGTGTTATTTAAGAAGGAGAAAAAAAGTCTCAAGTGACAAAGATGTCAGTACCATCACTGGCATAAAAAAAACTCCATCCATCTAAAACAGTTCAGTCAGTAGGACCAGTAGATTCTGGCCAACCAGGCAAGAACTGTGGTGGACAGTGGTAAGGCCACTACAATTCACCAGCTCTGGGTGATACCGAAGAATCGCTGTTTCTGCATAACATAGTAACTGTTCCGATCGCGTAGTGTTCCGGCCATTTCCTTCTTGTCTTCCCAGAGTGGTATATTGCCTTTATGCTTCTCAGTTGGTGGTATTGCCTGGGTTACGTTCTTCTTCCGGCTCAGAGGAACAGCGACATTTGAAGCCTTTGGATGTCAAATGGGCGTTAAAACTACTATTTTGTTTCTTCTGATTACATACGTCGATCTTATCGTTCGTTTGTTCTGTTTCAAGATAGGCGTACGGGGTTTCATGGCTTCTAACCCCTATTTTTCCTCGATCTTCTTTCGGGGAAACCTGTTCTAGAGCACGTTGAAGTTCATTCTGCAACAGGTCAGGTTGTCTTGTAGACACAGTGTGGTCTGGTGCTTCCGCAAGACAGTGAAACGGGTTTGGATATAGAAAGTATATTGTATTTGCATATATAGGATCACAGCACTTAGTATAGGGAAATAGTATAATGTACTATGTGTGTGTTTAGATGGGAATCAATGAGAGAAAGGTAAGGGGGGAGGGGAGGGGGAGAGAGGAGAGGGGGGGAGGGGGCCAGGTCCCCTTGTCCTGCTTATTTATTTATTTATTTTATTTATTGCATTATTATTATTGCAGGCTCAATGTGGCTTACATCATGAGTGGTGGTAATATTTTATAAAGTAGACATATAGTGTTATAGAAGGATCTTGGGCAACATGATAATGACCACCATATGAGTCCAAGCCTCATGTCTTAGGTTGGGCAGTCACTACTGGGCGGGGATAGCCCAATATGCCACCTCTTACCCGTCTTGGAGAAATGGACAGTGCATATGGGATGCAGGCATTTTGGAGGTTAAGGTCTACAGGGGGGGGAGGGGGGGACCTGGTCTGTCACTACTGGGTGGGGATAACCCATATGAGTCCAAGCCTCATGTCTTAGGTTGGGCAGTCACTACTGGGCGGGGATAGCCCAATATGCCACCTCTTGCCCGTCTTGGAGAATGGACAGTGCATATGGGATGCAGGCATTTTGGAGGTTGAGGCCTATGGGGGGGGGGAGGGGGAGACCTGCTCTGTCACTACTGGGCGGGGATAACCCATATGAGTCCAAGCCTCATGTCTTAGGCTGGGCAGTCACTACTGGGCGGGGATAGCCCAATATGCCACCTCTTACCCGTCTTGGAGAAATGGACAGTGCATATGGGATGCAGGCATTTTGGAGGTTAAGGTCTACAGGGGGGGGAGGGGGGGACCTGGTCTGTCACTACTGGGCGGGGATAACCCATATGAGTCCAAGCCTCATGTCTTAGGCTGGGCAGTCACTACTGGGCGGGGATAGCCCAATATGCCACCTCTTACCCGTCTTGGAGAAATGGACAGTGCATATGGGATGCAGGCATTTTGGAGGTTAAGGCCTACAGGGGGGAGAGGGGAGGAGGGGGAGCAGGGAGGGGGTGGAGGGGGGAGGGGGAGGGAGGGGGAAGGGGGGTGCAGAGGGAAAGACAGAGAAGTTCAAACACGATCTAAATGAAATCACCAACGAGATCAACCAAAGCCTACAAATCATGCACTCCTGGGCAGATGCATTCCAGCTAAAACAACGCAGAAAAACCACAATGTCTTGTACTCACCTCACAACACAACAAAAACAACTACTCCACCATAACCACACCATACTGCTCTCTCCCCATTGCACAAAACCTGAAAATTCTTAGGAGTTACCATTGACCGAAACCTCACACTCGATGCTCATGTGAAGAACACAACCAAAAAGATGTTCCACTCAATGTGGACCTTCTTCCGTAACTTGGTTCAATCATTACATAAGTACATAAGTAATGCCACACTGGGAAAAGACCAAGGGTCCATCGAGCCCAGCATCCTTCTGCGATGACGTATTTCCTGTTTCCACGAGGGCAGGACAACGTGTGAGGGAAGGGAACGGAGAAGATGGAGGATCCCGCAGTGCTTTTTCTTCTTTATCTCTGCCACTAAAAGTAAAATAGGTAAACACGCGCCGGGGGGGGGGGGGGGACGGGGGACGGGACGGACAGAGGAGGGCTGTCATCGGGAAGATCAGCTCAGGGCGGGAAGGATCGGAGGAAACTTCCCAGAGCTGCTTGGCTGCAGTGCCAGGCAGCCCCGCGTTTCGGGGGCGGGGTAGCAGCAAGGGGAAGGTTAAACACACGCGCGGGGCGGGGGAAGGAATGGAGAGCTGTCAGGGAGGAGCTGAGGGAGGGCCCTCCCTCTCTTTGAGTATTCCACCCCCCCCCCCCCCAGACACCCATACATCCAGCCTCCCTACAGGTGCGATTTCTCCGCTCTTTTCTTTGCCCCATGACTATCACCACACTCAGCGCTGGAATTGTTTGCAACACATTAGCAGGAAAAGTTGCGGGGGGGGGGGGGGGGGGGTTGGGGGCTTCACTGAAAACCTGCCTGTCAGCCACTCACTCTTAGATCAGAGACAGGCCTGAGACACCACTGCAGAACTCCTTCTACTCCTGCTTAAATAAGTGGAGCAGCTCCTTGAAAGCAGGCAGCCGCCATGACATGAGACAGGGTCTTCTCATGAACTCTGGTCAGTGAAAAAAAAGTGACTTTCATTTTAAATAAGCAGTGTTCTAAGAATAATATTTTCACAAACCCACCTTGATCAACTATTTTGAAGCAACAGTATAGGCTGAAATAGGGGGCGTTAGGTGACCGTCTAACTACAGAGCACACAAGATGGAAATAGAAAGAGAAGCAAAGAGCGTGACAGAGGATGTGTGAGAGGGACAGAATGAGTGTGAAAAAGAAGAGCAGGTCTGAACGAAAGCAAGGTGAGGGAATGGAAGATAAGACGACACAGAATCTGGGACTGGGAACGACTACAAGATAATATGTTTACATCTTGGTTCCTGAGAGAGATCTTGCAAGTACAGCATCTGTCCCCTAGGAAAACCCAGACTAAAACTGTTGTTGCATCAGAACCTCAGAACACGTTGAGGAGCAACCTAGTAATTAAAGGGCTGAGAACCAGGAAATCCAGGGTTCAAATCCTGCATCTCCTACTGTTTTCCTTCTATGACCTTGAGCAGGTCACGTCTCCCTTCATTACCCCAGTCGTTTTCTGATGTGAAGAAGAAGGGTTACCTTCAGAAAGCTAATGCAAAAATGCATTGTTAGTCTAATTAAAAAAAAAAAGGTATCATCATATTTTCTTTTCTTTGTTTTATTTTTATTTATTACCTATTAAAGTGGATTAACACGGCTACCCCACCACTTTACCCCAGGTAGAAACTTCCTTCTAAGCTCTCCTGGGCAGGGAAATATCTACTGTACCTTGCCATGAGCTCAGATTTGGAAGGACAAATCAAATGTAAACTCAATCTAAGGTGGCCCAGGTGGGAAAGCAGTTACTGAGCTAATGCACAGTCTGAGTGGGAAACCAGTTGGTGCAATGACTTGGTGGATAAGCCGCAGAGGGATTCCCTCGCCCATTCTTTGCTTCCTCCCACGATTCCGGTTCTGTTTGTGATCGATTACATTGTTTCCTAGCCATCTCCAGTTCGGCCAGAAGTTACCATGACAACAACCGTCTTTTTCAGCAGCAGCACATCCAGCTCCTTTTCCTCCCTTTGCTTTGATGCTCATGGAAGTCTTAGCCAAGGGCCCAATTTGCATGCAGTAAGTGTTCTGGAAAGGACTAAGGATTGTACAAATTATCTGAAGTGAACGTGCTGTGCAAATAGGGAGAAAACCACAGCACAATAGGGCCGAACATCTGGCCTGGCGAAGGTCTGGGTCTCCGTGCAGTGGCGTAGGAAGGGGGGGGGCGTCCGCCCCGGGTGCACGCCGCTGGGGGGTGTCGGCTCCGCTGGTTCCTTGCTCCCTATGCAGAGAGAGCAGGGAACCAGCGGAACTGACGCAGCTCCCAACGGTATGTGCATTCCGGGGGGGGGGGGGTGCACAGCAGCGAACCGCTCCGGGTGGCAGCCGCTCTCGCTACACCACTGGGTAGGCTCCGTGAAAGAAGCAGGGGGAAACAAGGATTACTCGCTGCCCCTTCTTAACACTAGAACGACGCTCAGAGATTTTATCATGGTGAAAAAGAACTTGGCCAATTAGGAAACACAAATCACCCAAACATGGAGAGTGGAGTCCCGGTATTATCATTTCCAGACATGCTTTGTTTTCCTCACCGAAGGCCAAACTTGAAGCATCCTGCTCTGCGCTTCTGAAATTTCAATAACTGAGACCAGTACCCACAGCTCTGGTAATGAAATGCATTCTCAGTCCTGCAGTCCAAACGCACAGGGCTTGTTTCCTCTGTGCCTTGGTACGATTTAAGAGAAAACTCTGGTATCATAAATTCATCTCTGCTGCGTGTTAGTCTCGCCTTCCATTTCCTCACACACCTTCTGCCTTAGAGCTAGAAATGAATGAGATACATTGGAAAGTGTAGCGTCCCTCTGCAGCAGGATTCAAGAGGAATGCTTTTCCTCTAGTAACTGTTTCTAAAATATTACACTGGGCCTTCCATCCATGCAGCACCTGGAATGATCTGGAAACATGGTCCATGAGCCTGCGGACACCACTGAGGTAATAGAGAGTCTGTCCAACTGTGTAGCCGGACTGAATTCCTGAATCCCCCAGAGTCCCAATAGGGTCCAGTATTTATTTATTGGGTGGCGGAGCCGGTGGGGGGAAGAGGGGTTGGTGGTTGGGAGGCGAAGATAGTGGTGGCCAGACTTATACGGTCTGTGCCAGATCCGGCGGTGGGAGGCGGGACTGGTGGTTGGGAGGCGGGGAATAGTGCTGGGCAGACTTATATGGTCTGTGCCCTGAAAAAGACAGGTACAAATCAAGGTAAGGTATACACATATGAGTTTATCTTAGGCAGACTGGATGGACCGTGTAGGTCTTTTTCTGCCGTCATCTACTATGTTACTATGTGTGGTCGCACCATGGAGCGATATAACGGCATTATAACATCCTCACACCTGTTTTCCATACCTTTCCTAATAATACCCAACATTCTATTCGCTTTCCGAGCCGCAGCAGCACACTGAGCTGAAGGTTTCAGTGTATTATCGACGATGACACCCAGATCCCTTTCTTGGTCCGTAACTCCTAACGTGGAACCTTGCATGACGTAGCTATAATTCGGGTTCTTTTTTCCCACATGCATCACCTTGCACTTACTCACATTAAACGTCATCTGCCATTTAGCCGCCCAGTCTCCCAGTCTCGTAAGGTCCTCTTGTAATTTTTCACAATCCCGTCGCGAGTTAACGACTTTGAATAACTTTGTGTCATCAGCAAATTTAATTACCTCGCTAGTTACTCCCATCTCTAAATCATTTATAAATATATTAAAAAGCAGCAGTCCTAACACAGACCCCTGAGGAACCCCACTAACTACCCTTCTCCATTGTGAATACTGCACATTTAACCCTACTCTCTGTTTCCTATCCTTCAACCAGTTTTTAATCCACAATAGGACATTTCCTCCTATTCCATGACCCTCCAATTTCCTCTGTAGCCTTTCATGAGGTACCTTGTCAAACGCCTTTTGGAAATCCAGATACACGATATCAACCAGCTCCCCTTTGTCCACATGTTTGTTTACTCCTTCAAAGAATTGAAGTAAATTGGTCAGGCAAGATTTCCCCACACAAAAGCCGTGCTGACTTGGTCTCAGTAATCCATGTCCTCGGATGTGCTCTGTAATTTTGTTTTTGATAATAGCCTCTACCATTTTCCCCGGCACCGATGTCAGACCCACCAGTCTATAATTTCCCAGATCTCCCCAGGAACCTTTTTAGTACTGTAAATGCCTTCACCAATTCCGGTATAAACAGTTACACAGTGATGTTATGGTAGAATAAGGTTCATGTGGAACAAACGTATTAGGGGATCGTATAGAGGAAGAGTTAAGTTATGTCCATTACGTTCTTTGGTTTCGTAGTGTTGCAGGGTTCAGGAGTGGAGGAGTGGCCTAGTGGTTAGGGTGGTGGACTTTGGTCCTGGGGAACTGGGTTCGATTTCCACTGCAGGCACAGGCAGCTCCTTGTGACTCTGGGCAAGTCACTTAACCCTCCATTGCCCCAGCTACAAATAAGTACCTGTATACAAAATGTAAGCCGCATTCAGCCTGCCATGAATGGGAAAGCGCAGGGTACAAATGTAATAAAAAAATAAACATTTAAGTAAGGTCGGTAGGGTATGCCTTTTTGAACAGGTAAGTTTTTAGTGATTTCCAGAAGTTTAGGTGGTTATAAGTTGTTTTCATGGCTTTTGGTAGTGCGTTCCATTTAATGAACATTTTTCACATTGTGAAAAACAGACCAACTAAAAACAAGACTTGTTAATGACATGACTATAAAGAAACAACTAGGTTCCCTTTTGACCTGAAAGCAGAATCGTTTGACACAAGTCTTCTTTTCTTAAGTACAAATCCTTTTTACAAAGTAGGCTCCCTCTGGAATGAAAGCACCACTAATTACTTAATAGACATTTCAATTTGTGTAATGTGTTTGACATAAGAACTTTGTGTTTATTTTGATATATTTGGCCCAAGCGTATTTAAACACACTTATCTGGTCAGCAGCAGGTAGCAACCTATAAGTGCTTAAAAAAATGGCTAGTGGTCACATAGATACCTTTTCACTGTATAAATCACTATTTGATATGTGTTCAAATATCTGAAAGGTATTAATCCACAAACGAACCTCTTCTGGAGATGGGAAGGCAGTAGAACTAGAGGGCACGATGCGAGATTGAAGGGGGGGGCAGACTCAAGAAAAATGTCAGGAAGTATTTTTTCACGGTGGTGGATGCTTGGAATGCTCTCCCACGGGAGGTGGTGGAGAGGAAAACGGTAATGGAATTCAAACATGCGTGGGATAAACATAAAGGAATCCTGTTCCGAGGGAATGGATCCTCAGAAGCTTAGTTGAGATTAGGTGGCAGAGCCGGTGGTGGGAGGCGGGGCTGGTGGCTGGGAGGCGAGGATATTGCTGGGCAGACTCATACGGTCTGTGCCAGAGCCGGTGGTTGGGAGGCAGGGCTGGTGGCTGGGAGGCGAGGATATTGCTGGGCAGACTTGTACGGTCTGTGCCAGAGCCGGTGGTTGGGAGGCGGGGCTGGTGGTTGGGAGGTGAGGATAGTGCTGGGCAGACTTATACGGTCTGTGCCAGAGCCGGTGGTTGGGAGGCAGGGCTGGTGGCTGGGAGGCGAGGATATTGCTGGGCAGACTTGTATGGTGTGTGCCAGAGCCGGTGGTTGGGAGGCGGGGCTGGTGGTTGGGAGGTGAGGATAGTGCTGGGCAGACTTATACGGTCTGTGCCAGAGCCGGTGGTTGGGAGGCAGGGCTGGTGGTTGGGAGGTGAGGATAGTGCTGGGCAGACTTATACGGTCTGTGCCCTGAAAATGACAGATACAAATCAAGGTAAGGAATACACAAAAAGTAGCACATATGAGTTTATCTTGTTGGGCAGACTAGATGGACCATGCAGGTCTTTTTCTGCCGTCATCTACTATGTTACTATGTTTTAAATAGGGGTGACCTGGAGGTGGGGCTAAAAGTTAGATGGAGAGCAGCAAAATTCAGGCTCTCTCATGGTTAACTATGGGTTCAAGTCTGAAATGACTTTAAATGGATCCGTTCTAGAATATTCACATGGCTTTAAACAGATAAATTAGCTACTTATAGATATGTGTTGACTGTTCTCATCGTTTATCTGATGATAACTGCAGGACGTACCAGATGCTCCTGGGCAGCTGCGTCTTTCGCCATTCACTGTTTTCAAAATGGTTGCTGGACCTCTTGTTATCGGTTTGCTGTTGTTAATAATTTCATAAAACAAAAACAACGGCCCTCACAATGGTCTCCTTGTCAATCGCTAATCTCGGCAGGAAATTCCTCTTACCCTCCTTCTGGAGACACCTCATAATGTGTCTTGCCCCCGAGACTGCTACTGTCTATCATTTTGCTATATCTGGATTTGGAGCAGCTCTGCAGATGTGGACTTTGTTTCCAAGAGCCATCCTGAGATCAGGGCGCTGCCCCTGTGCTTTTGGGAGGCAGCAGGTAAACAGACAGCCCACTTAATCCTCTTCTAAAACAAAGAATCATCAACCCTGGGCAGCCTTTGTGGGAGAAGCACTGATTTTCTGTTCTGACTTATTGAAGTCCAGCAGGTTCCCAGCCTGCCCAGGTAATTGTCATTATATGGAGTTATCCACAGTGACAAGCTGATGGCATAGAGACAGCAATAGGGCAAAGATAATGTTTCCCCTCTGATTGAATTACCAGGATGTCTGTGCTACAGCTGACAGGATTTGGAAACTGCTGTAAAAGGGGTCTGGTGACCTGAGAGATCGGGGGTCACCGTAGACTTTGCACCAAGTAAAAACAAGAACATTAGAAGAAAAAAAAACATTTCTTCAAAGTAACTTTCATCTAGATTTGGTTTTGCCAAGTGACAAAATGTCTGTGTGAACCAAGACACAGCACTGCTGGATCACAGCTGGAATGGGAAGAAAGCAAGAGAGCTATGGGGGCCACAAGAACTGAGAAGGAGAGGGGGGAGAGAAAGAGAGCTGGGGGTGGGGGAAGAAAAGGGAGATCGAATGCTTTGGGAAGTGGGGCAGGGAAGTGAGAGAAAGAGAGGAAGGAGAAGGGTGTCACATAGAAGAATGATCAATCAACAAGAGTCTCTAGAATACAGTATCCTAAAACCATCAATTAAAGACCAAAAAAAAAAAATTCAATCCCACTGCAGCTTCTAGTGACCCTCCATTGCTCCAATGCTATAAATTGATGCCTCAGTCTAGGTGCCCCACTGCTGTGTGCCTAGCACCAATGCCATCATGGCATCTTGGCACCAGGATGTCGTTATAGGATTGTAGCACCAGTTGCATAAGTTGGTGCATCTAGATATGCCAAGTGATGTATGTAACTTATCGTATTGTATAAACTGCACGCATAATTGGGAGATATAACTTATAGACTGCCCATCCTCCACTCACGTGCCTCCCTTGCAGATAGGTGCAAAGGCACTTAGACGTTATCTTATAGATTAGTTGCCTAGAGTCAATTAACAGCGCCTTTCACTCATGTAAGTGACATCTACCTCCAGACACCAGCTTGTAGAATTGTCCCAATACCTATTTATTTATTTATTTATTTATTGCATTTGTACCCCACATTTTCCCACCTATTTGCAGGCTCAATGTGGCTTACATAGTACCGTCAAAGGCGTTTGCCCAGTTGGTGGATAACAAAGACAAGGTTGTATAGTGATCGTATGAGGTATAAGTGGAGGGTCGGAATGGATGAAGATTGCGTGATGACCTGTTCGATCATAGTTATGCTGTGTTGGTAGGTGAAAAGGGTTACGTGGGGTCGTTGGGGTAGGCCTTTTTGAAGAGGTTGGTTTTTAGTGATTTCCTGAAGTTCAAGTGGTCGTGGATTGTTTTCACAGCTTTCTACAACTTCCCATTAAATAACAAGTACCCAGAAGAATGGCATTACATATGACACAATCTTGCTAAAGCATTGCAGTAAAGAACCATCTTTTCTTCCATTTACAAATGTACAGGGCTCCTGTATAATTTGAGCTTCCTTTGGAAGTGTAGTCCACAGCTGTAGGCTGAACACATGAAGGATCTATTGCATTGAGTGTAATTGAACCTCCTTCTCCAGTCAACCGTAAGCAACAATATGGACTCCACTTATATAATCGTTCCTTCAAATATGTGGCAGCTTAATTATTTAATGCTTTCTGCATTAAAGTAAATACTTTAAATGTAACATGGTGGACAACTGGCAACCAATGTACATTTTTCAAAACTGGTGACAAGTGCTCCCAAAAATGAGTCCCAGTTAATAAATTTGGACCACATTTTGAATTAGCTGTAGCCTTTCCAAACTTTTCATGAGTAGGACAATACGCAAAAAATTATAGAGATCCATGTAGAAAGTAATTAGCATATGAATGCTCCTTGTTTCAAAATGGGTAGGGTAGGTGGAGTTACACCTGCAGAGTCAGAGGGGAAGGGTTCAGGCAGGGAGTTGGTTACCTGCTGTGAGGTAGAACAGGTTAGGATGGCCCCAAGTAAAGAAGTTTCTAGAAGGGGCCCCAAGTCAAGATGTCTGTAAGGAAGTGGCAACTGAGACTACCGTACCTGAGGGGAGTGCCAGGGAAGAGAAGTAGCCAGAGCGAAGTGTTTCTCTGGGTGGGGAACTGTGAGCAGTTAAGTCTGCCTTCAGGAGTTAATGATACATGGACAGAAGACTGCCAAGGTAGGAAAGAACCTTGCAGTGTATTCCTAAAGTGTACAAGTTTGGGATGTGCCTAGAAGTGACCTTAGATGGCATTTATTGCCACAGTATTTAGGCCTGGCTAGGAGCCAGCCCAGAGTTGTCTGTTACCCAAATCCGGGCTGGAGACTTTTTGGCTAGCCCTGGTTTTGAACTCACATCCCAAAGCTTTGTGGGATTTGTTGTGCCTGATCCTGCCCACTGAAATAAGTGCAGCAGGTCCCATAATGAACCATCCTAACTCTTGTACCCAACTCCACAACACTAGTATTACCCAAATACCAATCCTTTCCCCACATCTCTTACCTTGGAGGAGGGAGGTCTCCTAGAAGGAGAGCATCACCCTGGTGAAGTAGGAAGTACTCCTGTAGCCAGGACCTGCCCACCAGGGGATGTATTATCCTTTCGCACCGAGGATATATCTCCAAATGTTGCCCGGGAGGGAAAGGTTAGGACAGCTGTTGTACTTGGTGATTCGATCATTAGGCATATAGATAGCTGGGTGGCTGGTGGACGTGAGGATCGCCTGGTGACTTGCCTGCCTGGTGCGAAGGTGGCGGACCTCACGCGTCACCTAGATAGGATTTATATAGTGCTGGGGAGGAGACGGCTGTCTTGGTACATGTGGGTACTAATGACATAGGAAAATGTGGGAGAGAGGTTCTGGAAGCAAAATTTAGGCTCTTAGGTAGAAAGCTGAAATCCAGATCCTCCAGGGTAGCATTTTCTGAAATGCTACCTGTGCCACGCGCAGGGCCCAAGAGACAGGCAGAGCTCCAGAGTCTCAATGCGTGGATGAGACGATGGTGCAGGGAGGAGGGCTTTAGATTTGTTAGGAACTGGGCAACATTCTGGGGAAGGGGGAGCCTATTCCGAAAGGATGGGCTCCATCTTAACCAGAGTGGGACCAGGCTGCTGGCATCGGCGTTTAAGAAGGAGATAGAGCAGCTTTTAAACTAGAAATGGGGGGAAGGCCGACAGTCGCTCAAAAGAGCATGGTTCGGGATAAGGTATCTTTCAAAGATATCACCATAACAGGGAAGATAGAGTATCCTGATAGTGAGGTTGCAAAAGAGATTGTAGTAGATCGGGTATCCTTAAATAACAATAAAAATCAGACAAAAGATTGCCAATTAATACTGTCAAGTACTAAGCATGATGTACTTAGGAACAACAAACATAGTTTGAAATGTCTATATGCGAATGCCAGGAGCCTAAGAAATAAGATGGGGGAGTTGGAATATATTGCACTAAATGAAAAATTAGATATAATAGGCATCTCTGAGACCTGGTGGAAGGAGGATAACCAGTGGGACACTGTCATACCGGGGTACAAATTATATCGTAGTGATAGGGTGAATCGGATTGGTGGAGGGGTAGCATTGTATATTAACGAGAGCCTTGAATCAAATAGATTGAAAATTCTGCAGGAAACAAAACACTCCTTGGAATCACTGTGGATTGAAATTCCATGTGCAAAGGGGAAAAGGATAGTGATAGGAGTGTACTACCGTCCGCCTGGCCAGGACGGACAGACGGATGTGGAAATGTTAAAGGAAATCAGGGACGCAAACAAACTGGGCAACACAATAATAATGGGGGATTTCAATTACCCGCATATAGACTGGGTTAATGTAACATCTGTACACGCAAGGGACATAGGATTTCTTGATGAAATCAAGGACAGCTTCATGGAACAGCTAGTTCAGGAGCCGACAAGAGAAGGAAAAATACTAGACTTAGTCCTTAGTGGTGCTCATGATCTAGTGCAGGGGGTAACGATACGAGGGCCGCTTGATAACAGTGATCATAATATGATCGGTTTTGATATTGGCATTGAAGGAAGTGAAACTAGGAAATCAAGTACGCTAGCGTTTAACTATAGAAAAGGTGATTACGACAAAATGAGAAAAATGGTGAAAAAAAGACTGAAAGGAGCAGCTCGCAGAGTAAAAAACTTGCATCAGGCGTGGATGCTGTTTAAAAACACCATCCTGGAGGTTCAGGACAAATATATTCCACGTATTAGAAAAAAGGGAAAAAAGACTAAACGTCAGCCGGCGTGGCTAAACAGTAAGATAAAGGAAATCATTAGAGCCAAAAAACAATCCTTCAGAAAGTGGAGAAGAGAACCAACTGAAAGTAACAGGATAGATCATAAGGAATGCCAAGCCAATTGCAAAGCGGAGATAAGGAGGGCAAAAAAGGACTTTGAGAAGAAATTAGCGTTGGAAGCAAAAATACATAGTAAAAATTTTTTTAGATACATTAAAAGCAGGAAACCGGCCAAAGAGTCGGTTGGGCCGCTGGACGAAAATGGTGTTAAAGGGGCGATCAAGGAGGACAAAGCCGTAGCGGAGAAATTAAATGAATTCTTTGCTTCGGTCTTCACCGAGGAGGATTTGGGGGGGACACCGGTGCCGGAAAGAATATTTGAAGCGGGGGAGTCGGAGAAACTAAACAAATTCTCTGTAACCTTGGAGGATGTAATGGGTCAGTTCAGCAAGCTGAAGAGTAGTAAATCACCGGGACCTGATGGTATTCATCCCAGAGTATTAATAGAACTAAAAAATGAACTTGCGGAGCTACTGTTAGAAATATGCAATCTGTCCCTAAAATCGAGTGTAGTACCGGAAGACTGGAGGGTAGCCAATGTTACTCCGATTTTTAAGAAGGGTTCCAGAGGAGATCCGGGAAATTATAGACCGGTGAGTCTGACGTCGGTGCCGGGCAAGATGGTGGAGGCTATTATTAAGAATAAAATTGCAGAGCATATACAAAAACATGGACTGATGAGACAAAGTCAGCACGGATTTAGTGAAGGGAAGTCTTGCCTCACCAATCTAATGCATTTTTTTGAGGGGGTAAGCAAACATGTGGACAATGGGGAGCCGGTTGATATTGTATATCTGGATTTTCAGAAGGCGTTTGACAAAGTGCCGCACGAAAGACTCCTGAAGAAATTGCAGAGTCATGGAATCGGAGGTAGGGTATTATTATGGATTAAGAACTGGTTGAAAGATAGGAAGCAGAGAGTAGGATTGCGTGGCCAGTATTCTCAGTGGAGGAGGGTAGTTAGTGGGGTCCCGCAGGGGTCTGTGCTGGGTCCGTTGCTTTTTAATGTATTTATAAATGACCTAGAGATGGGAATAACTAGTGAGGTAATTAAATTCGCCGATGACACAAAATTATTCAGGGTCGTCAAGTCGCAGGAGGAATGTGAACGATTACAGGAGGACCTTGCGAGACTGGGAGAATGGGCGTGCAAGTGGCAGATGAAGTTCAATGTTGACAAGTGCAAAGTGATGCATGTGGGTAAGAGGAACCCGAATTATAGCTACGTCTTGCAAGGTTCCGCGTTAGGAGTTACGGATCAAGAAAGGGATCTGGGTGTCGTCGTCGATGATACGCTGAAACCTTCTGCTCAGTGTGCTGCTGCGGCTAGGAAAGCGAATAGAATGTTGGGTGTTATTAGGAAGGGTATGGAGTCCAGGTGTGCGGATGTTATAATGCCGTTGTATCGCTCCATGGTGCGACCGCACCTGGAGTATTGTGTTCAGTACTGGTCTCCGTATCTCAAAAAAGATATAGTAGAATTGGAAAAGGTACAGCGAAGGGCGACGAAAATGATAGTGGGGATGGGACGACTTTCCTATGAAGAGAGGCTGAGAAGGCTAGGGCTTTTCAGCTTGGAGAAGAGACGGCTGAGGGGAGATATGATAGAAGTGTATAAAATAATGAGTGGAATGGATCGGGTGGATGTGAAGCGACTGTTCACGCTATCCAAAAATACTAGGACTAGAGGGCATGAGTTGAAGCTACAGTGTGGTAAATTTAAAACGAATCGGAGAAAAATTTTCTTCACCCAACGTGTAATTAGACTCTGGAATTCGTTGCCGGAGAACGTGGTACGGGCGGTTAGCTTGACGGAGTTTAAAAAGGGGTTAGATAGATTCCTAAAGGACAAGTCCATAGACCGCTATTAAATGGACTTGGAAAAATTCCGCATTTTTAGGTATAACTTGTCTGGAATGTTTTTACGTTTGGGGAGCGTGCCAGGTGCCCTTGACCTGGATTGGCCACTGTCGGTGACAGGATGCTGGGCTAGATGGACCTTTGGTCTTTCCCAGTATGGCACTACTTATGTACTTATGTACTTATATTGTCCTACTCTTTGTAACAATGTCATCTCTGATACTTTGTCTCTTGCATTGTATTAATTCTGTGATACTTTGTACCATACTATGTAAGCCGCACTGAACCTGCTATTGAGCGGGAAAGAGCGGGGTATAAATGCTACAAATAAATAAATAAATAATGCACCAGGATGGGTGGTCAGACATTCAGGATTGTCCTAAAATCTCCAGCCTGGAACTGGGTAACTTGGCATCCCTGGCAGCCCCTTTGAAGAGTAAGACTGGGACTACATTGTGAGAGAAAGACTCTGCTTAAAATGACTAAGCCTACGATGTAACAGAGCTGACTGCAGTCTTTTTGGTTGACATAAAGTACTTTTGACTTTTGTCTGCCACATTTGTGCGAGGTCCAGCCCTGAGCCACAGAGCAGCAGTCAGCATTTCCTTAAATGCCAGCGGAATTAAACCCGAACAGTCTATAGTCTTCTTACTTCCATGTTTTCTGTTTTTCCACTTTCGTGATCAGAGAATAGATATTACATTTCTTCTACATTTACAATCTGAGCCGATTCAGCTTCTACTATATTACATTAAGTGTTTATGCCCTGCACTGCAGCTTCCAAAGTAAGAAACCAGGACAATCCTGGGACAATTACAAAATGTTCCCTCTTAGCAACTAACAGTTCAGAAATTTCTGGAACAGAAAAGTTTTTAATAGTTTATGAAATATTGTATAGTCGGTCGTTAGTCCTATATGTTCTGGTAAAGAATTCCATCATTTAGCTGGTTGATATGATAAACTAGACTGGTATATTAACTTTTTGCCAGTAGGATAAGGGAATTAAGTAGTGACTAGGTTTAATATTACAGTTTCTTGATGACAAGTTAACAAGATTGAACACATGACCTGGGGCTTGACCATGAAGTATGGAAAACATTAAAGAGCAAAGTTGAACAATGGTGCTTGCCTCAACTGGGAAACCAATGACGTTTCAAATATACAGGCGATACACCCTTCTCCACCACCGCCAACTCCTCCTTTCAGTACCCTTCTCCACCACCGCCAACTCTAGGCTTCGCCCTTTCTGCCTCGCCTCACCCCATGCTTGGAACAAACTCCCTGAGCCCATACGCCGTGCCCCCTCCCTACCCATCTTCAAATCATTGCTCAAAGCCCACCTCTTCAATGTCACCTTCGGCACCTAATCACTACACCTCTTCTCAGGAAATCTCATCTACCCCAACTTGACATTTCGTCTTTTAGATTGTAAGCTCTTCTGAGCAGGGACCGTCCTTATCCGTTAATTTGTACAGCGCTGCGTAACCCTTGTAGCGCTCTAGAAATGTTAAGTAGTAGTAGAATAGACTTCCTGAGCCCCTACGTCTTGCCCCATCCTTGACCACCTTTAAATCTAGATTGAAACCCCACCTCTTTAACATTGCTTTTGACTCGTAACCACTTGTATCCACCCGCCTCCACCTACCCTCCTCTCCTCCTTCCTCTACACATTAATTGATTTGTTTGCTTTATTTTTTGTCTACTAGATTGTAAGCTCTTTGAGCAGGGACTGTCTTTCTTCTATGTTTGTGCAGTGCTGCGTACGCTTTGTAGCGCTATAGAAATGCTAAATAGTAGTAGTATATATGTAGACAGTCTGAAAGTGGTCCCTGCCTATTATTTCTAGGCTGAGACAACCGAAGGCCTCTTTCTATGTCTCCAAAATACCAGCTGCTCCCTCGGAGGGACTCTCCTCAGGCCTTACCCTACTTCAGTGTAAAGGCTCTATGTCTTGAATGCATTTCTTGTCCGTCTTAGTTATTATAAGCTTCTAGCAGCAGGAAACATCTACGAAAGGGGTCTGTAAAAGTGCTGCACAGACCTGGTAATGCTGTACAATAATTATAACACTGGCCATAGGGAAAAAATGACTATCCTCAAATTCTTATAAATTAAATTACAACAACATTAAAAGCATAACTTAGCCTTCTAGTTCTGATCCCAGTGAAACAACTGCAGATTCTCACACCAACAGCCGGTACAAGCACAATACCAGCCTGATATAAAGGGTTAACCACTTCAAACAGAGGCTCTGGCTGCTCCTCCTTGCATTCCCCAGTTCTGTAGGAAAAGCTTCACGGGAAGAAAAGTATATTTGGAGATGAAGCGCTTTTGGCATCTGATGTTTCAAAACACTATTATTATCCCAGAAGAACTGAACAAAGAAGCCAGTTACAAAAAGGAAGCATCTATCTAGAACTATGGAAGGGCAACGTCACCTGCTCACAGGTCTGCAGATGCGACACTACAATACTGAAGCTCTCCCATGCTCAGACCTGAAAGCTAAGCTTAGTTTTGTTTACTATGTAGTTTGTTAATAATAATGAACATGCTGCATAAATATAATGAAAAACCGTTGAACAGTATAAAGTAACTATGGTCAGTGAAGTGCAAGTATTAAGGCAAAAGACCTATGAGTCACAAACCTGTGAAAACAATGAGGGAGTCATAGAATCAACCTTGAGCAGCCTGGTGTGAAGCAGAGACAGGAGGCTGTGTAAGGGGGGGGGGGGGGGGGGCAGAAGGAATGTTGCTTGCAGACATTTGTAGATAAGGAATGTGAGAACAAGCTTCAAAGAAAAGGGTTGCTGACGTGCCCACATTGGGTGAAGTATGAATGTAAGTGTATTTAAACCGAGGAGAAGATAGGTATCTTAAGCAAAGCAAAGCTGAGCAAGCACATATCTCTGTATTACTGCTGAGCAAATATATATCTGTGTATTATTGCTAAAATTATATTCTGTAAGCAGACTTTGCTTCCAGTGTGGTGTTCCCACGCTGCCTCTGTCCGACGGAGGACAGTTGAAAAAAAATAAAAAATATTTTGATTATTCTTCTTTATAATAGGTGTCAGTTTCTTTGTTTACACACATATAAGGTGTAAATCAACAATTTACCCCTTTTAAGCTGTAAACCACTGCGGACCCTCTTTGTACAGAATAGACTATACAAGGGGTTATAGTATCCACAAAGGGCCAAATTCTATAAGAAGTGTTTAAAAGCTGGCATTTGGAGTGGAGGAGTGGCCTAATGGTTAATCAGTGGGTTGAGGTTCAATTCCAGCTCCATGTGACCCTGGGCAAGTCACTTAACACTTCCGTTGCCCCAGGTACAACAGTAGAACAATGTACTACTTAGACTGTGATCTCACTAGGGATAGACCCAGTATCTGTAAAACTATTTAGTCTTACTCTGTTTTCTATGTATTAACCAGTTTCCTTTCCAATGCACAAGACAATATTGCCTCACATACATGACTTTTCAAATTCTTTTTTGAAGATGCACATTCTGGAATTCTACACACTTCTCTAAATGAGGTCTCACTAGAGACTTCTTATCACCTCCTTTTTCCTGCTGACCATTCCTCTCGAACCTGGGGAACTGGGCTCAATTCCCGCTGCTGCCTGATGGTCAGCAGTGGGTTGGGGAACTGGGCTCGATTCCCGCTGCTGCCTGATGGTCAGCAGTGGGTTAAGAACCTGGAGAACCAGGTTCAATTCCCTCTGCAGTTCCATGTGACCCTAGGCAAGCCACTTAACCCTCTATTGCAATTGCCCTAAGTACAACAGAAGTACTTAGAATGTGAGCCCACTAGGGACAGACCCAGTACCTGTAAAATGAAACAGGATACTGGACTTGATGGACGTTCAATTCTGTCCCAGTATGGAAACACTTATGTACTTATAAACCACTTAGGTCTAAGCAGTATATAAATACTTGAATGAATGGATGTAAAAATTTAACGCGCTTATGTGTCCTTTATAGAATCACACTTAGCACGTAACTGCATCTAACTGTAGGCGCAAATCTATATGTGCCTACATAAAATTTAGGAACACCCCTAGCCACTAACTCATATACTTATGTGCATTAGGATTTACGCACAGATCATTATAGAATATGAGATGCGCGTAAATCCTAATTAGGGCCAATTAGTGCTATCACCAATTATCATTGCTGATTGGCTCATTAATTCAATTAAGTTATGCACGTTAAATTGGATGTGTGCCCAATTTAACACAGGCAACTCTAGGTGCCATATACAGAGTTGGTCCTTCACAAGGGGAGGACAACGTGGGACATTTGAATGATTGTTCATCTGCTTCGAACCAATTGCAACAAGGCTTTGGTAAAGCATCTGTTTTGACCATGATCTATCAAACATTTATACAATATATTATGAAACCTTTGATGTGCACTGTTGGAGCTTTGTATTCAGCCTCATGTTGCGATGGCTGTAAGTGTTTCCAATGAGAACATCTTTCCATAATTTAAATACTTATGTTGGATTTAATTTGATATAGTAATAACTTGATTACTACTGATAGTATTATGAGTGGTAACTGATCCATTCAGTAATTATTGGTATGGTAGACATATATTTTTTTATTACATTTGTACCCCGCGCTTTCCCACTCATGGCAGGCTCAATGCTGCTTACATATTATATACAGGTACTTATTTGTACCTGGGGCAATGGAGGGTTAAGTGACGTATGTACGTGCAGGACGTCAGACTCACAGAAACAGAAGCCTGCACAGCCTTCTACATGGAATGTTGCCTAGTGGAATAGCAACATTCCATGTAGAATCTCAATAGTAGCAACATTCCATGTAGAATCTCCAATAGTAGCAACATTCCATGTAGAATCTCCAATAGTATCTCTTTTATTTTTGTTACATTTGTACCCCGCGCTTTCCCACTCATGGCAGGCTCAATGCGGCTTACATGGGGCAATGGAGGGTTAAGTGACTTGCCCAGAGTCACAAGGAGCTGCCTGTGCCTGAAGTGGGAATCAAACTCAGTTCCTCAGTTCCCCAGGACCAAAGTCCACCACCCTAACCACTAGGCCACTTCTCCACTCCATATACAGTATATGATAGATCTTGGAACAGCAAACAATTTGCCAAAATATAAGTCCACTAAATTATTTTGTTATTTGAAGAGAAATTAATATTATTATTGGAGAAATTCTTTTTTTTTTTGGGGGGGGGGGGGAGGGGAGGGGATATATATTAGTTTTTATTTTATAAAAGCAACACAGGTGCCTGTGCAACTTTAGGAAAAATAAAGGTTCTTCTAACTAACCTGAGTAGGACACAAATCCTCAAACAAAAATTTCCACCCGCTCCAAGGCAGAGATAAAAGCATTTGTGTGCAGGTGTATATTGTATTAAATACTATACAAAAAGCCAGTGTACTGCATGGCATATTGAAAGCACACTATGAACATCAACCCTCAATTATCTAATTGTACCCAAATCTTGTAAAAAGCCTTAATTCTTTCAACCCACCTACTCACAAGCAAAGATCGACACTTAATTAAAGCAATCATCAGTCAATAAAAACCCTTTTCACCCACTGTGACTGAGGATTTTAATTGTCATTGAAAACAGACTTCATAGGATCCCAAAACAAAGCAAGGAAGGTATAATTGGATGCAATGCCCTTCTCTGAAGTGCAATACAGTGAAATGTACTACTTCAGACAATTAGATAAATTCACAAAACATTCAATAACGTCTTCTGTTTACTTATCTTAGTCATCATGAGTTGTATCAACTTTAATATACTACAAAATCATTACGATATCTAAGTGGATTACAGTTTTAATACAAAAAAAAATACACAGGAATGGGAGGAAGATAAAACAGAGACAGGACATGGGAAAGACAACAAAGACAAATGAACAATTTAGTACCAATTCTAATTAATTATAGTACAAATTAAATTTAAAAAATACATTCACATTACCACTTCTAGAAGGGGATATAATAAAGAATTACATTTAATAAAGGAAATACAGGAAGCAGAGAGGGGGAAACAAGCAAGTACAGGCATAAACCAAAAGCCAAGGGTCGCTGCTCAGGGCAGCTGGAGCTGAAGTACAGAACACACGGCTTCAGTAATTAATCCAAAGGAAAAGCCTTTGTAAAGTAAAAAGTTTTCAAGCAGCCTGGTTTAAACTTAGTAAAAGAAGTTTCAGAACAGATGTATAGAGAGAGCCCATTCCAGAGGGGTGGGGCAATGAATGAAAGCAAGATTGTCAGGTAGAATCTCATCTGATCTGCAGAGAGCTGAGATAATTAGCAGATGCCATGGGATGAGGAAAAAGGATAAACAAAATGACAAAGGAAAACTGGTGTGAAATGCACAAAGGAAAGTATGAGAATTGTAAAAAGGTATGCAGTGTACTACTATAGGGGGCCAAATATTTTTCAAACAGGAGGGAGGAGACTGTCACACAATCCAAAACCCAGCACTCAAGCCCCTCCCTAACTTCGGAGGCAGCTAAAGGATGCCAAGACTCCAGAAACACTTCAGTACAGAATTCCCCCTGAAGCAGAGTCATATTCGAAACACTGGCCATGTTTGAAGGAAGAAGGCAGACCTTAGAAGAATAAAGGGACCTCAGTTTTAGATTGCTTTGATGCAGCTGACAACTTGGGGACTATATTAAGATAACTGAACAGAAGTTGTTATTGAAACATGTTTTGTGAATTTATCTAATTGCTTTGTTTTGGGACCATATGAAGTCTGTTTTCAATGGCAAATTAAAATCCTCAGCCACAATGGATGAAAAGGGTTTTCTTTGACTGATGGTCCCTTTAATTAAAGTGTCAATCTTTGTTTGTGAGTAGGTGGATTGAAAATATTAAGTATTTTTACAAGATTTGGATACAATTAGATCACTGACAGTTCATATTCATGTGAATGTATTTTATTAAATATGTTCCCACATTACAATTGCACCTCTGCTGCATCCAGTGTGCCCAGGAAATACGTATTTACATTCTCATTAAAAAAAAAGGAACAAAGATGGATCAAGAGTACATCAACCAAAGTAAATCAGGAAAAGCACAGAAGGGCCTTCAAGACTGGGACAATAGATGAAAGTTTAATCAGAACATGACCCGACATGGGCCGTGTTTTGGCAAGAATCCGCCTGCGTCAGGGGTCAAAAACGTCCCAAATTCCTTGTTATGTCTTGTTGGAAAATAATGAGTGAAGTCTTACAAAAAAGTCAAAATCTCTATCAACATCTGTGCAATGACAGAAAGTGTTGCCACTGTCTTAATTTAGAAAGCGCTGCCTAATTACCGCTGGGCTAGTGCGTGAGCCCTTACAGGGCTCAGGCAGTAAATGGTCGCATGCTAATTTTAATATTAATTTTAATATTAATTAATTTTAATATTAATAAATTTAATATTAGTAAGGCAGCCTTGAGCTGCCTTACTGAAGGCTGTTGAGCCCCTACGTCTTGCCCCATCTTTGGCCACCTTTAAATCTAGACTGAAAGCCCACCTCTTTAACATTGCTTTTGACTCGTAACCACTTGTAACCACTCGCCTCCACCTACCCTCCTCTCCTCCTTCCTGTACACATTAATTGATTTGATTTGCTTACTTTATTTTTTGTCTATTAGATTGTAAGCTCTTTGAGCAGGGACTGTCTTTCTTCTATGTTTGTGCAGCGCTGCGTACGCCTTGTAGCGCTATAGAAATGCTAAATAGTAGTAGTATTAGCACACACCCATTTAATGTGCTATTTTTTTTTTAAAAAGGCCTTTTCCCTGCTGCAGTGAAAAGTGGCCTAGCACATAGCACGCTCACATGCCAAAACTACCACAGGCTACTTTTTACTGTGGCTTAGTAAAAGGACCCCTAAATCTCATCTGCCATTTGGATAGCCAGTCTTCCAACTTCCTAAGGTCTTGCTGCAAATTTTCACAGTCCACATGTGTTTTAACAACTTTTATAAAATTACTCCACCAGTAAAGAATGACCGGTTGGGTTCTTTATATTGTAAGCTCCTTTGAGCAGGGACCGTCCTTCTTGGTTTATTTAGTACAGCGCTGCGTAACCCTAGTAGCGCTCTAGAAATGTTAAGTAGTAGTAATGTTATAAAAGGAAACCTATAAGGATTCTCAAAGATGTACATTAAAAAGGTGCCTATGTGCCTTTATAATATCAGCTCAGAGAAAAATCCTTAATGGTACACAAATACTCTTGTACAAATTGACAACTGCTCCAGGGCAGGCGTGTGCATATCCTATGCATGCATGCACATGCATGCATATATTACAGCTCTGCCCCGCCCCCAGGAACACCTATGCAAAGATCATGAAAGAATATGCATGCTTTTGTTGATATATATATATACATGTATAAAACCACTCAGTTTTAGAAGAATTATTTGCCACATGTATAGCATGTTTTAATGAAGAAAATACTTCATAAAATTATCTCCATAAATACCAAATTATCCTAATCACTCTTCCCAGTTGAGATTCATTATTTTGGGAAGATGCACATATTAATTTCTATACGCAATCCAAACCAAACTCCCTCCACCATGTCTTCTATTTGACCTCTGTCCTTTTCTCATTATTGTCTTCCAAATCTGTCATGAGTGTGCTAAAAATCTGTAAGAACAAAGGTCTCCACTATTTGTACTAATTTCATTCAAGTTGATGTAAGTGTATTTGAAGGAAACTTTTGAAGGAGGTGACTAAATTTGTTCCAGGGCAATTCTTTCTGGGCTTAGTCGAGATCGGGTGGCAGAGCCGGAGGCGGGGATAGTGCTGGGCAGACTTATACGGTCTATGCCAGAGCCAGTGGTGGGAGGCGGGGTTGGTGGTTGGGAGGCGGGGATAGTGCTGGACAGACTTATACGGTCTGTGCCAGAGCCAGTGGTGGGAGGCGGGGCTGGTGGTTGGGAGGCGGGGATAGTGCTGGGCAGACTTATATGATCTGTGCCAGAGCTGGTGGTTGGGAGGTGGGGATAGTGCTGGACAGACTTATACGGTCTGTGCCCTGAAGAGCACAGGTACAAATCAAAGTAGGGTATACACAAAAAGTAGCACATATGAATTTATCTTGATGGGCAGACTGGATGGACCGTGCAGGTCTTTTTCTGCCGTCATCTACTATGTTACTATGTTACTATGTGATGGCTCACTTCTTCCCCCATATTTTCACCACACTTAAAACTCTACCTATAGTTATAATTGTTATACCCAAATGTTTCTTACTATTGTTCTATCGCCTTATCATTTTCCCATTGTTACACTCCATTGTTCTATTTCCCTAATGATATTTTGACTTTGTCTTCCTATAACCCTCACAATGTAACCCATAACTGAATTGTAACAAAATGTATTTCCATCATTCACTATGTATTGTAAGCCACACTGAGCCCGCAAATAGGTGGGAAAATGTGGGATACAAATGCAATAAATAAATAAATTAAATAAGTCTCTTTAGGAAGGTGAATTAAAGGAGGTTAGGTAAAAGAGTGTAACTGCTCATTGGGTGTCTCTCAGAAGAGATGGATTTGACCCAGGCTGAAGAAGCCTCTTTAGGAAGGTAAACATGACTTTTCAATCATGAGTCTCTTGAGAAGTGAGTCATGTGATTGCTGCAAGGTAGCCATCCAATGCAGTGGAAAGGGTGCCTCTATCACAGTGGAACCAACCTGACCAGCCTAACAGTCCGAATTTGTAAGCATCACTTCCACTAAAACAGTTGTCTTGGAAAAAAATCTTAAACTTCAGCAATTTTTTTTCTAATTAGGAAAACCCCAAGCCAATCACTGCCCCAGAGAAAATCCCTGTATTGTGCCTGAGACACCAAGCAAGTCTAGCCAAAGATACATTTCTGTGCTTTTCCAGTGGAAACAGATTAGACTCGGGTATATATATTTTTTCCTTAAGGAACTGTATATGGCTTTTCCATTTGAAAGCCTTGGGTCTTTTATGGGACTGCAGCAATGGGGGGGGGGGGGGGGGGGGAGGAATCCTGAAGAATTAGAATCATTTCCAGGTCCCGGGACTCGTGAGAACTGCCATTTCAGCACCACGGAGAGCGACAGTGTAACCTGAGCGATAGCGTTTTCCTTGAAAAGCGCTGAGCTTGTAAATATGTAAAGGGAAAACAAGAGGTGTTAATAGGGCTGCGGAAGTTTGTTTGTCGGCACTTCAGATCCGCATTGAAGCAGAACTGTTTTCCGGAATGTCCCAGGAACGGTATATTCTGCGGCTCAGTACTGGAGTTCTCTGGCAACCAGTTTAATCCACCACTGCTAATTAGTAAAGATCACAATGTGTGCGTGTCATATCAATAAGTTTAATTTATGTCTGCACAGCAGAGCTCATAGCCAAAGTAATTCGGTGCCGTCACGAGCCTCCAGTTAGGAATCTAATATTATCCAAAAGAGTTAGCGAAGCGCCAAACTCAGCCAGGGGCAGTTTCTGCAACGCTCAGAACTTCAACAATCAACACAGGGGAAATAGGGAAAAGAATACATAGTAACATAGTAGATGACGGCAGAAAAAGACCTGCATGGTCCATCCAGTCTGCCCAAGACAAACTCATATGTGTATACCTTACCTTGAATTTGTACCTGTCCTTTTCAGGGCACAGACCATATAAGTCTGCCCAGCAGTATTTCCCGCCTCCCAACCACCAGTCCCGCCTCCCATCAGCGACTCTGGTACAGACCGTATAAGTCTGCCCTCCCCTATCCTCGCCTCCCAACCACCACCCCCTCTCCCATCAGCGGCTCTGGTACAGACCGTATAAGTCTGCCCTCCCCTATCCTCGCCTCCCAACCACCAACCCCTCTTCCCCCCACCTGCTCCGCCACCCAATTTCAGCTAAGCTTCTGAGAATGAAAGATTTACTAAAATATTCTCTTTATTAACATTTGGTGGGTTTGGTGAAGGAATGCATCACAATCTCTCCTAAGCGGTGGCTGCTCTCACCTGGCCTTGCTCCTTGTACAAAGCAGGAAGGCAAAGGCCACCTTACCAAAAACAGCCAGAGGATTCTCAGTGGAATTAAGGCCGCACCTTTGCAAATAATTGTTAAAATGGAACAGGTAGATCCACGTTTCTATGCTTTACATTATGCTTACTATTCCTGTTAATGTGAATGCCACATTCAGGCAACAGTGATGACGGGCAAATCCCAGTGAGCTAGGACCTACTGGGACTTCCACCAGCCAGAGGACCGTTATTTTTGTGGGATTTGTTTTTCTTTTAAGCAGAAAGTGTAATCTTCCTGTCTTGTTTCATATTGGTCACAACCTAACGGTAGGGGGTGCATGACATTAAACAAGGCTCCTTCTTCCCCTTCTGTTCTCCCCCCCCCCCCCACACACACACCATATATTGTCCTCCTTTCTAAACTTGGGTCTTCGTCATAAGTCTGAGACGTCATGATCTGTTACTACAGCTAGTCACAACATGATTGCCACTGCTGTCTTACTTCGTTGCCATCAGGTCAAACCAACAAAGGTTCATTCAATGTATTTGTTTCACCAAGGTCCCGATGATCATTTTCCCTGTGCTGCTCCAAACAGAGCTGTAAAACTAGCACCAGAACAGCACGTGGAAATAATGCCTCAATGATCAAAGTTAATAGCATGCAAATTTATGCACGCTATTAGTTTTAACCATCGAGCTACTTCTGCGGGAGGATTGTGCCTGGGCATGCACCCAAGGCACAATCCTCCCGCATAAATTGTTTGACAGGTCCGGGCTGTCAAAAAAAAGCCCAGCCTGTCAACATACAGATGTAGGCTGGAGGTCTGGTGGACCTCCAGACCCCCCCAATCCCCATGGACAGAGGTCCTGTTGGTCCAGCACCCACCAAACCCTGACATGACCTGACCCACCCTCTCCCCGCAGCAGAAGAGAGGGCTGGAGGACCTCCAGACCCTACCTTGTGGTCTAGCGGCCCTGAACTCTCCTGTACCTTGAGATGACAGAGGAGGGAGTAGCACAGGGCCTCTGTTTGGAGGGGAGGGGGCCTGGGAGACACTAGGCCACCAGGGCAGGCCTTAGCCATTGAGGAGGAGTGGGGGATCTGGGGTTCCACTGGACACACAGAACTGATGGTGGGAGCCCATACTGACAGTGACAGCCTGGGCTGCCTAGCATGGATGGGGGGAGGGGAGGAAGAGATCATTAACCCTAATGCCAGCTCCGAGCTGGCATAGGATTAAGACGCTATTCCGCCTGTATGATCAGAGTGCAATTTAAATGAAGTCTGAGGTATTCCCTAGTGCGCTCACACCAAACCCCTCCGATTATCCCACGCCGGTAAATTCATACACTAGTCCAGCACTATTGGCCTCTAGCGCCCGCATTTACCTTTGATCATCGGGGCCCAAAAGCCCAGGAATCAGAGTAGAAGATGCTGAATGGGTCATCGTGCCCTTTTCCCCCTCCAAAAGAGGAATCTAACAAGCAATTATCCCCTGCACGTATTATCTCTGTAGGCTGTTCAGTGATTACTAACAGTGATGCTTGTGTACTTTTGAGAAATTAGCAGCAGGAACATAGCTTTGACTGCAGCCCTGACAGCAGAGAAGTGGAGGTGGTATAACTCTGGAGAAGGAGCTGCATTTGCTATTTGAAATGGCATCCTATGACTTTTGTACTTCCGACAGCACAACAAACTAGGAAGAGACCAATCTGCAGACAATCCCGTCACCCCCAGCGCATTACACTTTCCTGGTAGCTAGAAACCGGCAAATGATGTTACACAGCATCAGCATTGAACAGAACAGTCTGAAAGCAACTCACTGACTGGCAAGAAAATCTCCCCAAAAAATCAATTCTCTCACATCTACATTTCCCCTTCGTTTTTTCCACCACTTTAATCCCACTGTACCCAAATATGTTTTCCCTTTCTCCTTCAATCTCTATCATTTTGTTCCTTATTTTCCTTCCACATCTTTGTCCATCTTTCATCTGGCTCTCTTCATCACCTTTCTACCCCCTCTCAGGAGAGATCCAGAAACACAAGCAAGGGATAATATTGTGAGGGAAATAAAAGACAGAGACGTTTCTGGCATATCAGTCTCATTTTGTGACTGTGGCATAGAAAGTTCATTATTTTGATGTCCAGAAAGCTTTGTAGGAATGCTGGGCATCGCCTTTATTTGATTAAAAAAAACAAACAAAGCTATGGATTCTGTGCTATAATGTGTTTACATACAGAATGAAAGGAAGTACATAAGTATTGCCATACTGGGAAAGACCAAAGGTCCATCAAGCCCAGCATCCTGTTTCCAACAGTGGCCAATCCAGGTCACAAGTACCTGGCAGAAACCCAAAGAGTAGCAACATCCCATGTAGAACCACAAAGAGCAGCAAGATTCCATGTAGAACTGCAAAGAATAGCAAGATTCTAGAATTCTAGAGAATAACAAGATTCCATGCAGAATTTCAAAGTGTAGCAACATTCCAAGTAGAACCCCAAAGAGTACCAAGATTCCATTCAGAATCCCAAGTACATAAGTACATAAGTATTGCCACACTGGGAAAGACCAAAGGTCCATCGAGCCCAGCATCCTGTTTCCAACAGTGGCCAATCCAGGTCACAAGTACCTGGCAGAAACCCAAAGAGTAGCAACATTCCAAGTAGAACCCCAAAGAGTACCAAGAATCCATTCAGAATCCCAAGTACATAAGTATTGCCACACTGGGACAGACCAAAGGTCCATCAAGACCAGCATCCTGTTTCCAACAGTGGCCAATCCAGGTCACAAATACCTGCCAAGATCCCCAAAATGTACAAAACATTTTATACTGCTTATCCCAGAAATAGCGGATTTTCCCCAGTCCATTTAATAATGGTCTATGAACTTTTCTTTTAGGAAGCTGTCCAAACCTTTTTTAAAACTCTGCTAAGCTAACCGCCTTTACCACATTCTCTGGCAACGAATTCCAGAGTTTAATTACATGTTGAGTGAAGAAAATTTTCTCCGACTTGTTTTAAATTTACTACATTGTAGCTTCATCGCGTGCCCCCTAGTCCTAGTATTTTTGGAAAGCGTGAACAGACGCTTCACATCTGCCCGTTCAACTCCACTCATTATTTTATAGACCTCTATCATATCTCCCCTCAGCCACCTTTTCTCCAAGCTGAAGAGCCCTAGCCGCCAACGAGGAGAATTCTACCAAACATCACTTTCCTACACCTTAATTGTCTCTTTTAATTTTAAAGTAAGGAGTTGGACAATAACTAGGCAGAATATTTGATAGATGGTTAGACCTCTTTTACCACTTTACTTATTTCTCTTACCAAAAAAATGCGCAGGACAGCTGCTCTTGTCTGTGTTGTCCATGCCATGTCAGCAGCAATAAATTCCATCAGAAGACTGGTGTATCGTGGGGGAGGGAGAGTGTTTGGAGGGGTGACAGCTGTCCCTGCCTAAGGGTGGCCAGCAGGGTAAATCTGCTGCTGTTCCTAAAAAATGTTACCTTCTTTTATATCACAGATCTTCTTAGCAGCTTTCACTCTTCACAGGTGCACAGTTGGGATTATGATCAATCTGCCTTTTGAGTCTGCCATAATGAGCTCCGAAGAGCATCTTGCACCTGTCCTTCCAGTCAGCACAGATTTTTTAAAGTCTGGCTGCTTCAAAATGAAACCCCCATCGACTTGCACCACACCCAACCCTCAAACACCGTCTAGCTACACTTTTCAGTTCTGAACTGCCTCTCCAAAACCTCCTCTCAGAACTGCATATTTACGATTACATCTGGATTTTTTTTTCACTCCTGTAAACAAACTGGTATCAGAAATCCCCACGCCTCCAAGGTAAGAGCCTATTGTACCTCTCAACTTTCCTTTCCTCCCATGCTCTAAATATGTCAGAAAAACATTTCTCTCCCTTCTAATGATTTTTCAAATTGCTCAGAAGATACTCATAAATTGCACTGAAAATTATTATGTTCCTGAGTTTTCACAAAAAAATATATATTTAGTTAACTTCAGGGACTGAAACTATGGATGTAAATGCTGTCAATCTGAATAATATGTAAAATAATCCTCCTATAAAAAGACTTAGAGCAAGAGAAACTAGGATATTATGCACCCTACAGATTCTTGTAGCCTGGATAAGTATCCTGCTAGAAAATGAGGCAAAATAAAAGGCAGATCATCAGAGGAAAGTGCTTTTAAGAGTCTGATGAAGTACTGCAGGTCATGCTAACACGGTGATCATCATTTAACACCTTTACAAATGACAGGGGCTCATCTTTGTGCTGGTTGTTATGGAGAAGACTAAAGTACAATCACTGAGAACAAAGCACGCCCTGCAAGAAGTAATAAGAGCAAAGAAGGGGCTATGCCCACCCAAGATCTCCAAGGATATGAGACAACAGAGACCCAGGGGACAAAACTAGCCTTTCCTGAAATATAGTATGCCCTATCAGAAGGACTCTACACTTGTCTTTGACTGTACACTTGTCTCTAGATTGTACACCTGTCTTTTAGATTGTAAGCTCCTTGAGCAGGGACCGTCCTTCTATGTTTAAATTGTACAGCGCTGCGTAACCCTGGTAGCGCTTTAGAAATGTTAAGTAGTAGTAGTAGTAGTGATGGAACCCTAAGATCTCAGAAATGGGCTACTGAAAATACTCTGAAATTGAATCGGACGAAAGCAAAAAGGTTTTGTGGTTTGCAAATTCTCTGGAGAATATTCCTTCCAGGATTACACTGACTGACGGGAACATCTTCAAAGTGGAAAGAGTCCAGATTTTGGGGCATTATCTTGGACTATTCCTTAACTTTTGAGGCCCAAATTAATCAGATTTGGAAAAGGTCTTCTATCCGCACGCGACAACTAAGATTGATTAGATCCTGTTTCCATAACTCCCATTTTATTCTCTTGGTCCAGATGTTAGTGTTATCTAATCTAGCTATTGTAACTCTGGTCTGAGCAGTAAGCTATTACATAAATTACAACTCTTACAGAACACGGCAGTGTGAAGGAGTTTTCGATTAAGAAAATATGATAGTGTTTCAGCTTACTTTAAAGGTTACATTGGCTTCATGTTCCTACACGTATTATCTTTAAGATTACTTGTCTTGTTTTTCAGGTGTTGTATGGAAATACATCAGAACTGCTGTTTCAGGTTTTTTTTTCCCACTGCTTTTATATCTCTGCTTGAGTTCGAGATGGGACTGAAATTTCCGGTACTTAAGAGTATATATACAACTTAAATGTCAGCTTAGCATCATGTTTTCCTTCCAGGCAGTTATTACTTTAAATGAATTACCTGTTTCTACCTGCTTGGAATCAGATTATATGCGATTATGCAAGAAGCTGAAAACAAGAGGTGGGGATAGTGCTGGGCAGACTTATAGGGTCTGTGTCAGAGCTGGTGGTGGGAGGCGGGACTGGTAGTTGGGAGGTGGGGATAGTGCTGAGCAGACTTATACGGTCTGTGCCAGAGCTGATGGTGGGAGGCGGGACTGGTAGTTGGGAGGCGGGGATAGTGCTGGGCAGACTTATACGGTCTGTGCCAGAGCTGGTGGTAGGAGGCGGGACTGGTAGTTGGGAGGCGGGGATAGTGCTGGGCAGACTTATACGGTCTGTGCCAGAGCCGGTGGTGGGAGGCAGAGATAGTGCTGGGCAGACTTATATGGTCTGTGCCAGAGCTGGTGGTTGGGAGGCGGGGTTGGTGGTTGGGAGGCAGGGATAGGGCTGGGCAGACTTATACAGTCTGTGCCAGAGCTGGTGGTGGGAGGCGGGGTTGGTGATTGGGAGGCGGGGATAGGGCTGGCCAGACTTATACAGTCTGTGCCAGAGCTGGTGGTGGGAGGCGGGGCTGGTAGTTGGGAGGCGGGGATAGTGCTGAGCAGACTTATACGGTCTGTGCCAGAGCTGGTGGTGGGAGGCGGGACTGGTAGTTGGGAGGCGGGGATAGTGCTGGGCAGACTTATACGGTCTGTGCCAGAGCTGGTGGTGGGAGGCGGGACTGGTAGTTGGGAGGCGGGGATAGTGCTGGGCAGACTTATAGGGTCTGTGCCAGAGCTGGTGGTGGGAGGCGGGGATAGTGCTGGGCAGACTTATACGGTCTGTGCACTGAAGAGGACAGTACAAATAAAAAAGTAGCACATATGAATTTATCTTCTTGGGCAGACTGGATGGACCGTGCAGGTCTTTTTCTGCCGCCATCTACTATGTTTACTATGTTTATTCTTTTCCTATATCGAACATTATCTTTTTATAGATGTTATTCCTCACCTTGATGTGGGCTCTTATCTGCCTAGAATCTCCTGCTGGGACCAGTGCAGTCTATAAATCATGAATTAGATTAGATTAGAATTCATGTCGTCAATCACATCATGTCCACAGGACGTCTAGGTGAATTCCAGTTGTCCCATTAGGGTTCAGGGGATGATGAGCCCTGATCTCCCTTCATTCTGGGAGCATGTCAAAGTCTTCCTCAATTTTGTTTAAAATATTGCTTTTAACACATAAAGCGATAAAAATAAAAAAAAGAATCAGCACATTAGTTGCCCTCTGTATTTAGAGACTTATGTTCCAAAACGTTCAGTTAGATCTGAAGCATCTGCTCACTTGCAAATTGCAACTTTAAGAAACAATGCATAATAAGGAAACCCATAGATACTCATTTTCAATTGCTGGGCCATTACCGTGGAACCAGCTTTCTATGAATATAAGAACAATTGTATATACAAAAGAATTTAAGAGACTCTTGAAGAGTCATTTGGTTATTTAATTTATACAACCATAAGCTTAAAGAATGATAGCACAAGTATGACTGAGAAATAAAGATGAGAACAGGAATATGACGTGTTTTTGAATGACATGGAGCACTGTACATAAGTAATGCCACACTGGGAAAAAACCAAGGGTCCATCGAGCCCAGCATCCTGTCCACGACAGCGGACAATCCAGGCCAAGGGCACCTGGAGAGCTTCCCAAACGTACATACATTCTATACATGTTATTCCTGGAATTGTGGATTTTTCCCAAGTCCATTTAGTAGTGGTTTATGGACTTGTCCTTTAGGAAACCGTCTAACCCCTTTTTAAACTCTGCCAAGCTAACTGCCTTCACCACATTCTCCGGCAATGAATTCCAGAGTTTAATTACACGTTTGGGTGAAGAAATATTTTCTCCGATTTGTTTTAAATTTACTACACTGTAGTTTCATCGCATGCACCCTAGTCCTAGTATTTTTGGAAAGCATGAACAGACGCTTCACATCCACCTGTTCCACTCCACTCATTATTTTATATACCTCTATCATGTCTCCCCTCAGCCGTCTCTTCTCCAAACTGAAAAGCCCTAGCCTCCTTAGTCTTTACTCATAGGGAAGTCGTCCCATCCCCGCTATCATTTTAGTCGCCCTTCGCTGCACCTTTTCCAATTCTACTATATCTTTCTTGAGATGTGGCGACCAGAATTGAACACAGTACTCAAGGTGCGGTCGCACCATGGAGCGATACAACGGCATTATAACATCCTCACACCTGTTTTCCATACCTTTCCTAATAATACCCAACATTCTATTTGCTTTCCTAGCCGCAGCAGCACACTGAGCAGAAGGTAAAGTTATGGAACTAGACTAGGGCTGATAGAAATTGTGTTATAGTTGACAGAAATGATTGGTTTTTTTTTTGTGAAAATCTGTTTTACGATATTTTACTGGCGCTGCTTTTAGATTTGTATTTTTAACTTTTTTTATGTCTATAATCTTGTATACCGCTTAGATATAAGTGGGTTATAAGTAAATAAAATGTAAATCTAAACCTAAAACTCATCAGTTTATTGGTAAAGGTATCGGCCTGCTTACCCGACATTGCTGCCTGGATGTCCAACCGCCACCTGAAACTGAACATGGCCAAGACTGAACTTATTGTTTTCCCACCCAAACCCACTTCTCCTCTCCCTTCACTCTCTATCTCAGTTGATAACACCTTCATCGTCCCCGTCTCATCTGCCCGCAACCTCGGTGTCATCTTCGACTCCTCCCTCTCCTTCTCTGTGCATATCCAGCAGATAGCCAAGACCTGTTGCTTCTTCCTCTATAACATTAGCAAAATTCGCCCCTTCCTCTCCGAGCACACCACCCGAACTCTCATCCACTCTCTCATTACCTCTCGCCTTGACTACTGCAACCTACTCCTCACCGGCCTCCCACTTAGCCATCTATCCCCCCTTCAGTCCATTCAGAACTCTGCCGCACGTCTTATCTTCCGCCTTAACCGATATACTCATATCACCCCTCTCCTCAAGTCACTTCACTGGCTCCCAATCAAGTACCGCACACAGTTCAAGCTTCTCCTACTCACCTACAAATGCACTCGATCTGCAGCCCCTCCTTACCTCTCTACCCTCATCTCCCCTTACGTCCCTACCCGTAACCTCCGCTCTCAAGACAAATCCCTCCTTTCAGTACCCTTCTCCACCACCGCCAACTCTAGGCTTCGCCCTTTCTGCCTCGCCTCACCCCATGCTTGGAACAAACTCCCTGAGCCCATACGCCGGGCCCCCTCCCTACCCATCTTCAAATCATTGCTCAAAGCCCACCTCTTCATTGTCGCCTTCGGCACCTAATCACTTCATCTCTTCTCAGGAAATCTCATCTACCCCAACTTGACATTTCGTCTTTTAGATTGTAAGCTCTTCTGAGCAGGGACCGTCCTTATTCGTTAATTTGTACAGCGCTGCGTAACCCTTGTAGCGCTCTAGAAATGTTAAGTAGTAGTAGTAGTAGTAAAGAGCTGTTAATTAGACAAGTAACTCATCCTGAATACTTTAGGTTAGCTGGAGTGCTTGAACGAAAGAAGCGTGAAGTTAATTGTCAGGTTAGACATCACTGCTAAGTGGTAGAGTGCATGAGGAGGGGGGGAAGGGGAAGATCAATAAAATGTTGTGGGTTTTTTTTGAGATTCTGTTGTTACAGTTATGTTAATGAAGGTCTTAACATTAGATGAAGTGTGATAGGAATGTTATAGATGTATAGTACCTGTGACCTTCAATAATCGTACTGGGATGGGGGGAAGGGGGGAAGAGTGGAGAGTTTGAGGGAGGGGGGAGGGGGGTAGCTGGATTGGGAACTGTTATAGTGGGTAAAGAACAGTTATAGCATTAAAGTGTTATGATCTAACGTGTTATTTTGGAAGTTACTTGTGTTCGTTTGCATTGTGAATACGTGTGTTTCTTTAGTACGAACTGTATAAAGATGAATAGATAGGGATGGGGATATACAGGGTATAAAATGACGACTGTCTATACGAGTAAAATTTCACTAATGTATGATGTGAGATGGAGAGAAAAGTATGTTTACTGTTGACAGTATGTTTGTATTGACTTGTCATCAATAAAAACTGTTATTACTTTCGACAAGTAACTCATAGCACCTGTTTGGCTGTGTTTCACATTTCTTTTTCAAGACGAGATTTGCAGATGTGGTGGTCTTACCAGGCTGGTTAAGCTGCAGCGTGCTTTTACTCCACTGGGACAATCCTACAATGGCCACCATTTTGGCCCCCAAACTGGAACGTCTCTTCTTGTTGGTGTTAACGCTGGCCGCGTCGGGAGGGGCCCCGCCACTTTTTTCAATGTTGTACATCTCTCCACTGATGCTAGAACTACGCACCACATTCCTGGCTGAGGCACTTGTCTCCCCGTTAAACATGATCAGAAGAAATCACTGGACTTGTGCAAATAAGTTCTGGCAGCTGTGGGGACAGGACAGAAAAAAGAAGCAGGAGGAGGAAGGGGAGAGAAAAAAAAAAAGTATGTTACATTTTCCAAATACATTGGATATAACAAAAGAGAGGGAACAAAGTACAAACTAAAGTCCAAACAAAAAAAACAGCACCACGGGCCTTTAAAAATGGAACACAGTTCTTTAATGAATGAGCCTTGACAAAAAGACCCGACACGGGCCGTGTTTCGGTGACTAGCACCTGCGTCAGGGGTCACAGTGTATCAGAAAGTGAAAGTGCCTTGGTGCTTTGTAGCTTTTACTACATGAGACGTGGGGTAAGGAATAATATATTGTAGAGGAATATATTCGAGTTATTCCCCAAGTTTTCCACGTCATCACTGTGACCCCTGACGCAGGTGCTAGTCACCGAAACACGGCCCGTGTCGGGTCTTTTTGTCAAGGCTCATTCATTAAAGAACTGTGTTCCATTTTTAAAGGCCCGTGGTGCTGTTTTTTTTGTTTGGACATTTTCCAAATACAGCATGAAAGCAGAGAAGTTTAGAAAATGGCTGGAACTAAGCAAGCACTGCCTCCATGGTATGCAAATCTATCTATCTCCTGCATATTCATTGTGGATATCCTGAAAACCTGACCTGCCTGCGGCTCTCGAGGACCGGAGTTGCCTACCCCTGGTATAAGGCAGGAGTTTGCACAGGCAGTCTGAGATAATATTTAACCATCTCTCTGACCTCTTGTGCAACGTTCTTGAAATCAGTCACCTTACTTTCTAACCTATCTATATGTTCCATCTTTGCTTTACCCTTCTCTATCAATTATAATGTCCTTTTATGTATTATTATTATTCATTTGTATCCCACATTTTCCCACCTATTTGCAGGCTCAATGTGGCTTACATAGTATTGTGTTTACATTGTAAATAGTATACCATGCCATACTTTGCATTGTTATTTGAATACTAGTAAAAGAGGCCTGTTTCTGAGCAAATGAAACGGGCGCTAGCAAGGTTTTCGTCGGCAACACCCCCCCCCCCGCCAACCCCTTCGTTGTTGTGGCATTGCTCCGCCCTCAACGTCATGACGTTTGACGCGAGGGCGGGGCCCGTAGCGATTCCCCCGCCTCCCTGCCTCCCTCCCTGCCAACCCCTTGGTTGTTCTGCCATTGCTCTGCCCTCGAGGGCGGGGCCCGTATCGATTCCCCCCCCCCCGCCAACCCCTTCATTGTTCTGCCATTGCTCCTCCCTCGAGGGCCTAAAGCAATTTTGGTGGCTTCACCACCACGAACCTTCAAACATTTTTGAAGGAAGTCAGGGCTTGGCTTCACTGACGTCACTGTCTTCAGAACGTTGAGGGTGAGTTTTATATATATAGATTTTTAGTGCTGTAGTTGCCTATTGCTCATGTTTGATCTTTTCTTACTGTACTCCGCCTTGAGTGAATTCTTTCAAAAAAGGCGCTAAATAAATCCTAATAAATAAATAATGATAACTAGTAACAGGAGGGTCATTTTCTAAGAGATTGTCTAGGTTAATGGGGTAGGAAGTGTGGGCATCTATCCTATGATTATAGAAAGATTCACAGGCATCTATGAATCTTTATAAAATATAAGCAGAAATCTTGCCTACCTTGTTTCCCCGAAAGAAAGACATCCCCCCAAAATAAGACCTAGTAGAGGTGTTCCTGAATTGGTAGATATAAGGCCTCCCCCGAAAGTAAGACCTAGCAAATTTTTGTTTGAAAGCAGGGCCGCCGAGAGTCGGACAAGGCCGCCCCCCTCCACCCGAGGTGGCCGGGCCCCCCCTCCACCCACCCTCCGTCGCTCCCGGAACTAACCTTAAACGCCTCCTTTCACCTTCGCAGCGAGCAGCAGCAGGGCAGACCTCTCCTTCCTTCCGTGCCCCGCCCTCGCGGACGTTACTGTCAGGCGAGGGCGGGACACGGAAGGAAGGAGTGGCCTGCCCTGCTGCTGCTTGCTGCGAAGGTGAAAGGAGGCGTTTAAGGTTAGTTCTGGGAGCGACGGAGGGCAGGCGGGCCAACCCCGATGTTTCCCCCAAAAATAAGACAGCCCCTGAAAATAAGACCTAGCGCAATTTTGGGGGCAAAAATTAAGATAAGACAGTGTCTTATTTTCGGGGAAACACGGTATATCTATGCCTGCTTGGGAGCAGGTGTATAAGTAGTGAGGATTGCAGGTACATCTATATTTTATAATACACACACATACAAGAACTGTGACTCCGCCCACTCTGCACCTAAGCTCCTCCCCTGAGTGGTGCCTATTCTGCGCCTACACGGCCACCGGCACTGTTAACTCTTTTAGCAGGACCTAATTTCAGGAGACCTTCCTTCTATCTGCATAAATCAGCACTTCCCCCCCCCCCGAATTCTAAATTTCAGCACACAGAGAAGATCTGCGCACACAATATTAATTAACAAGGTGTTAACAAGCAATAGTTGGAGTTAATTGACAACACCTTGTATTTTTGCGCAGATCTGCCCTGTTCTATAATATTGGCGCCCATGTTGAAAGAAGGTGTGGATGCCCCTCTACAAGTCGTTGGTGAGCCCCACTTCGGGCAAAGAAAAGCTACAAAAATGTTATGGGATTTGCATTGCAAACTGTACGAGGAGAGACTTGCTGACCTGAACATGTATATCTTGGAGGAAAGGAGAAACAGGGGAGATAATGATACAGATGTTCAAATATTTGAAATGTATTAATCCGCAAATGAACCTTTTCCAGAGACGTAGAACTAAAGGACATGACTTGAGGTTGAAGGGGGGGCAGACTCAGGACTAATGTCAGAAAGTATATTTTCATGGAGAGGGTGGTGGATATGTGGAATGCCCTCCCGCGGGAGGTGGTGGAGATGAAAACGGTAATGGAATTCAAACATGTGTGGGATAAACACAAAGGAATCCTGTTTAGAAGGAATGGTTCCGTGGAATCTTAGCGGAGACTGGGTGGCAACGCCAGTAATTGGAAACAAAATGGGAGCTGGGCAGATTTCTACGGTCTACGCCCTGATCGTGACTGAATAGATAGGGATGGGCTAGAGTGTAAATTTTAAGGGGCTTCGATGTTAGCTTCAGAACTTAGTACAAAAACAGTGCTGGGCAGACTTCTACGGTCTGTGCCCTGAAAAAGGCAAGGACAAATCAAACTCTGGTATAAAGTATCACATACCATGTAAATGAGTTTATCTTGTTGGGCAGCTGGATGGACCGTACAGGTCTTTATCTGCCATCATTTACTATGTTACCACGTTACTCTTTGGGGTTCTACATGGAATGTTGCTACTAATTGGGATTCCAGAATCTTGTAACTCTTTAGGATTCCAGAATCTTCAGAACTTTTAGTACAAGAACAGTGCTGGGCAGACTTCTCGGTCTGTGCCCTGAGAAAGGCAAGGACAAATCAAACTCGGGTATAAAGTATCACATACCATGTAAAATGAGTTTATCTGTTGGGCAGACTGGATGCCGTCATTTACTATGTTACTATGTTTTCTAACAGGGCAACTCAAAAGGTGCGTGGTCACAAGTGGAGCCTGGCAGGTCAGGGGCACTTTCCTAGAAGTTAAGCACACAAATGACAGTATTTTATAATATTGCACCTATCTCCAGGAAATTAAGCAACAGCTTTACACCAGGTTTCAGCAGGTGTAAATGCTGGCGCTTGAGTGTGGAAACCGCACTTTATGGAATACAGGTTCAGCGTCATTTACTGAATCCCACTCTTTATGCCAAACCCAGATCAAATTCAGAAGTTGGATTGGGTGATTAAAGGAAGCTGTGAGGTGAGGAGTCTGAGGGCAAGGGTGAGAGATGGGGCTGTAAGGTGTGAATGAACGAGGTGGTGAGTGAGGACATGGAAAGGGATATGAGAGAGAGAGTGGATCAGAGGGATGTATGGCTGAGTAAGGGGATCAGAAGGTGCGGGGTATGAGTGAGTGAAGGGATTAAAGGAAGTGTGAGGGGACAGTGAGTGAGTAGGAGATGAGAATCAAGTGAATGTTTGTGAAAAGTGATCCTCTCTCTCCTGCACCAGGATCTTCCCTTCCCTGGTCCTGGATTCCAGTCCTTTTTTCTCCCCCTTCCCTTTCCTCTCCTCCCGTCACTACTCAAGTCAACCTTTCCCTGTTCCCAATCACCGAGATCCCCTTTCCATCCTTTATCCCTCTTCCCTTCCCCTAACATCCCTTCTCCATCTCCCCTTCTTCTGTGCTCTTACCCTACCCTTCCCATTCCAATAGTGATAAATAAGATCCCTCCCCTCCCCCCCAAAAAAGAAATATCAAAAAAGAGTTAATTTTTATAAAGTAACATACAAATAAAATGCAAATGCACCAAGAAATTGCTACTGAATTTCAGAAGCGTTTTGTAGCAAACATGAGAAAATACTGCAGTAATCTTCCCCTAAGCTACTACAAGAAACGGGGTCTGAGAGTATATTTCAGGCATCAGAATCACTAGGCTACATTTACACCAAGCGGCTTAGACAGATACATTTGCTGGTAGAATTGCAATGCAAAAGACTGAAAGCTCAGTTAAAAAAAAAAAACATATTATATTCTTCCTTCACATGGATACTGTACAGATGGAATCACTATTGGGCTCATTTTCGAAAGAGAAGGACGCCCATCTTTCGACACAAATCGGAAGATGGGCGTCCTTCTCCCAGGGTTGCCCAAATCGGCATAATCGAAAGCAAATTTTGGGCGCCCTCAACTGCTTTCCATCGTGGGGACGACCAAAGTTCCTGGGGGCATGTCGGAAGCGTAGCGAAGGCGGGACCGGAGCGTGCTTAACACATGGGCGTCCTCGGCCGATAATGGAAAAAAGAAGGGCGTCCCTGACGAACACTTGGACAACTTTACTTGGTCCTTTTTTTTATGACCAAGCCACAAAAAGGTGCCCTAAATGACCAGATGACCACCGAAGGGAATCAGGGATGACCTCCCCCTACTCGCCCAGTGGTCACTAAGCCCCTCCCACCCTAAAAAAAAATTTTAAATATTTTTTCCAGCCTCTATGCCAGCCTGAAATATCATACCCAGCTCGAAGACAGCAGTATGCAGGTCCCTGGAACAGTTTTAGTGGGTACTGCAGTGCACTTCAGGCAGGCAGACCCAGGCCCACCCCCTACCTGTTAAACTTGTGGTGGTAAATGTGAGCCCTCCAAAACCCACCACAAACCCATTGTACCCACATCTGGGTACCCCCCTTCATCCCTAAGGGCTATGGTAGTGGTGTACAGTTGTGGGGAGTGGGTTTTGGGGGGGGTTGAGGGCTCAGCACACAAGGTAAGGGAGCTATGCATGTCAGGGGGACCAGTACATTACGAATGCTGGCTCCTCCCACGACCAAAGGGCTTGCATTTGGTCGTTTCTGAGATGGGTGTCCTCGGTTTCCATTATCGCCGAAAATCGGGGACGACCATCTCTAAGGATGACCATTTCTAAGGTCGCCCTAAATGTGGAGATTTGGGCATCTCCGACTGTATTATCGAAAAGAAACATGGCCACCCATCTTGTTTCGATAATACGGGTTTCCCCGCCCCTTTGCGGGGATGTCCTGCGAGGACACCCTAAGGAAAACTTATGCCCCTCCACGTATCTATATCTATGTATCTAGATAGATTGAAGGGAAACAGTAGCATCCCATACATCTCTGTTGCTAGAACATACTATACACCCCCCCCTTCCTAACATACACAAAATTTCCCCAGCTCACTCCCCTCCTATCTCCCCCCCCCCCCTCGCTCAAATACACAATCTCCCCCAGCTCTCACATATACACCCCTCACTGCCCCCTAAACACGCATACACATTCAATCTCCTCCCCCTCACCCAGTTCTCTCTCTCAGTCTCCCCCCAACCCTCTTACACATATACACCTTGCTGTCCTCCACTTTCACATTGAAATCTACTTGCGTGAAAAGCAGGAGTAAAAATCCCGGGGCAGTGCGTAGCCACAAGCTTCAAAGTGAAAGTATGAGCACGCGTCCACTTTGAAAATCGGCAGAAAGTCAGCAGGTTAAGGGCCTGTGGATTTCTCTCATTGTACCCAATACTCTCTACAAGTCCTTGCCTTTGAAGAGTGCACCCCATTTCATACAGTATCTGGAGCCCCTACATAACCTTTGAACAACACAAATGTAAGCGCTGTGTGTTTATATAGGGAGATAATTCTATTTAATTGGTGGAAATGAAAAGTCCTTTGTAACCACACAGCCGACAGACTGGCTCCTCTTCCTATTATTTAATCGCCTGCCACATACCAGCACACTGCTGTGTGGGAGACCATTGTGTAGCTAAGCAGAAAGCTGCCTTCCTTGCCTGTCTGTCTGTGTCTAACTGAATGACAGCACAATCCTGGTACATGGGTTACAATCATAGTAACTCACTAAGGAAGACTTTGCACTGCAATCAATGTTATTAAACAGGTGTTTTTTTTTTAACCTCTGTGTACACTTTCAATATTTTCTTCCCACTGTCTCAAGACCCACTGGAGAGAGGTGGAATTCAGTGATGAACCTACTTTTTTTCCAGTTGCTTAATGGTTTCTTGGTTTTGGCTCCCTGGAGATGTGGGAAAGAGGTTTATCGTGTTTGTATTCTCAGATATGAGTTCTATGAATTCTCGCCCATTCTGTAGATCATCTAGCAAGAATCTGTATAGCCAAGATTAGCTTTTACATTTAAATCCAAACCCCAATCTAGGTCAAAGGTATTTCCAAATTTTCCTGTAAAATTGAGTAAATCAATAACCAAAATATATAATTTTTGTTTTAAATTTCAGATCAATTTTTGAGGCTACAAATAAAGGAAATCAGCAACTAGTTAACACACATGAGCAGCATTTTCACCGTGGACTGCTTAAGGGACTCAGGACCAGCTTCTGAAACACTGATTTGATGTCAATCAGGTTTTCAGGCCATGCTTGAGATAGATTTGCATGCAAAGGAGATCCAGTGAATGCAAATCTATTTATTTAATTTTGACATTTATACCCCACATTATCCTGAACATATTCAAGTTCAATTTGGCTTACAATAAATAACACAGGCAAGGTTTACAACACCATAAAGAAAATATGACGTAAGAGCAGAGTAGCACAAATAAGATACAAAGAAGAACTAAATAATGAACCATTGACGGCCAGTTACAATGTAACACATTCCATCAATGGGTAGAAACTACTACTTATCATTTCTATAGCGCTACAAGGCATACGCAGCGCTGTACACCATACACAAAAAGACAGTCCCTGCTCAAACAGCTTACAATCTAGATAAGACAGGTAAAGAGACAACAATTAAGGGTAAGGAATAAAGAGGTGAGGATAAAAAGACAGGGCTCTCAAAGAGGAAAGTTTTTTCAGTCTTTTGCGAAATAGCAAGTAGTGAGGCTGACCCTTGATTGCCATTTAACATTTCCAAATTATTGGGGGTGCTAAACCCAATGGAAATCACCCCCCCCCCCCCCGGACACACTCAAGGAGTCTGCTCAATAATGGGGGTGTTCAAGCACCCAAGCACATTAAAAACCAGATTCAGTAAATGGTGCTTGCTGTTCTGTAAAGGCTGCTCTGGGTTGACTGTCCTTCATAGAATAGTGCGTAATACCAGTTTGGATGCCAGGACTTAGACCTGGTTTCAGCAGCGTAATTCTTGCTGCATATCCACGGTATTCTATAACACTGCATACAAATTTCTAGGGTCATGGGATAGGAGGAAATGTCCTATTGTGGATTAAAAACTGGTTGAAGGATAGGAAACAGAGAGTGGGTTTAAATGGGCAGTATTCACAATGGAGAAGGGTAGTTAGTGGGGTTCCTCAGGGGTCTGTGCTAGGACCGCTGCTTTTTAACATATTTATAAATGAATTAGAGATGGGAGTAACTAGCGAGGTAATTAAATTTGCTGATGACACAAAGTTATTCAAAGTTGTTAAATCGCGACAGGATTGTGAAAAATTACAGAAGGACCTTACGAGACTGGGAGACTGGGCGGCTAAATGGCAGATGACGTTTAATGTGAGCAAGTGCAAGGTGATGCATGTGGGAAAAAAGAACCCGAATTATAGCTACGTCATGCAAGGTTCCAAGTTAGGAGTTACGGACCAAGAAAGGGATCTGGGTGTCGTCGTCGATAATACGCTGAAACCTTCAACTCAGTGTGCTGCTGCGGCTAGGAAAGCGAATAGAATGTTGGGTATTATTAGGAAAGGTATGGAAAACAGGTGTGAGGATGTTATAATGCCATTGTATCGCTCCATGGTGCGACCGCACCTTGAGTATTGTGTTCAATTCTGGTCGCCGTATCTCAAGAAAGATATCATGGAATTGGAAAAGGTGCAGCGAAGGGCGACGAAAATGATAGCGGGGATGGGACGACTTCCCTATGAAGAAAGACTAAGGAGGCTAGGGCTTTTCAGCTTGGAGAAGAGACGGCTGAGGGGAGACATGATAGAGGTATATAAAATAATGAGTAGAGTGGAACAGGTGGATGTGAAGCGTCTGTTCACGCTTTCCAAAAATACTTGGACTAGGGGGCATGCGATGAAACTACAGTGTAGTAAATTTAAAACAAATCGGAGAAAATTTTTCTTCACCCAACGTATAATTAAACTCTGGAATTCGTTGCCGGAGAAAGTGGTGAAGGCGGTTAGCTTAGCAGAGTTTAAAAAGGGGTTGGACGGTTTCCTAAAGGACAAGTCCATAAACCGCTACTAAACGGACTTGGAAAAATCCAAAATCCCTGGAATAACATGTATAGAATGTTTGTACGTTTGGGAAGCTTGCCAGGTGCCCTTGGCCTTGATTGGCCGCTGTCGTGGGCAGGATGCTGGGCTCGATGGACCCTTGATCTTTTCCCAGTATGGCATTACTTATGTACTTATGTAGCCCTGATTCGCCCATGCCCCTTCCATGTTCACACCCCCTTTTGGGTTACGTGCCATGGGAATTGGGCACACAGGTTTATAGAATGTGCGTAGCAAGATTAATCTGCAAATCCAAAGTGGTTCCAATTATCAATAATTGTTAGCGCCCAATTACTAAAGTTAGTTGGCTCGTTATCCATTTTAGTTGTACTTGCATCTCGGGATCACGCCTAAATTTCTATTGACTTACATCGATAAGTATTGCCATACTGGGAAAGACCAAAGGTCCATCGAGCCCAGCATCCTGTTTCCAACAGTGGCCAATCCAGATCACAAATACCTGGCAAGATCCCAAAAAAGTACAAAACATTTTACACTGCTTACTTCAGAAATAGTGGATTTTCCCCAAGTCCATTTAATAACGGTCTATGGACTTTTCCTTTAGGAAGCCGTCCAAACCTTTTAACTCCGCTAAGCTAACCACCTTTACCACATTCTCTGGCAACGAATTCCAGACTTGCCACATAATTGTGGAAATGATCCAAAGGCATTGTCCCTTGGAGAAGACCCGAAACACTGTTATAAAGCACAATGCATCGGGTATTCAAACCATTGTCAGAATTGTAAAAATATGAAAGAGTTAATTTTAACAGGTCACAAAGGGCTCCTTTTAAAAGGGTGCAGGCTAAAAATCAGCATGCGCTAAATGCTAGAGACACCCATATATTCCTAGGGTTGTCTCTAGCGTTTAGTGTGTGCTAATTAGCGTGTGCTAAAAATGCTACTGCTCCTTTGCAAGAGACCCCCTTGGAGTCTGAAAATTCCTGGAAGCAGTGGAAACACAGAGTCACTGTAGCTACTGGAGCACAGTGCAGTCTCTAGAGAGAGTGTGAGAGAAAGGGAACAGCCACAGAGTCAGCTGCAGATACACACCCAGGCAGGTCATTACTCAGTCACTGCAATTAGTGAGGAGTTTAATTCTAGGCATGGTGGTAAAAGATAATCCATATATTCAGGACCAATTGTGAGTGACACTGAATATCTGTACAGAATGACATTTACCATTACCAGCACTATCTGAATAGCAGTGAGAGTCAAAGCACTCTCTGGATGAGGTTAGGACAGCAATTTTCTCCCCTAACGTTATTTGAACAGTTACCCAGATAGCGGGCTGAATTTTCCACTCTCTGGGTAACTCACATGTCCGACCATGCACTGCCCCCGTTAGGATGTGTTATTTTACTGTTACCTCCAGTTATTGGTAACTAGGTCTTATTACATAAAAGGGTCCCTGTGCTAACACAGCATGAGTCAGTGGTAAAATAACCCATACTAACAGGCCACGTTGATAACTTCCACCCTTAATGTGAAGAGTTTCAGTCTGGTAACCAGAGCTGAAATTGTCATAATGCTTAATTTCACCAATGCCTGCCAACATTAGTGATGTCACAATGGCTTGATTGTCCTATATTTGACACCTGATATTGTGATGTCATAATGCCTCATTCCATTAATGTCACTCATCAGTGATGTCACAATGGTCTGACTGCCCTATACTTGGCTCATTTTTATTACAGTGATTTCCATTTCTAGGGACATTTCTTTTTTCTTTAATTAAAGGGGGGGGGGGGGCTACCATTAAGATGTGATATTTTATTGTTAACCCCAGTTATTAGCAACTGGGTCTCATTGCATAAAACGGGACCTGTGCTAATATAGTACACGTTAGTGGTAAAATAACATGTCTTAACGGTAGTGTTTAAGTATGCTCCTTAGTACCACTATCCATATAGTACCACCTAATGGAATTAACTGAACTGCCTTCCTTATATATAAATCTATCCTATGCACATTCATTGTGAACTTATAGAAAACCTGACTGTGAGAATCCCTGGTCTAGACAGCACATCCATATAATGCAGAGTAAGTGTTAGTACACACCCCTAATGTACAGTTAGCATTAATACACACAGACTACAGAGTAAGTGTACACGTCATGCACTGGTCAGTGCTAGCACACAAGTATACACTACAGAATTAATGTTAGCATGCATCTAGAGGGTGCACAACCATTACACAAGGGCCAGTGATAATATATACTCACAAAATTAAGCCAGGTTTATTACACACCCATACACTAGAGCGTCACTTTTGTTTGCAAGGATTATTTAACGCTATAGTTCAAAAAGAGACTCCTGACGCAGGCCTGTAAGGCCGAAACACAGCTGTGTCGAGTCCCTTTCTCCCTGCTATCCTTTGGCTAATAAAGTGTTTTAATTTTTTTATGAACAAGTGTCGTCCTTTTCATTTTTTACTTTTTTTTATGTATTTGTATTTTTAAATACAAATTTGATATTTTCTTATTTTTAATTTTTTGATTATTATTATTTTTGTTTTGTTAGTCATCTTCGCTGTTTTGCTTTTTTGTGGGTTTTTTTTTTTTGCGAAGACTGGTTTCTTCTGTTTTTTGTACTCCATGTAGAGAACAGACACCATACAGTGGAGTCAATATTAGTACAGTCAGGTTAGTGCATAGGCAGAAAGCACAGGAACAGACTCTACGAAGTAGGGATCTGCAGTTATTTGATACCACATTTCTCATATCATATTTTTCCACTTAAGTTATAGGAAACCCCTAAAAATCTGGGGAGGTTTTTCTTTCATTTGTCATTAGTAGCGGGCACTTTTCACAAAGAGGGCTCACTCTTTCTAATAATACTCCCATAATGAAAAATACAAAAAAATAAACAATGGGAAATGATACAAAATGAAAATGTTCAGGCTCCACCACCCCTCCTATGGGACCCTTTTACTAAAGCAGAGTGTGCTAACGGACATCAGCATGCCACATGGCCCCCCATGTGTAAAATAGGACACACGGCATTTAGCGCTTATAAAAGGGCCCCCAGATTACCAATGGAGGGAAAAAAAATCACCATTAGCTCTTTGGGGGAGGAAGTAATAAGTCTGCTGAGTAAGAGGTGTCTGGGTATTTTCTGTTATAGAAGGGAAGTGGGAAGTGCACAAATGACTCTAGAGTCTGGGACAGCTGGATCAAAAATGTGAGATTTTATTACAGACGCGACACAGATCTGTGTTTCGGCCACAGGCCTGCCTCAGGAGTCTTTGGAGTGCATACGATAAAAATGCCACAGTAAAAAGGAACCTTTGAGAAAGTCCTTCCCACTTCCCTTCTATACTTGTCGATTTCGTGGGAATTTGTTGTTCATCCACCTAGGTGGATTTCCTGTCCCTGGGTATTTTCTGGATCATGGACCCTGCTTATATGATGTATGAACTAACTAACAATTCCATGGGTACAGTACAAAGCATGTGTAAACATAATGGGGTTTCTATGCCCCAGAGCTCTCGCATTGATAGAAAGCTGTAATAATTCTTCAGTCTAGGGAGATGACTTCGTTCGGTCTCTCTACACAGGTGAAGGAGTCCTTAGGTAGGGAGATTCCCTGCAATCTGCTCTGCTGATCACTGGAAAACTAATGAACATGACCACCTGAGACACACAACGCTCTGACTCCTTGCTACAGGTTGGTGGAATACTAGAGACCAAGCTCAGCGAACAATGCAGGATGATGGGGTCCACTGGGGTAACCCTGGGCCACTTCACTGCCACCTGGGGTCATGACAAACAAGAAGAGACGATGGCCCAACGAGCTATTTCACTACGATCTGATCCTTCTTAAAGTCAGATTTAAATCTATAAAGACGTGGCTTTTTAGGAAAACGACCTCTTTGTAACTTTCTATTTCTGTTCTGTACATTTAGGACTAAATTTAGTATACGGCATCCAAATTTGGGCACTGATAAAAATGAGCGGAATTCTATAACCTGTGCTCCGAGTTCAGCGCCATCTAGAGACTGCTTAGCGCTGGAATTCGCACCCAGGATTTACACCAACAGAAACCTGATGTACATCCTTTTCCTTGACCTGCCCATGGCCAGACTCCCATTTCACATGCATTGCTGAAAAATTTACATGTGCACCTTTATAGAATAGTGGCTAGTAAATTCACACTGCGGCCAATTAGCACCATAGTAACATAGTAGATGACGGCAGAAAAAGACCTGCACGGTCCATCCAGTCTGCCCAAGAAATGTGCCACTTTTTTGTGTATACCTGACCTTGATTTGTACCTGTCTTTTTCAGGGCACAGACCGTACAAGTCTGCCCAGCACTATCCCCGCCTCCCACCATTGGCTCTGGCACAGACCGTATAAGTCTGCCCGGCACTATCCCCGCCTCCCACTACCGGCTCTGTTATCCAATCTCGGCTAAGCTTCTGAGGATCCATTTCTCCTGAACTTGATTGTTCACACCCACACTGGCACTACGTGATTCGTTCAATTAAACTACGAGTGCAAATTGGGCACCATTTATAGAATCGAGAGGTTAGGGTCTCCGGTTGCTACACAATTGTTCCTCAATGTGTTGATTACTCTTAATAGTTAAATGTATGCGCTGCTGTTTTATACATGGATAATGTAAGCCGATTTGATACTTAGCTGAGATTGGGTGGCAGAGCCAGTGGTGGGAGGCGGGGCTGGTGGTTGGGAGGCGGGGATAGTGCTGGGCAGACTTATACAGTCTGTGCCGGGGCTGGTGGTTGGGAGGCGGGGATAAGGTAGGGTATACCTTTCTATTCCGCACTCTCTTTTGGATTATAGGCGGATTACAACTCAACATTCACAATCTGATAGATTACAAAAAGTAGCACAGAGTATCAATGATATGCTTTGATGTTCCCATGCATACCTCCTACCCACCCCCATCCTCCCACCCTGTCATAGTAATGCTTGAATGTTTTCACTTATATACACTGTCAGCTAGCACATTTGCTTATTTCCGATCTGACGAAGAAGGGCAACCTTCGAAAGCTAATCAAGAAACGTATTAAGTTATGTCTAATAAAAAAGGTATCATCTTATTTTCTTTTCCATGTTTTATTTTGTTTGATTTCTATTGATAACCTATAGGGGGACTGAAATTTATTTACTTATTTTCAAATTTTCTATTCCGCACTCTCTTTTGGATTATAGGCGGATTACAACTCAATATTCACAATCTGATAGATTACAAAAAGTAGCACACAGGAGTTTATCTTGTTGGGCAGACTGGATGGACCGTGCAGGTCTTTTTCTGCCGTCATCTACTATGTTACTATGCATTGTGCTATAGAAAATAAACTGATAATACTTAATGCATTATTAACGTGAGGCAACTGTCGGTTGCCAAATCCAATGCACATGTGACCAATTCCCCCTCCACAGGTCTGGGACCCAGGTGAGGATGCAGACAGGTAAAGCTAAGCACCTGAGCTAATGAACAATATTTCTCTGCAGAATGCCTGCACCAGGCAGACAGTTCAGCAGTCAGCTGGTTTCAAACACTAAAGCAGGATAGAATTGAGAAATGAAAAAAATATCCCCGGATCTCAATGAGGTTCTGCCTGCACCAAGATGAAGGCGGAACAGGAAGCCAGAAGCAGCAATCACTGGCTATAATACCAACCAGTTAGCGTAAAGGATGGAAAGAAGCAGTGCCAAACCCTCACCATCTCTTAGGAAGAGAGAAGAGAAGGGCAGCAGAAGGCAGAGGTAATGCCAGCTGTGCTCAGACAGGGCTCCCCTCCCCCTTGTTCTGCAGCTACTATACCAGTCCCAGAGCAACTAGTGAAGCAGAGATTAGATTTGCAACTCCACTCTGGGCACCTTTTAAAACAGCCAAAGCCTCCACTGCTCAACTACTGCAGCACAGTCTGATATAACAAATGGAAACCGGAACCTGGCTGCAAAGCTTGTCTCTATTAAACAGGCTCTCTTAGGGATCAAGACCACTATCAGTCTTTCGATCTCTAAGACACTGGAATAATTAAAACTGTGAAAAATCTCTGTTCCTGGTGCTTCTGCTGCAAAAGTCTAGGACACACTCATAAAGCCTTAGCCTAGAAAAGTCTTTTTCACAAAGGTAAATCTGACCTACCACCAGCTAAGACCTAGCCTTAAGCTCGTCTCCATGCCCCTCACCCAGTGGTGTGCTGGAGCAGGCTCTCGAGAGCCGTTTGTTAAGTTTTTAAGAATTTTGGGAGCCGGTTCTCCATGGATCCCAAAATGTGGGCTTGGGCCCCTCCTGAATTCTCTTTTACTTTGCTGGCGAGAGAGAGCCCCCTGTTAACAATTTACCAGCACACCCCTGCTGCCTCACCTGAAAGGGTAAAAGATGGAGGGTCTTATCCAGACCCTGACACTGCCTCTGCAGTGAGCTTTAGTAGGAAGAAACAACCAAAAAAAAAAAAGTGAAGGGATTGATCCTAACCCCCAAATAAAACCCTGCTTGCCTGAATCTTGCAGCAGTGAAGGGTTGGCATCCCATCTCATCCCACAGCAGAGTCAGTCTTTGAAAGCTTGTGAAGAGATACTCAAATAAAGCATTTCCATGGTTACCTCACTGACCCACTTCTGCTTCCAGCCAAAAGTGGAAAGACAGCGCCAAGGAACATGGCGTTGAGTCTGGGCTCCGCTCTCTCTCTCTCTCTCAAGCACATCACTTTAGGATGGAAGAAGGTTTGCTGCTGTTTTCTAGTTATTCCCTCTTTCTTGCTTCTTACTCTGGCACTACCTCTGCATTATCACCCTCGGTCTCCCATTAATTACCGTCTTTCTGGCTTTTATGCAGAAATGCCAATTTATCACTCAAATGTACTCAATAATGGCTCTGTGTTCATTAATAAAGCTCTTCATGATTTCCTTGACTCCGGGCGACAGGGAAGTTGCTTGTTTGGGTTGTTATGGACTATTTGTGAGACTTCAGGGTTACCCCCATCATTCAGCGTCTTTTGTTCAATTTAGCCTCTAGTAGCCCCTAAAACCTTAGCTAGAAGGTGTGGCCTAGTGATTATGGCATTGGGCTGAGGTGCAGGGAAACCATGGTTCGAATCCCACCGATACATCTTGTGACAAATCACTTTGCCTCAGGTACCTCTTAGACTATAAGCCCTTTGGGGAAGGTACCACTGTATCTGAATATTAATAATGCTGCAAAAATGAAAAGAGACAGCAATATACTGGTGGCAAAAAGGCTGACAGCATTTCCAGACATCAGTGGAATAGGAACAGCCTTATAACCTGGGACCAACAGAAATGGAAATTGTGGAATTCTGCATTTGTTACTGGTTCTGATCATTTCTTTTCTCAATTTTTCTTAACCTAACCAGAAAGGAACAGTTTCCTTTCTCTACTTGTCAAAGGAGTGAGAGGAGGAGATCCCTTGAGGCAGGGCAGTGAGAGGAGGGGGGGTCCCTGCGGCAGGGCAATAAGTCTTCCTGAGGTAGACCTTAACCCACTCTCCCATGATAATTAGTCTAAGGTTGCTTTACCTACCCAGGAGCAGCAGCTAATCCTACACCAGCTGAAAGTCTAGTTCATTGCCATCAGCTGCTAATTTCGTGAAGAAGGGTGTTTTGTGACTTTCAGAGCAGTTCTGCTGACAGTGAGGTAATGCTAGAACTGAAGTCTATAGGGGGACATCACATGAACAATACTGGTGCCAGTAGGGCTCCCACGCCTGTTGGTCAGCATTTTACAGGACCAGGACACTGTACCAGTGATTTCACAGTGAGAATCCTGAAAGGTAACTTTAAAACCATACAAGAACGTAAGACCTTTGAAGTCAGAATGATTGAATATTTTAACACCCAACAGAAAGGACAACAAGGATCTGGGGTTCCTAGCCCATTATAAACCATAAAGCTGTATGTCTCTGTTGATCACCCTCCCCTCACCTATCCACACCCATCCTGTTAGAATATCAATGATATGCTTTGATGTCCCCATGCATACTTCCTACCCACCCCCCTCCTCCCACCATGTCAGACTGTCATAGTAATGCTTGAAGGTTTTCACTTATATACACTGTCAGCTAGCACATTTCCTTATTTCCGATCTGAGGAAGAAGGGCAACCTTCGAAAGCTAATCAAGAAATGTATTAAGTTATGTCCAATAAAAAAGGTATCATCTTATTTTCTTTTCCATGTTTTATTTTGTTTGATTTCTATTGATAACCTATAGGGGGACTGAAATTTATTTACTTATTTTCAAATTTTCTATTCCGCACTCTGTTTTGGATTATAGGCGGATTACAACTCAACATTCACAATCTGATAGATTACTACTACTACTACTATTCATTTCTATAGCGCTACTAGATGTACACAGCGCTGTACACTTGAACATGAAGAGACAGTCCCTGCTCGACAGAGCTTACAATCTAATTAGGACAGACAAACAGGACAAATAAGGGATACGGACAAAGAGTAGCAAGATTCTAGAATCCCAAAGAGTAGCAAGATTCCGGAATCCCAAAGAGTAGCAACATTCCATGTGGAATCCCAAAGAGTAGCAAGATTCTGGAATCCTAAAGACTACTACTTATCATTTCTATAGCGCTACTAGACGTACACAGCGCTGTACACTTGAACATGAAGAGACAGTCCCTGCTCCACAGAGCTTACAATCTAATTAGGACATTAATTAAACATTAATACAAAACAAAATATATAATACAGTACTAGGAAGGAGATACCAATGGAAAATATGAAAGGGAAGGATGTGAAACAAAATACCAGCGTTAGAAAAAAAAGACACCAGTGGAGTTTGTCAATGGAAATATTATCATTAGGAGGCCCCATAGCACTGCAGTCTCTGGAAGAGAAAGATATGGTTAGGAGGCTGATGCTTTTGAAGCCTAATCAAGGTGAATATCATGGTTTGGAGGTGGGGGGGGGGGATGTACCCAATCCTAGGAGGGAGAGTTTACAACAATCCTGGATTTCTCACAGTCCTATTCAGATAGATTAGGAGATCTGTGGCATTAGTTCTGATTAGGGCTGTCCATCGAGCAAAAGTTTTAATCGCACAATTAATCGCGATCAAAATTGTTGCTCGAATGGTTAACCGCATAAAGTGTCCCTCTCGCATTTTCACCTGTATAGTGCAAAATATAGACTGAAGATGTCAATTCTCAAAACCGCACAAAAAAAACAGCACCACGGGCCTTTAAAAATGGAACACAGTTCTTTAATGAATGAGCCTGTGACCCCTGACGCAGGTGCTAGTCACCGAAACACGGCCCGTGTCGGGTCTTTTTGTCAAGGCTCATTCATTAAAGAACTGTCTATAACATTAGCAAAATCCGCCCTTTCCTCTCTGAGCACACCACCCAAACTCTCATCCACTCCCTCGTTACCTCTCGCCTTGACTACTGCAACCTGCTCCTCACTGGTCTCCCACTTAGCCATCTATTCCCCCTTCAGTCCGTTCAGAACTCTGCTGCACGTCTTATCTTCCGCCTGAACCGATACACTCATACCACCCCTCTCCTCAAGTCACTTCATTGGCTTCCGATCAGGTACCGCATTCAATTCAAGCTTCTGCTACTAACCTACAAATGTACTCGATCTGCAGCCCCTCATCTCCCCTTACGTTCCTACCCGTAACCTCCGCTCTCAAGACAAATCCCTCCTTTCAGTACCCTTCTCCACCACCGCCAACTCCAGACTCCGCCCTTTTTGCCTCGCCTCGCCTCACCCCACGCGTGGAACAAACTCCCCGAGCCCATACGCCAGGCCCCCTCCCTGCCCATCTTCAAATCTCTGCTTAAAGCCCACCTCTTCAATGTCGCCTTCGGCACCTAACCTCTACACCTCTGCCCAGGAAACCTAGACTGCCTAACTTGACATTTCGTTCTTTAGATTATAAGCTCCTTTGAGCAGGGACCGTCCTTCTTTGTTTATTTTGTACAGCGCTGCGTAACCCTAGTAGTGCTCTAGAAATGTTAAGTAGTAGTAGTAGTGTTCCATTTTTAAAGGCCCGTGGTGCTGTTTTTTTTGTTTGGACTTTAGTTTGTACTTCGTTCCCTCTCTTTTGTTATATCCAATTCTCAAAACCGAACATATTGTACTTCAGTTACTAAGCCAAAAATAAAATCATTTCTCTTACCTTTGTTGTCTGGTGACTTTATTTTTCTAATCATCTTATTCCCTGTCTCTGGTTCTCTTCCTCTGTCTGAACTCTATTTTCAGGGCCTCCTCTCTCCTCACTATTTCTTTTCTCTCCTCCTCTCTTCTTTACTCTTCCCTTTTAACATCTTTCATATTCAACTTTCTGTCATTTTTCTGCCTCCTTAAAGGAGAGAAACTGGACGATGCGATTAATCGAGTTAAAATTATTTGTGTGAGTTCAAAAAAAAAAATTTTTAACTCGATTAATCACGTTAAATGAATAGCCCTAGTTCTGATACATACAATCAGGGACCACAAATCCCACAGTGCTGTGGGATGTTAACTTCAAAACCAGAACTGATCAAAAAAAAAAGTCTCTGTATTGCAACTCCACAGCTCTGGGAAAGCTATGGGTATGAAGGCGATACTATTAGAGTCTCTGGAGATAAGTGGAATGGATCCTCAGGAGCTTAGCCTAGAATGGGTAGCAGAGCTGGTGGTTGGGAGGCGGGGATAGTGCTGGGCAGACTTATACGGTCTGTGCCAGAGCTGGTGGTGGGAGGCGGGGATAGTGCTGGCCAGACTTATAGTCTGTGCCAGAGCTGGTGGTGGGAGGCGGGACTGGTAGTTGGGAGGTGAGGATAGTGCTGGGCAGATTTATACAGTCTGTGCCAGAGCTGGTGGTGGGAAGCGGGGTTGGTGGTTGGAAGGCGGGGATAGTGCTGGGCAGACTTATACGGTCTGTGCCAGAGCTGGTGGTGGGAGGCGGGGATAGTGCTGGGCAGACTTATAGTCTGTGCCAGAGCTGGTGGTTGGGAGGCGGGACTGGTGGTTGGGAGGTGGGGATAGTGCTGGGCAGACTTATACGGTCTGTGCCCTGAAGAGCACAGGTACAAATCAAAGTAGGGTATACATAAAAAGTAGCACATATGAGTTGTCTTGTTGAGCAGACTGGATGGACCGTGCAGGCCTTTTTCTGCTGTCATCTACTATGTTAGAATAGAAATCCCACTGGAGTCTATGAGGAAGATATTGCTGGGGTCAAAGGAGGTGAGTGATTTCCTTAGGAGGGTAACTACCTTCCAAGAATAAATCAGTGTTAAGGGTGAAGACACAAAAACATATTCCCCCTAATTCTATAAAAGTTGCTAAAAATTGTGTGTGCAAATTTAATTGAACAAGCTAATTAGCACCAATAATTGGCTTAACAACCAATGATGGGTACCAATTAGATTTAATTGAAAAATACGCATGTAAATTTAGAAATGGTATCCACACCTAAATTTTATATGCGAGTTCAAGAAGGGGGTGGAGCAATGGGAGGGTCATGGGAGGAATGGGGGGCATTCCTAACATTTATCTGCGTAGTTACGGAATGAGGGCGGATATGCGCCTAATGCAGGTGTATACATTTGCACCGCGTTTCAGCTGGTGCAAATGGTCACACCTAGAGTTAGGCACAATTCCCAGGCTTAAGTGCTATTCTATAAACCGTGCCTAACTTTTTAAGCGTGGCTTATAGAATAGAGCTTTTTCGGCACCATATATACACCTCATTGTGTCTTGAAGGGGAGTTCCCCAAATATTTGGAATATTAAGGGAATATTCTGCCTTGATGAACAAGAAGTTGAGATTTAGAGTCCGTGCGGGTCACATTTCTTCCTGCATTTACATGGGAAACATGAACCCTAGTGCACCGAGGCACATCCATAGGTATTACCCTTCTCACTGCATGCATCTTGGCAGGATGAGAACACAGAAGACACATCACTGAGCTTTTGGAAGAAGAAAAAGGATTATACCTGCATTTATAAAGCATCCTAAATGAAGGTACTTAACTACTGCTACCAATCATTCATATAGTGCTACAAGATGTTAGTACATAAGTAATGCCATACTAGGAAAAGACCAAGGGTCCATCGAGCCTAGCATCTTGTCCACGACAGCAGCCAATCCAGGCCAAGGGCACCTGGCAAGCTTCCAAAACGTACAAACATTCTATACATGTTATTCCTGGGATTTTGGATTTTTCCAAGTCCGTTTAGTAGCGGTTTATGGACTTGTCCTTTAGGAAACCGTCCAACCCCTTTTTAAACTCTGCTAAGCTAACCGCCTTCACCACATTTTCCGGCAATGAATTCCAGAGTTTAATTACACGTTGGGTGAAGAAAGATTTTCTCCGATTTGTTTTAAATTTACTACACTGTAGTTTCATTGCATGCCCCCTAGTCCTAGTATTTTTGGAAAGCGTGAACAGACGCTTCACATCCATCTGTTCCACTCCACTCATTATTTTATATACCTCTATCATGTCTCCCCTCAGCCGTCTCTTCTCCAAGCTGAATAGCCCTAGCCTCCTTAATCTTTCTTCATAGGGAAGTCGTCCCATCCCCGCTATCATTTTAGTCGCCCTTCGCTGCACCTTTTCCAATTCTACTATATCTTTCTTGAGATGCGGCGACCAGAATTGAACACAATACTCAAGGTGCGGTCGCACCATGGAGCGATACAACGGCATTATAACATCCTCACACCTGTTTTCCATACCTTTCCTAATAATGTTCCCTCATTGTACCTTACCATCTCTCCAAGACACATTAAATATAACAAGCAGTCATTAGGACAAAAACAGAAGACATGGTGTCCATCTAAGGTGATACGAATGTCCCTTCTAGTCTCTCAGAATTCAGAAGAGAACTATAAATTTAAATTTTCCACCCTGGTGGTCTACAAAAAAAAAAAAAGTCTATAGAATAGGTAGGATTCTAAGTTATACTAATCAGCATTTCAAAACTAGCGAACGGATCTCTTTCGTTACAACAAACTAACAGAAGATTGGCATTAAAACAGAGATGGGCAGTGAGTGCAATGCCAGTAAGAGTGCTATTTCCTTATCTGAAACCCAAGATGATTCATGCCTAAGCACTAGCAGAAAGGCATCTGTAGGTATCCCAACCACCACTGAATGTATTTCACATGGTGTTCACCACATTGAACACAAATTTTATGAATAGATAAGTGACCAGGAAGTCTTTTATCACTTCAAAGAAAAAAACAAACAAACCCAGCTTTGACCAGAAGTTTGAATTTAGGGTATGGTGGAGAGAACCAATTCCTTCTAGATTGAAACAATTACATCCTCCCGCCCTATTATGACAAATATGGATTCAAGATACCTTACAAACTAGTTAAGTACTGGAAGATAAAATGAGTTAACCAAGGTCACAGCAGCAGGTCTGAACTTAGTCTACCCCATAGGACGCCAATATTCAAGATCTTAATAGAGCCGGTGGCTATTTGCTACCCTGCCAATTAATCCGAGGCCAGCAGAATACGCCTTCCCTAAGACTGCTGATTAAGGGACTGATCCGATTATATTGAGGCAGGAAAAGAGCCTCTACACCCGGCAGTCCCAGGAAGTGCTGCTGTTTCTGTTCTCAGTACTCTTAACAAGAGACACAGCATATGCTCACTTCACCATTATTATTATTATTATTATTTTTAGGATTTATTTACCGCCTTTTTGAAGGAATTCACTCAAGGTGGTGTACAGTAACAATAGATCAAACATGAACAATAGGCAATTACAGCAGTAAAAATATTCAAGTAACAATACAAAATATGGCATGGTATACTACTTAACCAAAGTATGTGTTTAAATAAAGGGCCACCGGTTTCTTATTTTAATTCTTATTGTATTTACCATGTGGTACATAAGTACATAAGTACATAAGTAGTGCCATACTGGGAAAGACCAAAGGTCCATCTAGCCCAGCATCCTGTCACCGACAGTGGCCAATCCAGGTCAAGGGCACCTGGCACGCTCCCCAAACGTAAAAACATTCCAGACAAGTTATACCTAAAAATGAGGAATTTTTCCAGTCCATTTAATAGCGGTCTATGGACTTGTCCTTTAGGAATCTATCTAACCCCTTTTTAAAACTCCGTCAAGCTAACCGCCCGTACCACGTTCTCCGGCAATGAATTCCAGAGTCTAATTACACGTTGGGTGAAGAAAAATTTTCTCCGATTCGTTTTAAATTTACCACACTGTAGCTTCAACTCATGCCCTCTAGTCCTAGTATTTTTGGATAGCGTGAACAGTCGCTTCACATCCACCCGATCCATTCCACTCATTATTTTATACACTTCTATCATATCTCCCCTCAGCCGTCTCTTCTCCAAGCTGAAAAGCCCTAGCCTTCTCAGCCTCTCTTCATAGGAAAGTCGTCCCATCCCCACTATCATTTTCGTCGCCCTTCGCTGTACCTTTTCCAATTCTACTATATCTTTTTTGAGATACGGAGACCAGTACTGAACACAATACTCCAGGTGCGGTCGCACCATGGAGCGATACAACGGCATTATAACATCCGCACACCTGGACTCCATACCCTTCTTAATAACACCCAACATTCTATTCGCTTTCCTAGCCGCAGCAGCACACTGAGCAGAAGGTTTCAGCGTATCATCGACGACGACACCCAGATCCCTTTCTTGATCCGTAACTCCTAACGCGGAACCTTGCAAGACGTAGCTATAATTCGGGTTCCTCTTACCCACATGCATCACTTTGCACTTGTCAACATTGAACTTCATCTGCCACTTGCACGCCCATTCTCCCAGTCTCGCAAGGTCCTCCTGTAATCGTTCACATTCCTCCTGCGACTTGACGACCCTGAATAATTTTGTGTCATCGGCGAATTTAATTACCTCACTAGTTATTCCCATCTCTAGGTCATTTATAAATACATTAAAAAGCAACGGACCCAGCACAGACCCCTGCGGGACCCCACTAACTACCCTCCTCCACTGAGAATACTGGCCACGCATCCTACTCTCTGCTTCCTATCTTCAACCAGTTTCTTAATCCATAATAATACCCTACCTCCGATTCCATGACTCTGCAATTTCTTCAGGAGTCTTTCGTGCGGCACTTTGTCAAACGCCTTCTGAAAATCCAGATATACAATATCAACCGGCTCCCCATTGTCCACATGGTGTTCAAACTGTCTTGCCCCTTGCCTGTGAATCCAATTATTTACACATTCTATATTATTGTTTTTATTAACTATCTTGCTCAGTGACATGTGAAACACTAAAATTCAGGGGTAAGAAGACGTCTTTGGTTTTTCTCCCAAGGGGAGTTTTTTTTTTTCCCAAATAGACGTGAAAATTACTGAGCCAGAAAACATTGATATAGTAAAAACTGGACCGGTGATAAAACTATCTCCACAAAGCAGCTTGTGCGCACTTATGAAAATAGAGTGCAAAGTGTGTTCTGAATAGAACAGCCAGGCTGGGGAGTTCTGAGGTCCATTTAATAAAAACAATAATATAGAGTGTGTAAATAATTAGATTCACAGGCAAGGAGCAAGACAGTTTGAACACCACAATGTAAATACAATAAGAATTAAAATGGTCTACTACTTGCAATACGTAATAGAACATTATAATTGGTAGTGAAGGGTAAGGCAAAGTTGTAACATATAGATGAGTAAGAAAGTAGGAAGAATTAGGAAGTAAGGTGACTGATTTGAAGAAAGGTGCACGAGGTCAGAGAGATGGTTAAATATTATCTCAGTTAGGCTAGGAGTGGATAAACCATAGTAACAGTATTAGGAAAATAGGAAGGCCGTGACTCCCCAGCTCCACATCCCCCCCCCCCCCCCCCCCCCCGTAAGCCTGTGCCTCCCCCAAAGGAGAATGTTTCTTGTAATATAGATTTGCAATAGGGAAACATTTCCAGGCTGCAGCTTTATTGACAAATATTCATCAAGCAATATGACAATGATAAATCAATGTAAGTATTAGCCGCCCACTGTGCGACCAGCAGGGCTACTGTCATCTCTGCTTATCTCCAGCTTCCCCCCCCCCCCCCCCCCCCCCCACTGTAAAGCAAATGCATCCCACCAGTCTCATAGCTATAAACAGTATGTGCATTGTGGAGTTTGGGGACATTCCTGCCAAGCTCCAAATCAGTCCAACAATCCAGAAATGTATTTTCTTAAACCAATCTGAGCTTCACACATCTTTATCATAGATACATAACAGGAGAAACCATTTCTTTGTTAAGATCAGGCTTGTATTCAGGATGGCTGTGGGATCCCCTATGTATTTGTTTTTATTCTATGAGGTCCTCTTTTTTTTTTTGTTTTGTTTTGTTACATTTGTACCCCGCGCTATCCCACTCATGGCAGGCTCAATGCGGCTTACATGGGGCAATGAAGGGTTAAGTGACTTGCCCAGAGTCACAAGGAGCTGCCTGTGTCTTAGAGGAATAAGACTTGTTCACGGTTCTGGAACAGTCCTTATGATTTTCACATTAGATCCCATTATCTGCAAACTGTTCCTCACTAATTACTCATGACTCGGCACTTTGAGAGAGGATAGGAAGCTGTCATCTGAAGATTGCCAACAATGAAAGGGTTTACATTTCACATAACAATGTGTGACTTGTGAGCTAATCTCTCTACTCAGGCCTACTCTAACACAAATCCACTGACTCTGGATTTAGAAGCATTTCATATTCTAGCTCTCAAGTAACCTTCCTGCTGAGGTAGCCTTTGTTCATTTAGGTTTGAGTTTCTTCTGCCTGAAGGTGCTGTGTTTGTTTTTTCTGGACCTCCATTAGCACAAAGTTCTGAGAGCTGATAACGTCTCTCTTCAGATCCGCTGTATAACCCTGGATGTCTCATTTCATCTCCTTGGTCTCTACTCCGTGTTTAGATGTGTCGAGTCTTTTGATTTAATAAACATCTTGAAGAATCCACCTTTCCAGTGTTTGGTTTCAGTGGTCAAACATCCCACTTTCTCTTCTACTCGTTTAGATGTATGGAAAATAATTGGGCACAGGAGTAAGTCTCATTGAAAGAGTCGGGTATCTGAGCCAGAATATGCAGTATTCTCTTCAGGAGAGAATATTTACAAATGTACATAAGAGTGTTGCCATACTGGGACAGACCGAAGGTCCACCAAACCCAGCATCCTATTTCGAACAGTGGCCAATCTAGGTTACAAGTACCTGGCAAGATCCCAAAACAGTACAATACATTTTATGCTGCTTATTCTAGAAATAAGCAGTGGATTTTCCACAAGTCCATTTTAATAATGGCTTATGGACTTTTCTTTTAGGAAGATATCCAAACCTTCTTACAACGAATTCCAAAGCTGAATCACACGTTGCGTGAAGAAATATTTTCTCCGATTTGTTTTAAATTTACTACTTTGTAGATTCGCTGCATGCCTCCTAGTCCTAGTATTTTTGGAAAGAATAAACAAGTGATTTAGCACAAGTGAGATTCCTGCATTCAGATTTCTGGTCCAAGTTCTCCGAGTAGGAATCTGGCATCCATAGGACTTGAGTAATACTTTGTACACAGAGTTATATATTATCACTCTCCTGACCTCATCAGATAATCAAGAGCTGTCTGGCCATGCCAAAGGCATTCACAGCCAGATCAAGTCTGTGTACTTACTACAAGAGGGTAAAACAGTGATTTTTTTTTTCTAACAATTAAGGTAAAAAATATGTAATTGTCTCCTTACAACCTTTATTCTGTCCTAAATACACACACAATCATTATTTTTATGAACCATCTGTTATCGCAGGAGGAAAAATCTTGAATTAATAGTATGTGAACTGCAGCACAATAGTGCTTAAGAAATAAAGATTGACATGAGCTCAGTTTGTCTCCATTCATTGGAGGGCTTTCTCAAGGAGGAGATTGGTGACAGCCTGGGGCGACAGAGAAGAGAGGATGGATTATTTTCCCTGGCTCTGCCAATGTATGTTTTGTGTCAAAATAAAATCACTGCTTGCAAGTATTGTGAAATCTGCTCTTAATGCTACGTTCAGAATACAAAGAAGGAAAGAGTCCTGGCGGCAAGTCGATACGTCTGCTGATGAGAAAACAGCTCCGGCTTCCTTCAGGCTTGTCTGTCATTGCCGAGCCACAGGACTTAACATGAGCAAAAATTGTAAAGGGAAATTTGGGGCAAACTCTCCTGGAGGAGAACAAATGTACTTGATAAGGATTCCCCAACATGAACACATTCAGAGAGGTCTGACATGTGTAAATATTTTGGGAATCATTGATTCAAAATCAAAACAGAACCCAATATTCTTAGTGCAACATTATTTGAACATAAGAATGACCATACTGGGTCAGGCCATCTAGTCCAGTATCCTGTTTCCAACAGTGACCAATCCACAAGTACCAGACAGAATCCCAAAGAGTAGCAACGTTCCAAGCTACCAATCCCGGGACAAGCAGTAGCCTTCCCCCATCTCTATCTTAATAGTAGACTATGGACTTTTCCTCCAGGAGCTTGTCCAAACCTTTTTTAAATCCAGATACGCTAATCGCTGTTACTACATCCTCCAGCTACGAGTTCCAGAGCAAAAGTATTTCCATGTAATTTCAGGATTTGGGCCCCTATCATTGATATTACCCTTTTTCTCCTCCTCCTCTCCTTGATTTTGTTCTGACTGCGGAGGGAATAAATGGTTCAACCAAGAAAATACAAACCGGCTGGAGAGAACTTCCAGCTTCAGGCACCCAGAAGTAGGGTCAGGCAGGGCTATTGAATTTGTTACGGCTTCTGGAAGACTGCCTCGCCCCACCCCATGCTTGGAATAAACTCCCTGAACCCATTCGCCAGGCCCCCTCCCTGCCCATCTTCAAATCCTTGCTCAAAGCCCACCTCTTCAATGTCGCCTTCGGCACCTAACCACTGTTCAAGAAATCTAGACTGCCCCAACTTCACATTTCCGCCTTTAGATTGTAAGCTCCTTTGAGCAGGGACTGTCCTTCTTTGTTAAACTGTATAGCGCTGTGTAACCCTAGTAGCGCTCTAGAAATGTCAAGTAGTAGTAGTAAGAGCCCAAAATTAAAATCCCACTTGAGTCACGGATGCTCCCGTGACCTTGAATAAGTTTACTTTTTCCCCATGAAGGACAAACCTGGACTGTAATGCAGAAAGGTGAGGAACAAAAACCAAGTAACTTTTCCAGAGAGTAATCTGGAATTAAAATATGTAAACAAAGAAGAGCAGCCAGTGCTCCAAAGAATCCAACTGCTGGCCTGCTTTCTATGCAGCATATTATTGAAGGATCCAGTCGTATAACCCTGGAGTTTATCAATAAGAACGGCACTGAATGCTCCTTTACATGTCACCCATGGATAGTCCAAGTCTCCCCGTTGTGTTAATTAGCAGCAGCCCAGGCTGGGAAGGCTCAGATGAAGAGCAGTCTGCTGTTAGCAGTCCCCTGGGGGACCAGAGCAGAGACTTTGTATAGGATAAACAAGTAGGGGTCTGTGAACCAAAACAGCTCAGGCTGTGGCCTAGTTGCCCAGGGCCCTTCTCTGTCCAAAGATCCAGATCAGTTTGTAGTAGGTGGTTTTGGTCCTTCACATAATTCAGCCCAAGCAAGCAGGAAGATCCCTGTGGAGGATCAGTGAACTACAGATTTATGGGCTCAAACTCTCCAGCCCAATGTTGTCTAACCTTAGGAAGCCCTGCTCGTATTCTGACAGCAAAGAAGATGCAGCTTTATCTGAAGGCATCAGTGCCTGATCTGGTGCTATAAAACTCTAATCCACATTGGGATTTGTGGTCTGTCTTTGCACTGCTCGCCACTAAAGGAAATTCAGTTTCCTTGCTCGCCTCTCCCCACATGCCCTGCCCATGTTCTTCAATCCCTCTCTCACAATTCTCACACCTCCCTCTCTTCCCAGACCTTCCCCATACTTCTCTTCCACACCCTCCTTTTTTTTTTTTTTTTTAATGCAGCCAGCATTTTCCATTTAAGGGTCTTATTCAATAAAGATTTCTTCCAAATGGGGAAAAGTCCTTTCTGAGTAACGATCTAAAGAAAACAATACATTTCAACTGAAATGGTTCATCTATTACGTGCACGGTCCTGGCTTACCGGGAAGTCTGTCTGTCTCCTGCTCCTGGTGAATGCATAGAGCTGAGCTGAGCTGCTGCCAGCGGAGATGAGAAGCTTGTGCGCCTGCACCGATCCGTCCCCTCGCTGCTCTCTCTTATCTGCGACTGTGCTGCTGCTCTTCCCAATGCCAGCTGCACCTGACTGCCAGTCACAGGGCACAGAGCTTCCTGCCTGCCCTCCCTCTAGCTGCTCTTCGCTATTTGCAACATATCACACTAATTGACCACTGAGACAAAAGCTCTCACCCTGGGGCATTCCACTGACTGCAGCCCCGCTTTGCTCCTGTAGGATGAGCTTTGGTGTATGTGGCAAAAGCTCCTAAGATGCAGATAAGCAGGGGATTCACTGCTCAGGAACACTGGTCAACGGGGGAGGGGGAGGGGGGGAAGGGGTTCATCTCTACCCTTATGCATCCAAACATCCAGATGTGATGCTCTAACGTTATTCTTTGAGGAACTGGAGTTTTTGTGTCTAGCAAGTCTTAGGGTGGGGAGGGGAGATGAACTGCTCTGCCTGTTCCTTCATGTAAAGTGCCAAAAAAGGGGGCAGATAGATTTTCAGAGCTATTATACAATCCCAGAGGTACCAAACTAACATCCTTCCTCTAGACTACTACCTGCCTACTATCTTCAAGTCATTTTCAGTGTTTACAGCTCCCTGACATAACTGGCATTTTATGGAACTATGCACCATTCTCCTCTCCTCCTATGAAGGGGAAACCAAGGGATTTTGAATTTAGCTCAGGGTTAGTATTTTTCTGTCCATGGTGGGGGAGGGGGGGCTCACAATTTGAGTTTATACCTGAGGTAAGAGTTAAGTGACTTCCCTGGTTTGCAGCCCTACAGCGCTAACCATTAAGTTACCCCCCCCCCCCCCCCCACTCAAGATGATCAACCAGAGCCTCAACGAGCAGACAGAACTGGATGAAAATTTAATTGAAGGCAATCACACTATAGCTATGAAAGAACTATTAACAGGTTAAAATAATATAGTTTATTAAATTCAAAACATCATACAACCAAACACAAATGAAACAAATGTTTCATATATAAAAACCCCTCCCTCCTTTTTGCCCCTCTATCTTCCAATAACATACAAGTCAGATAACACTTATTGAGGGTTTATTTTATTTTTGTTACATTTGTACCCTGCGCTTTCCCACTCATGGCAGGCTCAATGCGGCTTACATGGGGCAATGGAGGGTTAAGTGACTTGCCCAGAGTCACAAGGAGCTGCCTGTGCCGGCAATCAAACTCAGTTCCTCAGTTCCCCAGGACCAAAGTCCATCACCCTAACCACTTGGCCACTCCTCCAAATAAACAAATTTAATTTGATAAATCATTAAATAACAAACTCCCAGTCTGGGTATTAATGAGCTCAGAAACACAACATGATGAATCGGGATATTTTCTTTTCTTCTTTGCCAATTATTGACAATCTCTGCATACACAGTAACAAATGCATTAGGTTTTCGCCAAGTAACAGTGTAAGGGGGGATCTTGCTAAATCCAATGTAACAAAATCCAGCGCTTGAACATTAACCACGCTTTTCTTTCATTTGTCTCATTTTCCAGATCATCCTGTTAGCTCAATCATAACACAGACATTGTGGAATGTGTTACATGCAGTATAGTTATCACAAGAACACATCAAGAGGCAACCTGGCTCTGACCAATGGTCACTCCCAAAAGTAGAGGTGGCCATACCCAAGACTTTCTCACAGGCCTATTGTCCAAATCATTTTAAGCTCACATTCTCCAAGTTCTATTTTAGAGCAGGGGCGTAGCCAGACACCCAATTTTGGGTGGGCCTGGGCCCAAGATGGGTGGGCAGAAGTACTCCGCAAGTGATTTGGTCTCTCCCTCTCTCACCTGCATGCCATATGGTCTCTCAAACATCACCCTCTCCACTACATATCTTTTAAATAGCAGATTTGCACCGACAGCAAGCAGCAACTAGTACACACTGCTCATGTTGGCCCCACAGCCTTCCCTCTGATGTAACTTCCTGTTTCTGCATTGGCGGGAATACATAGAGGGAAGGCTGTAGGGCTGGTGCGAGCAGTATGTTTCAGTTGCTGCTCACTGCAGGCAAAGATCTGGTATTTACAAGGTATGTAGGAGGGACAGTTGTTGGGAGTTTTCGGCTGGTGGGGCTTGGGGAATCCCTGCCAGCCACATCATAGATCTGCTGCTACTGGGTGGGCCTGAGCCCAAAATGGGTGGGCCTGGGTCCACCCAAGCCCACCCTTGGCTACGCCACTGTTTTAGAGAGAGCATAACCTTTTCCTGTAGTTACATTTATTCTCACTTTTCAAAACTAATGCAGTTTACAATTAAAACTATCAAAGAAAAAACCAGAAAGGAACTACAGTTCAAGACAACACAGCAGAGTAGTCAAGAACAGAGAAAAGAAAGCCGGAGAAGAAATAAGATGTCTTAAAGGATAAGGGAAAGAGAGTACAGGGTCGCAGCTAAGACTGGCATCAGAGGTACCATATACTGTCCACTTTATTTCATAATAAATTTATAAACCTCTATCACATATATACACAGCAAATAAGGTCCTAAGACCCATTCAGTGTACCCAATTTCTTTCCTGGTTCCATGAGGATTGAAAGGGGGGGGGGCGGGCAGAAAGCTGACTGTACCATGGGAATGGGGGGAGCAGAGAACGCTGTGTGCTATGGAGTTGGGAGGGGGGCAAAGATAACTGCCCCCTGGGGATAGGAGGGGGCAGAGAATGCTGAAAATGGACCATCGCAGGGGTCCTTTTACCGCCACTTGATAAAAGGACTCTTAAATCAGAGAAGTATTTTTTTATGCAGCCCATATTATAGCTGTGGAATATATTGACAAAGGGTTGCACAAGTTCCTGGAGTAAAAGTCCATAAAAATTGTTAGCCAGGCAGATTTGGAACAGCCATTGTTTATGTCATGAAATGAGCTTTGAGGCATAAATCTGCTTTTTGGATTTGCCTGGTACTTGAGACCCAGACTGACCATCATCAGAGATAGGATGCTGGGCTCGATGGACCTTGGTCTGACTCAATGTGGCCTATCTTCCGTTTTTTTTGTAAATAATTAAGCAGATCAAAATATCCTTGTCCAAAAGCGTATGCCAATAAAGTGTTCATTCATTAGGCATCCAGTAGCAGAATAGGAAGCAGTGTAAGTGCAATGGCAGAATCGTATGCGAGAATCTTAAGTACTGGAACAGGAAGTTACGAAGAGCAGGATTGTGTAAGGCTCCAATATTGAAGCACTAGGAGGGTCTTTTTCTACAGATTAGCATATCAGGGCCCAAAGGAATAAAGTGGGTCATGTGGCAAGTTAACATACATTAAATCTTAATCTGTGGGGTATCCATTATACTGAAAGTCCTTGTATAAAAATTCAGTATTTAAGCTTTTTATTTCACGATATATAGCAGTGTACACTTGCAATTTGTTCACCAAAATAATATGGATTGCAGGTGACAGGAAAAAGGGGAAGGGGGGGGGGATGTATAATGGAGCCATTGTAAAACAGCTGCAGGCTTCCCCCAGGAGGTGAGAAGTGGTACTGCATACCTTTCACCCTACAAAACATTTTCAAGATACAGTCAAGTCAGTGTGAGTTCATTTTTTAATCACAAGTGTAAAAATAATGCAAAAAAATTAATTTTCATAAAGAATAAATATGCACCAATGAAATGTGTTCACTTCCGGCCCCCTTAGGATTTTAATGCAGTATATGTAAGGTTAGCAATGCTGACAGGCTATCACAGGGGCCTAAGCAGTGCAGTTTCATGTGTTTATGTCATGCAGTTCTTTTCTCTCTCTCTCTCTCTTTTAATGGAAATGGGCAGATGTGGTTCCTCTTCACAAAAATGGCAGAAGGCTGGGTACTTCGGGCCAGTTAATCTGATGATTAGTACATTAATGGAACTGCTGTTCAGAGAATGAGTGCAGTTATGGAAACTAGTGGATTACAGGATTCAAGGCAGTATAATAGGTCTTGTCCAACTAAACTTATCAATTTCTTTGACTAGGTGACCAGAAGGTTTGGAAGTGGAGAGCACTAGATATTGTGTTACCTGAATTTCACTTGTCTATTAGATTGTAAGCTCTTTGAGCAGGGACTGTCTCTCTTTGTTAAATTGTACAGCGCTGCGTAACCCTAGTAGCGCTCTAGAAATGTTAAGTAGTAGTAGTAGTAGTAGTAGTAGCAAGGCCTTTGACACAGTTCTGCATAGGCAACTTACAAATAAACTGAATGTCCTTCCCCTAAACTGACAGATTGTGTTAGTAACTGGTTGAGTGGGAGGTCAAATGTAAATGGAACTCACCTTAAGGAAAGGAGAGCTAGCAGTGGAGTGCCACAGGGATCTCTCCCTGGTCCTGTTTAACACTTTTTAAGCAATATTGCAGAAGATCTGTCAAGAAACGTTGTGCCTCTTTGCAGATGATACCAAAATTTTCAACAACCCAGAAAGTAATACGGCTACTACTACTTATCAATTCTATAGCACTACTAGACATATGCAGCACTGTACACAAAACACGTATGAGAGAGTCCCTGCTCGGCAGAGCTTATAATCTATTTAAGACAGGCAAACAGGACAAATAAGAGATTGGTGTGAAAAACATGAGGGGAGACCTAGCAAAGCTTTTGAGGAATGGTCTACAATTTAGCAGCTTAACGCTAAAAAAAATGCAGGACTGTGTATTTGCAATACAAAAAACCAAGGGAGAGGCACAGTATAGGGGATGAGGCACTTTTGTGGGGATCTGACGGTGATTGTATCTGATGATCTTAAGGTGGAGTTTATTTGTGCTTGATATGTGAATTTATGTCGGGAATATACCCCAGAGAAGAGCCCCTCTGGTATGCTTAGCTGACTCACAGATCAAATGGAGTTGCCTTTACAGTGTTCCAGATGGCCCAAAGTTCAAGGACATTGATATGAGATCTGTTTCCTGAGCCGACCAAGTGCCCCAAGTGTGGAGCCCATCCATATGAGCTCCTCATCCTAGGTTGGATGCATCCGTTGCCAGCACCTTTTGAGGAGGTGGAATTTGGCATGGTAGATCCACAGTCCAATTCGGCTGAATTGTCCACCAGAGAATGGCACGAGTCTGGAGGATTTTAGGTGACATCCACTAGGTTCCTAGCTGCCTAAGACCACTGGGCTTCTCTCAAATGGAGCGCCATGCACTGTTGAGACCGTCAATCTCAACATTTGTCGAGCAGTGACCTGCTTGCTGCTTCGGACTTGCGAGACAAGCGTTGATAAGGTCTCTGCTCTCGCTTGTGGAAGAAAAGCCTGAGCCCACAATATATCTAGCAGAGTTCCTATGCGTTCCAATTGCTGGACTGGGAAAATGTGGGATGTGGGGTAGTTTATGACGAGCCCTAGTAACTCCAACACCCAAATAGTTCTGTGCACTGACTCTGTCGTCCTCTCCTGTGATGTGCTCTTGACCAGCCAATTGTCCAGATAGGGAAACATGTACACTTCCAGCCTACCCAGATATGCTGTTACTACTGCTAGACATACCCTGGGAGCTGATGCGAGACCAAATGGCAGTAAGCGATACTGGTACTAGTGTGTCCCCATTCCAAATCTGAGGTACTTCCTGTGACTGGGATGTATCAAAATGTGGATATAGGCATCTAAGTCCGGAGAGCATAGCCAATCTCCTTCCTGAATCATGGTGAGAAGGTTGGCCAGGGAAAGCATCCTGAACTTTCCTTTGACCAGGGACCTTAGCTCTAGGAGGGGACGAAATTCCCCCATTTTCTTGGGCACAAGTAAGTACCTGGAATAGAATCCATTCCCTTCTTCCCCTGATGACACAAGTTCATCTGCCTTGGCCTGGAGACGGGCAGAGATTTCTTCTGCAAGCACTTGCTTGAGCTGAGTGATGATGCTCTAAGTGGACAATTCAGTGGTCTTTGACGCCAATGCAGAGTGTAACTGAGAAGAATCCACTGATTGGAAGTTACAAGGGATCACCCGTGATGGTAAATAGTCAGCCTCCCCCTCTACCGGTAGGCTGTCTGGGATGGTTAATTTGAGGGTGGCTATTATCTCAGTCAGTCAAAAGATAGTCCCTTGCTTCAACTGGGGTACTAGTTAGGGCTTCTGAGAACAGGGTTGGCAAGACCAAGGGCACTGGACCAGGGACTGCTGGGCAGAGCAGGATGGCAGCGGAAACCTATGCCTTCGAGAGTAGTAGGTTCGCTATCTAGGCCCATATAAAAAACCTCTGGTCTAAAAGGGCCTAGGAATATGCAAAAAATAAAGGAAACGGTCAAAAAAGTAAAAGAAAAGGGTAACTGAAGGAAGGGTAAATGAAAGAAAAAAAATTATCCGAGAGGATCTGAAAATCCGCACAGGAAGGCATAAGAGAAAAAGTATGCACTTGAGGAGAACACAACATCCTCCCTACTCCGTGGAAAAACAAAGACTGAGAGATCCATGCTTGCGTATCGAGTGGGAAGGCACTACAGCATGCGTGGCTGGACACTGCCAGAAAGTTCTGTTAATATCTCTAGTCAGGGTCCGCAGTGGACTCCATCAGATGTCATCGAGAAACAGACAATAGGGTTAAATTGCCATTTTTGTCAATGGAGGATGAATAGTAGAGTGCAGCAGGGATCTGTACTATTTAACAAATTTATAAATGATCTGGAAATCAGAATGACAAGTGAGGTGATTAAATCTGCAGATGACATAAAACTATTCAAAGTTGTTAAAACACGTGCAGTCTGTGGAAGAATTGCAGGAAGACCTTAGGAAATTGGAAGACTGGGCATCCAAATGGCAGATTAAATTTAATGTGGACAAATGCAAAGTGATGCACATTGGAAAGAATAATCCAAATCATAGTTACCTGATGCTAGAGTCCACCAAGTCAGCACCCAAGAAAAAGATCTAGGTGTCATTGTAGACAATGCGCTGAAATCTTCTGCTCAGTGTGCAGAGGTGGCCAAAAAAGCAAAAAAGACTAGGGGGGGGGGCACTCAATGAAGTTACGTGGAAATACTTTTATAACAAACAGGAGGAAATATGTTTCTCTCAACAAATAGTTAAGCTCTAGAACTCATTACCTGAGGATGTGATATCAACAGTTAGTGTACCTGGGTTTAAAAAAGGTTTGAACAAGTTCCTGGAGGAAAAGTCCATAGTCTGCCATTGAGAAAGAAATGGGGAAGCCACTGCTGTCCCTGGGACTGGTAGCATGGAATATTGTTACTATTTGGGTTTCTGCCAGGTACCTGTTACCTAGATTGGAAACAGGATATTATGCTGGATGGCCATTGGTCTGATCCAGTAAGGCTAATTTTATGTATCTGGGAGATAGAGAAAAGGACCGTTGATGTGAACAAGCCTTCATCTGCTTCAAGTCCTCTGCTCCTTTGCACATTGGGAGAGCAGTTTCCAGCACTCAGAACAAAGAGAAAGCGGCCTCTGTAAAGCAGATACTATATATCTGACAGTGCTGGGGCATATATCTGGTTTACGGACAACTGACTGCTCCCAGTTAAGAAAGCAATGTATACATGAAGGCAAATAGATGTGGAAATATCTTGAATGTATTTGAAGACTCCTGTAATATTACAGTGTTCCAGTAAGTTGAGTCTGTATTTCATATAGAAAGAGGAGAGGAGACCCCATCATCCTAACGAAGGTAACAAAGTGAAATCATAGTGGGACAGGCCTCAGAAGTGGTGCAGAAAAAGATACAAGAACCCTAGCTGCTAATCAAATGTAGCACATCTCCCCAACCGAATCGGAAAGCAGGCCAGACAAAGAAACCACTATACTGCAAAGGGTGGAAAAAGTGCCAAATCAGAGGATAGGATCCTTACGGGACAGGTCTCTACCAAGGTCATAGAGGAAATGGAAGGGAAGACCTGAAAATAGAAGGTCTGACACTTGCAGGATTGTCCAAGTTGCAATTGGAGCCTACGACCTTGGACCCATGAGCAAAGTCCACGACTGACTGTTCTCGAATCACATCAACACTCCAACATTCACTCACCTTCATACATTCACACACTAAACGGTACAATTACCAGTCGACTAGATACACCCTTGAAAAAAGAAGCAGAGCATAACTGGGTACCATATCATAAACACCCACAATTCTTCCCAAGAGAAACTTTCCGTAACATAATTCAAACAATGGTACTATCACATGTTGACTACTGTAACGCCGTATATGCGGGATGCAAAGAACAGATCTTAAGGAAACTCCAGACCGCGCAGAACAGGGCAGCTAGACTCATTTTCGGAAAAACAAGATTCGAAAGTGCTAAACCCCTACACGAAATACCGCACTGGCTACCAATCAAGGAACGAATAGCCTTCAAAATTTGCACTCTGGTCCACAAAATAATCCATGGTCTGGCCCCAACCTACTGGAAAAGAGATGGATGAGGGGAAATATGATTGAGGTCTACAAAATCCTGAGTGGTGTAGAACAAGTAGATCAATTTTTTACTCATTCCAAAAGTACAAAGGCTAGGGGACACGCAAGGAAGTTACATGGAAATACTTTTAAAACAAGTAGGAGGAAATATTTTTTCACTCAATGAACAGTTAAGCTCTGGAACTCTATGCCAGAGGATACAGTAACAGTGGTTAGAATATCTGGATTTAAAAAAGGTTTGGACAAATTCCTGGAGGAAAAATCCATATGCTTCTATTGAGACAGACAGGGGGAGGCAACTGTTTGCCCCTGCATTGGTAGTATGGAATGTTGCTGCTAATTGGGTTTCTGCCAGGTACTTGTGATCTGGCTTGGCCACTGTTGGAACCAGGATACTGGGCTAGATGGTCCATTGGTCTGATGCAGTTTGGCTACTCTTATGTTCTTATGACTAAAAGACAAATCAACACATGCATCCAGCTTTTCCTACATTTGCACCCAGCTCTGGAACGCTTTACCTAGAAACATTAGAACTGCGAACATCCATCTAAAATTTCGAAAAGACCTCAAGACTCACCTCTTCCGGAAAGCCTACCCAGCAGACCCAAACTAATTCATGAACAATGCATCACATCTTTCGATCTAAGAAATGAACAATACCCCTTCCACATAATCCTATTACTTCAAACTGTATGAATTTTATCACTCCATTTATACTTAAGTGTACTTCTACCCTTATCCTACTCTGTATTGCTCACTAGAAGCTGTAGTCCCATCCCCGGAGACATCAGCCTCATTGGGATTACTTTTCTCTATATGCTACTATATATTCGTCCCAGAGTTGTATCCTCTTTTCCGGAACCTTATCAGCTTCCTTGCACTTACTGTTACTCTATTTTCCACTCTGTATATATTCCCGGAGTTGGTTCTCTCCTCTCCGGAACCTGTAAGCCACATTGAGCCTACTGCTATGCGGGAAAATGTGGGATACAATGTAATAAATAAATAAATAAACAAGTCAGACTGGATGGATCAGATTTTCTTCTTTTTCTACTGTACCAAAACAGACGACAGATCAAATCTGTCCATGCAGTCTGCTCAGCAAGGTGTTATGTTTGTAACAGCTGCTTCCTGTAGGTTACCCCCCCCCCCCCCCACCCTTTGCTGTATTAAATGGAAAATCATTTCACCACTGTTCTAAGTTGGAGCCTTCAATACTTTCTTTTCAACCTCCTCTTTTTTTTTTTTTTTTTGTATGCACTGTCTAAAGAAAGTTTATTCATGTTGTTTTCTGGCCCTAGGTGTCACCAACTTATCTCTTCAACAGCTTTAGTTTAACCTTTATTCTTTAGCCCAGAGGAGTCCAGAAATCAGAGATAGAGCCAGGTCAAGGAGTTTGCCTTAATATCAAGGGCACAAGCTAAGCAGAGTGGGAAGTAACAATCATGAGGTTTTATTCAGTGGAATTTGGGTTCAGTGAACCTAGACTCCTGGCAAATTTCCAGCTATGGCTGTACCTGAGTGTTATTGTGCAGATGATGGGGGGGAGGGGGGGGGGTTACAGTGCAGTGCTGAGGGCAGAAGCATGTCTCTGCTTCATGAGCTACATCTTCTTCAAACATTGTTTTATTATTGAAATCACTAGAGCATGAGCTCAGTCAGTTATCTGAGAAAGCTGCTTGTACTTCACCAATGCCTGGGCAAAGGTCACTTTCAGTCCTTTCCACCTCATGGATCCCCAAATCTGAAGGCTTCTAATGGAGGAGGTTTGCAGTGACATAATTCAAAAAGGAACAGAGTATCCCTACCTAGCAAGAGGATGAGATTGAAGAAAAACAAATGACATAGAGAGGTGTAATATGCAAGGAGTGGCAGGTACTATCCTAAAGAAAGGCAGAGAGGAACGTGCATGTACTTTAAGGGAACTGAATAAAAGAAAAACCTAGTCTGCCCATCCATGCCATCTACTCTCCCTGTCACTGCCTTAGAGATACTGTTTTCATCTCCACCACTTCCACCAGGAGGCTGTTCCACAAAATCACCACCCTTTCCATGAAGTATTTCCTCAGGTTACTTCTGCGTCTGTCCCCTTTCATCGTCATCCTATGTCCCCTTGTTCAAGATCTTTCTTTCAATTGAAAGAGACTCGCCTCCTGTGCATTTATGCCACATAGGTATTTAAATCTCTATCGTATCTACCCTCCCCTGCCGTTCTTCCAAAGAATACATAGTGAAATCTTTTAGTCTGTCCCCAAATGAAGACCACAGACCATTTTAGTAGGCGCCCTCTGGACCGACTCCATCCTGTGTATATCTTTTTGAAGGTGGGGTCTCCAGAATTGTACACAATGCTCTAAATGAGGCCTCACCAGAGTCTTATACAGGGGCATCACCACCTCCTTTTTCCTACTGGCCTTTCCTCTAACTCTGCACCCAAGTATCCTTGAAGCTCTCGCACTCTGCCAGATTTAGGGGTATGCTAAGGTGTGTTAGCGTTTTTAACATGCCTGTAAATTTAAGGCATGTTAAACGCTAACACGCCTATACATTTCTATGGGAGCGTTGGCATTTAATGTGCGTAAACTATTTACGCGCATTAAAAATGCTAACGCACCCATATCGCCGCTCAGTAAACATAGGCGTTAAGTGTGTAGGGAGGATCCGACTTTGAACAGACTGCGTCCCTTGGATCCTCTGCTGCTGCTGAACATTGAAAGTTTTCCCCTCGGATCAATGGATCAAGAGGTGATCTCCAGAAGATCCTACCTCTGATCCGCTCCAGACAGATTGGGGAAGAACCTCTGGATCCAACTTTAATGTGAAGGAAAAAACAATTCTGAGGTACATGGGCAGAACAAGGGCCGGCCAAGGCAGTGGCGGTGGAGGATCGGGGGGGGGGGGGGGGGGTGATGTGTTAAAAGCAGTTAGCTTAGCAGAGTTTTAAAAAGGTTTGGACGGCTTCCTAAAGGAAAAGTCCATAGACCATTATTAAATTGGACTTGGGGAAAATCCACTATTTGTGGGATAAGCAGTATTTATTTATTTATTTGGTGCATTTGTATCCCACATTTCCCCACCTATTTGCAGGCTAAATGTGGCTTACATTATGTCACAAAGGCGGACATCATTAACAGAATACAAAATATTGTTGCAAATAAGGTACAAAGAAAAACAGGCAAATTAGGAGTAATAAGTAAGTAATTCGGAATATGTGAGTGGGGATAAAACAAGGTATAATGTTCAGTAATGATAATGTGGATTAAAGTGTCTTTAATATTTTGGGGGGGATCTTGCCAGGTATATTGTGAACTGAATTGGCCACTGTTGGAAACAGGATGCTGGGCTTGATAGACCTTTGGTCTGGTCCAATATGGCAACAATGTACTTATGTACCTCTCCTCAGGTCACTTCACTGGCTTCCAATCAGATACCGCATACAGTTCAAGCTTCTCCTTCTTACCTACAAATGCACTCAGTCTGCTGCCCCTCACTACCTCTCTACCCTCATCTCCCCTTATGTTCCCGCCCGAAACCACCGTTCACAGGACAAATCCCTCCTCTCAGTACCCTTCTCCACCACTGCCAACTGCGGGCTCCGCCCATTCTGCCTCGCCTCACCCTATGCTTGGAATAAGCTTCCTGAGCCCCTACGCCAAGCCCCCTCCCTGCCCATCTTCAAATCTTTGCTCAAAGTCCACCTCTTCAATGTTGCTTTCGGCACCTAACCTTTATACCTTTCAGGAAATCTTGACTGCCCCAATTTGACTTGTCCTTTAGATTGTAAGCTCCTTTGAGCAGGGACTGTCCTTCTATGTTAAATTGTACAGCGCTGCGCAACCCTAGTAGCGCTTTAGAAATGGAGGAGTGGCCTAGTGGTGAGGGTGGTGGACTTTGGTCCTGGGGAACTGAGTTCGATTCCCACTTCAGGCACAGGCAGCTCCTTGTGACTCTGGGCAAGTCACTTAACCCTCCATGGCCCCATGTAAGCCGCATTGAGCCTGCCATGAGTGGGAAAGCGCAGGGTACAAATGTAACAAAAATAAAATAGATACTATTGGAGATTCTACATGGAATGTTGCTACTATTGGAAATTCTACATGGAATGTTGCTACTATTTGAGATTCTACATGGAATGTTGCTATTCCACTAGCAACATTCCATGTAGAAGGCTGCGCAGGCTTCTGTTTCTGTGAGTCTGACGTCCTGCACGTACGTGCAGGATGTCAGACTCACAGAAGCAGAAGCCTGCGCGGCCACATTGGTGATCTGCAAGGGCCGACTTCTACATGGAATGTTGCTAGTGGAATAGCAACATTCCATGTAGAATCTCAAATAGTAGCAACAGTGGAGGAGTGGCCTAGTGGTTAGGGTGGTGGACTTTGGTCCTGGGGAACTGAGGAACTGAGTTCGATTCCCACCACAGGCAGCTCCTTGTGATTCTGGGCAAGTCACTTAACCCTCCATGGCCCCATGTAAGCCGCATTGAGCCTGGCATGAGTGGGAAAGCGCGGGGTACAAATGTAACAAAAAAAAAGCAGTAGTAATGTAAAGCAGGATCCTGTGGACTTTAAGGTGGTGAATCTGGCAGATCCGGGTTTTACCCAGTCCCCCCCCCCCCCCCAATGCCTTTTTGATTGTACCTGGAGCTCTGTTCTGCACTCTTTCTAGCCACTTTGCTGGGCCCTGCTGGTGTTTATCAGCCCTGTCACTGTGTACATTAACTGAGCTGCTGCTTCCCTCTCATCACTCCGTCTCTCCAGTCCCTGTCCCTGTCCCGCGCCCTCTGTTTTATCTGTCCCGCGCTTTTCCCGGAACTCTCGCGAGAGCCACACAGCCGGCGCTCACCACCCCTGCCCCGCCCACCCCGCGCGCCTGCGCACCAACCTCCTCGGACGGAGGAGCAGTAGAGGGGGGAGGGGGAATGGGGGAGCCGCCATCTTGTGTTCCGGCTCGGCTTCCCTCAGCCTGTCACAACAAGGGCGCTGAGCGGAGGCGGCAACGGGGAGCATCGTGTGCACAGCCGGGCATCGGACGGTGATCGGCGCCACCTCAGCGGCGTGAACAGGGCCCGGTGAGTGGGGGGGAAAAAAGGGGGGGGGCGACGGGTCCCCGAGGAGGAGGCTACGGCCGTTTCCCCCCTACGCTCTGTGCGCGCGAGGCTCTTTGCACGCGGCCGCCGCCGCCATCCTTCCTGTGTGGCTCGAGCCCCGCCGGTGGGACGCGCGCTCCTTCGCCTCTGATTGGTGGAGGTGTCCGCGCTGCCGGGCCTGATTGGTCGGCGGCGAGGGCGGCGGGAAGCTCGCGCGCCATTGGCCGCGCCGGGGCGTCCGGGAGGGGGAGGAGGGGCCGAGTCCGCGGGGACTACACTGGGCCGAGAGTGGAGACATCCGGGGCGGGGCGAGGAGTGGGGGAGGGGAAAGGAAGGGGGGGCAGTAGAGTCAATCACAGGTGATAAAGACCCTGGTCTTGGGGGGGGGGGAGGGGGCTTCATCCTGTAGCTGCAAATCTCTGGCCTCAGCAAGAGGGAAACTGGCTCTAGATGCACAAAGGGTTAACACGATCAGCTGCCTGTGACCTCGTGACCCCACAGAAAGAAAGCCTGTAGTGTGGCTGCGGTGTTAATTCCATTTCTAAATGAAAACAAGGTGCAAAACCCATTTAACCCTCCATTGGCCCAGCTGCAAACCACTTTGAATGTAGTTGCACAGAAAGGCAGTATATCAAGTCCCATTTCCCATTCCCTTGCTATACACCTGCTTATTTTCAGGATGGAGTGAATTATTTCAGCTGATGATCTTTCCTAAGCAAAATTGTTGACAGCAAATAATTATTCAGCCAAGAGCAAATTTGCTTCTTCCATGCACTTGTATCTGGTGCTGCAGACACTTTCTATTCCTTTATTATTATTTTTTTTTAAAGCCTTTGAGTGCTTTTGCTTTCCAAGTGTGGATTATGTTATTAAAAAAAATAATAATAATAAAAAAAACTGCTCCCTTGGAAGCTGTTTTGTTTTGGATACCTTTGCCTGTTTAACCTGCACCAAAGCAGAAACGTGCTCTTTGTTCCAATTCAAACCGGATTGCACTGTCGGCTCTGGTTTGCAGATTTCAGGTGGAATAAGAAGGGTCTTTGGCCAGTATTTCAGTTTTCTGACTAGGAGTTCTACAAGCAGATATCCAGATCACAAAAGAAGGGCAAGATTCGGGTTTTCAAAAATCCTGTACAAAACAAAAAGTGAGGAACAAACTATTAAAACCATGAATGAATTTTAAGGAAGTGGTAGGTCCAGACTACTTTCAGTTCAACACCCCCCCCACCACCGCCAGTGTCCTAGTGGTACATACTGCACCCTGGCAGGGACTATTCCTATGATCATATACCTTCTAGGTATTTTTTTTTTTACCAAAGAGAGAAACTCAGTACCACATGTCTCAACAAACAGTTCGTAGATTAATTATGAAATTATAATTTGATACCAGATCACTCTTCAAACACCACATGTGCTTCAATGAAAATGTGTTGAAAACCATCCATCCACCAATCAAACATGCATAAAACTTATGTTTAATACTCTGCAATGAATATCATCTATCTTTAAATGAACACCTGAAATAAGTGCATGTGCCGGGTGTAATAAATTACTGTCAGAGAAAAGCACGTATGGAAGAGTAAACAGCAAAACGCACCTCTTCAAGCCCAAAAACAACGTACGTGTTTTATTCTGTGCAGCCATGTTCCATTCAGTCAAGCAGATTAACACACTGGAACAAGAAGTTAACCGTCAGCGTAAAGAATGATATGTGGAGGAAACTGGAGAATAGGCTATCACAGAGAGTTCAGCATCTCTTGCAGAGTCCTTCTACTCCCTCCCCCAGCCCTCCATAAATTATATTCACCAAGATACCTGTGTGAATTCATTTGCTTCGATATTCCTGCTGCATGCTGGCTTTCGTCCTGCTCTGAGAGCTGCCATAGCATTATTGCTCATGTACAAGGTAATAGTGTTTTGCCACATTTTCATGCATGAAGACATAAGAATGTTTGTTGCAATAAACACTTCCAGTATTTGTTAAAAGCAGTTTTACTCTTAGTCTAGTAAAAACAGCTTTTTGCCAATTCAACAGCACATTTATACTCTCAAGTTAAATGTCAAAGGATTCCTTCTAAGCTTTTCAGATGTCTCCAGTGTGTCTCTGTTTTTCTGAGTTTGCACCAAACAGCCCATAATACGAAGTTGGTCCTGGGGGGGTGAGGGAGTGGGAGGGGGACACACAACATTTCTGTACTATAACTTCCCTATTTGAGGTAACTGTCCAAGGACTCCCATAGGAGGAGTATTCTCAATATCGAATGTCACAATAGAGGAAAGGGCAGGAATTCAAATTTTGAGAAAGCAAAGTGCAACTTGATGGAATAATTAAGGCAAAACCAACAGTAGCATGATCAGACTGGAGTACTGGCTGGACTGAAATATCACTTTTTAGCTTTCTCAAAAGAGAATTTTAGAGAAAAACTATTTAACAAAAATGTCCAGCTGAATGGGTAGCAACCTGAATTAATTGTGTAAACTAAAGCATCAAACAGTATGTGGTCATTATTTTAAAAAAAATTTCAGAATAAGGATCAAAAGGGAGGTTGAAATCACCCTAATACCTAAATTATACAAGTCTAAAGGAAGAGCCACAGGAAAATAAAGTAAAAATGAACAGACACCAAAACATTAGGGGAAGAGTAGATAATACAGAGAAAGTATCACTTTCCAACACGGTCACATCTGCAGCACCGTCAAATGTCACAGAAGCTTTAGAAAAACATCTTCCCATTGCAACAGACCTATTCCCAAGAAAAAGATACAGGACAATATTGATAAGCTAAGACATTAGATGCCAGGAGCCAAGACTCCGTAATGCACAAAATGCCAAGATAGTTCTGTAAAAAGTCTATAATGAGAATCGTTTTGCTTCTGACAGATCTTGCATTGAGACATATATGCAATGATGCCAAGTGCATGTAAGATAATTTGCATGGAGGAGAAATAGGAATTGCTTTGAGCATAGATGGAAGTCATAAAAGCTTCTTGTAGAATTCCATAACATCCTTGTTAGGTTAAAAAAAAATCTATATAGGCCATAGTAGTGATAAGACAATCAATTAAAGTAGTACTTGGGTCCAGGAGTTGTTCAAAGTCTGTTATGCTCCTTTGTTGGCGTGCAGCCCACCCCCATGGGTGGCACCTCTGGCGTGAGTTCCATTCATATATCCTGTACACCCTGATGATGCCACCAGAGACGGAGTTAGCAGCAGTCTTCCAGGGACTCTGCAGGCTAAACTAGCAAGCTGAGCCAGGAGAATAGATCCAGAAAATGGTCCCATAACATTCCAGTAGGTAGACAAGGAGGCAGCTGGCAGGTAGTCCTTAATCTTGAGTTCCCAAGCTATATCCCACATGACCTGATAATGTCACTGGGATGAGGCTAATGGTGATCTTCTGAAATGGGAAGCTGAGGCAGCAGAACAGATCCAGAAAATGGTCCTCCAACGTTCCAGCAGGTAGACAGGCTGTTGCTTAATTTGATAAATATTTTTAAAAACAAAACACCTCTCATGAAGATAAGTTAGGGCTGTTCAGCTTGGTGAAGATGACAGAGAGGGGATATGATTGAAGTTTAGAAAATCATGAGCGGGGTGAAATGGTTAAATAGAGAACAGTTGTTTAACTTGTCAACACAAAAATAAAAAAGGACATTCCATGAAACTAATGACCAGCAGACTAAAAGCAAATCTCTCCTCCCCACTGAAAGCTGTAGAATCTGTTGCCAGAGGATATGGTCTAGGCGCCCAACGGAACACGATTCAAAAGTTTGGATAAGTTCCTAGAGGAAAAAGGCCATAAGAATTATTAAACCAGGTTGATTTTTTAAAATTTATTTCCAATAAACATTACAAAGAAAAACTTTGCAGGAAACAAATACAGATTATCACACAACAATACAAACCATTATTCTGTAGTTAAAGTCCTCATAAGGGGAGCCCAAGAAAAGAAAAATTCTAGGAGAAGATAGAAATTAAACTCCCAGTCAATAAACAGGAAAGGGTGTGAGCCTAATAAACCACTCATAAGGTCAAGTGGAAACAGCCCTTTTTCCCTCCAGGAAAAACTGTAACCGGGAGGGCGCAAAGAAAACCTATTTACAGGGATAACGTAATTGAAAAGTTGCACCTAATGCTAAAACTTTGAACCGATATGACAAAACAGTTCCTCCTACGTATCTGAGTCCAGTATGAAACATCTGGAAAGATACATATCCCCCCCCCCCCCCCCCCGCAATAAAATTACAGTCCTTCAATATGAAGAAAAGATATAATAGTGCTTTCTTATCCTGTAGAAATATGAAGGAAACCAGAAGGTGACTCGAGAAATCGCTTCCTCGGCAGAGGTCTCCAAAATGTTTATTAAATTTAAACTGTCTGAAGAAATATCAACTTGTTCAAGTTTCTCCAAAGAGCTAGCATGCTTCTTAACTAGAACTGAAACATAGTCAATTTTATTCAACGGGGATAGAGCATTATCTTGATACGCAAGTATATCCTTTAAGAATTTGTAAAACATCTCCTTAGGTGTAGATGTTAAAGCCTTAGGAAAATTGAACAGTCTTAAGTTCAAGCCTTTAATATAATTTTCAAAATTTTCAACACTTCGATATAGCATCATTTTATCTTGCAGTACTGAAGATTGTATAGATTTCACCTGTTGAACTTGAATCTCCAGAGTCTGCACTTTCCATTTCAATTCTGCGTTGCTGCTCTCCAGACTGTGAAGTTGGACATCAGATTGGGCCACAGGACCTTAGAAGACGAAAGAGTAAGCGGCCTCCAGAGTGATCTCTGCTGGTTTGACCAATGGCGGTAGAACCAATTCCAGTTCTGCTGCCGGTCTTTCCAGACGCTCCTCCATTGGCTTTTTGCTCAAAGCTGTGGCTCTAGATGACCCCACATTTGGGGGGGAATTCAGGCCTTCGACCCACTCACTTTCTCCTGACACTGACCTGAAAGCGCCCAGCTTCAAACGGCCCAGAATACTGCGCCCAGGTTAGTCCTACATGTGCCTCGCTTCGGAAGGGCTACTCCACTGCTGATTCAATTGCATTGGCTTTCTGTTAAGGCCGGGTTGTTTTTAAGCTTTGTGCTCTCATATTTTACACTTTATTTGGCACTGCTCCTGATTATATGTTGCCCCTTGTCACTTTCCCTTCTCGCAATGCTACCTATGATGCGAGAGACTGCCTGCGTCTTTATCTATAAGAAAGTAGTTTATAAGTCAATTTATTCTGTTACTTTTTCTTACCAAGGTACTAAGTGGTGGAATTCCTTGCAAAAATACATTAGATCCCAGCATGATTACTTAGTTTTTCACAAGTTTCTGAAATCTTTCCTTTTTTAAAAATTCCTGTTCCCTCTCCCCATATGTATTTACAATTCTTTCCTTTGTTGATATATGTTGCATTATGTTTTTTATTTCATATTTTGTACTGTCTTCATATAGCTTGTTAGCCACATTGAACTCAAATTTGTGTGGGGAATGAATGTAATAAATAAATAATAATTCCATCCTACTACTACTACTATTAAACATTTCTATAGCGCTACTAGACTTACGCAGCGCTGTACAAATTAACATGAAAAAGACAGTCCCTGCTCAACAGAGCTTACAATCTAAATTGGACAGACGAGCAGACAGCTAGGGGTGGGGAAATTGCAGTGGTAGGGGTGATAAGTGAGGGTGTTGAGTAAGAGAGTCATGGTTAGGAGTCGAAAGCAGTAGCAAAGAGGTGGGTTTAAGCCATCCTGGGACGACGCAGGGGAATGATAGGACCCAGCTGGGCTAAGCGATACCTCGCTCCCGAAGCTCAAGCCCCTCTCCAACACTTGAGCAGCTGGTTTCCCCACGTTCACTAGTATATGTACTGATCTCCATCCGGCGAAGTAAAGGCAAGACCACCTGTTGGGTGGAGGGCATCCCACACGATTTAAGTGAAGAACACGGAGAGAGCTGACACACATCTTCACACCACTTCAGCCACCTTGGACCTCAACCCTGTTGATTTGATTTAATAATTTTATATACTACCTTTTACCGAAGTGCAAAAGCGGTTTACAATGAAAATAATCATAATACATTAAACGTGAAACATTAACAACACAAAATGCAGTCAAGTCTATACTTACATCTCTAAATTTTCAAGGATGTTTACAAAAGTCCTGATGAAGGAAAACACTGTTGAAAAAGCCATGTTTTCACAAATTTTCAAAAACCCAAATAAGAAGCAGCATGAATCTCATCAGGCAGTGACTTCTGCAAAGATGGACCAGTGTAAACTGTCTTCCTTGTAGTTGACAATTTGATCTCATCAAGAGCTGGAAGCTGAAGGAGACTCTTCTGTGACGAATGAAGAGTCCATTGAGGCAGGTATTTCATTAGCTTTAGGTAGATTTGGGAGACTCATTATTAATCCTTGGGAATGGACTATGAGAAATAGATTTGCTTTTCGGGATCTGCTGGGTACTTACTTGTGGCCTGACTGGCCATTGTCAGAGACAGGATTCTGAGCTCAATAGACCTTGATCTGACGCAGCAGGGCCTTTGTCATAATCTTATCTTCGTTCCTTCAAGTTTTAGAACCATGTCATTAGCATATCAAATGTTCCTTAAGTGTATATCTCTAATAATTATGCCTTTCAAGGCTTTCAAGATTAGATGCACACTATAAATGTAAGAAAAGCAGGGAAACTATGAGGCTCATTTTCAAAGCACTTAGCCTCCCAAAGTTCCATAGAAACCTATGGAACTTAGCCTCCCAAAGTGCTTTGAAAATATGCCTCTATGTATTCTTGTTTCACACGTTTTTCTTTCCACATATTCAAGATGCGCATATCACTACTCGGGGGATTGGATTGGGCCGTTTTGGTTTTTAGTCAGCCGACATTTCCGGTACTGTGCTACTTTGTTCTGGTTTCCTTTTCTGACTGTAGCAGTTTGACTCCAAGATGGATAAGTGATTGTATTTTGGTATTACAGCCAGTCATATGTATAGTAATGAACTCCTTGGATGTGCATTATGTTTTGAACGTGTTACAGCCTGTGTTTTTTTTTAAGCTGTGCATTATTTTGATACATCTACCTACTTGATAAAAACAAAATCAGATTATGCTTCCTTTTGAGTAGAGGAGTGTGGTAGCCATGTTAGTCCACTCTTAAGGTTATCAATAGAAATCAAACAAAATAAAACATGGAAAAGCGCAACCTTCGAAAGCTAATCAAGAAATGTATTAAGTTATGTCCAATAAAAAAGGTATCATCTTATTTTCTTTTTCATGTTTTATTTTGTTTGATTTCTATTGCTTCCTTTTGAGAAAGGCTAGTCTCTGGTAAATTAATCTTTGAACTTCTAGTTGTGTATTTAGTAGCTGAACTTTTTCTTTTTCCCACTTATATATACGTATCTTGGTTTTATGGCTAGGAATTGGAAAGTTGCTGAGAGAAAAGATGTTTATCAGTTAGTAAAATTTGCTTTACGATCTAGCATGTGACAATCACAGCGGTTTGCAAAATAAAACAATACAGAAACATGAAAAAGAACTCCAATGAAAATAGGGCAGACTTATCCCAAACTTACAAGAAAACAAGCAAACAGCAGTTAGTCGGACAGATACCCTTCATAAGGTCTCCTGCCTTTGAGAATCAGTCAAACCGATCGCCCGCATGAAAAACTTGACCTTGTGTAACAATAAGATCAGCAAACCATGCTTAGATAATTATATCTAACTAGAAGGGATGGGGTCCAGCGGACAATAGGTGACATGCATTTTAATAACTTTTCCAAGGGAGGTCAGAGCACACATCGGAAAGAATGCTAGTCGGCATGTGCATCTAACAAGATAGAAGCAATATGAGATCTCTGGGAGGATCTTTGGGATCTCTGCAAATTAATGATCTTATTGACTAAACAATCTCCAAGAGGGTCTGAGCTCAGCGATTAGGCCTTGTCCCCCCAGCCAGATTCTAGACCACAGAAATAGTTTCTTAGCTGCATTAGGAGCTTCAGAGGTAATCGTAGAAGACCTTTTTTGCCACCTTTAGCTACTGGTTATAATACTAATGTAAGTTCTTACAGATCCGTAAATGATAGAGGGGGCTCCTTGTGCCAGATACACTTTGCTTGCCTCAGTGTTTTTCTAAGTAAAGTCAGCCTGTTATGACACCAGGGCTGAAATTTAGAGGTCAAAGTACTTCTTCCTCCTTAGAGGAGCCATTCATCAAGCTTCCTTCCCAACATGCTATCCCAAGCCCGCACTTGCTCCTCAAAAGGGTGAGAGACAAAATCATTGGAAAAATTTTGAAATGAGTCATAGCGGCACGATCTACCTTATGTAAATCCTTTCTCCGAGGACAAGCAGGCTGCCTGTTCTCATGTGGGTCGACGTCCGCATCGGCCCAGGAAACGGCAAATTTTCACCAGCAAAATTAAAAAGTTTTGCCAGAGTCTTCTGGCGCGTGTGCAGCGTGCACCGCTCATACGCGGACAACTTCCCGCCCGTCGCGTGAGTATGCCTCCTCAGTTCTTTTTTGTCCATGACAAGTTGACAGGATTTTTTTCTGCTTTCCTTGTTCTTGGCCCAGGAACAGAGTCTGACGACTAGTTCTTTTATTATTTTAGACATTTTCTTTAAAAAAAAAATATATATATATATTCCCATAGTTACTTTTAGTATTTTTTTCTCCATTTTAAGTGTACTTTCTTTTCGCGGTCGGGTTTTCTCCCTTTTTGTGCCCTTCTCTTTTTTGGCACAATCGCGTCGTTTGATTTCGCCGAAGCCGTTTTTCCTTCCATTTCATCGAAGATGCCCAGCGGCTTCAAACGTAGTACTCGGCGCAACCGGACCATCTCAGGTACCGATACCCATGCCTGGTGTATCCAGTGCCTTGGGCCCGACCATAGCCCAGCTGCTTGTAGTCTGTGTCTTCGTATGAAGAAACGTACCCAAGCGTCTCAAGAAGCTCAATGAGAAAAACTTTTTCTGGCTCGGTCCAGTCCTTCGACGTCGACATCGAAAGGAGCATCGACATCGGGAAGAGAGGTAATGGTTGCTGAGAGACCGACTCGCACTGGGAGCAGTGAGGCATCGAGTGGGTCTCCACCTGCCTCGAGGCCTCCTGTTATGCAAGCCCCCCGGGACCGACCTTCGTCAGACCCGGCCCCTAGGAGACGTGAGAATTCCACGTCCTCATCGGCACTGAGGAGTCTCGATGATGGGCGTCAAGCGAAGGCTAAAAAGCACCGGGACTTCAAGAGAGTCAGCACCTGAGAAGCGTCGGTGCCGAGAGGATCGCTCCCCCTCAATACAGGAGGTGCCGATGCGTCAGTCTCCTAGCAGCCTGTTACCTGCTCCCGAGCCTAACCATTTTGGAACCTAACTATTGTACCTCTATCCAGGTAATCTAGACTGTTCCAATTTTTGATTGTCTGCACTCCTTGTCCTTCTTGTCCTTTAGATTGTAAGCTCCTTTGAGCAGGGACTGTCCTTCTTTGTTTTTGTACAGCGCTGCTTAACCCTGGTATCACTGTAGAAATGTTAAATAGTAGTAGTAGTAGTAGAGCCTCCACGGATTCTGACACCGTCTGTTCCACTGACCCCGCAGCCTTCTCCGATGGCGGCTCTCGAGTGCATCCGAGCCTTATTTCCAGAACTTCTGCAGGGACTGCTACGACAGTCAGGTTCAGTGTCGGGGGTGCTTGCGCCTTCTGTACCATCTGCTGCAGCGGTGTCTGGCCCTTCTCCTGCGGTGAGGTCCCTGACCGCAGTGCCGCCTGCGGCATCGGCTGCCACCCAGGTCGACTCTCCTTTGATGTCGGTGGAGGGAGCTTCGCCGCAGTCGGACTGGCCGTCGGCCTTTCGACATCGCCATAGAGGACTTTGTTCCTCGGCGTCGAGGCAGGTTCAGTGTGAAGTACCTTAACACAGGTTTTATCTGACATTGAGCAGGAGTGTTCATGGGAGTCAGAGGAAGATCCCAGGTACTTTTTTTCTGATAAGTCCTTTGGGATTCCCTCTGATCCTTCCCCTCTGCCAGAGAGTCTGTCATTTTCCTCTTTTGTCCGAGAAACGGCTATGGCTATTCTCTTCCATATGGAAGTTGAGGATGAGCCCAGGACTGAGATGCTCTGTTTTCTTGTCGGTCATGCTTCTCCCTATACACTCAAAGATCCTTCTGGTTTCTGCTTTCCCTTTTTCTACCTGTTTGGCCACCTAAAGATCCTCAGAGTCAATCACCCCGGGCCTTTTCTTTCATATACAGAAGTATTTCACTCCCTGTTCTGTTCTGCAACCAGCCCAAATGCACAAACCTGCAATTTTTAGCATTGAATCTTAGCTGCCAAATTCTAGACCGTTCTTCAAGCTTTGCTAGATCCCTCCTGTTATCCACACCTGCATATAATGGAAACCACTTTGTACCATAGAAAGTCGGTATATCAAATCCCATTACCCTTTACCATCTAATGGATTTTAATGTTAGTTCCCTGTATGTTTCAGTATGTTAATTTATTTAATACACCCATCTCCCCTGTGCTCCAGGAGGGCCCCCAAGTCTCGCTGCAGATTTGGAACCATGTTGGCTTCCCCCTGGATTTTTGAGATGCAGCTTCCAGAATCGGGCACAGTATTTTAGATGAGCTACCAGTGATTGTACAAAGATACTGCTATGGTAGAGCCCTTAATCTGAGAAAGTCGGAAATGTAATATTACCATATTTTGGTTTGAAAGAACAAATTAAGATGAGAGTCTAGATTTTGCATACGTAATTAAGAACCAGTTTTGTTTGGTGATCTAAGCGGGACATTATATGAGTTGTTTGGGTGTTATATGTTAATTTGTATTCCTGCTGTACTTGTAAATATTTACCTGCCCATATGCCAGGACTTTTATTCAATGAGTGTGACCTTGTGAAGAAAAGCATGGAATTCGGAACCTAAATGCTCATGGTTTAGTCTGAGCTCTACTGTGAACCCTTTGACCCACATTACTTCCGTCTGATTTGACAGTAATAATAGTTCTTTCTTGACCTAACAGGGTTTCCCAAACCTGTCCTTTGGACCCCACGGTCAGTTGGCCTTTTCAGATAGCCACAAAGACTGTGCATGAGATACATGTGCTAATTTATGAAAACGTATTCCGTGGATATCTGTGGCGTCCCTAGGACAGCTTTGGGATGTTTTATCATTTTTAAGGTGCAGTATGAAAGACTGGGTGAAAAGCAAAGCACTGGAGCAGGCGTCTCTAGTGCGGCATCTGGATTGTGATTGTCTTCAAGAGTCCACAGCGAGATGATGGGGTTATACTGTAGGTCTCGGTTTGCCAAAATTCCTTCTAAATCGTTTTCACATCCTGAGTTGTATGTTGGATGCTTTTCTTAGTGTTTGGACTGTTTGATTTCTGGAATATTTAACCAAGTGCTTTAGATTTGCTAGTACCATGCTGTGGTGCATAAAAGACACAACTGGCCAGCTGTCTTGTTTAACAAGTGATTGCATCCCTTTTTACTGTAGCACAGAATAATCATGTGTGTAGTCTTGGTAGGCTGACCTTAGGAAAATTGTTCACAGCCAGGCACTTTCCTATACGATCCTCTTGATCTGCTCAGATGAATTGCTTGAAGGGGTTGTGCTTGGAGTATACAGACACCACAGATGGCCAATCCAATCTACATAAATTACCTTTTTTTTTTTTTATGAACTCTTGACAGCCAACGAGAAATGCTTGGGGTGGAAGCAGTGAGATGATACTTTGACATTGTAATTGGAGAAAGGTAAACATCAGGTTGGGAGAACCCTGCTGCCTTGGTTAAAGATGGGTGCATGGTTCATTTTAGTTTGTTCTTTTGCAAAACAAAAATTGGGCCGTGCAAGTTGCCTGTAGTTTTAACTCTCTCTGACCCCTGTTCCACATCTCAAGGTAACTTTAAAACAGGAAGTGTTGGTGGGAGGAAACATGATGATCTATGCAGCCAATCCCCGCCCTGTGATAGCCACAGCTGAGGATGTTCAGCCAATGAGGCTGCCGTGGAGGCAAGCTTTGGTGTCAAATAGCAAGCTAGATTGAATGTCTTTGCCTGTTAAAGGCTGCAGGCTTTCATTGGAGACTGGGAGTTTTTGTCGAGGCAGGGGTCAGCTGAAAGACAAAGAAAAATGGCGAAGAGTTTGCAGGCAGGGCAGCTGTTGATCGACTTTGCAGAGCTGTGGCCTTTTTCCCAAGCGCTTCCATGCAGCTGCTGCTGCTGCCTTTGTTCCCTCCCTCCCTCCTGTTTTGCAAGGGGAGATAGGGAGGACAAGGGGGGGCTTTAAATTGTTTGCCCAAGGAGAAAAGATGATGTAGGTTCAGGTAAGTTTTCCTTTCTCTTTGTTGTTGCTAGTGTTTAAAAACTGTGTGTTTGCTTTCAGTGAGATTAGTCAAGTTGTACAGGCTCAGAAAATGGCCACTTTGCATTCCTGGCATGCCTTCCAGTGCACCTCCTTTACTTTTCCTGGGCTTACAATGTCCTTCAAGTGTTGTTTTTTTTTTTTTTAATTTTCTGTGTGTGTATACGTCTGCCTCCCCTGCTCTCGCTAAATATATGTGTGCTTTGAGATGAGCACAGACATGGCTAATTTGCAGAGAAATTTGAAGAATATAATAATTGAATGTTTAAAACAACAACAAAACTAATTCCTTTGTAGTCACCCCACCCCCTTTTAAGTACAGAGAACCAGCCACAGATATTTTGGACTTCATAACAGACACGTTAAAAACCTCCCTGTCATCACCTTGTTTTACTTTGTTATGAAAATACTAATTAGGTGGCCACTTAGGCCTCTGACATAGTTAAATTCTTCTGTGAGATTTTTCCTTAATTGGGTAAAATGTGTGATTTGATTAGATGATATTGATTAATTTTTGCATTTTCTCCCCTAGTCGGAGCTGCCTGTGTAAGTGTTCAGTGTTTCAAGTTTAGAAGAGATATATCCAGCAGTTAATCTGTGTTCCAAATGTTGACCTTTTTTTTTTTTTTTTTAGAAAGCCTTATGTTTTTTCCATTATTTTATGGTATGTTGAAAACTTCTATTTTGTGTTCAAGCAGGTAAAGTAATTTTAATTTGAAGTTGGTATTTTCCCTCATAGGTATACCACAATGTCTTAGTGTTTACTGAAAGTGCAGTAGATTTCTTAGGTTGCTCGTTAGTAAACCTTCATTTTTGAGTTCAAGATTAGGATTAAAGGCCTGCTATGTTCTATGTCAAAGCATGAGAATCATGCCAGACGAGAATAAGGTATCACCTTTTTTTGATATTGCCAAATAAAGAATGAAGGTCATTGGTATATTCTGCAGCAAAGCAATCCAGGTGCTAAGTAAGCCCAGCAGAAAGACTAGTATGGAAGCTGAGGGGATCAGGGCACAGTATCTGACACACAGAAGATTGCCAGTGCACAAAGTTTGTTTACTGATTCGGATGGGGTTGGGGGGGGGGGGGGGTTCCTTGTTCATGTTCATGTTTCTTTTATTTTGATCTGGGCGTTCAAGCAGTACAGCAAAGGTTGCTGAAGCCAGGCCTTTGCTGTTTGAGTGTGACCTTGAAATAACTGCTGTTTACAGTTTGGAGAAGGAAGGGCAAAGTTTGTTGTTATATCTTGAGTTGAAAAGCCAGAATGCAGTTAGAGAGATGAATAAAATTGCCATTTTTTAGCTCTGGAGTCCAAAAGGCAGCCTGAATACATTTTATAAATTTAAAAACACTTACAAAGTAATGATCATACATGTTGCACCCTCCCCCCCCCCCCCCCCCCCCCCCCCCCCCCCGCTTCACTCCTCCATTCTTTGGAAAATATTGTAACTGCAGTATGGAGCAATTCGGTTATATCTATGTTTCCAGGATGTGTCCAGGGAGAAGAAAAATATGAAATACTGAACAGCAGTTAATGCTTATTTTAGGAAAATCAGCAAGTCATGCAGCTGAGGGCAGCATGCTTACTTACATACATATACTAATCTGATGGTTTATTGCATGTTGTTGTGCTGAGAATTTAAGTAGCACAGTGTGTCATATTATGAGCCTCATTTTCAAAGTACATAGACTTACAAAGTTACATTAACTTTGTAAGGCTTCTTACCAAGGTACGCTAGAGTCAGCCATATATTCATATGAGTGTCTCTAATATTTAGCGTGCTAAAAACGCTAGTGTGCCTCTAGCACGTCTTAGTAAACAATGCCCTAAGTCTATGTGCTTTGACAGTATTATTTGAATATTTTTACTTCTGTAATTTGTCTGTTGCCTATGTTAAGTTTATTCTTGCTGTACACCATCTTGGATGGGGGTTTTTCAATAAGGACCTAATAAGAGGTCTAGAGCATTCGAATCTAAACTTATTACAATTTTTACAGCAAAATAATTTCTCATTTGTAATGATCACAAGTTGAGACTAAAAAAGGCTAGCATTTACTTGAAGAAGTCTTGAGAGAAAAATTGTATTCGGAAAATGAGATCCTGGTTTGGGGTATGAAAAGTTTTGTGCCCTGGTACTTTGTCTGTAAAGAGGAAAGAGCACGGTATGCACAGACAATCCTAGGCTGCTTGTAACCTCCAGTATTTCCACTTACCATGCTCTTCCATTAAATTTGTCACTGTGGGTTTTTGAAGAGGAGATTAATCACTTTGGAAAGATAATCTGAACCTAAAAAATAAAATAGTAAATAAAAAGCAAAGCAGCAGGTCATGGCACATCTGATAGTGAGACATCACCAAGGTCCCGACAGTGAAACTGGCTAAAAAACAAACAAAACTAAGCACTCAAAACCATATAAAAGAACCTTGGTGAAGGTCTGTTTGAAGGCTTAAAAAGTTCAGATGAAAATAGGATTCTCTTAAAAAGTTTTTGAAATGACTTGCTTTGCTTTTAAGGAAAATAGCAGGATATATCTGGCCCTGTTTGCCAGTGTGAATGCCTTCCAACTTTATACATTATACTTCAGTAGCTACACCATAGTCCATCTAGCCCAGTATCCTGTGGCCAAGCCAGGTCCCAAGTACCTGACAGAAACCCAGTTAGTAGCAACGTTCCATGCTACCAATCCTGGGGCAAGCAGTGGCTTCCCCATGTCTGTCTCAATAGCAGACTATGGACTGTTCCTCCAGGAACAGATATGCTAACCACTGTTACTACATCCTCCGACAAAGAGTTCCAGAGCTTAACTATTGGTTGAGTGAAAAAATATTTGTTTTTAAAGTATTTCCATGTAACTTCCTCGAATGTCCCCTAGTCTTTGTACTTTTGGAACGAGTAAAAAAAAATCGATTTACTTCTACACTGCTCAGGATTTTGTAGACCTCAATCTTATTTCCCCTCATCCAAGCTGAAGAGCCCTAACCTTTTTACCCTTTCCTCATACGTTATCATTTTGGTCGCTCTTCTTTGAACCTTTTCTAATTCCGCTATAGCTTTTTTGAGATACGACGATCAGAACTGAACGCAGTACTCAAGGTGAGATCGCACCATGGAGCGATACAGAGGCATTATAGTATTTTCAGTCTTATTCACCATCCCTTTCCTAATAATTCCCAGCATCCTGTTTGCTTTTTTGGCCTTCGCCACACATTGAGCAGAAGATTTCTTCCCATCCTTTGCAGAACACGAATAGCCAGTTGCTAAAAACTTATCAATTTTTCCCAACTCTAGCCTGGTGTTACACTACTTATGTTCTGCTCCACCGCACACTGGGCAGAAGATTTTCGCGTATTATCTACAACGACACCTGGATCTTTTTCTTGGGTGCTGACCCTCAAGATGGACCCTAGCATCAGGTAACTATAATTCGGATTATTCTTTCCAGTGTGTATCACTTTGTATTTGTCCTCAGGTAGGCTTTCTATTTTACACAAAATAATGATGAATGCCAGATTCTGTGTGTGTGTGTAATTATCCCTAGGAAAGGTTACGTCCTACCTTTATTTTGGTGTTTGTTTATATACCCTTGTTTTAAGATCATGGGCACCTCCAGCACTAAAACGGCTGAGAGTGTTAGTTTTATTTGTTGTAGAATTGTGAGAACAGTGCAGTGCGGCACTGCAGTCTTACCCCGTAGGACAGAAACTTTCTTTGCAGGCCATTATGGCAGGGATGTCCAGCCTTTGAGGGTGTGGGTTGTCTCAGAGAGGGTAGACTTACCTTCTCAGCCAAGTAAAAGTACTGCGCTGCTATTGTAACTAGGTGAAAAACAACAAATTTTGGGTTTCATTGTGCTCCTGGTCTGCATGGTGCACTTAATCCTCAAAAAGGCATTTGTGGAGTTTATTATTGATTGTGTATAAATGGAAATTAATTTTAAAATAGTTAAGTGTAAAGCAGAGATATGTAATGATTAACTAGACACTGCTGTATTTTATCTTTCATAGAACTATGAGCTAAAATTTATGCCTTGTTGTAACAGGCAAATATAAACAGGTGTTAAAAGATGGATAGTTTTGGCCTCATACATACTGGGTCTGGCAGTCAGTTGACAGATAATTGGTTGCTCAGTTTTGAAGGGCCGCTTCTCATTCTTTTAAATCTAAACTTGACATGTGTGGGATCCCAGTTTATGTTTTACAGAAGGTTATATACCTCCCTTTGTTAAAGACATCAGAGCTGGTCAGATCAGCAGCCTTAATCCTTTAATACGTTTTTTTGCGTACTTCCTGTACACCGTTGAAACCTGACCATGTTTATGTATTGTGTAACTGTATTTGTCCTGAGATTCTAGAAATAGTGTTTACAGACTGGTGCTGGCAGTGTCTTGCTTTAGTATACAATCTCATGGATTTCCAGCTTCCTCTGCTTCTTAGAGTGACCTTGAATGACCTTTCTCTCACTCTGTCCTCCCCTTGTTGTAAGATGCAGTGTCCTGTTGCATCTATGTAATTATTTGTTTACACTACAAGAATACCATTTGTAAGGCTCATCGGGCTCTGTTTAAAAATATAGGCACCTTAAAGAATCGGGTTCTTTTCCTTAGGCTTCTCATTTCTTTCAGAATGTCTGCTCCGCCTTGGTTCTCAGTAGACTTGTTTTAATGTGAATTCTGTGCATATGTTAAATTTTACCAGATTCTAACTTTCTGAGCACAGATTCATTAGAAAGTTAAAGGTTTCTGGTTTTGCAAGAAGCAGCTATTTGTTTGTCACATGCTTGCAAGAAAACTACAAGAATGTAAGTAAGATATACATTTTTTCATTGATATAATGAAAATTTGTGGTCTTCACCTTCTAACTCTTGCTTTAAGAGAAGAAAGATGAAAGAAATGATAAAAGCATAATTGGACAAAAATATTTGTTGTAGCACTGCATGGTTTGGTTATTCTTAATGATTTAAGGAAGATGCGATGTGAACATATTAGAGAAACAACTAATCGAAGCTGCTCAGATTTACAGATTCAAGGATGAGTGAAAGTTGTGCAACAGAGGTCTTATCCTCGAGCTGACTTTATAGCACATACCCGTTGAAAGTGGTATTTACAGAAGCAAAATTGTAAGACAAATATTGTATACCTCATATATCCTCAAGTATAATTATTATCCATTCCAAAAATGTAAACCATAAAATAGTGGATAGCATTGAACTAAGGAACAACTTAGCATTCAGAAAGCATGGAATACGTGGTCAGTACTGGACGCACTTCTGCAGTACCCAAGGATACACTGAAGCTAAGAAAACATGGAGACTTTGAACTTTGTGGCAGCAGGTTAATGATACCTTGTTTACTTGGACTCGGTGCAAAGGTGGCTACTGAAATGGTCAGCATCTTACTCGTAAAGCATATGGGGATAGATTTAAAGATCTAAACATGTAGACTCTGGAGGAAAGGTGGAATAGGGGATATATGATAGATACTTGAATACCAGAAATTTAAGTGTACAAGAGACAGATCTCTTTCAATGGACCAAAGGATCTGGAAAGAGGGCATGAAAGGGGATAGACTCGGGAGTAACCTAAGGAAATATTTCTTTACACAAAGGGTGGTAGATGAATGAGAAAAGTCTCCCACAGGAGCTGGTGGAAAGCATGGGACAACTGCAGAGGATTCTGTGACAGAGAGGAAAGCAGCTGGACACTTGGCTTGGATTGGCAGACTGCATAGGCCATGTGGTCTCTCTTTCCTGTCATGTTCTGTGTCTGTAGGTCTCCAGGATTTTAGGACCTGTCTGCTATCTGTTTCATGGCTTGTGAAATGAGACCATTCCTAGTGCTCACTTACAAGGTGCTCAATTTAGAAGTGCCATTTGGGGTTTAGATACATAAGCTTTATGTTGCATAAAATGTCTTATTCCCAATTTTACAAAGCTGGGATACTCATGTGTGAAATTATTTCAAAAATAAAAAAGTGTATATGGCGACGGGACTAGGGCAGGCCTAAAAATAAACATGTGTTGCCCATTTCAGAAGGGGAGTGCATGTTTCCAAAAAGATTTACATTGCATTTACACCTGCTACCTGGATGTCTGGGTTTCAGAAAAGCTGTCCTATTGAGCAGCGCTACACTGAAGGAACGAGGGATGGTCCCCATTTAATCCCCCAGTGATTGATGTCCCCTGAGATTTCCTTTGTTTGAGGAATTTGTTAGGGCCTTTTATCTTGTATTGTTTGAGGGGAGTTATGGCCCTAGTTTTCAAGAAGTATAGTGGGCTAGAGATTCTCTGAGTTCTTAGTTGGCAGTTTTCCTAAAATTACCCTCCAATTATTTTGGCAACTTTAGACTGGGTGACCTAGGTTTGGTTAACACTTGTTCGCCTTAAAATTGTTTAAAAATAATCAGCAACTTGAGATGCATGTTATTTAACATAGCCTATGTACTATTCCCCCCAATTCTATAAATGGCGTCCAAACTTGAGTGCGCAGTTATAGAATTGGGCCAGTTACACGCATAACATAATTAATAGGCACTAAATTGGCAAATTGATGATAAATGCCAATAATTGGCGTTAAGCACTAATTGATGCTAATTTGCTTTTGCGAGTGAACGATTCTATAAACAGCATGCTTAACTTCTCTTGTGTACAAATGTGGAGAGGGAGCAACTCAGGGATGCTCTTGTCCCCAAAACACCTCTAGACCTTTACAGGAAAACTCAAGAAGAAGAAGAACACAGAAAAGAATACCGGAAGAAACTGAAAGAAGCCAAGAGGCGAAAGCAGAGGTGGAAGAGCAAATGGCTAAAAGTTTAAGGAAGAGAGACAAGAATTTTTTCAGATATATTATTGAAAGGAGGAAGGCTGAAAATGGAATTGTAAGACTGTAGACAACTATGTGGAGAGCAATGAAGAAAAAAGCAAACATGCTAAACAAACCGGACTTGGTGATCGCCTTTATGGTATTATGTAAGCCACATTGAGCCTGCAAATAGATTGGAAAATGTGGGATACAAATGTAACAAATAAATAAATAAACGTACATATGAGAATGGAGTGAATATCGCACCGTTCACATGTTTATGAAGAACTTGAAAAATTGAAGGTGGGACAAAGCCATGGGACCAGACGGGATCCATCCCAGGATACTGAGGGAACTTAGGTTCTGGCGGGGGTCCTCTTAAAGGTTAGTTTAATAAATCCTTGGAGATGGGAGAGGTTCTGCGGGATTGCAGAAGAGTGGATGTGGTACCTCTTCACAAAAGTGGTGATGGAGAAGTGGGAAACTACAGGCCAGTAAGCCTCACTTTGGTTATTAGAAAAGTAATGGAAGCGTTGCTGAAGGAAAGGATAGTAAATTTCATGAAATCCAATAAGTTACAAGATACAAGGCAACATGATTTTACCAAAGGTAAATTGTACCAAACAAATTTGATTGAATTCTTTAATTGATCGACCAGAGAATTGGATCAGGGACGTGAACTACTTGGATTTCTGCAAAATCCTTTGACACAGTTCCTCATAGGAGGTTCTTAAATAAACTTGAAAGGCTGGAGTTAGAACCCAAAGAAACTGGTTGACGGACAGATGCCATAGGATGGTGGTCAATGGAATTCACACAGAGGAAGGAAAGGTGAGTAACCTCAGGGACTGGTGCTGGGGCCGATTCTGTTCAATATTTTTGTGAGTGACATGGCCAAAGGATTTAAAGTTTCCCTTTGCGGATGATACCAAGATTTGTAATAGAGTGGACACCCCAGGGGGCGTGGAAAATATGAAAAGGGATCTGCAAAAGTTAGAAGAATGGTCTAACGTTTGGTAATTAAAATTTAATGCGAAGTGATGCATTTGGGGAGTAGAAACTCAAGGGAGTTGTATGTCCTAGGAGATGAGATGCACAGATGGGGAGAGTGACCTTGCGGTGATGGTATCTGAGGACCTTAAGGTGAAAAAACAGTGTGACAAATTGGTGGCTGTAGCCAGAAGGATGCTAGGCTGCATCGAGAGAGGAGTAACCTGCAGAAGAAAGGAAGTGTTGATGCTCCTGTGCAAGTCGCTGGTGAGGCCCCATCTGGAGTATTGTGTTCAGTTTTGGAGGCTGTATCTTGCTAAGGATGTAAAAAGACTAGAAGCAGTCCAGAGGAAGGCGACAAAAATGATATGGGGTTTGCACCAAAAGATGTATGAGAAGAGACTGAAAGATCTGAATGTGTATAGCCTAGAGAAAAGAAGGGACAAGGGAGATATGATACAGACATTTTAAATACTTGAAAGGTATTAATAGGGACATGAGCTGAGGTTGCAGGGTGGTAGACTTAGGAGTAATGTTGGGAAATTCTTTTTCATGGAGAAGGTGGTTGATGCCTTGAATGCCCTCCCAAGGGAGGTGGTAGAGACAAAGACTGTGACAGAATTCAAAAAGGTGTAGGATGAACACAGAGGAACTCTATTTAGAAAATAGAAGGTATTTAAAAAAAAATCTTAAATGTCTTCAAGTGTGTGGATGTGAGTGATGCTTGGACGGTGACTCCAGCTGTGAAGAACTAAGGCCAGTGCCAGGCCAACTTTGTAGGATATGGAAATCTAGTTTAGGATAGGCTGGAAAGGGCTTCAATGGCAACTTCAGTAGCTGGAACCGAGGACAGTGCTGGGCAGACTTTTACGGTCTGAGACCCCAAAAAGACAAGACTTATTTGGATAGGTTGGAGTGGGCTTTGATGGCAACTCCAATATGTTGAACATAAGGACAGAGCAGGGCGAACTTCTACGATCTATGTCCCAGAAGTGCCAAAGAAAGACTCGTGATAAAGTATATAATATCACATTCATTGTTGATGTTAATCATGAATTGGTAATGAATATGACTGTTGGGTAGACTGGATGGACTGTTTATGTGCCATCACTTACTATGTTATGTTACAAGGTAGGCCCCCGGGAGGGGGGGGGGGGGAGGCAAGGAAGTGGAGAGGTGGGCAGCCTGGGAGGGAAGGGGAGGGGAATATGGGTTTTTTTTTTGGGGGGGGGGGGGCTGGTCTGCAGCAGCGGGGCTGGGGCCACAGTTTCAGTTATGGCCGAAACCAAGCCAGATTTGATTTCAGCCGGAACCAAAGCGTGGGAGGGGCATGGGCGTGTCGAGGGCTTTCTTGACTATTCTTCCGCACACTTAACAGAATAGTTTCATTTTCTTTTATGTGGCTTAATGTAATATCTGCTGAAAATGGAATTTTGTATTCCTGATATTTGTGTATTCAGCTCAGTCAAAGCCAGTCTTTATTAGGCATTGGTACATTAGCCCAGGCATCACACGAACAGTCATTGACCAGTAGTCATAGACCACAGCTCCTGGCCAAGACGGGGGCATATCTGCTCTTCTGAAAAAGGAGAGGGAGTTTTAAAAGGGAAAAGAGCAGCTAAATGGACTTTAAGAGCATAGTATTGTAGCCGGGGACATAGGCATTGTGACTTTAGCAACTGTTCTAAGGGCCAGATGTATTTCAAGAGGTGTTCTGGTTATATGTTGATGGGAGACATGCTAAGCACATCTGACCCTGAGTGATGGAGCGATGTTTCTCTGAAATGTAAAATATTCCACTTCTCAGCGCCTGATTCTAGAAATGGCGAGCGCTGAGCAGTATAGCAAGAGAGCTTTACGTGGAACCCTGGACCGCAGCACATTCCTAATTATATTTTCACTTTTTGTGCTGCATTAGCTGTTGTGTACATTTTGTGAATTCGGACTCGCTTCTAGGATGAAAAAGAGCAATATTTCATAAACCTTCACTGCTAAGAAAATATATTCCTATTTCTCAGGCCTGTCTCTTTGTTAAACAAAATACAGGTTTTTCAGTGGCTGAGTAGCCTAGTGGTTAGTGCAGTGGACTTTGATCCTGGGGATCTGAGTTAAATTCCCACTGCAGCTCCTTGTGACTCTGGGCAAGTCACTTAACCCTCCATTGCTCCTGGTACAAAATAAGTACCTGAATATATGTAAACCGCTTTGAATGTAGTTGCAAAAACCTCAGAAAGGCGGTATGTCCGGTCCCATTTCCCTTTCCCTATTTGAGATTCTACATGGAATGTTGCTATTCCAGTAGCAACATTCCATGTAGAAGCCTGCCCTTGCAGGACGTCAGACTCACAGAAACAGAAGCCTGCACAGTCGCATTGCTGATGTGCAAGGGCAGGCTTCTACATGGAATGTTGCTAGTGGAGGAGTAGCCTAGTGGTTAGTGCAGTGGACTTTGATCCTGGGAACTGAGTTCAATTCCCACTGCAGCTCCTTGTGACTCTGGGCAAGTCACTTAACCCTCTATTGCCCCCTGGTACAAAATAAGTACCTGAATATATGTAAACCGCTTTGAATGTAGTTGCAAAAACTAAGAAAGGCAGTGTATCAAGTCCCATTTCCCTTTCCCTTTAATGGTGACCAGGTCCCCACAACATATTTAGTGGCACATAAGAATAGCCATACTGGATCAGATCAGTGGTCCATCTAGCCCAGTATCCTGCTTCCAACAGTGGCCAAGCCAAGTCACAAGTACCTGGCAGAAACCCAATTAGTAGCAACATTCCATGCTACCAATTCCGAGGCTTCCCCCATGTCCATCTCAATAAGTCTATGGACTTTTCCTCCAGGTACTTGTCCAAACCTTTTTTAAACCCAGATAGGTAATCACTGTTACTACATCCGCTGGCAAAGAGTTCCAGAGCTTAACTATTCATTGAGTGAAAAAAAATATTTCCTCCTATTTGTTTTAAAAGTATTTCCATTTAACTTCATTGAATGTCCCCTGGTCTTTGTACTTTTTGAAAGAGTGAAATAGCGATTCACTTTTACCCGCTCTACACCACTCAGGATTTTGTAGACCTCAATCATATCCCTCCTGAGCTGTCTCTTTTCCAAGCTAAAGAGCCCCAACCTCTTTAGCCTTTCCTCATATAAGAGGAGTTCCATCCTCTTTATCATTGTGGTAGCTCTTCTTTGAACCTTTTCTAATTCCGCTATATCTTTTTTGAGATACGGCGACCAGAATTGAATGCCACTGAATATCCTGTGGCATTTCCTGGGGTGGAGTCAGGAGTTATGTGGGCAACTCTGATTAGTCAACATTGACACCTGGAAACTATCCAGTTAACTTAGGACAGATAGTTCTGTCCAATATTGACAGTACCATACCTGAATAATCCAGATAAGGGCTGGTGCTGAATATTTGGGTCTGCAGCGTTTAAAGAAACATTGTGTCACAGTCTTACCTTGACTGCTCCACCTTTGATGCACTCCGCTTCTTCCGGGGCCGCGTGTCATAGTCCTGACCCCGACTCCAGTGGACTCTCAGTGGTGTCGTCCTTCTGCACCCACACACGCCCTCCTCCTGGGGAGCCGACGCGGCTGGCAGCAGGACATCGGGGGAGGTGCGCGCCTAGGCGCTGTAAGCAGGGCTGAGCTTCCTTAAGAGTGCTCAGCCCCGACAATGCCTAGGCGCGCACCTCCCCCGATGTCCTGCTGCCAGCCGCGTCGGCTCCCCAGGAGGAGGGCGTGTGTGGGTGCAGAAGGACGACACCACTGAGAGTCCACTGGAGTCGGGGTCAGGACTATGACACGTGGTTTGTGCTGAGCCTGCCCAGCTCTTGGGTTCCAGTCCCACTTGGCTTCCATTTCCTGCTTTGTCCTCTCTCCTCGGGCCTTGGAGGAGAGCTGTCTGCCGCGTTGTCTACGACGGGGGTTGAAGGACTCACTGCCACGAAGCTGACTGCGGCTGGTTCGATATTATTCCCTTCATTTTCTTATGTGTCTCTTCAGGAATTAAGGTGGTCTACCATCTTTATTTTAATTTATGCAATTTTACAATTCTTTACATTCAAGAAACAGAACAAGTACTTGAACATGGAAATAGCAAGTTTCAAGCAGAATGGTGGAAAGAGGCCTACCATATTTAATCATCCATGTGTTGGTGGAATTGGTCCCCTCATGCTTCCAGGGGTGTTTTCTGGCTCCTTGGACTGCCAGATCAGATGGAAAAGCTTCTGTATTATGAACCTGCTTCTTCATTCACAAGTACCTTAGAATTTCTCTCCCCCCCCCCCCCCCCCCCTCTCGATTTTGCTCCTTGAACTGGCTGATCTGATGGAAAAGCTTTTTCTGTATTGTGAAACTGCTTCTTCATTCACAAGTATCTAGGAATTCCCCCTCCTCCCCCCTTGTCGTGCGGTGACAGTGCTTGGCTAGGGACTACACCCTTCAGAACCTGGTATATCACATAGAAGTCTGGGACTGGGGTGTGAATGTGCATTATTTTAAATGTACATTTGTTTCACTTAGTAGTTTACTGTTTTGGATCACAATACATCTGTGTAATAACAGAGATTCAACCCCCCCCCCCCCCCCCCTTACCTACATGTTGTGTTTGCATTACCACTGCTACTAAGAAACTGGGCCCTGGGCCAGCCTACTCATTCTTAAGTCAGGTGGAACCCAGAGCTCCTCATTATGTCTTCTTTGGGGGGTTTTCATCACCTACTTCTGAGACTGACTGCACTTTATAGTCAAGCTTCCTCAGATCAGACTCTACAGCTTAAGACTCTGGCTTTGTGCAAGGCTGTTTACCATCCTGTGTCTGTCTTCCTAACAGTAGCTGAAGTTAAGCAAATATTCTGGAGTCAAGGGGCTTCTTAAAGAAACATCAGATAAAGAGAGGAAGGGTGGGTAAAACTGTAGGGCCAAAGATTAGGGTCTGAAGGATAATGACCAAAATAAGCCCATTGAAAGGGAGGCTAGAGGAGCAGACAAGAATAGGGGGGGTAGGTAAAACCAACTCCGCTCCAACCATGCTTTCCCACTACCCCTTCCGCAGAGATTGCTGCCTCCCCAATCCCAACCGTTATCTTTCCCTCTGGCTCACTGCAGCTGTCGTTGGGATTTTTGCCTTCCCAAGTCTGCAGTGGCGGTATCGGTAGTAAAAATGGCAGAAAAGATGCACGACACCCTTTCCCTGCACGCGCCACACGGAAAGATTACATCAGAGGAGGTGGACTGGCAAAGCTAGCAGTGGCACTGCTGCAGATCAGAGTTTGGGAGTATTTGGTTGAAACTTGTTTGACTTGGCTTGAAGTTGAGAAACACTGGCATAAAGTATACACCCTGTTGGTATGTATCTCTCTGTGGAAAAAAAATCTTCTTGTATGTACTTTTGTTTTGTCATCTCTAATCTGGCGCATTTGATGCGGAAGATGCGACAAGCAGCCATTCTTGCCCTCTACTTTATTGGGTTCTAGGCCATGCTTCCATTATTGGGCTTTTATGGGGTAATATTGAAGACTTTTCTGTATGTATTTCTATATATACATGTATAAAATGTCCTCCCCTCCCCCACCATGTTTCTCTGTGACTTTGGCGTAGGGGTGTTCAAAGGCGGAGCTTAGACTATTTATATGTGCATAAAAATTTACATCCACTCTTGAGCGGCTGTAAATGACTTCCGGAGACTGCTAATCACCGTTAACTCTGTCGAGCTTTGAGGACCTAGAAATGGGAACGTGTTAATGCTCGCTTTATACTGACAGTTGATAATTTATCTGCGACCTGCTACATTACCAATTGAAATGCACCACTTCTCAGCTTTCTCTGGTTTATAATCTGAGGTCACTATTCAAAAGCACTTTTGCAATTGGCAACTGTGCTGGCTACAGAAGTGCTTTAAAAAAGAAATCTGGGACACGATTTGGAGCATTGCAGGGGTAAATCTATAACCTAGGCACTTCTATTGCCACATGCATTAATGTATGTGCATTGTGTACATGCCAGTTTGGCACTATTGTGGAACAGGTGGATGTGAAGCGTCTGTTCACGCTTTCCAAAAATACTAGGACTAGGGGGCATGCGATTAAACTACAGTGTAGTAAATTTAAAACAAATCGGAGAAAAGTTTTCTTCACCCAACGTGTAATTAAACTCTGGAATTCGTTGCCGGAGAATGTGGTGAAGGTGGTTAGCTTAGCAGAGTTTAAAAAGGGGTTAGACGGTTTCCTAAAGGACAAGTCCATAAACCACTACTAAATGGACTTGGGAAAAATCCAAAATTCCAGGAATAACATGTATAGAATGTTTGTACGTTTGGGAAGCTTGCCAGGTGCCCTTGGCCTGGATTGGCCGCTGTCGTGGACAGGATGTTGGGCGTGATGGACCCTTGGTCTTTTCCCAGTGTGGCATTACTTATGTACTTATGTAGCTGCTAAACTTGCATAGTGGGTAGGACATAGGAGGGACTTTCACTTACGCATGTAACATACAGAATACTATACAATAAGGCACATCCCTGCCAGTGGGACTGGCGTACATTGAGTGCCTAAATTGTAGGCGTGTTGATAGCCAGTTATTCTAGAATTGTATAACAACCTAAATGCCTAGGTTCCTTTTTAAAATAGACGCCTACCCCACGCCCTGATGAGCCTAAGCAAAAGTGCCCAGTCATTGACTTGCCCCCAAATGTCCACAAAGTGTGTGATCCAACCAAGAAACACATAAGTTGGTCTGCCAAACATAGTGCAGAAATATCGGGTATAACTTGAACCATCTAGTAATACAAGTGTATCCAGCAGCGCCTCTGAATATAGGTATAACTTGAAAATGTCTAGGGTGCGTGGCCATTCATCAAGGAATAATCTATTAGTGGAGAAGTAGCCTAGTGGTTAGTGCAGCGGACTTTGATCCTGGGGACCTGGCTTGATTCCCACTGCAGCTCCTTGTAACTCTGGGTAAGTCACTTAACCCTCCATTGCCCCAGGTACAAATAAGTAGCTGTATATACAGTGGTGGAAATAAGTATTTGATCCCTTGCTGATTTTGTAAGTTTGCCCACTGACAAAGACATGAGCAGCCCATAATTGAAGGGTAGGTTATTGGTAACAGTGAGAGATAGCACATCACAAATTAAATCCGGAAAATCACATTGTGGAAAGTATATGAATTTATTTGCATTCTGCAGAGGGAAATAAGTATTTAATCCCTCTGGCAAACAAGACCTAATACTTGGTGGCAAAACCCTTGTTGGCAAGCACAGCGGTCAGACGTCTTCTGTAGTTGATGATGAGGTTTGCACACATGTCAGGAGGAATTTTGGTCCACTCCTCTTTGCAGATCATCTCTAAATCATTAAGAGTTCTGGGCTGTCGCTTGGCAACTCGCAGCTTCAGCTCCCTCCATAAGTTTTCAATGGGATTAAGGTCTGGTGACTGGCTAGGCCACTCCATGACCCTAATGTGCTTCTTCCTGAGCCACTCCTTTGTTGCCTTGGCTGTATGTTTTGGGTCATTGTCGTGCTGGAAGACCCAGCCACGACCCATTTTTAAGGCCCTGGCGGAGGGAAGGAGGTTGTCACTCAGAATTGTACGGTACATGGCCCCATCCATTCTCCCATTGATGCGGTGAAGTAGTCCTGTGCCCTTAGCAGAGAAACACCCCCAAAACATAACATTTCCACCTCCATGCTTGACAGTGGGGACGGTGTTCTTTGGGTCATAGGCAGCATTTCTCTTCCTCCAAACACGGCGAGTTGCGTTCATGCCAAAGAGCTCAATTTTTGTCTCATCTGACCACAGCACCTTCTCCCAATCACTCTCGGCATCATCCAGGTGTTCACTGGCAAACTTCAGACGGGCCGTCACATGTGCCTTCCGGAGCAGGGGGACCTTGCGGGCACTGCAGGATTGCAATCCGTTATGTCGTAATGTGTTACCAATGGTTTTCGTGGTGACAGTGGTCCCAGCTGCCTTGAGATCATTGACAAGTTCCCCCCTTGTAGTTGTAGGCTGATTTCTAACCTTCCTCATGATCAAGGATACCCCACGAGGTGAGATTTTGCGTGGAGCCCCAGATCTTTGTCGATTGACAGTCATTTTGTACTTCTTCCATTTTCTTACTATGGCACCAACAGTTGTCTCCTTCTCGCCCAGCGTCTTACTGATGGTTTTGTAGCCCATTCCAGCCTTGTGCAGGTGTATGATCTTGTCCCTGACATCCTTAGACAGCTCCTTGCTCTTGGCCATTTTGTAGAGGTTAGAGTCTGACTGATTCACTGAGTCTGTGGACAGGTGTCTTTCATACAGGTGACCATTGCCGACAGCTGTCTGTCATGCAGGTAACGAGTTGATTTGGAGCATCTACCTGGTCTGTAGGGGCCAGATCTCTTACTGGTTGGTGGGGGATCAAATACTTATTTCCCTCTGCAGAATGCAAATAAATTCATATACTTTCCACAATGTGATTTTCCGGATTTAATTTGTGATGTGCTATCTCTCACTGTTACCAATAACCTACCCTTCAATTATGGGCTGCTCATGTCTTTGTCAGTGGGCAAACTTACAAAATCAGCAAGGGATCAAATACTTATTTCCACCACTGTAATATGTAAACCACTTTGAATGTAGTTGCAAAACCCACAGAAAGGCGGTATTAGAGGTTTTGCAACTCCGTGAAACTGGTACTCATCCATGCAGTTATTGTCTGATGATTAGGGTTATTGTCTGATGATTTGGATGTCAATGCCTTGTTAGAACAATCTGTTGCAGAGGAAGTGCATAGAGCAACCCTCTTAGCATCCCGGGATGTAGATGTGATCGTCAAGCTATAATAGCTATTGTCGATTTCAACCTTTATTTCTGGGTCAAAGGATCTGGCTATTTCTCGATGTTACTAAGCAAACTCAGAAAGAGAGAAAAGTATTTCTAGACGCTTGGCATGTTGTGTTTTCCCTGTAAATGTATAATTAAAATACTAGATGTTTTCTTTGACCCAGAGCAGCTGAAAGTTGTACTAGAGAGTAAAAAGAAGCCTAGTGCAGCAGTTACTAGGAAGTAATACGTTTGGAGCATGATAGAGTATCGATTATGAGTGCAAGCTCTGCCTTTTCATAGTTATTTCCTGTGATTGTATCTCCAATTTCTGATCTTTCCCCTATATTTCCATCGCATCTTACTTGTGGGCTGACATGACCCAAATGCTTAATTTGTTTGTGTTTTTTTTTTTAAATTTCTTTATTAGTAATTAGTGATAAAGCATCTTTGCCTTTTCCTTATAGAGGGATTTAAACTTATTTCTTATTTATGAAATTTCACGTACTGGTACTTGTATGTAAACTTTCATAAATAAGAAGAAATTATACATTCACTGACTCTCGTTTTCTTTGGGTGGGGTGTTCACTGTGATTTCCTGAATTAAGCAATTGGTGATGTAGGATAATTTTATAGATGGTGAATGTTTGGCCAGAACTCAGTCTTAAAAGCTAGACGCTGGGACATGAAACCACTTTGTCCTCACCCGATCTCAACCCCCCTCCGTGCCCTGCAGAATCCAGGATAGAGGCGGAGTTTTCAACGACGTCCGAAAGCGGCGCCGAGCACTACTCTTTGGACGGCGCTTCTCCTGGAAAGGCTGCAGTGGAAATTCAACAGGAGTTTTCGACTCCCGCAGAGGTGACCCTGAACGGTATCTGGGCAATGTTGCAACATTTAAACAGAACTACTCTGAAAACTGCTACAGAAACCACTTCCCTGGTGGTTAAAGTGGACTCTCTCAGCGAAGCAATTGAGAAAGTGCGTCAAGAGGTAAACTCACAGAGAAAAGATTTTCAACAAGACATTAATACTCTAAAAAATGTGACAGAGAGTTTGATTAAGGACAAAGTTATTTTACATAATAAATTAGACCAACTGGAAAATTATAATAGACGACTTAATTTGAGAATAGTAAATTTTCCAAAGATCCAGGAATTAAGTGCTCTTGAACTCTTTAAAAAATACCTGACTGAGATTCTTAATTTCTCCTCTGAAATGATCCCTCCAATTAATAAGTTGTATTATCTTCCATTACCGCAAACAGAGGAGCAAAAGAGAAAATCAGAGAAACAAGATGTACAATCAAAAGGATTACAAGATTTGACTTTATTCTTGGAACAGAGTTTGACGGAAGTCCAAACACGTTCTACCTTGTTGGTATCCTTTGTTTTTGAAAGAGATGTTAATTCTATTTTCAAGCTGTATTTTAGAAATGCCTTAAAAGAATTTTTGGGTGCTCGTGTTTGGATATACCCAGATGTAACAAGAACAACTCAAGATAAGCGTAGAAAATTCCTTGCACTGAGAGAAGAGACTAAGCTACTAGGTGCTACTTTCCTATTATCTTATCCTTGTAAGTGTTTGTTAAAATATAAAGGGAATAAGTATACCTTTTTTGATCCGCAACAGCTAAAGAGTTTCGTTGATTTGAAAAAAATTGCCCAGGCACCCTCAGGTGGAAGTTTTGAGAGAAATGTATAATACCGTGGCTTTTAACGTCCAGGCCTTATTTCTTTTGAATATTCGTATATAATGAGTTCTTCATAACTCTCTAGATCCTCCCCCGTTCCTTTTTTTTTTAGTGGTCTAAGATGAGAATTTAAAATGTTTCTTTTTTCTTATAGAAATGTTTGTCAATTTACTTTGCTCTCATGTTACTCATGCAAGTTGATGCTTGTGTATTAAATGTAAAATATATAAATAAAATAATAAAAAAAAAAAAAAAAAGCTAGACGCTTCCCTCGTGACTGCAGTGTATTTATTTCTTTAATAACCTTCCAGTTGGTGTACAGTTTTAAACTCCTTTAATTGACTGCATATAACCTGTTGATTTTAGTAGCCTCTTGAGAGTGGATGGTTTGGTTTAGGAAATTCTTGCATTTTCATTTATCACATTTTGACTGTGTCCGGGTATAGTAACATAGTAACATAGTAGATGACGGCAGAAAAAGACCTGCACGGTCCATCCAGTCTGCCCAACGAGAAACCTATAAGTGTATACCTTACCTTGAATTTGTACCTGTCCCCTTCAGGGCACAGACCATACAAGTCTGCCCAGCCCAACCACCAGTCCCGCCTCCCATCAGCGGCTCTGGTACAGACCGTATAAGTCTGCCCTCCCCTATCCTCGCCTCCCAACCACCTCCCCCTCTTCCCCCCAACTGCTCTGCCACCCAATTTCAGCTAAGCTACTGAGGATCCATTCCTTCTGCACAGTATTCCTCTATGCATATCCCATGCATGTTTGAACTCCGTTACCGTTTTCATCTCCACCACCTCCCGCGGGAGGGCATTCCAAGCGTCCACCACCCTCTCTGTGAAGAAATACTTCCTGACATCTTTTCTGAGTCTGCCCCCCTTCAATCTCATTTCATGTCCTCTCGTTCTACCGCCTTCCCATCTCCGGAAAAGGTTCGTTTGCGGATTAATACCTTTCAAATATTTGAACGTCTGTATCATATCACCCCTGTTCCTCCTTTCCTCCAGGGTATACATGTTCAGGTCAGCAAGCCTCTCCTCATATGATCGTCACTGAACAGTGTTACCGCACCTGATATACAGGACATGTGCTGTTTTGATGGTTCTTCATGTCATAGCACTGTATTTGGTCAGGGTCAGGTTTTCTTCTCCACACCGTGTTTCTATAATCTGTGGATCACTAGGAGGCCATGGTGCTCATTTTCAAAGCATATAGACTTACACAGTTACATAGAGGAGCATAATCAAAAGGGACGCCCAAGTTTTCCTGGGGACGTCCTCGCAGGACGGCTCCAGCAAGGGGCGGGGAAACCCGTATTATCGAAACAAGATGTGCGTCCGTCTTTCGTTTCGATAATATGATCGGGGACACCCAAATCAGCAAATTTAGGTCGACCTTAGAGATGGTGGTCCCCAGGACTTGGTCGTTTCTGATTTTCAGCGATAATGGAAACTGAGGACGCCCATCTCAGAAACGACCAAATTCAAGCCATTTGGTCGTGGGAGGAGCCAGCATTCGTAGTGCACTGGTCCCCCTGACATGCCAGGACACCAACCGGGCACCCTAGGGGGCACTGCAGAGGACTTCACAAATTGCTCCCAGGTACATAGCTCCCTTACCTTCTGCCAGCTGCACTAACTGAACGGAAAAAGCCCTTCCCTTACCGATCCGGAAAGGAACGGGCATGCATGAAGGAAATAGCATGTGCTCATTTGCACACGATTTCCTTCCTAAGGAGGGGAAGCCAGTGCAGAGCAGCCAAGCATTATGCGTGGCTGCTCTGCGCATGCCAAAGACGGCTTCATACATTCAGACAAGCTGTGTGTTTAATAGCCGTCTAAATAAATAAATTGCAGTCTACAACCTTAGAAAAACACAAGTCCAGGTGAAAACGCCCAAGTGTTCGTCAGGAACGTCTTTTTTTTTTTTTTTTTAAGAGTATGGGTGAAGGACATCCTTCGCTATGTCTCCATCCCTGCGACGGCAGTTGAGGACATCCAGATTGTGGATGTTTCTGTGAGAAGGACGTCCATGCCTTTGCTATGCCTCCGACATCCCCTTTATTTATTTGGATTCTGGATCACAAGTAGCAGCAGTGGGATTTGAACCGGCCACCTCTGGATTGCAAGATCAGTGCTCTAACCACTAGGCCACTCCTCCACTCCACTCCCTTGAAATTTGACCGTCTCTGGGGGGGGGGGGGGGGCAGTTCAGGACGTCCAAAATGTTTGAAAGAAGGACATCCACGCCTTCGCTGTGCCTCCGCTGACACACAAATACCTCCCCCTCCCCCCACCAGTGACCTGCATACTACTGCAATGGACCTGAGTATGACATTTCAGGCTGGCAAAAAAACTTTTTAAAGTTGTTTTTTTCAGGGTGGGAGGGGGATAGTGACCACTGGGGGAGTCAGGGGATGTCATCCCCGATTCCCTCCGGTGGTCATCTGGTCAGTTCGGGCACCTTTTTGAGGCTTGCTCATAAGAAAAAATGGACCAAGTAAAGTCGGCCAAGTGCTCGTCAGGGATGCCCTTCTTTTTTCCATTATCACTCGAGGACGCCCATCTGTTAGGCATGCCCCAGTCCCGCCTTCGCTACGCCTCCAACACACCCCCGGGAACTTTGGTCGTCCCCGCGATGGGAAGCAGTTGAGGACGCCCAAAATTGGCTTTCGATTATGCCGATTTGGCCGACCCTGAGAGAAGGACGTCCATCTCCCGGTTTGTGTCAAAAGATGGGCGCCCTTCTCTTTCGAAAATAAGCTTGATAGTAAACTATGTGCTTTGAAAATGAGCCTCCGTCTGTTATAGAAACAGAGAAAAATGAGGGCAGTTAAAGATGACATGGCCTATCCAGTAGGCTCATCCCGGCCTTCTACAATCCCTCCCTCTTCCTTACAGATCCTATGTACTTGTCCCAAGATTTCTTGAATTCACATACAGTTTTCGTTTCTACCACCTCCACCAGAAAGCTGTTTCATTTCCTCGGGTTATGCTTGAGTCTGTCCCCTTTCACCTTCATCCTATATCCCCTCTTCTCTTATCGTATAGGTCTCAAGCATTTTAAGAAATTGTGACTACACTTGCTGTCTCTTTTTTCCTTGTGTAGCTTTCTCGACACACTGTATCTGAAACAAATCTATACATCTTCCAAAAGTAAAGGAATGTAGCTGATCTCCAGCAAATTATCATAGATTTCATTACAAAATGAGACCTCAGTACAACTAAAATCTTGGCTGTTGTGCTTCTAGGATGAGGAAGAACTATATTTCTCTGGTATTCCATTATATGTTAACAATTCCGATAACGAACGAGACTCCTCCATGCTAACTAGTTCCGTGACCCCCGGCACTCTTACCTTTCAGGAATTCCAGACTGCCCAATTTGACTGCCCCTATCGGTCTGACTGCTCACGCGTCTTTTAGATTGTAAGCTCTTTGAGCAGGGATTGTCCTTCTATGTTAAATTGTACAGCGCTGCGTAACCCTAGTAGCGCTTTAGAAATGTTAAGTAATAGTATGTCGAAGAAAAAGATGTGCTTTTATACTAGGGATGTCTTAAAAGACCCTGCCTTTCTGTGTGAGAGCAGAGCCGCTTCTGTTCTAGGTGGACTAGCCAAAATTGATGGTCTTCCAAAGTGCTTAGGATTCCACCCTATTGCTTTGCTAAAACATTTGGGGACTGATGCAGAAAACCATGCGTTAGGGCTCTGTGCAAGCTTTCCTAAAGCATAAGCAGATGCTGACTTTGTGGACAGACAACCTGTGGGAAGGAAAGGGAGACTAGTTATCCTCAGCCAGTCTGCAAAATATGCTTTCATTTATAAACTAAGCAAGCAGAAGTGTGCAGATGGAACAAATTAAGCTCATTTATATATGCAATTTAATTTACTAGGCTTTTATTGTCTGTTTGTAACGGCTGAAGATTTAACCTCTATATCTTGGGAGAAAATCCATCAAGTTTAGGCTTACTGTTTAGCTCAGGAGCATTAATAGTCCTGTTCTCCCCCATGTAAAGAATTAGAGAGTATAAATTACATTTTGAGGCTAGATATGACTCGTAATTTGTTTCATTCATGGGTCACGGACAGCGAGAACTGTTTGAAGGTTCAAGCAGTGCTTTGATGTGAACAGATATAGAAGTGTGCTGTTATGTTTTTTTGAATTTGACTTTTCACCCGCTGGTGGCCAATTCGTTTTTGAGATTTCAGCTTCTGATATGATGAGGGGGATGTGATACAGATGAACCTTGGATCCAAGGTACTGGATAGAAGTTGTCAGATTGACCTGAAAAAGTCTCCTGTTAGTCTGTTATTTGTGTGGCGGAACGCCATTGCTAAAGGATTGAGTTGACATATTAAATGGTATGCTTCACATTTATGGGCTTAAATTTACAAGCATTGTATTGTTGGGACTAATAGTATCCACCTGGCAGCTTAAAAATGAATCGTGGCTTCCTTTTTCATCCAGGCTGCATCATCCTCACTGACGGGTGTTATCCCTTCCTGTCCGCAGAGGGAAGTAGAGAAACTGATCTTTCCTGGTGACATCACCAGTATAACCTGCTGGTGCTTAGTGGAAAGTTCCAGTATTTTTCTACCTCCTGCAGAGACTAGGTTGTTCTTGGTCCCTGGTCTAGCTCCCTGTAGTGCAGGCTTATGCAGGACCTGGGCAAGCGTGGAGTTCATCTCTGCTGCTTTCAGTTGCCATCTGCGGGCAACCACTGGGTGAGGCTTACAGCTCGGCCCCAGGACCCTGCCATAGGGGGTGCAGTGTGAGTCCCCATGCTGCCCTTGCACCACCTTGGATGCTCCCCTGCAAACTGGCTGGCTTTGCCTGATCTAGCTTTTCCTCTGCATAGAGAGTAAAGCTGTTAATAAAATAATATAAAAACAGAAGCTGCATTCGCACACCTAGAGGAGCAAGCAGGGAGATGGCAAGAACACTGGAGTACCAGGCCTCATTTGGCCTGTTCAAACCAGCAGGTCTCAGTATGCCAGCTATATGGCTGGACATGAGAACTGGACGGCAGCATGATCTGCAGGAGCCAGCAGCTCAGTATAGATGCCAGCTTGTGATGTCCCTCCTGCGACAAACTATTTCCAACTTCAGAAACAATCCAAGGGAAGGGCCCAGACGTTTGTGGAGATTCCTTCCCCAGAGGCAGGAAAACCAACCATTTTGAGTGCAAACAGTGTTTCTCCTGGTGCAGCAGGAGTCTACACAACCCCTTTGGAGCTGGGGATCAGGACTAGGACTGCCGCCCCACCTCCAAGTCCATCCTCAAGGTGTGGGGTGGGGGTACCTGAACTCTGTTTGGCTCCATCATCTTGTTTTGCTAGGGGGACAGTCCCCATCATCATCTGGGGTTCCTCTGGTCCCACTGGATTGGGTGGTGGTAGCCACTGAGGCAAGTATCCTTGGTTGAATTGATTGGTGCAGAGGTGCTATTTCCCACTAGAGGCTTCTTTGTCCGTCAACCATCTGGAGGTCTGGGCAGTCGGATTGGCTCTGCTTTACTTCCTATCCCTGGTTGTGGGAAAAGAGGTCCGGGTGATGGCGGACAATGCCATGATGATGACCTGTAACAATGAAAGGTGGCCCTGGAGGCTGCTGCTGTCTCACTAAGCAAAGACAAATTTGCTGGACTTGATGGTCATTTGCTTCCTCATTGTATTCTCTTATCTATAGGAAGTTCTCCTATTCTCAGTCCTCCAACATCCCTGTTGTACTGGCGTTATGCGCACCAGAGTTTTTTCACTTTGGGTTATTTTTTTTTATTTTTCTTACATTTGTACCCCGCACTTTCCCACTCATAGCAGGTTCAATGCGGCTTACATATTATACTACTACTACTACTACTATTTAGCATTTCTATAGTGCTGCACAAACATAGAAGAAAGACAGTCCCTGCTCAAAGAGCTATGTAATAAAAGTGAGCCAAGTATAGGACAATCAAGCCATTGTAACATCACTGATGAGGTTGGCTCTTATTGGTGGACTGAGGCATTATGACATCACACTATTAGCTCTGGTTACAAGAAAGTACTACTACTACTATTTAGCATTTCTATAGCGCTACAAGGCATACGCAGCGCTGCACAAACATAGAAGAAAGACAGTCCCTGCTCAAAGAGCTTACAATCTAATAGACATCTTTTGGATGCATGAAATACATGTGTGATTTATATCCTGGTGAGAGGACTGGATCCTCTCTTGATTGTAACCATGTTTCTGTCACAAACACCAATCCAGGTTGTTCGAGTTACTACTACTACTACTACTACTACTTAGCATTTCTATAGCGCTACAAGGGTTACGCAGCGCTGTACAAGTTAAAACATGGGGAAGGACAGTCCCTGCTCAAGAGAGCTTACAATCTAAAGGTAACAAGCTATGAAGTCAGAGTAGGTATCATGAATGGGGAAGGTGGTTAGGCGCCAAAAGCAAGGGAGAAGAGATGGGCTTTGAGTAAGGACTTGAAGATATATACAGGTACTTATTTGTACCTGGGGCATTGGAGGGTTAAGTGACTTACTACTACTACTTGACATTTCTAAAGTGCTACTAGGGTTACGCAGCGCTGTACAATTTAACATAGACAGTCCCTGCTCAAAGGAGCTTACAATCTAAAGGACAAATGTACAGTCAGTCAAATAGGCAGTCTAGATTTCCCAGAGTCACAAGATGGACATCGGATGGCAACATGGTCATCGCTACATTCCTTTCTGAAGCACTACAGACTGGATTTTTATTTATGTATTTATTGAACACATTTATACCCCACATTTTCCCACTAGTCGCAGGCTCAATGTAGCTTACACAATACCGTAGGGCAGACTACAGGTCAGTAAAATACAGTTAAACAATGTAAAGTAAGGTAGTGATCGTATATGTTAACCAGCGCCCTTTTGGACTTTGGAAGGGCTGTCATTCTGTGAGTATTGCTGTTGGTACATTCTGTCAGTCGGGATAATGCATCCTGGACTAAATGGAAGGTGAAATTTAGTCATACCTGTTAATTTCTTTCCGTTTGGTGCAGCTTCATCATCCTGAGCCCTCAGAAGACTGTGGCTACCGGGGCTCTTGGGGCTCTCTGTCTTTCTCTCCAGTGCTGTTTCAATTTAAAAAAATAAACAAGAAAATAGAATTGCGATCCCTTGGTTGATGGGGCATGGGTGTGCATTCTGGGATGTTTTGCTGCTTTGGCAGAAGCATACTGGAACTTTTCACTCAGCACCTGCAGGTTATACCAGTAATGATGTGGTTAGACTCTGGAACTCATTGCCGGAGAAGGTAGTGACGGCAGCTGGCCGTGCTGAGTTTAAAGGGGGTCTGGACAGATTCCTGAAGGAAAGTCCATTGATCGTTATTAAATTTTGGGATTTTGCCAGGTTCTTGGGGCCTGGATTGGCCGCTGTCGGAGACGGAGTGCTGGGCTTGATGGACCTTTGGTCTTTTCCCATCGTGGCAGTGCTTATGTACTTATGTAATGTCACTGGGAAAGATCAGTTTCTTTACCTTCCTCTGCTGTCAGGAAGGAATAACTGTGCCCATCAGTCAGGATGATGCAGCTGGATTAAAGGGAAAGGAAATTATCAGGTATGATTAAATTTCACTATGTGCGTACTGTGGGGTCCTTTTACTAAGGCACGGTGAAAAGTGGTCTGCGGTAGTGTAGGCACGTGTATTTGGCGTGCGCTGGGCCAGTTTTTACCACGTCTGGCCTGAGCCTTTAACGCCACCTATTGATCTAGCAGTAAGGGCTCACGCACTACACACGTGGTGACCAGTCAGCAAATGCCAGAAACACCTCATGCAGTAGAAAATTTTTAAAATAATTTGTCACGGCGTTACGGGCACGCACCAGATCTGAAATTACCAGCAGGGGCGCTCTACCCTGGCGGTGGTCTCGTTTTGTCACATTCCTTTGTAAAAGGGCCCCCCCATGTGTTACTAAATCGTCTGTTTGCACGGAGGGCACTTTACTGCTTGTACCTGTAGTTATTTGCAAAGATAAACTACTTTATGTAGTTCTCTCTGAAAATGAACTAGCTTAAGGTTATATGTTTTAGTAAAAGTGCATCTGCTGTTTGTGCAAGTGAAATGCCCACTGTTGAAAATTCCAGCAACTCAGCTACAAATATATGCTCTATGGAAATTCACACATACTGGGCAGTTTTCAGGCAGGCCAAAATGCTCAGCTAAATTGCTTTGAAAATGGCCCTCCTTTTTGTGAAAAAGCAACTATTGGGTACTACCCCAAAGATTGCAGTTAAAGTAGCTGAATTTTTTTTACAAGAGATGAAAGGCCTTCACAATCTTCCACTGGGTAATTAACGAATGTGTTCTTATAGATTTGGGGCAATCTTTCTCCCTCTCCCTAACCTTGCCTCGTACCTGACAGATCCCTGGGGTTGTCATTTTTTTCTTGCTGGGTATTTGCTTTACAGTTGTGTGTGTCTGAGGAACAGGCAGCGTTAGAGGTGTTTGAACATGAATAAATGAAAACAGCTTTGGTACTTTAAATTAACCAATTTACTGAGACATGAGCATATGAGGGCCAGAATCCACGTTGTTACATGCGTGAAGCTTCAGAAAGAGGGTAAATATATACACTGCCCCCCTCCCCCGAAAGCTCTTGCCTCAATAAATAAGTCTATAAAGTTCCATCTGCCTTTGTCACTTTTGTTACACCAGACAAACGTGGCTGCCCCTATGATAGTCCTTTGCTAGCAAAATCTCTCCACTTTAGCATTATTTTGTAACCATTCTTTTTGGGGGTTTTTTCACAGCTACCAGAATGTCCACTGATGGAGGATTCGGTGCTGGGGGCAGCAGCGATGCTCAGCAGAGTCTTCAGTCTTTCTGGCCTCGGGTCATGGAGGAGATACGCAATCTTACTGCGGTAAGCGAAAGGCACTGAGTGCTGGGGAATTGTTTTGGGTGTTCAACTTGTGAAAAATCGCATAGAGGGGCATAATCGAACGGCGCCGGCCATCTTCGGGGCCGGCTTCGCAAAGGGGCGGTGCCAACCGTATGATCAAAAAAGATGGCCGGCCATCTTTTCTTTCAATAATATGGTTGGGGCCGGCTAAATCTCAACATTTAGGTCAAATGTTGAGATCGCCGGGCTTACCGATGGCCGGCTTCAAAAAAAGTGGGAAAAAAATCCAAGTGCTCGTCAGGGACGGCTTTTTCAGTAGTACCAGTGGGATTTGAACCGGCCACCTCTGGATTACAAGACCGGTGCTCTAACCACTTGGCCACAGCTCCACTTACTTGGATGTCCTTCCCTTTTGATTGTGCCCCTTCAGGTCTCTCTCAGCCAATCACAGACAGCTAAATGTGGTTAGAGCACCCGTCTTGTAATCCAGAGGTGGCCGGTTCAAATCCCACTGGTACTACTGAAAAAGCTGAGCAAAAATACTTTTGATTTAGGACGTCCCTGACGAGCACTTGGATTTTTTTTTTTTTGGGTGGGAGGGGATTAGTGACCACTGGGGGAGTAAGGGGAGGTCATCCCCGATTCCCTCCGGTGGTCAGTTGGGGCTCCTTTTTGAAGCTTGGTTGTGAAACAAAAGGGACCAAGTATTGCCGGCAAAATGCTCGTCAAGCCTGGCTTTTTTTTTCCATTATCGGGCGAAGCCGGCCATCTTGTGAGCACGCCCCTGTCCCGCCCCCGTCCTGCCTTCACTACCCTACCAACACTCCCCCTTGAAATTTCGCCGGCTCCATGACGGAAAGCAGTTGAAGCCGGCCAAAATCGGCTTTTGATTATACCGATTTGGCCGGTTTCAGGAGATCGCCGGCCATCTTCCGATTTGTGTCGGAAGATGGCCGGCGGTCTCTTTCAAAATGAGCTGGATAGTGTCATGTTGGGGGTCTATGCAGAAGGGTTGTAGCTGGGTTTGTCACTTTGTGACCTTTTCATTTAACAGCCTGTGGACCTCATTCACTAAGCCATAGCGAAAGAGGCCCCTAAGTATGACATAAAAGCCAGAGTCATAGTGTCCAAGTTGTATTTTTCTGTAGTAAAATTGCTAGATTTTCCTATCTAAAACAGAATTGTAAAATATAACACTGTGAAAACCTTATGTAGTAAATTTGTTCTCTATTAAGTATATTATATTTAAGATTTCGGATTGTAATTCCTAAATGTTTTTCTAGTTTTCTTATTATTGGAATTCGCTTAGAACTATAATGCTGTGTAGTGGAATATGCATTTTAATATTATGTTGTTATGTTATTGCTCGTTGTTGGGAAAATGGTAGAAACTTAACTTGGATTACTTACAACCCCAGGGGCTGTTAACTAAGGCTTAGTAAAAATCTTCGTACTTAAGTTTGAAAGGGAAAAGATGAGGAAGGTAGTGTTTGAAGTTTGCTCAACTGGGTGATAGCCAGAAAACATACCATGTTTTGTTTCCAGTCCTGAGCTGAGAAAACGCATTCGTGAGACTTATATGAGAAGCTCATTATTTTGGAGGCGTAGCCTAATGTTTAGAGCACAGGGTTGACAACCAGGGAAGCCTGTTTTAAATCTTTCTGCTGCTTGTGATCTTGGGCAAGTCACTTAACCCTCTATTGCCTCAGGTACAAAAATTACAACCGCCACCTGAAACTGAACATGGCCAAGACCGAACTTCTTGTCTTCCCACCCAAACCCACTTCTCCTCTACCTCCACTCTCTATTTCGGTTGATAACACCCTCATCGTCCCCGTCTCATCTGCCCGCAACCTCGGTGTCATCTTCGACTCCTCCCTCTGCTTCTCGGCGCATATCCAGCAGCCAAGACCTGTCGCTTCTTCCTCTACAACATTAGCAAAATCCGCCCTTTCCTCTCTGAGCACACCACCCGTACTCTCATCCACTCTCTCGTTACCTCTCGCATTGACTACTGCAACCTACTCCTCACTGGTCTCCCACTTAGCCACCTATCCCCCCTTTAATCCGTTCAGAACTCTGCTGCACGTCTTATCTTCCGCCAGAACCGATACACTCATATCACCCCTCTCCTCAAGTCACTTCATTGGCTTCCGATCAGGTACCGCATTCAATTCAAGCTTCTGCTACTAACCTACAAATGTACTCGATCTGCAGCCCCTCCCTACCTCTCAACCCTCATCTCCCCTTACGTTCCTACCCGTAACCTCCGCTCTCAAGACAAATCCCTCCTTTCAGTACCCTTCTCCACCACCGCCAACTCCAGGCTCCGCCCTTTCTGCCTCGCCTCACCCCACACGTGGAACAAACTCCCCGAGCCCATACGCCAGGCCCCCTCCCTGCCCATCTTCAAATCTCTGCTTAAAGCCCACCTCTTCAATGTCGCTTTCGGCAACTAACCTCTACACCTCTACCCAAGAAATCTAGACTGCCCCAACTTGACATTTCGTTCTTTAGATTGTAAGCTCCTTTGAGCAGGGACCATCTTTCTTGGTTTATTTTGTACAGCGCTGCGTAACCCTAGTAGCGCTCTAGAAATGTTAAGTAGTAGTAGTAGGTACAAAAATTACATTGTGAAGCCTTCAGGGACAGGGAAATACCTAGTGTACTTCTGAAAAAGCTGTGAAATAAGTTCATAAATGAAAGAGCAATACATAGAGAATGGGTTGTAATGAAAATACCAACTGATTGTCTGATGATTCTAGTGCTACACAGTTTTAAAGTGAAAAGGCTTTTCTCGTGCAAGGGTCTTGTTGAAATAGAGCTAATGAGATGTTTCTCCCTACCCCTTTTCTCTGCTCTTTTGCAGGCCATAATGGGGCCAGCTCTCAATGCTTTCACATTTTTTAGCTTTCAGCTGGGTAATATTGTATTGCAGTGCACAATTTCCTGTAGCCGATCTCCTTGAGTTAACCTAGCCAGTAGTGAAAGCGGCAAATTCAATTTTCGTATTCATTTCCTTAAATGAATCTTAATCAGACATTCCTCCCTCAATAACAGTGCGTTATTTCTGTCTTTGGCTATTGCTGCTTCCTTGCTGTCGGTGATAGTGTTTATGGTGACCAAGCCTGTAGGTGGTGTTATAAAATTTGTGTGAAAAGTGCAGATCACTAAGGCGAATCTTATAAAGAGCTGGGTAATGTTAGTATGTTCTTTTCCATGTCAGTTTAGACATAGATCTGTGATGTGGGTGTTTGTTGCCTGAACATCTAGTGTCAGATCCGGCTAGTCAGTTTTGTGATGGACTTGTAAAGGTAGTGGGGCACTGGGTGTGAATTTAATAGGGGATCCATTCTGAATGGGATGCGTTATCTTGCACGCTGTCATGCTATATGATTGACAGCTGTGATACTATCAGGCTTATTTTCGAAAGAGAAGGTCGCCCATCTTTCGACACAAATCGGAACATGGGCGTCCTTCTCACAGGGTCGCCCAAATCGGCATAATCGAAAGTCTATTTTGGGCGTCCCCAACTGCTTTCCGTCGCGGGGCTGACCAAAGTTCCCGGGGGCGTGTCGGAGGCGTAGCGAAGGCAGGACTTGGGCGTGCCTAACACATGGGCATCCTTGACCCATAATGGAAAAAGGCGTCCCTGACTAGCACTTGGGACGACTTTACCTGGTCTTGTTTTTCTTACGACCAAGCCACAGAAAGGTGCCCGAACTGACCAGATGACCACCGGAGGGAATCGGGGATGACCTCCCCTTACTCCCCCAGTGGTCACTAACCCCCTCCTACCCTCAAAAAACATCTTTAAAAATCTTTTGTGCCGGCCTCTATGCCAGCCTCAAATGTCATACTCAGGTCCATCGCAGCAGTATGCTGGTCCCTGGAGCAGTTTTAGTGGGTGCAGTGCACTTCAGGCAGGCGGACCCAGGCCCATTCCCCCCTACCTGTTACACTTGTGGTGGTAAATGTGAACCCTCCAAAACCCACCACAAACCCACTGTACCCACATCTAGGTGCCCCCTTCACCCATAAGGGCTATGGTAGTGGTGTACAGTTGTGGGTAGTGGGTTTTGGGGGGCTCAGCAGCACACAAGGTAAGTGAGCTTTGTACCTGGGAGCTTTTTCTGAAGTCCACTGCAGTGTCCCCTAGGGTGGCCCGGTTGGTGTCCTGGCATGTCAGGGGGACCAGTGCACTATGAATGCTGGCTTCTCCCACGACCAAATGGCTTGGATTTGGTCGTTTCTTAGATGGGGATCCTCGGTTTCCATTATCGCTGAAAACCGGGGATGACCATCTCTAAGGTCGTCCTAAATGTTGAGATTTGGGCGTCCCCGACCATATTATCGAAATAAAAGATGGACGCCCATCTTGTGTCGATAATACCGCCCCTTCCTGAGGACGTCCTGCGAGGATACCCTCATGAAAACTTGGGCGCCCCCCCCCCCCCCCCCCCCCCCGTTCGATTATGCCCCTCCACATGTCCTTAGCAGTGTGACCAGAGATAACTAGGACTGAATTGGTTTGTTGTCCGTCCGTCTGTCCCCGTCCCCCCCCGCTGTCTACTGCATTGCTATGTATTTTCATACTGGATAGACTTAGCGAAGGTGAATGTTTACCCTGTCCTGATATATTTCTGAATCTCCTCTAAACAGCCACAAGCGTACACAGGGTTATGTTTTTGACATTCTCCATTGCAGAAGGATTTCCGAGTGCAGGAGCTCCCGCTGGCTCGCATCAAGAAAATCATGAAGTTGGATGAAGATGTGAAGGTGCATTTTAGTCTGTTAACATCCCTCGGAAGTCTGCGTGTTTTTCTGTAGTCAGGTTGCATCTGATGCACAGAATGAATAAGCATTTTCTGCACTTGTTTCTCTAAGCTGTAAAATATTTGTCCCCTTTTACGTAGAAAATTTTCTGTCTGCGCTGTAAGTCCCTGATTTGAGTTGTCCTTATTTAATATGTATACATTTGTTTTTCTCATTCTTCTCTTTTTTTTTTTTTTCCTTTCTCTTGCTCTGTCTTGAGCTTTTAGTGTTAACCACTTTGCTTCAGTTTCACAAGCGGCGGTATATCAAGTTTTTGTAAATAAATAAATAGTTTTAAAGATGCAAAACATACCTAAAGTATGAACCACTGGTCCAACACCACCAGGTCCTCATTGGGAAACCTGAAATTAGACGTTAGAACAATTTTTAATGAAGTGCAGTAACAGACATCAGTAGAAGGGAGACCTAGCGATCTTATTCAAAAGTTGTATGTGCAGACAGAAACGATTTGGAGTGGAGGAGTAGCCTAGTGGTTAGGGTGGTGGACTTTGGTCCTGGGGAACTGAGTTTGATTCCCACTTCAGGCACAGGCAGCTCCTTGTGACTCTGGGCAAGTCACTTAACCCTCCATTGCCCCATGTAAGCCACATTGAGCCTGCCGTGAGTGGGAAAGAGTACAAATGTAATAAAAATAAATAAAAATTTTCCCGTATAAACAACACTTCTTATTCTTTCTTTGGTATCCTACCAGCTCTTTAGTAATATTAAATACTGGACTATGACAGTATGGGAAGAAGTGGGAAAGGGAATCGTTGCTCTAGAAAAAGCAGAGTCCGTTCAGACTGAGTGGCAGGGTTGTAATTCGGAGGATCTCCTTTAACTCTTGTATTACAGATGATCAGTGCTGAAGCGCCAGTGCTGTTTGCTAAAGCTGCTCACATTTTCATCACAGAGCTAACGCTACGGGCTTGGATACACACTGAGGATAATAAGCGCAGGACGCTGCAGGTACCCACGTCATCCGTCTTTGCTAATTTCTCTTGTCTTGCATTACATCTGTTCAGTGTCTAGATTTCCCACTGTATTCTGTTTTATGACAGAGGAATGACATCGCAATGGCAATTACCAAGTTCGATCAGTTTGACTTTCTAATTGACATCGTCCCTCGAGATGAGCTTAAACCTCCAAAGCGACAGGTAAGTAGGAGGGGAATTTGCTGTGTCAGGTGATGTTTACACAGTGAGAATGTGCTCAGGCTGCGTAAAGGCCTTAATGATTGCTGCTTTATAAAGTCTAGGCTGCGTCTGTACTGTACCTCCACAGCAGGGCTAGGTGGAATATGGGGCTTGTTCACTGTCAATCGCCTGCATTGGCACGAATATTTAGAAAGTGCTTTGCTGGACAAAGCAGTTGCTCTGCAGTCTTTCTGGGTAGTATTTGGGACTGTAAACATCCTTGACTGGAAGCTGTAAAGTTCTGTAAAGAGCTTTTAGTCAGATGTTTACAGCGGCAGGCTACCACAGTCACTCTCCGAGCAGCTGGACTGCCTGCTTTGTAGATTGCATAGCTGGGACACTGTTCTTGTTCCTAAACCTCTTCCCTAGTGTTCAGTTCAGACATTGAACTTCAGCTTCACAATAACATGGGACCTGAATTACAATAACCAGCCTGGATCCATTTATTTATGGATGCTTCATGAATATACTATTCAATCAGTACACCTCCAATCCTCATAGTAGAACAAAATAAATATGCAATCAGACCATATTTCCACAGTCTCATTTAGAACATTGAGGCGTATTTTCAAAGCACTTAGACTTACAAAGTTACAAAGGTTACTGTGAAAATGAGCCCCTAAGTCTCTCTGCAAGCTCATTGGAGCAACCAGTCTGTCCCTGATTTCCCTAACCTTAGATCAGGTTCTAACACCCTCAATTACATGGGTGCAGTCAGAGAGAAAGACCTCGTTCGAGCAGGACCTCTCCTTTCTATTTGGTACTATTGAGCTTCTGGTAATTATTGTTAGCACTGATCTTTGATAAAGGACAAACCCCAAGAGGGAGGGAAAGTTACACTCCAGTTTCAGAATTGCAAAAACACGCCAGGAAGGGCAGCAGCCTTCCATATTCAATCGCCAGACTGTTGGAATAATCTTCTGATGCTGGGGTTTACATAGTCACATTCTTGGGATGAGGAAGGAAATTGACTGAAGATTACTTGGGGGGGGGGGGGGGGGGGGGAGAGGGAGGATGGTTATCTTCCTCTGGATTACCGCAGACTGGGGGTGGTGAAGGCGTGTAACTCAATCTGTCTCATGTATATGGCTGTGCGAATGGGAACTGTGACATCTTGGGGAATCTGGCACCTTGAAATCTGCCATGCTGTAGTGTGTGTAAACATCCTACACTCTCAGCTGTGAATTTAAGGTGGCTGGGAGAAGGGCGTTTACCCCCCCTGCCATGGACTGAGCAGCACAAGGCTTGTGCCCACTGTCTTAATAAACTGGTTTCCAGTGGAATTGAATCCAGGCAGACAAACCATTTATAGCTGTTTCCAACCTGAAAACGATTTTTATTTGTGGTGCTCCATATTCCCACATTCATTTACTTGGGAATGCATTTTGCAAGAGAGCTCGTTGCCAAGAAATAGTGGCCCACATAATGGTTTGAGAGCTGCCAGCTAGTTCCTCAAAAGAGCTGCACTTCATCTTCTGGCAGAAAGTGGTCTGCAGAATGCCAGCCTGCCCGAAGTGTGCTGTTCAGTAGCCTTTGGTCCTTGCTGGCTTGCATTCAGCACCTTTGGTGAGTCTGAGGGACCAGAGATGCACCTGTTTTGGGTTTCAAGAGAGACTCTTTTGGATATTAATTTTGTGAGTAAGATAATGAGTACAATTGGTGCTTTTTAAGATATTTGTAAATGATCTGGAAAGGGAGCAGCGAGTGAAGTAATTAAATCTGCAGATGACAACAAATTTGTGAGCAGTTTTCGAAGGACCATGTGAGACTGGGGAACTGGACGTCTTCAGTAGCAGATGAAATTTAATGTGGACAGGTGCAAAGTGGTGCTATTGCATGACACAATGGCAGGTTCCATATTCAATTGCTACTCGGGAAAAGGATTCTGGAGTCAGTTTGGACAATAAATTGAAACCCAGAGGCAGCCAAAAATGTTAGAGATTAATCAGGAAGGGATGAGGAATAATGGAGAGAATATCGTTATACCTCTGTCTAGATCTTTGATGCGACTACACCTTGATTGCCAAATCTCAAAAAAGATGTAGTGAAACTAGATAAAGTTCAGAGAAGGGTGACCAAAAATGATAAAGGGGATGGAACCAGCTCCCGTATGAAGAGAGGCTGGAACGATGAGGGCTCTTCAGCTTGGAGAAAATATGACCAAAAGTGGATATGATAGAAGGTTATAAAATCATAATCGGGGTGAAATAGTTAAATAAGAAATGTTAATTTACTCTTTCAAAAAGTATGTTTTTACTTATGAAGATTTAATATACCACCATTTGATCAATGTTGATGCCAACATGGTAGTTTACAACAGTGTTTCTTAATATCATCAAGTGAGGTACCCCCGAGCAAATGGGCATTCCAAGAACAGGCATAATCTAATCACGAAATAGAAAAAATATATACTTTTCTACCTTTGTTTGGTTATTTTATTTTTTAAATTGTTTTGGTCCGAGTTTGGTTTCTGCTTTTCTCCATTTTTCTCTCTCCTCCTTTCAGCTTTCTTCAATTTACTTTTCTACCTCTCTGTCCAGATTTACTTCATTCTTACTATCCAGTCTTCAGTCTCCCTCTTTGTACTGTCTACCTACAGCTTTCCATCTCTTTCCTTCACCTTGGCAACCTTATTCCCCTTCCTTTTATTCCCCAGTCTTTCATTAAATCTGTTTTCTCCCCTCCTTCCATCCAGTGTCTTACCTTGCACCTTCTGTCTCCCCCCCACCCCCGCCACTGTTGCTGCTGCTGCTTCTTCAGTGGTGCAGCCACAGTCTTCCTGGGTGTGCTGTCTGCTGGTCCCTGCCCCCTCTGATGTTTCAACTTCCTGTTCTGGTTCAGGGGACCTGCGGAGTCGACTATGCACAGGAAGACTATAGTCATACGACTGCTGTATTTTTTTCCCACTTCTGTGATTATGCTGCAGAAAACCTTCCTCGTGTCCCCAAACCAGATTCTTAATAAGTGGTAGAGTCTCCCGGGTTCCACGTACTCCCTGCAGAGGTCTTGCCTACTGCGTGTTGAGACCTATGATTTACAATAACCCGAGCGTCTATGTACATAGAGACCCCAAAGAGGACTAAGGACACAGGAGGAGAACGAATGAATAACGCTAGAAAATAAGCCCAGACAGTAAACAAATACAGTGGTGGAAATAAGTATTTGATCCCTTGCTGATTTTGTAAGTTTGCCCACTGACAAAGACATGAGCAGCCCATAATTGAAGGGTAGGTTATTGGTAACAGTGAGAGATAGCACATCACAAATTAAATCCGGAAAATCACATTGTGGAAAGTATATGAATTTATTTGCATTCTGCAGAGGGAAATAAGTATTTGATCCCCCACCAACCAGTAAGAGATCTGGCCCCTACAGACCAGGTAGATGCTCCAAATCAACTCGTTACCTGCATGACAGACAGCTGTCGGCAATGGTCACCTGTATGAAAGACACCTGTCCACAGACTCAGTGAATCAGTCAGACTCTAACCTCTACAAAATGGCCAAGAGCAAGGAGCTGTCTAAGGATGTCAGGGACAAGATCATACACCTGCACAAGGCTGGAATGGGCTACAAAACCATCAGTAAGACGCTGGGCGAGAAGGAGACAACTTTTGGTGCCATAGTAAGAAAATGGAAGAAGTACAAAATGACTGTCAATCGACAAAGATCTGGGGCTCCACGCAAAATCTCACCTCGTGGGGTATCCTTGATCATGAGGAAGGTTAGAAATCAGCCTACAACTACAAGGGGGGAACTTGTCAATGATCTCAAGGCAGCTGGGACCACTGTCACCACGAAAACCATTGGTAACACATTACGACATAACGGATTGCAATCCTGCAGTGCCCGCAAGGTCCCCCTGCTCCGGAAGGCACATGTGACGGCCCGTCTGAAGTTTGCCAGTGAACACCTGGATGATGCCGAGAGTGATTGGGAGAAGGTGCTGTGGTCAGATGAGACAAAAATTGAGCTCTTTGGCATGAACTCAACTCGCCGTGTTTGGAGGAAGAGAAATGCTGCCTATGACCCAAAGAACACCGTCCCCACTGTCAAGCATGGAGGTGGAAATGTTATGTTTTGGGGGTGTTTCTCTGCTAAGGGCACAGGACTACTTCACCGCATCAATGGGAGAATGGATGGGGCCATGTACCGTACAATTCTGAGTGACAACCTCCTTCCCTCCGCCAGGGCCTTAAAAATGGGTCGTGGCTGGGTCTTCCAGCACGACAATGACCCAAAACATACAGCCAAGGCAACAAAGGAGTGGCTCAGGAAGAAGCACATTAGGGTCATGGAGTGGCCTAGCCAGTCACCAGACCTTAATCCCATTGAAAACTTATGGAGGGAGCTGAAGCTGCGAGTTGCCAAGCGACAGCCCAGAACTCTTAATGATTTAGAGATGATCTGCAAAGAGGAGTGGACCAAAATTCCTCCTGACATGTGTGCAAACCTCATCATCAACTACAGAAGACGTCTGACCGCTGTGCTTGCCAACAAGGGTTTTGCCACCAAGTATTAGGTCTTGTTTGCCAGAGGGATTAAATACTTATTTCCCTCTGCAGAATGCAAATAAATTCATATACTTTCCACAATGTGATTTTCCGGATTTAATTTGTGATGTGCTATCTCTCACTGTTACCAATAACCTACCCTTCAATTATGGGCTGCTCATGTCTTTGTCAGTGGGCAAACTTACAAAATCAGCAAGGGATCAAATACTTATTTCCACCACTGTAACTAAGCATTCACCACCTGCACAGAATTCGACACAGGGAGTAGATGCAAGCAGTGGCAGCCGTGGTGATTTGTAAGATTTCCAGCTGATCATATGGTAAGAAGAGGGGGAAAAAAACAGCTACACATCGGACCGAGTCCTCTTCTTCCTCTCTGAGGCTGATTTGAATTGCACAGAACACCATATAGGTAGATGGTTCAAATCAACTATCTTCTCCTTTTGCCATGTAGGGAGCAAGGTGGAGGTGTGTAGCATGGAGGGAGGCACAGAGAGAGGAAAGCTAAAGCTGTGGGGAGGTGGGGACAAGAGAGCTTAGGGACACAGAAAAGTAGGGCACTAGGAGAATTCTGCAGGACAAATTTACAAATAAAAGATATAGAATCATTAAAAAAAACAAAAGTGTTCACATAATCCTGCATGGAGTAAGTGTTACCTGTGTGTATGAGCAGGAAGAACAGTTAGGATGCTGAGGGGCCCTTGTACTAAGCTGCGGCAAAGGTGGGCTGCAGCAGTGCCATTGCATCTTTTGGACACGCGCCAGGCCAGTTTTTACCGCGTCCTACAAAAAGGACCTTTTATTAAGGGGCCGGAAAATGGACGTGCAGCAAAACAAAAAAACTGGTGCGCGTCCATTTTTGGCCTGAGACCTTACTGCCACCCATTGATTTAGCGGTAAGGTCTCGCGCGCTACCCAGGCGGGTGGCCACTTCCATTTACCACCGGCTAAGCTCCATGCAGTAGAAAATAGAAAATACTTTCTACCACGTGTTTTTGGCGCACGCCAAATTCAGAATTACCGCCCGGGACACGTGGTAGCTGGGTGGTATGGCTGATTTGGCCCTTGTGCACCTTTGTAAAAGGGTCCCTGAGTTTGGTGGGCACATTGCCTGCTGTTTATTCATGGCTTTCCTTGTAATTTATCACTTCACTGTTTGCTGCATTTCACTCTTTACTCTTTCAACATGCAAAGACTGGACCATTCGTTAAACGTATTAAACCCTTTTCAATCTGGATTTCAAAATGGTCCTAGCACTGAAAGTGGCCTTATTTTGTTCTTCATTTGTGTTTTGAAATGAGCTCAGGACTTGACGTCTTAATCTTATACTTGGATATTCTGGCAGCAATTGACTCCAGCAGTCATGAGCTTCAGTTGGTAGCAATAAGGAGATACTTTGAATGTTTGCTTCCTTTCTTTTGGTAAAGATTCTCCATGTTGTTGTTGGCGATAATGAGTCCCCTCCTTGGTTATTGAAGGTTCCATATTATCCTATCCTATGTTTAAACAGGTTTTAAATTTTCTTTGGGTTTTGTTTTAAATTCAGTAGGGATGTGATTTATATCCAGATTTTATTTCCCATTAAAGATGTTTCTGAGGCTGAAATTGGTTAGATTCAGTCTATTTTTGTTGTAGTTTTTAATTTTATCTCGTAGGTTAAAATTGAACGTTTTAAAGTCTTTCGGGTAGGCCATAAAATACAGGCTTTGAGAAAGAAATGGGATTAGTTGAAATTGGGAAATGAAGAGCTTGGTATTAAAAGTTAACTCCTTGTGCGGGGCTGTTTGGGGACATTTTAGCCGCCTATGCCGAAACTTACTAGTATGTGGGCAGAGCAGAGTCTTAGAAGGTTAGCAGTGATTTTCGATCCGCCAACCAGCTAAGCAACCACATAAAGTTAACACAGCAAAACAGCGAGCTAACTGGGCACCGGGCTCAATACGGCCCCCTTTACTTTATTTGTAACAGGAAATGATTGGTTGCTTGTTAACTCGTGTTTTACAACCGGCACTATATAAGAACGGTAAGTAAAAACATGATGTACAGTGTGTAAAAAGCCGGTTCCCCTGCTTTTAGTGGGTAAGCATTTGTGAGCTCAGATCTGTGTCTGTATTTTCATGTCCCTGTTTTCAGGAGGAGGTGCGCCAGGCCGTGACTCCAGCTGAGCCCGTCCAGTATTATTTCACTCTTGCACAGCAGCCCACGGTACAGGTACAAGGCCAGCAGCAAGGACAACAGAGCAGCACAGCCACCATCCAGCCAGGACAGATCATCATTGCTCAGCCACAGCAGGGCCAGGTCAGTGAGGTCCATGGCAGCCTCCCAGGTCCAGTGCATGCTGCTGCATGTCTCATTCTTGCAGAAATGAGTAGCTGGGAGAGTACTGCATATATTCCGTGCTGTTTTTGAAGATGATGTGCCCGACCTAGTCACTACTGTCATATAAATAGAAGGAATGGGGAGGTAATTTAATAAATGTTTTCCTGTCTCTAGAGCAGTTTTGCACACACACAAAAAGGCTTTCAATAACATTTTTTGGCTACATTTGTACATGAAAAGTGCATGCACCGGATGATCTCACAGACCCAGGGGCATAGTTTGGCAGAGCGGAGGTGGAGTTGCCTTATACATGGCTACACGTGTAGAACACACATACAAATTGACATCATCTTGGGAGCAGGTGTGAGTGGGGGGATTTTTGCTTATTTTAAGACGAGACGTTAGGCCTTTTATAAAAGAGGCTTAAATTAGAATCCTTTTGGGCCTTTTCATTTAGATTCCCTGTTATAAAATGACTTTCTCTGCTCTGGGCTCCTCTGTCCCAGCATTTTGTGTTTCACCTAGTGACAAGATTCTCTTGTTTAACGTCCATTGTTAACATGGAGATCGATCAGCCTTCTGAAGTATTACAGGCATTTGAGTGCAATATTGTTTGCCTTATTTGTGTTGTATCGGGGGTGGGAGGAAATGGATCTTTTGTCAACCACCATGTTACTTCTTGTATAGAGGTTGAGATGCTACGTGCTGAGACGTGTACATTTGTGTGTTTGGTTCCAGAGCACTCCGCTTACCATGCAGGTTGGAGAAGGCCAGCAAGTGCAGATAGTCCAAGCACAGCCACAGGGACAGACACAGCAAACCCAGAGCAGTACCGGTCAGACAATGCAAGTCATGCAGCAAATTATCACTAACACGGGAGAGATTCAGCAGATACCGGTAAGCCAAGCTGCATTCGGTCCCTGTTTTGTGTAATGTCCGTTGGGATGGGAGAAGGGATCTGCCTGAAATCAAGCTTTCTATTAACTATTTTTGAGCCATAAAGCAGAATTTGGGCTGTGATTAGTAGCGTTTTGTTTATATTGTATTTGGTTGTATCTTTTTTTTTTTTTTTAGCGGGGAAAGGAGGATGGATCAAGGAGGCATATTGAACTGTCTGTAATGCTGATTTCATTAAATTTAAGTACGGCATTTGAAAGCATGAGTGACTTTTAAACCTGCTTATGACTGATTGGGGATTTGATGCAGTAAGAAATGTCTGTATTAATATATAAAGCTGGAGTGTTTGGGACTTCAGGAAAGCCATACATGTTCTGTGGTTGCTTTTCTCAGAATAAAAGAAGGCAGAAATACAGCCAAGGCGCCCCTTGGTTGTCAGTTCTAGAAGCTCTGGTATCCAGCAGTGTGCATGCTGTTTCTCCATATCTTTACTGTGATTTCCAGGTCATGAGTATCTGTATGAGCTTCACATGAACTTCTGTCTGGTTTCTAGGTTCAGTTGAACACAGGTCAGCTACAGTATATCCGCTTAGCTCAGCCAGTGTCGGGAGCACAGGTGGTACAAGGACAGATCCAGACTCTGGCAGCCAATGCACAGCAGGTAGGTCTGTGCCATACACAAGAGAGGGTGAGCAGGTTTTTGTTCTGCACCATCAAAATCCCTCTTTGCTTCTTTTATTTTGGTTAGTGTGGACAAAGCTGTAACACACCTGCTTGTTGTATTAAAAGGCCTTACTGTAGGAACAATAGAGAAAAATTACATTGGCTCCCACTAAAAGATCGAATTACATTCAAAATCTGCACCTTTCATAAAGCCATTCGTGGAGAGGCCCCATCATATATGTCAGACCTAATAGTTCATCACGCACTTTGTTAAACCTCCACTACCCCAACTGTAGAGGACTTAAATATAAATCAATACATGCATCTAGCTTCTCCCACCTCTGCACGCAATTATGGAACGCACTACCGAATGCCGTAAAAACAACGCATGATCTGACAACCTTCCGGAAGCTACTGAAGACTAACCTGTTCAAAGAGACTTATAAAAAGAATCCTCCATAAAGACTTGACTCCTAAACTACACCAGAACTAACCAATATTGAACTCTTTTAATTTGGTTACTTTAATCACATTATTATTATTATTGAACATTATACCTTGTCCTTAATCTCATATACTTGATATGAATTATTTATTTATTTACTTCTAATTTACCAGATATTTTTATGTTCCTTAATTGGAACAATACTCTGAACTTCTCATTCCGTTAATGGTGATCGCCATTGCGGCATAATGTAAGCCACATTGACCTTGGCAAATAGGTGGGGAAATGCTTGAAAGGTATTAATCCGCAAAAAAATCTTTTCTGGAGATGGGAAGGCGGTAGAACGAGAGGACATGAAATGAGATTGAAGGGGGGCAGACTCAAAAAAGATGTCAGGAAGTATTTTTTCACGGAGAGGGTGGTGGATGCTTGGAATGCCCTCCCGCGGGAGGTGGTGGAGATGAAAACGGTAACGGAATTCAAACATGCGTGGGTATGCATAAAGGAATCCTGTGCAGCAGGAATGGATCCTCAGAAGCTTAGCTGAAATTGGGTGGCGGAGCAGGTGGGGGGAAGAAGGGTTGGTGGTTGGGAGGCTAGGATAGGGGAGGGCAGACTTATACGGTCTGTATCAGAGCCGGTGATGGGAGACGGGACTGGTGGTTGGGAGGCGGGAAATACTGCTGGGCATACTTATACGGTCTGTGCCCTGAAAAAGGTACAAATTCAAGATATGACTTTATCTTGGGCAGACTAGATGGACTATGCAGGTCTTTTTCTGCCGTCATCTACTATGTAACTATGTGGGATACAAATGCAGCAAATAAATAAATAAATAAACAATAACAGAACGTAGGGAGCCAGGTTAGCTCAGAAGAATTTCCAAGCTACCTTGTATGGGGAAGCTGATATTCTTCAATACTGTGCATTTTACTCCTTCTTCAATGAACTTTGTAAATTCTTTGGTTTCTTTAAAGTCAAATACAAAAATCTTAACAAAATGTTGGAAAGTTCCCCTTGACTGACTGCTGCTGTCCTCCAAATTTAGAGAATTGCACGGGATCAGACGCTATTCACTTCCAAGCCTCATTCTGGAGTCTTCAGAGGTTTTGACTATACTGCCATGGGAATCCCAAGGCAACTTCTTCCATTTTCACAGAAATCCCCTGGTAACTTCTTCCATAACCGCAGGATTCCCGCAATCCCCATTTCCAGGCTGCTCTTTACTCCACATCACCACACCCTTATTCTTGCTTATCATGTGATGTACATTGGGTAAAGGATTTTCACAGACTCCCGGTTCTTGTTAGCTGTGTTCTTGCTCTTCTTAAGGTTGGACCAGCCAAGACCAAGCGATGTACAACTTTAAAATAAAAAAAAAACATTACAAAGAAAAGAACTCCATTTTCTGATAGGCAAGATATCAGAAACTTACTAAAAGCCAAGTCAAACAACAAAAGATGTAAGGGACCACTGCTTTCATCCTGTTTCCCAGTGATCAAGAGACCACTTTTAAAATTCTTAAGGGACAGTTTAACTTGGAAGTCATGGGGCACGCAATTCCAAAGGAAAAAGCGCTGGACCACTGCAGAAATTTGTTCCTGAAAAGTAAGACGGGAGTCAGTAATGACCACCAAATATTTAAGAGTCCACAGGCTGCTGTGGAATAACCCAAAAGGACAGGTATGAGAGGAGGAGATGGTAGAGAATTTGAAATCCAACATGTCAATAGTTTTATCTGTGTTGAGAATTAAACAGTCTTTTAACCGTTTTTGCTACTGCAAAGAGACAGGATTGAAGAGGCTGAAAATCAGGCTGTGATAGACCAAAAGAATATCATCAGCATATATATATAAAATGAGATATTAAAAGATTGAGGCCCCTTTTTACTGAACGTTAGAGACGCCCATGGGAATACATTGGCATCTCTAACGTAACGCATCCACAATTTTAGCGCTAAAAACATGAGCGAGCCTTAGTAAAAGGGGGCCTGAATGAGGGCAGCTAGGGGGTTCAAAAAGATGTTAAAAAGCAAAGATGATGAAATACAGCCCTGAGGGACCCCACCAACCAAAGGAAAAGATGAAGATGCGGAGTCCGCAATTGATACTGCAAAGGTGCAATCTTTCAACCCCACAGAAGCAGGGAATGATTAATCAAATCAAAAGCTGCTGTTAGGTCCGATGAGACCAGCAGTGTCACTGCACCTCTGTTTAAATTTCCATTCTGCTCGCTCGGTAAAGAATTAAGGATGGTCTCAGTTCTATGACCCATGCAGAAGCCAGACTGCCTAGTAGGGTGTGGGATATGAGAGGCCTCGACGTGGGCCAAAAGCTGCTGCAAGACCAGTTTTTCTGTGGTTTTAAGAGAGAAAAGAAATAGTCAAAACTGGCCGAAATTACCCTTTAGTGTTCATGCCGCAGGCTTTTATCCTCTGCTTCTTGATCTGCACAGTGCTCTATGATAGTTGGGTACATGAGGTACAATTAAAGTACTAACTGATCCTTCTTTTTCCTTCCAGATTTCACAGACTGATGTCCAACAGGGCCAACAGCAGTTCAGCCAGTTCACAGATGGACAGGTACTCGCTGCCCTTTCGAATGAGCCCTGCTTGCATGGGAGGTTGGGGGAGAGGATGGAGTCTTAGCCTGTAGACCAACTGGCAACAAACCTCTCGGCCAAGAAACACATGCTTGTTTCCCCTTTACTTTCAAACACGAGCAGTGCAGTGCAAAGAAGCAAATTCTTGGGCTTTGGAAGGAGGTGTGAGATTGAAGCAGAAGATCGATCTCTCACAGACATCAGATAGGCTCTGTCTTTGAGTGTTATCATTACTCCTCCTCAGTATGTTGTTCAAAAATGTTCCTGTACTGAGGAGGTCTGACCTGGAGGGGGCTGCACATGTCAAATGAGTGCAGTCATCAGTTGCCACCCCTGCTAAATCCTCTGTAAACCTAGATAGTGCATTTAGTTTTCCCTTTTCCTTTTACACTCAGCTTCTAGGTTAAGGAAGAATATATTTCTCTGGTATTCTATTATATGGAAGAAGAAATGTGCTCTCATCCTGGGGATATTTTAAAAGACCTGACATAACTATGTGAGAACAGATCTTGTTATGCTGATATGAAATACCCCAAATTTATGGTCTTCCAAAGTGCTTGTTTTCCACTCTAATGCTTGTTATCACATCTAGGGCCTGATGCAGAAGGCCATGTGTTAATTCTGCGATAATGTGCTAACCTAGGCGTGTGTGCCAGATATATGTGCACTTAGGTTTGCGTTAGCAGCAGCCATACTTAGCACCTGGAGTGTGGCATGTCTGTGCACACAACGGAACAGTCTATTCACGCAACAGAATGTCACACTGTGCATAGACAGTCTGTGCACATGACAGAATGCTGAGCTGCACATAGTCCATGCACGTGATGAAATGCTGTACTGTGCATGAATAATAGTACTGCAAAAATTATAAGTGCACATTGCTGGGATGCTCTTCTGCACATACAACAGGTTTTGTAATACTGTTATTTCATTATGTAGCTTCCTACTATTCCAGAACCTGTGGGATAGTTGTGCCGATCAACCAACAGGTAGGGATAGATAACAGAAAATACTGAGGAGCTGGACTGGATGCCAAGAGAGAGATGCGTCTCAGCTCAATGTTCAGTCTCCAGCAGTTGGATGGACACACTTTTCAGCCTCTGAGTGATTTGCTCCTGGTCCAGGATGCAGCATCAAATTGACGTCTAGTTAAACTGCCCTTTTGGAGCAAGTGGCTGTTTGGAGAAGATCTCAGTAACTTGGGGAATCCCAGTCACAGCAGTTGCCAGAGGATAAGCTGAAAGCCTCTGGTCGTCCGTCTTTTGGGGGGGGGGGGGGGGGGCTCTCGATTTCAATACAGCAGATGGGTACGGCCTGGTCTTCGACAGTATGGTCAGAAGTCCTTTCAGGCATGCCATCTTCCTTTTGTGCAGACAGGAAGTCCTCCTGTCAGTCAGCTAGGGCGCCAAATGCCTCCGGTGCTCACGGAGGATCCGTGGCCCTTTGGTCTTATGACTTGTTCATTGAAAGGGCTCGGATGAGACAAGTTATTCTGGTTCAGTCATTTCTACCTTGCTTCAGGCTCGGAAACACTCTACATCCATGGCATATGCGAGGGTGTAGACGGCATAAAATAAGAATAGCCATACTGGGTCAGACCAATGGTTCAACTTGCACAGTATCCTGCTTCCAACAGTGGCCAATCCAGGTCACAAGTACCTGGTAGAAACCCAATTAGTAGCAACATTCCAAGCAGTGGCTTCCCCCATGTCCATCTCAATAACAGACTATGGACCTTTCATCCAGGAACTTAACCAAACCTTTTTTAAACCCAGATATGCTAACTGCTGTTCCCACATCCTCCAGCAGCGAGTTCCAGAGCTTAACTATTCTTTGAGTGAAAAAATATTTCCTCCTATTTGTTAATTTCATTGCGTGTACCCTGGTCTTTGTACTTTTTGAAAGAGTGAAAATTGATTTACTTCTACCTGTTCTACATTCGAGGGCTGGTGTTCTAAGCACAGACTTTCTCCCTTCTCTGCTCAGATCGTTCACATTGTAGCATTTCTCCAGACAGGCCTTCAGAAAGGATTGGCGATGGGTTCTGTAAAAGTTCAGGTTGCAGCGTTGGCCTGTTTCAGGGGCCAACTGCAGAAGACATCTGTTGCGGCTCACCTAAATATTGTTCGATTCTTGTGGAGAGCGGGCTGCTTGCAGCATCCTTTTCGTATGCCATGTCCAGAGTGGAACCTTAATTTAGTCCTTCAGGCTATGCAGATGTCTCCTCTTGAGCTACTCTGGAAGATATCCTTTAAAGATCTTATGCTAAAGACAGCGGTCCTGGTGGCCGTTGCGTTGGCATGTATGGTTTTGGAGCTTCAGACTCTCTTGTCGGGATCCCTTTCTCCACTTTTTGGAGGTGGTCATCTCCCTGCACACAGCTCCTTTCTTCCAAAAGTGATACCAGCATTTCATCTCAACCGATCTGTGGAGTTTCCGTCCTTTCGTAGAGAGGACGAAGAGGCTCAGTATTCTTCCTTTATGCTTCTCGATGTGCAGAGTCCTCATGAGATATCTAGAATTTACGAATGAGTTTAACAGATCGGACACTGTTTGGGTTTTTTGGTAAACAGAGGCTTTGCCGTATGGCTCCCAAGCCCATAATTAGCTTATTTGCTTGTAGGGGAAGTAGGCTCCTTAGCATTCTCTGAGGGGTACATTGACATCCTGGGTGGAGACTACCTTACTGTTTCCAGTGGATATTTGCAAGAGTGGATATTAGGAGTGGAGGAGTGGCCTAGTGGTTAGGGTGGTGGACTTTGGTCCTGGAGAACTGAGGAACTGAGTTCGATTCCCACTTCAGGCACAGGCAGCTCCTTGTGACTCTGGGCAAGTAACTTAACCCTCCATTGCCCCATGTAAGCCGCATTGAGCCTGCCATGAGTGGGAAAGCGCGGGGTACAAATGTAACAAAAAAAAAAAAAAGACGCCAACGTGGTTGACACTGCATACCTTTGCCAGTCACTACAGGATGGAAGCCAGCTTTGGGGTGGTCCTCAGGGCGGAGATTGCTTTTGTACATCCCACACGTTCTGGAATAGTGGGAAGCTACGTAATGGAAGGAGAAATTAAGTCTTATCTGATATTTTCTTTCCATTAGTCCTTTCCACTATTCCAGATGCCCACCTGAGGTTTCCAAGATGTTATTCGGTGTGACATAATGGGCCAAATAATGACTGTCACCATGCATGGTGCCTCTTGCATATCTCCTCTTCTTGTGAAAGAAAAGCAGAACAAATAGAGTAGGATAAAAACAACAGAAGTGGTTTATTAAACTGTTACCTGACATGACCACGTTTCGCCCACAGGCTGCATCGGGGGTAAAAATTACAAAATAGAAACATATATACAAAATTCTCATATTAAAATCACCACTGTAAAACAGTGATTACAATAAATACAATATCAAGCTTAAAATCAAAACATAAATCATATGAAAATATAAAATGTGAAAATTAAATTTATAAACAGGAGATTTTTTTGGCAGCATCAGCACTTCCAAAACCCATTAAGGATGGTAACCGTTTAATAAACCACGGCTGTTGTTTTTATCCTATTCTATTTGTTCTGCTTTTCTTTCATTTGTATCTGAGCAGATCTAGTTGTGTCTCTTTTGTTATCTCTTCTTTTTTATAAGTTGTCCACGCGTTTGATTGGTTTGTTTTGTTTAAGGCTGTTGTGTTTTTTTCTGCGTATTATCCTTCCTGCTTGTCTATGTAAATTCTGAGGAGCTGGACTGGATTCCAAGAGGGATATGTGTTGGATCAGTTTTCAGTTCTCTATCTCCACCTGCTGGTTGATGGACACAGTTATCCCACAGGTTCTGGAACAGTGGGAAGGACTTATGGAAAGAAAATGAATCTGGTAAGACCTAGTTTCTCCTTCACGTGCAGTGTGACATGATATATGTGGATGTGTGTGCAAGGAACTCCAGGGACTGATACACAACAGTGCAAATCATTAAAAGATATCGAAGCAGTTTACATGGTAAAAGAAACAATAAAGGGAATTTTAAAAAATCCTAATGGACAAGTTATAAAATTTAAAAATGGGGATATGACAGAAATAAAGGCAAGGGAATGGGACATGAGCCATGCTGGGATTAACTAAAGAAAGTGGAGATGCTTTTGCTTACACCTGGGGGGGGGAACCTGAGCAAAAATAAAAAAACGGGGGGGGGGGGGGGTTGCTGGGAGGTGGTGAACTTCCTAGAAGAGGATTCAGCTCTGATATCCAAAGGTAGGAACTAAACCAGTAAAACCAGAGTGTCTGGTACAGTCCAGTCATACCTGTCGGTGGAAAGGGGTAGGTAAAGAGATTTTTCTCTGTGGGGGGAGTATAGAATCGCCATGCTGGACAAGAATAGCAGAAAGTCGACATGAAAGACCTGGTGGGTAACGGTTAAGTATCTTGAAGGGAAACCAGTAGGTAGCAGGGAGCCAGTGCTCAGCCTGAAAAAGTAAGGTACCATCATCCTATTTTTCCAGTGCTGCTCTTCAACAAAGCCAGGAACAGGTACCGGCCCTGTATATCTACGGTAAAGAAAAGAAAGCTAGCGCTGACTGCAGAAGAACAAGCTTAACCCCTTTACAATCCTGCACTAAGCTGTCGGGTCATCTGTGCACTTCTCTGTGTCTGTCCTGAATGACTAATAGCTTCATTACCCTGGTATTTAAATGAACTGTGTGCTGTATACCCGAGGATTTACACACAGCTTATATATGCAAAATTTGTTTCTACGTAGGCTGCGCACAGAATTGTGTAGAAAAGCCTGACACACCTGACTGCATCAGTCCCTTGGTGGTATTTAATCAGCTGTGAGCAAAACAATTTTCATTTTAGGTTTTCAGGCAGAGACATTAATTATTGCAGCAGTTTGTAGCTTCAGTGGAGAAAGGCACACACAGATTGAAATTCTCTCTTCCCTCTGCTCCCAAACATATGCACAAGGTCAGGGCGGTGGAGATTGTACATATGCTCTCTAGCCAAATGTTTGGTATTTTGAAAAGGGTTTTTCATGCATTGCTAGAACTGAGTGATACAGTGCAGATCTTTGTAGTTAACATAATTCACTGAGCATCCCGTGGCTTGGTTGGGTAAAATTTCTGAGATGCAGTTTGTGGAATTTTGTGTTTTTGTTTTTTCACCTTTACAGCAACTCTACCAGATCCAGCAAGTGACTATGCCTGCAGGCCAAGAGATCACTCAGCCCATGTTCATTCAGTCCAGCAATCAGACGTCAGACGGAGCAGCTACACAAGTCACAGGGGACTGATCGGCAGTTCTAGAAGCGACTCACTCGCCCACATCATCTTCTCTTTCTTGTTCTCTCTCTCGCACTCACTCGCATATACACACATCTATTGCCAGCCAAGTCTCAGGATGGTTTCCTGTCTTGTGTTTCTGTGCTTAATGCGAAAGTCCATGTGAGAGCACAGCATAATGTTTTTCTGGCAGCTGTGAAGGGTTTATTTTTAAATGTATATTTCATTATGAGTGTGACATTATTGCATTCAAACCAGAATAAAAGATACAAAAGAAAGTTCAGGTGTCAGAGTAAATGGCAAAGCTCTGGTGATTTCAGTGGGATGCTGAAAACTGACCTGGACAGCAGGTGCCATAGTGGCCAGTGTTTGCAAGGCAAATTGGAAATTCCTTCTTGCTTAAGCAGGCAAGAGTTTCACCTCTCTCCATACGCTCAAAAGGCATATGTCATCTTTATTTCTAAAGTAGCTGGTGAAACCCTGCTGGATACAGGCAGAGTGGCTCAGCCTGTTTTTATTTTTCTTGGTTGGCAAAAAAGCAAACTTTGTCAAACAAGTTTGACGATCTGCTTTTTACATGTTTGCATTCATTTGGATCTGGTGCTTGACCTTATTAAGGTCAATACCAAGAACGAGATTTTATCTTGATCTTCCCTGTCACGTGTATGGTATATTTATAGACCATCATTCCTGAATAAATGCAATCTAAAGTGGTTTACTATAAAACACATCAGTAACAGTAAATCATAGCATATAGAGACATAATTAAAATACAATGATACATTCAGGAAGCAGCGATCACACTAATTGTATAGCTTGCAGGCTCATGGATGCATTGTACACATGGTCCAGCAAGCATATTTTCAGCATGAAATCCCCTGTGAGGTCTGCCTTTCAAAATGCAGCCAGTTGGTGGGAAGGAAGATCAGATACGTGCAAAGCAAATGCATAGAGGGCTCCCTCGACCTCCATCCCCCAGACATACCCCTTTTCCAGTCCATGCAAAAGTGCCCATTCTATAAATAGTTTGGACCTTACCTGCATTTCCACTGGTTAACCCATAGTAAAACTTTATAAGGAAATAGAAGCTTGGTTCTTCTTAGGAAAATCAGAACGTGGCATCAGAGAGCCACTTCAGGTTGGTTTAGGTGAGGCAGACCCAGAGCTGTTGAGGACCTCTCCTAAAGGTGCATCTGCCATGTTCTTCATTATGTGCACAGTTTGACATCTTGCTGTCTGCTGTGTGACCTGCTGCTTTCCAGGTAAGCAGCTCCTTTTCAGCAGCTAAAGGTATCTGATGATAATTCGTTGAGAGCCCCTTGATTTTGTGAACAGTGAAATTTGGAATTCTAGCCCAGCAGGTAAAGACAGACACAGTTAATTGGATAACTGAGGTTCTAACATTTATGGGCTCATCATGGAGGTGTTTATATGCCGGTATTCCATGAATATACGTGTATTTATACGGGTGGGACTCCCACTTGACATGCATAATTTGCAGAATGCGCTAAGGGCCTCTTTAACCAAACTGCACTAGCGATTCCTGTGCAGCAATGCCGACGAAGCCAATTTAAAGTGAATGAGCTTTGTGGCACTGGGAATGCTAAAGAGGCCTTAAGTTACACATGTCCCTGCCACATTTGGGTCCTCACACGTTAGCTGTGCGGATACCGGCCTATGCTAGTATTCTATTATGGAATTATAGAATCGCCCCATGTCGTGTCCTGCATCATGTTCTTATGCTGCTTTTCCCAAGGTATCTGTGTATAGAAAGATTTCTTTCTCCATATGTCTGGATTATTTCTGGTTTCACAATTTTTTTTTAATGACGCCTCCTTGACCCTTGTGTTCCTCTCTTAGAAACTGACATATACCTATCCCACACCAGTACCAGAGCAGAGAGATTTCAGAAAGGGATTATTTTGTGGGGTAGGGGTATTTTTAAAGGTTGTGTGTTTTTTTTTTTATATTGTTCTAGTGGATGCATGTATGATACTGTGCATGAACAGCAATAAACTTCATTTTAGATAAAGTGGTTTATTTTCTTCTGGTTGTTTGTCTTGGTCTTTTTCTTAACTCCCACTTCCTTGTGAGAACCAGACTTTTAGATACTAAACCAGCTTTCAGCAAAATCTCACCTTGTGCTACTAATTTCCACCAGCTAAGCAGTATCTAGTCTAGTAAATATTTTCTTTTCCCAATCGTGCCTTTGTTTGCAGCTCCATGTCAAAGGTCAATTACAAACCTCAGGTAAATAACTCCTGCCCACTTTGAACCCCAGTCAGCAGCCTGGGAGGGAATATTCAGGGGCAGAGAAGGGTGACGAAAATGATAAAGGGGATGGGACGACTTCCCTATGAGGAAAGGCTAAAGCAACTGGGGCTCTTCAGCTTGGAGAAAAGATGGCTGAGGGGAGATATGATAGAGGTCTATAAAATAATGAGTGGAACGGGTAGACGTGAATCGTTTGTTTACTCTTTCCAAAAATACTAGTGATGACGCTACAAAGTAGTAAATTTAAAACAAATTGGAGAAAATGTTTCTTCACTCAATGTGTAATTCAACTTTGGAATTCATTGCCAGAAAATGGGGTAAAGGCGGTTAGCTTAGCAGAGTTTAAAAAAGGGTTGGACGGCTTCCTAAAGGAAATGTCCATAGACCATTAATAAATTGGACTTGGGGAAAATCCACTATTTCTGGGATAAGCAGCATAAAATGTTTTGTACTTTTTGGGGGATGTTTGCCAGGTTTTGGTGACCTGAATTGGCCACTGTTGGAAACAGGATGCTGGGCTTAATGGCCCTTTGGTCTGTCCCAGTATGGCAATACTAAAGTTCTTTACCAGGCAGTGCCGCTGGATATGCCCTCTGACTGCCACGCATTGTCTGGTTAGTACTAGGACGGAGCTGGAAGATAGGTGGCATCAGCGTCCCACATACTTTGTCCATACAAAAAGCAGTTCTATCTCTGCCTGACTAGGTATGTGGATACCAATACTGAATAGCAACTGGCACCTACATAATTTCACCCAGATAGTGCCCAGCATTGAATATCTGGGTTTGATTTTGCCCATGGCTGTCACCACAGTATGAATGTTGCTCGTTTACTCATTCTCCCTCTTGCTGTCTCAGGTATGATAGGTTGTGTTCACATGTTTCACTAAACCCAAGGCTCACGTCTGCAGTCTATCCTCTAATACAGTGGTTCCCAAACCTGGTCCTAGAGGAACCCCAGCTAGTCAAGTGTTCAGCATATCCACAATGAATATTCCTGAGATAGATTTGCATGCAGTGGAACCGAATCATATGATTGGATTTTGAAGAGGATGAAGTTGCAACATCCGGATACAAGGAGAAATAGACCAGATAATGATCAGACCATGGAATGGGCAATACATGCAAATTGTTAACTGAATGTGGGAGACGTAGTAGAATAAAATCCAGCGTGTGACCATCTGAATGTGAGGGGAAGGAAATCAACTGAGTTAGACCAATGTCTTCCAGAAATAGAAGAAAAGTATGAGTCCTTGGGGCCGTGAGGATGTCAACATAGATATTGAGATCAACCACAACAGGTTAGAAAATGTGGAGGGACATTTTCGATATTATGTCTAAAGTCTGACTTGGGACGTTTTGCACAAAATGTCCAAAACCGAATAGGAAAGAAGGTCATTTTTTGAAAAAGAAAAACATTGTATCTTTAAAAAAAAAAATACTGTTTCAAATAAGGTTTTGTACTTTGGACATTTTGGTTTTTTGGTCCATTTTTGAAAAAAAAAAAAAAAAAAAAAACGAATGAGTGCAAAATGTAGAGATCCATGCCATTGGGATGTAGGAGGAGCCAGCATTTTTAGTAGACTAGTCCCCCAGACATTCCAGGAGAGTAATGGGCCACCCTAGAGGGCACTTCTGTGTACTTCATAAAAATGTTCCCAAGTACACATCTCACCTTTGGTCCCTTACCTTGTCCCCTGAGCCCTCCAAAACCCACTACTACCCACTGTACACCACTATAATAGCCCTTATGGGTGAAGAGGGTGCCTATATGTGGGTACAGTAGAGTTTTTGGTGACTGAGAGGGGTCACAGTTTTCACCACAAGCATGGCGGATAGAGGGAGATTGGGACCTGAGTCCCTCCAGTCCATAGTGCACTGCACTGACCACTACACTACAGGGACCTGCATGTTGCTCTAATAGACCGAACATCACAGACTGTCACAGAAGGTGGTAAGTCATATTTTTATTCACATTTGGGGGGGGGGGGGTCACCTCTGATTCTCTCCAGTGATAATTTAGGGTACCTTTTTTGTCCTTATTCGTTATAAAATCAGGTCTAGATCAAAACTTTGGTTTTGTTCCATTATGGCTGAAAAACATCCAAGTCTTAGGAACACCCAAATCCCGCCCTTAACACGTCCTCAAGATTTGGAGACACTGCAGAAGAAAAGCTTAGAAAAACGTCTGAAAAATAGGTTTTGAAAATATTGATTTGGAAGTTTTTGTGAGAATAACTTCCAAATGCTGCGTTATGCCACTTTTTGGATGTTTTTCTCTTTTCAAAAATGAGCCCCATAGTCTCAGTATCATCCAAAGTCTGAAGTAGCAGATCCCAGTTTGCTTTGGAAATCACAAGTGGGGGGGGGGGGGGGGGGGGGGGGCATAACAGACCAGGAGTATCATAGTGATTGGAGATATTAACAGAAAGAAGCTCCGAGTTGGAGAAGTTAACAGATGGATTTACAGTATGAAAAAAAGGGGAGACAAATAGCAACGCCACCTCCCCCCCTTAGAAGTTTTTGCAGAGTGAAGGGCAGTAAAGCCTAAAGGGAGGGTTTGATACCAGTTGACCTCTTCGGTGTCTCTAAGTCATGTTTTTGTGAGACAGATATAAACCAGAGTCAAGCATAAGATCATGAATAAAAGCAGACTTGGCAAACAGAGGGACAGTTAAGCAGACCAAATGAAAGTGAAGAGGACCTAAATGAGGTAGTTACAGGAATAGAAGTAGGTTTATGATGGTAACTTGAAGGAAGGTATAGGCCAGCTGAAATCTGTACAGCAGGCCCTTTCTGAATGTTTATCTGTTTGATTTATTTTCTATGGTTTTATGATATTTAATGTTTTAAAATATCACCTGCTTTACCTCACCTCGAGTACTTTGTGAAAAATTGTGTAACCAAATATATGGTTTTGTGCTAGAAAAGAACAAGTTCAGTTACTTAAGTGTGTGCAGATCAGCAAAACAACCCCTGCCCCTCTGCCTCCTAGCTTTGCTGTGTGATACACAACAGGCCACTGGAGGGCGCTCCAGCACAGTTCCTTTGATGAGCCACTTTCAGAAGATCCCAGTTGCTGTGTGGTACCTGCTATGAGATCAGGAATATAAGCACCACCTCCCTTCCATCCTGAATGAATTTGTTACAAGACCTCTTCATTTTTATTGAGCCAGCCTGAGCTGTTTATAGAAAAAGGGCAGTTTGTGTGGTAAATGAGGTTGAGTGAATACAGGGTATAAGAATAGACAAAGAATTTCATTCATACTAGGGCCACTAAACTTAGCAAAATAAAGTTTGGTTTTCATAATCTATGAATTTCTTATAACGCTATTGTGGTATTAATATTTGTTGTAAAGAGTGAACTAAGGTCATTCCAGAGCAATGTTGAAGGCTGCAGCAATGTAAACCCTGGTGTGGGTTTATGTTGTAATGGTTGCTGCCCCCCCCCCCCCCTATATAAAATAGAATAATGCTAAAAAACTAAAATGGATAAGGAACTAGTGATGTTTGGCTGTGTCTTTCACGCTGTAGTAGATCACACTGTGTTCTCACTTCTTATTGAATCCTGCTTATTTAAGGTTCACCTGAAACTGAACATGGCCAAGACCGAACTTCTTGTGTTCCCACCCAAACCCACTTCTCCTCTCCCTCCACTCTCTATCTCGGTTGATAACACCCTCATCCTCCCCGTCTCATCCGCACACAACCTTGGAGTCATCTTCGACTCCTCCCTCTCCTTCTCTGCGCATATCCAGCAGATAGCCAAGACCTATCGCTTCTTCCTCTATAACATCAGCAAAATTCGCCCTTTCCTCTCTGAGCACACCACCCGAACTCTCATCCACTCTCTCATTACCTCTCGCCTTGACTACTGCAACCTACTCCTCACTGGCCTCCCACTTTGCCATCTATCCCCCCTTCAGTCTGTTCAGAACTCTGCTGCACGTCTTATCTTCCGCCTGGACCGATATACTCATATCACCCCTCTCCTCAAGTCACTTCACTGGCTTCTGATCAGGTACTGCATACAGTTCAAGCTTCTCCTACTAACCTACAAATGCACTCAGTCTGTAGCCCCTCACTACCTCTCTACCCTCATCTCCCCTTACGTTCCCGCCCGAAACCTCCGCTCACAGGACAAATCCCTCCTCTCAGTACCCTTCTCCACCACCGCCAACTCCAGGCTCCGCCCATTCTGCCTCGCCTCACCCTATGCCTGGAATAAACTTCTTGAGTCCTTACGCCAAGCCCCCTCCCTGTCCATCTTCAAATCCTTGCTCAAAGCCCACCTCTTCAATGTTGCCTTTGGCACCTAACCTTTATACCTTTCAGGAAATCTAGACTGCCCCTTCTTGATTGACTGTACACTTGTCCTTTAGATTGTAAGCTCTTTGAGCAGGGACTGTCCTTCTATGTTAAACTGTACAGCGCTGCGTAACCCTAGTAGCGCTTTAGAAATGTTAAATAGTAGTAGTAGTTCTTTCAGGGCCGTTTTGCAGGTAGATGATGGCTCATGCCTTGTAGCCTTTGACTTTTTTTTTTTTTGTACCCTGCGCTTTCCCACTCATGGCAGGCTCAATGTGGCTTAGGTACTTATTTGTACCTGGGGCAATGGAGGGTTAAGTGAGTTGCCCAGAGTTACAAGGAGCTGCCTGTGCCTGCAGTGGGAATCCAACCCAGTTCCCCAGGACCAAAGTCCACCACTCTACTAGGCCACTCCTCCACTCCTTCATATGGCCCAACTGCTTTTCACAGCACTGCCTATCTTGTCTTGTATTCATAAAGCATCAACTGAACCTAATGAGAAAGTGTCTACTTCCAATCATAACGCCTGCACAATATATACATTGTACTTCAAGGGCATGAAACCTACCATTTCCTTTATTCCTATCGTGCCATTCCACTAGGTGACCTATGGAACAGTGGGGTACTTAAACTAGCATGAAACATCATTACAGCAGACCTCCAGCCAGAGGGGAAAAGAACAGTTGATTCCTGGGGGGGGGGGGGGGGGGGGCTGATGCAAGCGATTATCTGAAATGGATGGAAATCTCGAGGGGAAATAAGAGTGCACTTACACCACTGCTAGCTGTGCTGATTTTATTCTGAGACATGTTACTCCGGGCTTTGATGTTTCATTGATTTCCATATACACATGCCTTCCTGCCCAGATACCACTGATGCCAGTACAGTTTGAAGGGAGAAGTAGCAGCAAAATGGTTATGGTCTTTGATACGTTAAAAACAAACAAAAAAAAAAACACTTCCAAGATTAGAGGTGATTCAGGAATAGGAAAAACAGTGAGAAGCACAAACCCAAGGAAAGGGAATGGGACTTATATACCGCCTTTCTGTGGTTTTTACCAACTACATTCAAAGCGCTTTACATATTATATACAGGTACTTATTTGTACCTGGGACAAGAAGTGACTTGACTTAGAATTAAGACTGCTTAGAATTTTTTCAGCAGCAAGCTAAGTACCCATGAAGTTGAGAATTGATTAAAATTGGAAAATATAAGTGGGTTACTCAATAGAGGTTTTTGAGCCAATGATGATCGGGCGGTGCTCCCTAACATTGTTTCACAACACAAGGAGCCCACGCCAGGATTGAGGCTTTTCCTCTATAATTTAAATATAATTCATATTTGACGTTATCTATTTTTATGTAGGAGTCTATGATTATATGATTTATGATAGATTTGACTGCCTATTGCTCCAGTGTTGACAATAAGTGACTTGCCCAGAGTCACAAGGAGCTATATTTGTGAGTGATATTGCAGAAGGGTTAGAAAGAAAAGTATGTCTTTTTGCAGATAACATGAAGACCAGCCACAGCGTAGACACCCTGGAAGGAGTGAAAAGTGTGAGAAGGGATCTCACACTTGGGCTAACGCTTGGTAGTTAAGCTTCAATGTGCATTTGGGGTGCAGAAAGCCAAAGGAGCTGTATGCGATAACGCACAGAGCAGGAAAGTGGTGAAACAATGTGGCAAGGCAGTAGCCAAGCCAGAAGGATGCTTGGCCACATAGGAGCAAAACCGGCTGAAAAAAGGAGGTGATAATACCCCTGTACAAGTTAAACATAACATAACATAGTAGATGACGGCAGAAAAAGACCTGCACGGTCCATCCAGTCTGCCCAACAAGACAACTCATGTGTGCTACTTTTGTGTATACCCTACTTTGATTTGTACCTGTGCTCTTCAGGGCACAGACCGTATAAGTCTGCCCACCACCAGCCCCGCCTCCCAACCACCGGCTCTGGCACAGACCATATAAGTCTGCCCAGCACTATCCTCGCCTCCCAACCACCAGCCCCACCTCCCAACCACCAGCCCCGCCTCCCAACCACCGGCTCTGGCACAGACTGTAGAAGTCTGCCCAGCACTATCCCCGCCTCCCAACCACAGCCCCACCTCCCAACCACCGGCTCTGGCACAGACTGTAGAAGTCTGCCCAGCACTATCCCCGCCTCCCAACCACCAGCCCCACCTCCCAACCACCAGCTCTGGCACAGACCGTAGAAGTCTGCCCAGCGCTATCCCTGCCTCCCAACCTCCAGTCCCGCCTCCCACTGGAAAGTTATCAGTAGGATTTCTAATTGATTTCAATGATTGTTAGTGAATCTGCGTTTGGAGTACTGTGTTCAGTTAGTTATAAAGGTTTTGTACCATTATTCTCCGAGGACAAGCAGGCTGCTTCAGGGGCGTAGCCAGACCTCACTGGGAGGGGGGGGCAGAGCCCGAGGTTGGGGGCACTGTTTAGCCGCCCCCCCCCCCCCCCCCGCCACTGCCCCCCCATCCGCCGCCGCATTGGACCCACCTGCCGATGACCCCCTTGAACCCCCTCCCGCCACCAACCCTCCTCCGCCGTCGCCGCATCAGATACCTCGTTTGCTGCAGCCGAAGAGAGTCTTCTTCAGTTCAGCGCCAGAGTAGCGCCTTCGTTCAACGAAGTTCCTGTTGTGATCAGCTGGTTCTGACGCCTTACGTCCTGCACGATGCTTTATGAACACAAGACAAGATAGGCAGTGCTGTGAAAAGCAGTTGGGCCATATGAAGGAGTGGAGGAGTGGCCTAGTGGTTAGAGTGGTGGACTTTGGTCCTGGGGAACTGCCTGTCTCTGTCCTTATGTTCCACCTACTGAAGCTGCCATCAATGACCACTCCAGCCTATCCGAATACATCTTGTCATTTGAGGGGACCCAGACTGTAAAAGTCTGCCCAGCACTGTCCTTGGTTCCAGCTACTGAAGTTACCATTGAAGCCCTTTCCAGCCTATCCTAAACTTATGTTTGTTTGTTTTTATTTATTTATTTGTTACGTTTGTATCCCACATTTTCCCACCTATTCGCAGGCTCAATGTGGCTTACATAGTACCGTAAAGGCGTTCGCCAAGTCCGGTAGAGAACAAATACAAGGTTATATTGTGGTCGAATAAGGTCGGTGTGTTTCAGGCACCATGAGGGTCGAAGGGAGGGAAGGTTGTATAGTGTCCAGTATGATCGTTGGTTTTGCTGTGTTGCCGGGTGTGGGGATTTACGTTGGATCGGTAGGGTAAGCCTTTTTGAACAGGTTGGTTTTTGGTGATTTCCTGAAGTTTTATACCATCTATTTTCTAAGCAGAGTTCCTCTGTGTTCATCCTATGCCTTTTTGAATTCCATCACTATTTTTGTCTACCACCTCCCTCGGGAGGGCATTCCAAGCATTGACCACCCTCTCCGTGAGAAAGAATTTCCTGGCCGTACCTGATTGTCTTCATCTGCTGTCATTTACTATGTTGATTTCTTGACGGCTGTGGTGGTGTGTCTACTTTTGATTATTTTGAGGGCTAAATTTATTATTATTATTATTACAATCCTGAGAGGCAGTATTCAGCCTTTACATTTCTCCTTAAGAAAACTCTCAAATTAAAGCTGATCTATGATAGTATTTTCTTAGATCTGCTTAGGCAAAACTGGAGCTGGGACAGCAGCCCGATCTTATCAGAAAAGTCTTTTAGCACGTGGGCAAGCTTACAGCCCTGGTGCTCAGGATGGACATGGTGGGAGAATAGTGGAGCAATAACCTATCTGTCTGCCCCCACCCGACCGTATGGTGAGAAGGTGCCTCTGAAGAGACTCGTTTACGCAGAATCTAAGAAACCAAATGATGCATGCAACGCAGTCATGGAGAAATACAAAGATGTCAGAGATAAGATTTGCTAAAGCTGAGACAGAACATGAAAGGCTTTCACAAAGAATCAGCAAGAACAACAGCATAAAAGCCAGGCAAATTGGGGAAAACATCAACAAAATATGTTGTATCTGCCATTAGGCAAAAGCTGAATCCTGTGAACTGGCAGCAAAATCTTGGAGTTCTACTCATTGTTCTCTCTGTTATTTGTTTTAATGTCATTACTGTTTTGGAACTAATTTCTGTTATTTTAATAGTTGAGCAAATGAAATGATCTTGAATCTGAACTTTGTGCCCAGAATCACAGACCGCTGGGAAAAGTTGCTGTTACACTCTTCCCCCCCTCCTCCGAATCTCCTCCCTTTAGCCCTTAAAGGTGATGTCATATATCCCTTGTATACCGCCAACTCCCACCCTCGGTGGTTCAAAGCGGTTAACAAAATTAAAACGTTAGTGAAACAGAATTAAGCATAACATTTTTAAAAATAAGAACATCTTGAGTTCTTTCCTCAAAGAGCTGTAAGAGGAAATTGCAGGTAAGACGATGGGTAATGAAAGCTAAAACGTGAGAACTAACCCCCCCCCCCCCCCCCCCCCCCCCCCCCCCCCCCCCCCCATTTACAAAGCCATGATGCTGACAGGCTGTGTCGGCATTACCGCACCAGCAGCCGATAGTGTGGCTTTGTAAACAGGACGGTAAAAGAATTCTCTAAAATTTTCTTATACCTGACAAAAGAAGCAAAAAAAAGGACGTCTAGATGTAGAAGATTTCCTATCAAGAGGGAAAACAACTAAATTTAACAAACTGGTGACAATCCGTTGAACATTTTAAACACAAAACAGGCAAGTTTAAAATAAGGTGAAAATGAAGGGTTAATAAGCAAGTTGTAGGTAACGTGGAGGGGCATTTTCAATATGACATCTAAGTCCAACTTTGGACGTCCAAAATCAGAACAGGAAAGAAGGTCGTTTTCGAAAAAGAAAAATGTCTATCTTTTTTTTTTTTTTTTTCAAAAATACTATTTTGAACAAGGTTTTGCACTTTAGACGTTTTGTTTTTTGGTCCGTTTTTGGGACAAAAATAAATAAGTGCAAAATGTAGAAAATCAAGGCATTGAGATGTAGGAGGAGCCAGAATTTTTAGCAGACTGGTGCCCTAGACATCACAGGAGAGCGATGGGGCACCCTAGGGGGCACTTCTGTGCATTTCATAAAAATGCTCCCAGGTACACATCTCACCTTTGCTCCCTTATCTTGTCCTCAGAGCCCTCCAAAACACACTGTCCACCACTACAATAGCCCTTATGGGTGGAGGGGGCACCTATATTTTATTTATTTTTATTTATTGCATTTGTATCCCACATTTTCCTACCTCTTTGCGGGCTCAATGTGGCTTACAATACATCATGATCAGTGGAAAAATAATAGAGAATAGACATTTAGTGTTACAGAAGGATCTCGGGCAATATGATAAAAGGGAAAAAAAAACGTAATCATAGTGTATCAAGAAGGATTTTGGGTAACATGATAATGATGAAACATGATATTAGTATAGCAAGTAGATATATGTGGGTACAGTAGGGTTTTGGTGATTTTGGGAGGGGTCAAAGTATCCACCACAAGCGTAAGAGGTAGAGGGAGATAAGGGCCTGAGTCCCCCACTCCATATTGCACTGCACTGACCACTACACTATTCCAGGGACCTGAATGCTGCTCTAATAGACCTAACATCAGAAACTGTCATAGAAGCTGGTAAGTCCTGTTCAAACTTGCCAGGGTTGCGGTTAATCCGCCGAATTGGGTGGCTTTTCGGAAACGGTTGCGGGGATTTTTTGCGGGTTTTTGAACAGCCGCGGTGCGGGATTGGGTGGGTTGTCGCGGCCGCCGATTGGCCGGTTTTCCCGCTGCTGGGGCTTCTATTGGTCCAATTTGGTCCAATAGAAGCCTTTCAAGGGCGGGGTTGATGTCAGGGGTGACGTCGGGGCGGGGCTAGTGATGCAGGAGGCGGGGTAGTGACACGGGAGGCGGGGTTAGGTGACGCGGGGTTCGGTGATGCGGGAGATGGGGGTTGGCTGCGGGCGGTTTTACGGCTGGTTTTGGGCTGGGAAAATTTTTCCCAGCTGGCAACCTTGGTCCTGTTTTTATTCACATTTTTGTGGAATGGGAGGGGGTCAGTGACCACTGAGGGGGTATTGGGGTGTCATCCCTGATTCCCTCCATAGGTAATTTAGTGCATATATTTGTGTTATAAAAAGAGGTCTAGCTCAAAACATCTTAGTTTTAGTTTAGTTTTGTAATGTCTGTCTTAGGAATGCCCAAATCCCGGCCTTAACAAACACCCCTGACACGCCCCTTTGAAATTTGGACACACTGCGAACAGCATAGAAAAACATCTGAAAATGCTGCTTTATGCCACTTTTTAGATGTTTTTCTCTTTCAAAAATGAGCCCCATAGTAACGTATAGTAAGTGACGGCAGATAAAGACCTGAATGGTCCGTCCAGTCTGCCTAACAGTCACATTCATCCTCATTTCAAGATTTAAATCAACAATGAACATGATATTAAATACTTGATCATGGTCTTTCTTTGGTGTTTCTGGGACATAGACCGTAGAAGTCCGACATCAGTTGATACGTTAAGTCAACCCAAGCTTTCCAGAGTTTCTCCATGGATAAGCAAGATGACTCGGTCACATCCTATGGCACTCATGGATGGAAATTGCTCTCTCAGAGCGCAGAGAGAACTTTTGACAAGGTTTCACTGAATATGAACGTGCAGCCACCATCCCAGCAATAGGCCACACCCTGCCTCATTCTCTTTTATCCACCAGATCTAATGGAGAGATATTCTGCCTTCATTAGTTCAGTCCTTCTGAAACTGTGAAAGAAACTTTCTCCCTCCGCTGTCTCAGCTGCCTGCACCTCACTTTGGACACAGGCTTAGGCTGTCCATTCTTGCACGTTTAGCAGTACCGCATGCTTCAGTGACCTCAGCAAGCGTCAGCACTGACTCTCCACTTCGTCTGCTAAAAATGTACTGGGGATTTAAAAAGTAGGGAAGACACTTTTGTGTGGAATTAATTGGGCCAGGAAAAGCAGTCCAGCTTGGTGACAGTGAGTATGTGACCTGAGAGGGTATAGTACGAGTGAAGGGCCAGTTTGATGACACTGATTGTAGGACGCATGTTTTCAAATTGACTTATGTGGGATTTTTTTTAAAATAGCCCAAATGAAATCAAATTCTACCTCCTCCCTCTTACCCCTTGTCTACTACTACCACCATAAGACTATAGTACTGGGGAAGTTTAGCTGGGGGGGGGGGAGGGGAAGGGGACTCGTGAGTGTGAGACTGGTGAGGCTACAGCACCAGGGAGTGTTCAGCTTGGTGGCATTGTGCATAAATTATTGAGTCTGTGGGACTCATGAAGCTGTCTGAAAGTCTGGACAGTCTGCCATGGTGCCATCCAATAACTGCCAGGGTGGTCCAGGAGCGGAGTTCGGTTAGTGACGATTTGCTGTTCATTAACCAAGTGCCCGGATAAAGTTAGGATATTCTTTTTGCTGTTCTAACCTTATCAGATATTCAATGCCTGTAGTTCAGATTAGCATTGGATATCTCAGTGAAATTGTGCCTGCACTGATCAGCGCCTTAAAAATTATCAACTGCTCTGGGGTTATGTACACAGCACTGTACAGAGATTCATAACAAACACAGCCCTGTTCCTTGGAGCTTAACATCTAGTCAAGACACACAACAGACTGGAGGACCCAGGGCGTCTTTTACTAATGAGCACTCGCGCGCCTTAGTAAAAGACCCTATGAAGAAAGACTAAGGAGGCTAGAAGAGACGGCTGAGGGGAGACATGATAGAGGTATATAAAATAATGAGTGGAGTGGAACAGGTGGATGTGAAGCGTCTGTTCACACTTTCCAAAAATACTAGGACTAGGGGGCATGCGATGAAACTACAGTGTAGTAAATTTAAAACAAATCGGAGAAAATTTTTCTTCACCCAACGTATAATTAAACTCTGGAATTCGTTGCCGGAGAACGTGGTGAAGGCGGTTAGCTTGACAGAGTTTAAAAAGGGGTTAGACAGTTTCCTAAAGGACAAGTCCATAAATCACTACTAAATGGACTTGGGAAAAATCCACAATTCCAGGAATAACATGTATAGAATGTTTGTACGTTTGGGAAGCTCGCCAGGTGCCCTTGGCCTGGATTGGCCGCTGTCGTGGACAGGATGCTGGGCTCGATGGACCCTTGGTCTTTTCCCAGTGTGGCATTACTTATGTACTTATAATTAAGTAGACCTAGGATTATAGGTGGGATGATCTGGCCTCTTTAGCAGAATTCAATTGACACCAATGAGGTCTCAAGATAGTGTAGAAGGAAGGAGAGACTTTAATGTTTGAGGAACACTACAGGTAGAGCCAGACTCAGTCCTCTACAATACTAAATAATCCACTTGGAAACAAATTAAGGGCTGAGCAACGAAAGACAGACTGAAGCTGAAAATAGCACCTAACAATGGCAGCAAACATTTATTTATATGTAGTTGATAGCTGAGAGGGAATTACATTCAGGTACGGCATGCATGCGGTTTCGCTATCCAAAAAGCAAGTTGACTTGTCTGTAAGCAGAAGGACTTCTGTAGTCGTCCCAGTCAAGGCTCAGTCTATTGCAGTGTTTCTCAATCCCCAGCCAGTCAGGTTTTCAGGATATCTACAATAACTATGCAAATCTAGCTCATGTCTATTCATTGTGGATATCCTGGAAACCCAGCTGGTCCTCTGAAGCACAGTTCCTGTCTCCTGCAATTTGGCAACCTTCTGCTTCAAATACACTCAGCCCAGAGAAGCCCCAGGGTAAATGTGCTATTCAGATTACATTTCTGTTATGCAGTGTTTCAGGTTTAGTGCACTAAAAGTGTATTGATTGATTCAACACCTTTTATTCCCAGGGAATCAGTTTCCCTTTCCAATCTTCCCTTTCACCGTGGAGAGAGAGTTCTAACTGCATCCATGGGTGTCTTTACCATTTGCAGCTCAGTGTAGATTTCCACCTATAGCCTAGATGTAGCTCTTTTTTTAAGTTGCCAGTGAGGGAAGAAGTTATTGCATTCCTTCATCCAGTGATCAGTCCTCACAGTTTATGTAAATTTACATTGTAAAATAGCAAATGGCTTCCAGCATCAGCCTGCGGGAAGTAGGAATTGGAGCTTATTAGGGAATGTGCTGGGTTTCTATTTGCTAAGTGGGAGGGAGACAGAACACAGTCCTGAGTGATGAATTCTTTCTCTTTTCTCTATTTCCACATTACCCGTCTACTCAAGCTACCAATCTGCCATCTATATATTATCTCCAGCTACAATCTACCTGCTCTCATTGATCTATTATTGATCGCTTTGTGTCTCTGTGCATGTATGACTAGATTATGATATACACTTATAACAACTTTCCCAGAAACCATAAGTTCTACCGTACAATGCTGCATTAGCTTAAAAGTCATGACCTCATACACCACACAAAGTACTGGCATTTTCAACAAAGTTTGACCAAGTGCAAAGGAAAGAAAAATACTTTTGTTCACTAATCTTTACTATTTTACTAGCCTAACTTTCTCCATTTCTTGACTGGTTTTAGGAGGTTAACTACCTCTTTCTCAGGTCAGGGCAACAGATGGTGTTGCCTGGACATTTTCAATAATATTTATTAATTGTCAGGTTCAAGAAGGCGAGCCTCTAGGACCACGGCGGGGCTCCCTCCAGAGGTTGGGAAGTTGCTCACGGACAGCTGAAGAGTCATGGCTGGACTAGGTGAGGCAGAGCCTGACATTTGGGGCATGCCTGGAGAACCAGGATCCAGGATGACTCTGAAATGAGCCCTTGAGGGCAGGCCTGGCAGACCAGGGCCAGGGACGGCTCTGAAAACAGTCCTTAGGGACAAGCCTGGTGGACCAGGACCTGGGATGCTGAGGCAGGACCTCCACAAACAATGCGACTTGTTGCAGAAGCAAGGAAGCTGGCTACAGGGCACCTCAAATAGTCGGTGCAGGTGACATCAATGGGAGTCGCTCAAGACCGTGGGACCAGAGAAGCCGTTTGTGTGCCTAGGGGTGGCCCAAAGCAGGCAGAGCTAGAGGCATGGGGGAACCATCTTCAGGAAAATGTGCCAGGTGCTGTTGGAAGGAGGCCCGCCCACGGTCCAACACGGTGGTGGTGGGGTTGAGGCCCCCCCTGAAGACGCTGCCAGGAAGAGTGGGTGAGTCGAGGGGGGGTCTAGGCAGGGTGAGGGCCATGATATTAATCATTTCTATAATGGTTATGGGCCATACACAGCACTAAAGAGAGTCACATAATAGAAGAACCCTACTCCTTGGAGAGTAAAGTCAAGGAAACAGATAAAGACCCACAAACAAAATAATAAAGAAAGAAATGGGGGTCATTTTTAAAGCACTTATAGACTTATAAAGTTCCATAGCTTGTTATGTACCTTTGTAAATCTAAGTGCTTTGAAAACACACCTCAGCGTCTTAAGCCAGGGGTGTTATAGGCGAGTTTGAGAGGAAGTGAGAAAAAGTATAAGAATGGATCACAGGTTGCAATTCAGCAGTGATGGGACCTGACATTGTACTATGTTTCCTCAGGTAATGACATTTATCTCCTCGTTCTGCTGTGACTTGATGAAGGGAGTGAGCTAGTCAAGAAATTTAATCAATTAGATTAATAAAAAGGTCTCACTCTATGAAATCCCTTATTTCTGCATATTCTAGTGGACTGACAAAGCAAGGAAATGATTAAACATAATCTATTTGTGTATATCACGTATCAAATGCACACACAAGTTGAGTAACATAGTAACATACAAAGTACATGACGACAGGTAAAAGACCTGTACGGCCCATCCAGTCTGCCCAATAAGATAAACTCATTTTACATGGTATGTGATACTTTATACCTGAGTTTGATTTGTCCTTGTCATTCTCAGGGCACAGACCGTAGAAGTCTGCCCAGTACTGTTCTTTACTAAAAGTTCTGAAGATTCTGGAATCCCAATTAGTAGCAACATTCCATGTAGAACCCCAAAGAGTAACATAGTAACATATAATAACATAGTAAATGACGGCAGATAAAGACCTTACAGTCCATCCAGTAAGCCCAACAAAATAAACTCATTTTACATGGTATGTGGTACTTTATACCCGAGTTTGATTTGTCCTTGCCATTCTCCGGGCACAGACCGTAGAAGTCTGTCCAGCACTGTTCTTGTACTAAAAGTTCTGAAGGTTCTGGAATCCTAAAGAGTTAAAAGATTCCGGAATCCCAATTAGTAGCAACATTCCATGTAGAACCCCAAAGAGAAACGTGGAGGGGCATAATTGAACGAAAATGTCTATCCCCATGGGCGTTTATCTCCAAGAACGGGACCGTGAAGGGGCGGACCGAACCGTATTTTCGAAAAAAATAGACGTCCATGTTTTATTCGACAATTTGTGAGCTGGGCGTTTTTGTTTTTCAGCGATAATGGAAAATGAAAGCTCCCAGCTCAAAAATGAATAAATCCAAGGCATTTGTTCGTGGGAGGGGCCAGGATTCGTAGTGCACTGGTCCCCCTCACATGCCAGGACACCAACCGGGCACCCTAGGGGGCACTTTTATAAAAACAAAAAAAAAGGTAAAAGAGCTCCCAGGTGCATAGCACCCTTCCCTTGTGTGTTGAGCCCCCCAAATCCCCCTCAAAACCCACTGCCCACAAGTCTACACCATTATTATAGCCCTAAGGGGTGAAGGGGGGCACCTACATGTGGGTACAGTGGGTTTGGAGGGTTGGACGACTAATAAGCATTAAGCAGCACAATTGTAACAGGTAGGGGGGGATGGGCCTGGGTCCACCTGCCTGAAGTCCACTGCACCCCCTAACAACTGCTCCAGGGACCTGCATACTGCTGCCAGGGAGGTGGGTATGACATTTGAGGGTGAAAATAAAAAGTTGTAAAACATCATTTTTTGTGGTGGGAGGGGGTTAGTGACCACTGGGGAAGTCAGGTGAGGTCATCCCCGATTCCCTCTGGGGGTAATCTGGTCATTTAGGGCACTTTTTGGGGCCTTATTCGTGAAAAAACAGGGTCCAGGAAAAGTGCCCTAAATTCTAGCTACAAACGCATACTTCTTTTCCATTATCGGCGAAAGGCGCCCATCTCTCCTCGGCCGATAACCACGCCCCAGTTCCACCTTCGCCACGCCTCCGACATGCCCCCGTCAACTTTGTACGCTTCCGCGATGGAGTGCAGTTGAAAACGTCCAAAATCGGCTTTCCATTATACCGATTTATTCGTTTTTGTGAGATAAACGTCTATCTCCCGATTTGAGTCGCAATATAGGCGTTTTTCTTTTTCAATTATAAGCTGGATAGTAACATATAGTAACATAGTAAATGATGGCAGATAAAGACCTTACAGTCCATCCAGTCTGCCCAACAAGATCAACTCATTTTACATGGTATGTGATACTTTATATGTATACTCGAGGTACATCTCTTCCCAGATGCAGAAAAAAGTGAGTCCTTGTTAGTATAATGTTAGCTGAGTACTCAGTAGCATGTGAAACATGGAAATCCTGCAGCTCACTGGTCCATAGAGTCTGTGTGTCTGCAGCCCTTGCATTCCCCTTTAATATCCAGCAGCTCCAGTGTTCCACCCTCTCCATCTCCCAGGACTGGGTGACATTTAGGAAAGTTAATCAAAGTTTCTGCTCTATTGGAAATCATTCAGAACAAGGAATCACATTGCAGAGGGAGAGAAAGAGGGCAACCGACCATGCACATGGCCAATGGACATTTGCCTCTGAAAGAGAAATGCTTAGATCTGGATTTTATTTGAGACGTAATTATTTACCTATTCCAAATTCAGGCTGCAGGCAAGTTCCAAGCATGTACACGAGCTTCTGAAGGCTTTTCAGATCCAGGAAGAGTGCTCTGTAAAAACTGTATAAGGACTGAATAGACTATTTAAATGATTGAATTGCATTTGAGTAACATTAAACAGCCTGAATGATTCAAGTAGAATATGACCAGAGTGAAAACTTTTGATTGAGACCTTCCATTAACAAAGGCTCTTTCCTTATTGCTGAGTCACTCATTATCCCTCTGTGACTAAGTGGAATGTTAACCTCTTTATGTTTCAAGTCGGACTGCATTAAGCATAATGGTAGAAGTCTTAAATAGGCATGACTGAAAGGGTTAACAACTGGAGAAGCAGTGATCCCAAATTTCTGCAAATTTCTGCAAATAAATTGACTAATGAGCTTGGAAACATCAAGAATTAGTTATTGATGTTAATTGGCAGTCTTAAAAATTTGCATGTGCGTCTTATTGCGCGCTGTTCCATAAAGCACGCTACCTAACCTCGGTCACACGTATCTGAAAAGTGGGTGTGGGCAGGAGCATGGCGAGGGCATTCCAAAAAGTTGCACGTGGGTTTATAGAATTCGCCTGAAGTGCACCTAAGTTGGGTTCTGGCACTTATAACTGCTTTTAGCAGGCGCTTTTAGCAGGCGTAAGTGCAGCACCCAAAATGTAGGTGCAGAATCCGCACTGAAAGCTATTCTATGAAAAGCGTGTTTGACGCAGGATCCATGCTGAATGCTAGTCTATAAAGGGCGTGTTTGACGCGGGATCCACCCTGAACGCTAGTCTATAAAGGGCATGTTCGGTATGGGATCCACGCTGAACGCTAGTCTATAAAGGGTGTTCTTCCTTTATAGAACAGAGCTTAGCGCTCAGGGTTCTTGGCATCATTTATTGAATTCCTTCCTGTGTATGAAAAGGAATATCAAATTAATCAGTGTCTTTTTGGGGTGAGGCATTCAAATGGGGTTAGTTTTGTGCATATGTATTCAAAACACAAAAACCTTTGCTTACCCTGCCTCTGGGGGGGGGGGGGGGGAGGGACTCCAATGTATATAAAGAGAAAGATTATTAGTACACAATTATTACTAAACTAAAATACGAGAAAAGGAGAAGTACAGACCCTTACAGTGTAAAAACACAGCTTTTCACTTTCAATCGTTATTCTATTCTGTTCTAGTCTTTATATTTCTTGGTTACCTAATCCCCAATATTTAGGTTCTAAGTGGCATCCATCATACACCAGGAACTACAGGATTAAAACAAAATCAAATATTAAAATGAAATGTCATTATGATTAGCATAATACTTTGCAAAATAAAAAGTTTTCATAGCCAGACAAAAGCTCATAAAGAAGAAATTTGTTTCCAATATAAAGGGAAAAAAGTGTTCCAGAGCTCAGTTGTTTGGAATTGGAAAGAGGAGTCAAAAATTTGTTTAAATCAAATTTCTCTACTAGACGTAGATTCGAGTAAACAATGATGCCGACTCCATGACTGTTTAGATGCAAGTAAAGGTAAAGAGCGTGAAAAAAACCCTGGGCTGAAACCTTAAAAATTATACAAGACACTTTAAAGAAACCTGAGCTTGAATTGCAACCAATGTAACCTGTCCAGTAGTGGAGTCATTATCATATTTCTTCCCTCCATTCTGCAATAACTACAGTCAGCACATCACCCTTCCAGAGACTCCCAAATACAAAGCATTACCCAGAGCTGAAATGATGCTCCCCAAAATACAATCTGATAAAACATAAATGCCTCAGTTACAGAAATACAATCCCAAATCATTTCTTTTCACTGGTGGCTGCATTGTGAGAGCAAAATCTAAGACAATCCTTCCATCAACTGAAATTCTTTTCACTTCTTTTAGCCTAGTAATTATCATGTTTGGACTAATGATCTGTGTCTTTATAACAAGTTCTTGCTTTGGACCCCAGGATAAGCAGAGGTCGATGTCCTTTGAATAGCCATCGATCCTTTGCCTTAAGCAGATTTTCCGGTTAGTTTTGCACACACCGTGACAACAATAAACCTCTCTCCTAAGCCAGGGTTTCATGTTAGATATGAGCTCACTGTCCTACATTTACTGATACATAGTAGATGATGGCAGAAAAAGACCTGCACGGTCCATCCAGTCTGCCCAACAAGACAACTCATATGTGCTACTTTTTGTGTATACCCTACTTTGATTTGTACCTGTGCTCTTCAGGGCACAGACCGTATAAGTCTGCCCAGCACTAGCCCCGCCTCCCACCACCGGCTCTGGCATAGACTGTATAAGTCTGCCCCGCACTATCCCCGCCTCCCAACCTCCAGCCCCGCCTCCCACTACAGGCTCTTCTTAATACCTGAATATTACTACACATAAATATCAAAAGCAAATTAATGATAGATGTGTAGATGGCTGCACTTATCAACCCAGCCATGTTAGGCCTAGTCTAGGTGAAGTTACAAACGATTTATAGTTCCGGCCTGAAGGGAGCACATGAGCAGGCCACTGCATGTATGAATCTGCTCCCTGGAGATACTATCTAACTAGCTTAATACTAGGCAAAGAGTTCCAGAGCTTAAATATTTTTTTCATTCAACGAATAGTTAAGTTCTGGAACTCTTTGCCGGAGAAGGTGGTAACAGCGGTTAGCGTATCTGGGTTTAAAAAAGGTTTGGACGAATTCCTGGAGGAAAAGTCCATAGTCTGCTATTGAAACAGACATGGGAAGCAACTGCTTGCCCTGGGATTTGTTGTATGGATTGTTGCTACTCTGAGATTCTGCATGGAATCTTGTCACTCTTCAGGATTCCAGAATCTTGCTATTCTTTGGGGTTCTGCATGGAATGTTGCTACTCTTTGAGATTCTGCATGGAATTTTGTCTAGGATTCCAGAATCTTGCAATTCTTTGGGGTTCTACATGGAAACTTGTCACTCTTTGGGATTCTACATGGAATCTTGTCACTCTTCAGGATTCCAGAATCTTGCTATTCTTTGGGGTTCTGCATGGAATGTTGCTACTCTTTGAGATTCTGCATAGAAGTTTATCAGTCTTTAGGATTCCAGAATCTTGTTATTCTTTGGGGTTCTACATGGAATGTTGCTACTCTTTCAGATTCTACATGGAATCTTTAGGATTCTTTAGGGTTCCAGAATCTTGCTATTCTTTAGGGTTCTACATGGAATGTTGCTACTCTTTGAGATTCTGCATGGAATTTTGTCAGTCTTTAGGATTCCAGAATCATGCTGTTCTTTGGGGTTCTACATGGAATGTTGCCACGATTTGGGTTCCTTCCAGGTACTTATGACCTGCCTTGGCCACTGTTTGGAAAACAGGACACTGAGCTAGATGGACCATCGGTCTGACCCAGTATGGATACTCTTATGTTCTTATGTGTGAGGATAGCAGGAGGCAGCAGTGAGCACATTACATGATTCTGCTGAACACATACTGTAGTAACTGAAGCGCCAGTGTATAAATTAACATGATTTGCCATCGCTGCCTCTGAATACTGATTGACCCCCCACGTTTTCCCCGCATATTGGAGATTATTTGGGGAGTGGTAGGAGAAGAATCAGAATATTGTAATATCCATGAGGAGACATCAGTAGCAGAGGGTGGGGGAGGAGAGCTTGATGAATGGGAATAAGCAGAGGTTCAATGTCCTCACTAATTTTCACTATTCCTTTAAAACAGAGAGAACAGGGCCAGCAGCAGTGGCGTAGCCACAGGTGGGCTTGGGTGGGCTGGGGGCCCACCCACTTAGGGTTCAGGCCCACCAAACAGTAGCACACGTTTAGCGGTAGCTGGTGGGGATCCCAAGCTCTGCCAGCTGACTTCCCCCTGATGGTAACGAAAACGCTGCTCTCCACGATACTTGCATCTGCACATGCTCAGTTTTCAGCACACACCTGCTGCAGACTGCCAAGGTGGAAAGAAGCGTTTTCCCACTAGCTGAGATTTTTTTTTGGTGGTGGCGGGGGGAGAACACTTGAAGGATCTTTTGCTAAGGTGCGCTAACATTTTTGGTGCACGCTAAAATTGTGGGCGCACAACGTTACAGACGCCAATACACTCCTATGGATGTCTCTAACATTTAGCATGCCCACAATTTTAACGTAGTAAAAGATGCCCTTGGTGCCCACCCATTTCTTGCCTAGGCCCACCCAAAATCTGTTGTCTGGCTATGCCCCTGGCCAGCAGCAAGGCACACTTTCCTGGAGCACTAGAGCACCAATACCGCACCTATGACAATCAGACAAGCAACAGGAGAATCTGCTCCCAACTGGTGTAAGAGACAAAGAGGCATATTTTCAAAGCACTTTGGGAGGCTAAGTTCCATAGGTTTCTATGGAACTTTGGGAGGCTAAGTGCTTTGAAAATAAGCCTCAAAGGGTTGGGATTGCAGGACACACTCCTTTATAGTCTGGGCAGAAAAAAGAGTTCAGGAATTGACTCCCCACCCACCCCCTCATCTGTTTATATTGCTGTATTGTGTTCTTTTTTTTTTAAGGATTATCTTGTAAAATAGCCAAACTGGTCTGACTGGGACCAATTATTACTGAGGATATGGCTGAATGCAAAGAAGTCTCCCAGACCTGAAGTTACACTGTCTCATTTAAGAGGAGAAAAGAAAGCAGAAAATTGTTATATGGACCGTAGATCATTCGTTTGTATACTGGGCCAGAAAAAGGGAGGCAGCGAAAGCAGCTGGCAAGGCATTAGGTGGGGTAAGATGGGAAAAAGCAGTGGTGAGATGGATGAAAGACTGGGAAATAAAAGGGGATCTACTCATCCCTAGGTTCTGGCATTCAGCCAGAAAGCAATTCCAGCTGGACATTAGATCATTATTTGTTTGGGAGAAAATGACCTGGTGTTGTGGAAAGGAATTGCTGGCGTTAAAAAAGGTACCAGAAACCCCAGAAGAGGAACGAAATGTTCTGCAGTGCAGAAAGTAGGTCCAAAGAAAAGCGGAACACACAACTTGGTTTAGACCAGATAGGGTCCGTCTCTTATACATAGGTCTGGACACTTTTGTCTTTGAAATGCAATCGGCAATTTAACAGAGCTCAGCAAAACTAGAATATCTGGACTGATGCATGTATTGCTTTAGTGCAAAATGACTCCCTAATTCTCAGACTGCAAATCATGTGCCTGGGGAAACTGAGGCCAAATTATGAAGCAAAGTTACACGTCGGCTTAGGCCATGAATACAGGTGGTTGAAGATGTGTTTAAAGAAAATTCAGAGGAACAGTGCAGCAGGGCTGTCCCATGACCTTGACGTGCAGCTGGGTGAGAGACAAATGTGGACCGTGATAATAAAGAAAATGTGCTGTATATTTCACTGTTTATTTCAAAATCTGAGGAACTTTGAAAGGGTAAACGTGAGGTGAGGGGGAAGAGTATATTATACACATAGTCAGTACAAGAAACCAATCACTCCCCCTCACTGCCTTCCTGTCAAGTTTTGCACTGCCCCTTCCAGAGCATTCGTCTATGTTCAATGTTGGGAATACTTCATTAAAAGTACTCTTCGGACATCTAGAAAGGTTTTTTGAAAATACTCTCCCTCTGACATTTTTAGATCAGATATTCACTACTACCCCTAAGATCGCTTTACTTCTTGAGAGAGAGAGGGAGAGAGAGAAACTCAGATGTAGGCAGTCTAACCAAATGAACTGTAGGTCCTACATTCACATTCTCCGATGAAATATCAGCACTCCTTCTCTTCCTCACTCTATCTGAATTCACAAGTCTCCTGTCAGACCTTCACCTACTATGCATGGAAGAGAGTTATCTAAAGAGGCGTCTTTTCCTAAGACAAATAGAGAAAGAGCCCAGATCAGATGTTTTGGCCTGCTCCCTCCGCTTCGTTTATCCACCTGTACATAGCCTATTGCAGGAATAGCAACTATGACTGTGAAAATCTCCTATATTTTGTGCACCAGTGGCAAGAAAACTAAATATAGGTATAAAGTTGAACTGTCACCTCATTTTAATGTAACACCAGTCTGTGCGTAGTAATAGAGTCAGCCTTCAGAAGGGCAAAGCGGTTAAGAACTCATTCAGGCATGTCATCAGGAAAAGATCCAGAGACTTTATATCAAATAGAAAGTTACGCTTAGCTCAAGGATAACTAATCATCAGCTGTATATTTGGTACAATATATACAATAGTTTCAGGCCTTTTCAGAACACCTGCCTCAGATGGAAAGATCTAGTTTTCTGGAGCAAAGAGCTGATGCAGACGAAAGCTGAGAAAACCTGATTAGATCCACTCACAACTCTTCTGCCTTGCCATAGGTCGCAGACAATTAGCTTGATTAAAGGTGTCAGTCCTTAAGGAAGATGTCCATGACTGCTTGCAGATGTACCATGTTCTAGAAAAATCTTGGTCATGAACATAAAACAGACTGCAGGTCTACATAAGGTCCATCAAGTCCAGCATCCTGTTTCCAACAGTGGCCAATCCAGGTCACAAGTACATGGCAAGATCCCAAAAAGGTTCAATACATTTTATGCTGCTAATTCTAGAAATAAGCAGTGGATTTTCCCCAAGTCAGTTTAATAATGGTTTATGGACTTTTCCTTTAGGAAGCTATCCAAACCTTTTTAAACCCTGCTAAGTTTATGGCACCATGGATTTGATAAATGAGAGCTACCAGAGAGGCAGTGGAGTGAACTTCATAAGTACATAAGTAATGCTACACTGGGAAAAGACCAAGGGTTCATCGAGCCCAGCATCCTGTCCACGACAGCGGCCAATCCAGGCCAAGGGCACCTGGCAAGCTTCCCAAACGTACAAACATTCTATACGTTATTCCTGGAATTGTGGATTTTTCCCAAGTCCATTTAGTAGTGGTTTATGGACTTGTCCTTTAGGAAACCATCTAACCCCTTTTTAAACTCTGTCAAGCTAACTGCCTTCACCACGTTCTCCAGCAATGAATTCCAGAGTTTAATTATGCGTTGGGTGAAGAAAAATGTTCTCCGATTTATTTTAAATTTACTACACTGTAGTTTAATCGCATGCCCCCTAGTCGTAGTATTTTTGGAAAGCGTGAACAGACGCTTCAATGGAAGAATTAGTGGGACTGAGGTGGAGAGAGTAGCAGCCCAACACTAGAATATAGAATTAGTGACCCTTTCTTGTACATTTCCTAAATGTACTCCCTAGTGAGGGGTTTAATTGTCACACCATGTTCTTGGTGTAGAAACTGGGTGGAAATCATAACTTCTTCTTCAGTTTCTTTTGAAGAAATATACTGCTGAGGTTTTACATGCATCATTTCTTCTCAATGTGGAAACACAAGCGCGTGAAACAGTTCTTCCTGAGGGAAACATTTCGCAACCTAATACAATCAATGGTACTAAGCCATTTAGACTACTGCAATGGAATTTATGCGGGATGCAAAGAACAAATCGTAAAGAAACTTCAGATAGCTCAAAACACGGCAGCCAGGCTCATCTTCGGGAAAACGCGATTTGAAAGTGCAAAACCCCTCCGCGACGAAAAACTACACTGGCTCCCGATCAAAGAATGCATTGCTTTCAAAATCTGCACTATCATTCACAAAATAATCTACAGTGAAGCCCCAGGATACATGACAGACTTGATCGACCTACCAACTAGAAACACATTTGAATCATCACGAACACTATCCAAGCTGCAAAGGACTCAAATACAAATCAAGTTATGCATCCAGTTGTTCCTACATAAGCACACAACTGTGGAACGCACTACCAAAAGCCTTAAAAACTACGTACGACCATCTACACTTCCGGAGAACACTAAAAACTTACCTGTTTAAAAAGGCATACCCTACCAATCCAACATAAATGCCTGATCTCTGCAAAAAAAAAAAAAAAAAAAAAAACTAATGGACGTAACCCAACCCTTCCGAGTACGATTCCCTTATGCGGCTATACCACATGAACATTATCTTACCACAACATCACCATGTATTTGTTCACACTGGAGTCTGCAATCGCCTCTCCGGTACTATGTAAGCCACATTGAGCCTGCAAATAGATGGGAAAATGTGGGATACAAATGTAACAAATAAATAAAGCAACCCTGACCTGAGGAGATAAAAAGGATGCAGTTGTACTGAGACTCATACTTTGGTTGGCCCCAAGAAGGTGAGACTATATATATTTTTTGAAAAGACGAAAATACCTACACAGATTATTATTATTTGTAACTTTTGTATCCCACATTTTCCCACCAATTTGCAGGCTCAATGTGGCTTACATTTGCCGTAATGGCAGTTGCCATTTCCGGGTAGCGGCATTACAAATGGTATTGCATTAAGGTGCATACATGGAACATAACATATATGGAACAGTTCATGTTATATATATATATATGTTAAAGAAGAATTTATTATAGTTCTGCATGAAGGTTCCTAAGTAATAAATTGGATTATAACATCAATTAGGTCATCGACTAAAGAGAAATCCTATTTGGTATGAGGTTTAAGGTGGTAGTGCTTGTTCATTACTAGCAGAAAGGTTAGGAATATTTATGTTAATTAAGTTACCTGGGTCAGCTTCAGAAAGTAATTAAAGCAGATTCAGGAAGCAGAAGCTAAACGTTCACCCAGAGAGCACACCTGGACAGTGACACAAAAGAGAAATGCAGCTTTCCTAGGGTTTACTTAAAGACTTTAATAATTTGGAGGGAGGGGTAAATGGCAACCCAGCACTGAAGATGGTACAGATCTGCAGTGTTGTATAAAGAACTAGGTCAAAGTACTTAAGGACAAGTAAAAATAAATGTATATTTTAATACTTAAGTAAGGCCACTGTTACAAGAGTGCGCTAACGTTTTTAGCTTGTACTAACCATGTAGGTGTGTTTACACGGTTAGCGCGTGCTACTTTTTAGCGCATGTTAAAACCGCTAACGTGCCTTTTTAAACGAGGTCTTAAAAGTACAGTGAAGAACACATTAAAAAATTTAGCTTAAATGAAAGCAAAAAAAGTTATTGCCTAATATAATATTTCTACAGTTCATTCCACTTTGCTTTTAGTAAAATTACATTTTTGAAAATGGCTTTCACTCATGTGAGTGTGACTGTGAGTCATTAATGCAGCACAGCCACACAGGTTCAACAGAACCTAGCAGAAAGTGGATTGTTCAGTCTGATAAAATGTTCCTTCAGATCAGGCCAGGTTGCAGCATTCCTTATGTCTTCTGACTGGATCTGCAGGTTATGATCAAGGGAATCTCCGAAACACTTGACTTCCATATAGCAAAGAGTACTTTATCATCATTATTGTCATTATCATCAGCATTAGAAGCGGTGCTTGTCTAATTCTTCACTTCCATCTTCATCTTTATCTTCGTTAGCATCATCATGCTGTCCATTTACAAAGAAGGCTTTTATAAAGTTGGAATCACTTTGTTGTTCTAACAATTTTTCTTCTGACAGAAAACTCTGAATATCTTCATGAACTGATGAAAAAACATCAAATGTGTGGGAACCCTTCAGACAAGCAGACCAGCTCCCTAAAGACTCCTATCGATCCAGTGGGCAGTCATCCCAATGTAAAATTTCCCATGGGATGAACAGCAGTCTGTCCTGGTAGAAACTTGTCTGTTCACCAAGAATGGCTACCAGCTTCAGCTTCATCTCCAGTTTAAAAGGACCCAACTCATCGCTGTTCTGTTTGGCTGGAGACCAGTAACCAAATACAGGCAACTCCATTGCTCTTTATAGGTTATATTCACTGAACAGCGATATTTAAGATGAGCCAATCCACTGTTTACGTGATGAGGTTTGCAATAACAAAACCCTGTTCCCAGTTTTGCTGTTTCATTTGGTTGACTGAGGAATTGTCATTTACATCTCCCGTCCGCTTTTAACTGCAGGTATCAGATGTAACTGAGTAAAAGTAGTAAAAATTGGTGAAATTATTACTTCAGGCCCACCCAGCAGTGGAGCACCTTCATCAGAAGTACACCTGTTCCTCTTTCTTCCGGATGAGCCAAGAAACCTAAGGCAGCAGACCCCACCCCCTGCACTTGTCCCTCGCCCTCCGATTGGTGCAGCGAGCAGCCTATGCTAATACGCTTGGACCTTCTTGCACCTGCCCGGCGGCAGCGTCGCGAGCCGCTCTCAGGTTCAGCGCGTGGCGGAATGTGAAGCGGTGCAGATGAGGTGCGCGCGCGCTGCCCCGGAACAGAGGATACCCCGCACTTTCCTGGTGAAGAAGCCGGCGAGGAGCCACCGGGTCCCCGACTATGATCGGCTGGAAACCGAGAAAGGTCAACGGAGGGAGAGTCGCAAAGTCGGGCTGAGCAGCTGCAGCCTCTCCCCGGGAGCCTCCTTACCGTTCCTCGAGGGGGCGGGGGAGGAGCTCGGGCTTGTGTGGGAAAACCGTGGGGACTTTCCCCCCTCTTGGGAGCCAACTTTTCGGAATGATTGGTGGGTGCCCACCCAGTTTGGGCTCAGGCCCACCCAGAATACTGTGTTTGGCTACGCTACTGCTTCAGTAGAAGTAAAAGTAACAAATGTTGTCCTGTATTTCTTTACAAGTAACAGTAACAACCTTTTTACTTAAGTACAGTAACTAGTAACATTTACTTAGTTACTATAAAATACTGCATCTGGCTGGAATCCCAGAGAACATGACATCTGGGAAGGAAAAGCAGATAATGACAATGAGCACATTGCAGAGCACAGGCTGATCTTGTTCAACTGAAAGGTATTCTGTAAGTACACTTTATTCTGAATAATCAGACCCAGAGGAAGAGAGGATGCTGGGGCCAAGGCCTGATACAAAGCCTTGTTGAAGGTTGCTCTCAGAGGTTTAGACCCTTCCTTCCCTCATCTCAATAGACCGCTATTTGCTGAAGGTTTTTATTCTGATTTGCTGTTGAGCAGGGCTTTTCCCCATTGCAATTGAAGTTAACAGTAGAGTTCTCCCTGGGCATTTTCTTTGGATTATTTGATCGGGAAATTTGCAAGGAGACTGCAGCCTTTCACTGTCTGAGCAAGGCAGAATCGGATTGATTGAGGCAGGGAAAGAGTCTCTCTCCCTCTCTCTGTTGCATCTTGCCCTCTCTGCCACTCCAGTGACGACTATGAGACTCCATTTAATGTAAGATGTGCAGTTTCTCAAACTTTTACTGCTGTCGCTTCGACAACCCAGAGAGAAGAAACCTTTGGGACGCAGACAGAAGTACACCAGGATGCCGACCAGGGCTATGCAAAATCACAGGACCCCCAAAATTGATTCCGAAATCCAGACCCACGCACAGACTTCAGCTGCTGCCAGCTCCTTGTGTGCAGACCCTGCTGGTGGGTCTTCAGGCTGCTTTTTCATCCCACACCTACAAACCTCAGGAGCCAACCAATTTGGGTCATTAGTGTGGAAAAAAAAAAAAACAGGAGCAGGATTTCTTGCATCCTTCCTCCAGTCCCAACACTAATTCCAATTAAAAAGGAACCTGGCCCTGTCCATGTCTCTTCAGGCTTGTACACCCCAGATGGTAAAACTTCCGTGAATCTGCCTTCTGTCATGTCAGCTGAACTGGGAATTTGGATGCATTTGCTGCAATGCCAAAAGGTCGGCCCGCAAATACCTCAATCTGAACTTCCCCGGCTGTAAAGGAATGAAATACAAACAGGCTTATGCTACTACCTTTGCGTACAAAAGCACACAGTCTTGGAACGCACTACCCATGGCCCTGAAAACCATGACCAATCTAACCAGCTTTCGCAAAGCTCTGAAAACACATCTCTTCAACAGAGCCTACAAAAGTCACCCTCAATGAAACAAATCATTCCTTAAACCACCCAAGTACACCAAAGAACACCTCTCACACGACCTTACCTAACACCTTCCATCTAAATCCTCTTTCACCTCTGCTTATGATCGACTGTTTTTAAATCATGTAACGACGTTATCATATGTATGTAAGCCACACTGAGCCTGCAAAAAGGTGGGACAATGTGGGGTACAAATACAATAAATAAATAAATAAATAAATAAAATGCTGAAGCTTCACACAGGGGAAACCTCTAGTCCCAGATCACCCGGATTCTGGAGTCCTTGAAGGTGAGGAAGACAGAAGGGCCAGCCCACCTTCCGTAGTGGAGAGTTCCTTGACACCCCGTCAGGCTAGAAGAAGCACCCCGAGACAGTGAGCTCCATCTCCTTAATCAATAAAGAAGAGAGAAAGTAATCAGCTTAAACTATAAGAAGTATAGTGTAGATGCAGCGTCACAGGGATTCGACTATAGCAAAGTGAAGACCAAGCAGGAGAAGAAATGAAAGTGGAGCAAGACATGGAGAAATGTGACACAACAAGGGGAGGACGAACAGAAGAGAGAGACTGAAAGGGGAAGAGAAGAAGAGAGACTGGGAGCGAGTAAATGAGTGTATGTGTGAGTGGCAGAGTGAATGAGTGTCAGATCTTTTTCCCAAATAGTTGACTCATTGAGAGCCAGAGAAGCCAAAGTACGTTCTTTGTTCCCAGCTGGCTTCATCTTTAAGGTTTTGATATATTTGAGAAGTAGCTGTAAATGTGGGATGTTGCTGAGGTAAGGAAAGCACCCCACTGTCAGGGTCAAAATGATGAGCGACATAGGAGCAACCCTACTACGTATCCCGCACGGCTTCACCTCCAGCCACCCGCAATTCTTTGTAAGAGAAATAGATTTAGATTGTAAGCTCTTTTGAGCAGGGACTGTCTTCATGTTCAATTGTGAAGCGCTGCGTACGACTGGTAGCGCTATAGAAATGATTTGTAGTAGTAGTAGATTAAGGTCAGAGAATCCTGGTTGGTCCCAAAAATGTGAATGCTGTCATCTGTCTATGATGGGTTTCTCCTTCCTTTTAACTAAGCTGTCATCGCAGAGATACAGAATGGGAGAAAACCCTTAGACAATGCTTTCTTACCCATCTTAATTACAGTGTTATGTATTATTTATATGTGTTACTGGCAAGGTGTCTGTTTAGGGGGTCTCTGGTCCCAAGAGCTTACAATTTACATTTCTTTGTGTGAGATCCAACATCAGCCAAACCTCTTCAGGTTACCTTCTGCTCTAACACTGCCAGCCAGGCTTCCCTTCACCTCGGAACTGGTAATGAGGGGCAACCCCTTTTTCTGAGATTTATTTATTTATTTGTAATTAATCCTTTGCTTCATGCATTCATGAGCGGATGCTTTTCGACTTAAACAATGCAGAAAAAACCCAATGCCTAATACTCACCTCTCAACATAACAAGAACAAATTCACAGCCATTAACACACCAAATCTGAACCTTCCTATTTCGGACACCCTAAAAATTCTTGGAGTTACCATCGATCGACACCTAACACTCGAAAGCCACGCAAAAAACACAACCAAGAAGATGTTCCACTCAATGCGAAAATTAAAAAGAGTAAGACCTTTCTTCCCAAGGAATGTTTTCCGTAACCTGGTACAATCAATGGTGCTCAGTCATCTAGATTACTGCAACACACTCTACGCCGGCTGTAAAGAGCAAATAATCAAGAAACTTCAAACAGTCCAGAACATTGCAGCTAGACTCATATTCAGCAAAACAAAATATGAAAGTGCTAAGCCCCTACGAGAAAAACTACACTGGCTCCCACTCAAAGAACGCATCACGTTCAAAATTTGCTCCCTAGTTCACAAAGGGGCTCATTTTCAAAGCACTTAGCCTCCCAAAGTTCCATAGAAACCTATGGAACTTAGCCTCCCAAAGTGCTTTGAAAATATGCCTCCAAATCATTCATGGAGATGCACCAGCCTACATGTCAGACCTGATAGACTTACCACCCAGGAATGCCAAAACATCATCCCGCACATTCCTTGATCTGCACTTCCCTAACTGCAAAGGTCTAAAATACAAAGTGATGCATGCGTCAAACTTCACCTACTTAAGCACACAGTTATGGAAGGCACTGCCGCGCAACTTAAAAATGATCTACGAACTAACGGACTTCCGCAAACTACTGAAGACCCATCTCTTTAACAAGGCTTACCACAAAGATCAATCAATGTGAATATACATAAATCCTCCACATGTAGTTAGAAATGTCATATAATATCTGCTTGTCATACTATTATCATGTCTTATCATTATCATGTTGCCAAAAATTTTCTGTATCACTAAATGTCTATTTTCTATTATATTTCCACTACCCATGATGTATTGTAAGCCACATTGAACCTGCAAATAGGTGGGAAAATGTGGGATACAAATGCAATGAAGAAATAAATAAATAAATAAAATGTTGGCTTCCAGATAGCAAACAAAATTAGTTCAGCAAATTCAAGCCTCAAGATTGAAGTCACACCCCAGCAAAAAGAAACAATTATAGCATTTTGTAAAAGTCTGTTCATGCTCTTAGCTGTAACCCCCTCCCCTCCCCTCCTCTTCATTACTTTCCTATGGAAACTTTGGCTGATACCACAATTCAGACTGCAGTGGACGGGATGTGCAGTTCAGAAAATGGTTGGTCTGTTAGGTTACGTTGATTTCAGGATTTTGTTAAATGCTGTTTTGGTTTCTTTTTTTTTAACATGTTTATTTCAGGGCCAATGTGCGCTGCTGAGCACTATTTGCAAAGAGTGTTACACAATAAACACACACAGGATCCTTATATAGAAAAAGGATAGAATCAAAGCGAAATTAAAATGACAAGAAGACAAAGAGGGGGGTAACCTGCACAGAGTGGCAGCTACAACCCTAAACAAAGACATAGAGAAGGGTAGCCTGCAGGGAGCGGCAGGTACAACCCAAAATAGAGCATAGAGAGGGGTAACAACCTTGGAAACCCATGCAAAAGCCACGACTAAGAAGATGTTCAACATGATGTGGGTATTGAAAAGAGTAAAACCATTCCTCCCACAGAAAACTTTCCGCAATCTAGTATAATCCACAGTACTCACCCATGCCGACTACTGCAACAGTATCTTCATCGGCTGCAAAGCCCAAATCATGAAAAAACTCCAAACCGCCCAAAACACAGCAGCCAGACTCATCATTGGCAAACCACGATTTGAAAGTGCAACACCACATCGTGCAAAACTTCACTGGCTCCCTATCAAGGAATGCATAAACTTCAAAGCCGACACAATGATCCACAAGATCCTTCATGGCGAAGCTCCAAGCTACATGAACAACTTGATCGATCTTCCAGCCAGGAACGGGTCCAAATCTTCCCGTACTTACCTTAATCTCCATCTTCCCAATTGCAAAAACCTCAAATACAAAACCTACTATGCATCCAACTTCTCAGTTATAGGCAGCCAACTCTGGAATGCAATGCCTCGACACATCCGAACAACCAATGAACACCTACCCTTCCGAAAGCTGCCGAAAACTTACCTCTTCAGACAAGCTTACCCAAATAACCCAACTTAATTCTCGAACTTAACCACGCTACCCATACTCCAATCCTGTCCCCCACAACTCTCCCAATTGTCTTACTTCTTACAACTGGATCATCTATGTTATACTTCGTACCATACTCTGTGTACTTTGTACCTTACTTTGTGTTATCTCTGTAATACTCTGTACCATATCCTGTAAGCCACACTGAGCCTGCTATCAAGTGGGAAAGAGCGGGGTATAAATGCCATAAATAAATAAGTAAGTAACCTGTGTGAAGTCATTGGAAGGACTGCACATTCCTGGGTTGCCCTTTGGTTTCCCTTTATATAGTACTGGAAGATGGAAGAGAGTGTCCCAGTCTAGTCAAAAGATGGAGATCAAGGAGAACAGAGGAGCAGAGGGGGGTCTGACAGCATTAGAGGGATTGGGTGGGAGGAAAGAGCTGCCATTGTGCAGGAGACGGTTTTTTTCTGGTAAACACAGTAATCATTAGATTTCACTCATCAGTGCTGATGAGGATGTCAATGGGGGAAAGTCCAGGAATCTCAATTATTTTAATCTGCTGCTGGCCACCTTTCTTAAGAAGGGGTTATATTTTGGGGAGGTTACCCTATGGTTCTAAACAACCCTGTACTATCAATCTTTCCAGAAAGAGGGGCTGGAAGGGCGCATCCTGTACCTGGCCTGGCTCTCTGATCCCACCTCTGGCACAGCATCCTGACAGGGGCACGGGGGGGGGGGGGGTATCATCTTGTTTTCTTTTATTCTGTTTCTATTGATTACCCCAGAGAGCCCCAGGCCCTTCCCTTCAAGGGTTTGGGGGAAGGCTGGTTTATACTGATGCTGGCAAGTCCAGGGCACAGAGCGGCTGAAGCTGGTTCCTTGTTACACTATCTTGTTTTAGTAAATAGAAAATGGATCCCAAAGCAACTATTAACAGACCCATCCCAAAGGAGCAGGGGCAGGGCGAGACTCCGGGATGCCTTAGACCCACTGCTGGGTGCCACCAGGGCTTCAGGCCTGGCGCTTTGGGGATTAAAGATGTTTCAAGTATTCAGAGGAATGGTTTTGGTGCCCACCAGACCTTTTAGGGTACTTGTCCTGGGCTTTGTGCCTCTAGCTGGCTCCCAGTCTTCCCCTACCTGTAGGCTACAGAAACTTTCTTTCAAGGGAATAAGCGAAAGGTTGGCAGCTTTGGCTCCTGGGGCACCTGTGTCCGGGCACTGCCCATGCTGCGGGCTGGTTCCTTTAATGGGAGGAGCAGGGGGCGGGTGGGAAGGAGCAGCATGGATGGAGCAGGGAGAGCAGCAGAGTTTGTGCTGGGAGGGAAGGTGCCAGCGGAGGGGCGGCCGAAGCTCCACTCACGGCCGCTTTGACACTCTCCAGCTCCAGCAAACTTCGCCGAGACAGAGCCCCGGGCACAGGGAGACCAAAGAAAGAGACAGCCCCGGGCGCGAGGAGAGAGACAGCTCCGGGCGCAAAGAAAGAGACAGCCCCGGGCACGAGGAGACCAAACGCAGACGGCTCGGACGCAGCAGAGAGACAGCTCCAGCCTCGGCACAAGTTTGGCCGGAGGCGGAGGGCGATGTCCGCTTCGGAGCGGGGGCTGCGGAGGCAGAGCCACCACCACCGGGAGCGATGAGCTGCTCCGGCCTCAGCAAGGGACCATGAGCGTTGGGTCGGGGGCGGACAACTGCCGGGCGCCCCGGGGCTCCTGCGACGAGAGCCGGGTGGAGTTCGTAGCCCTGACGGCGGTGCAAACGGACAGCCCGCGGCGCCTGGGGCTGCTGGGGACCCCCCGACCGGCACCCCCGGGCTCCGCCGCCCGCTCCTCCGCTTCCCACAAGCGCTACCGGCGACTGCAGAATTATCTGTACAACGTGCTGGAGAGACCGCGGGGCTGGGCGTTCGTCTACCACGCCTTCATGTGAGTACCGACTAGCCCTCGCCTGGGCCACCCACCTCCTTGTCTGGCACCCTTGGCTCAGTGACCTCCCTTCCCTGGTATCCTGTAGGGCTCAACTGGGTAAAACACTTCCCTGGCACCCTTGGCTCAGTGACCTCCCTTCCCTGGTATCCTGCAGGGCTCAACTGGGTAAAACACTTCCCTGGCACCCTTCCTTGGCTCAATGGGTCAGTAACCTCTGCAGAGCTCACTTGGGTCAATATCCTCCTTTCCTGGGTCAGTAAAACACTTCCCTGGCACTCTTGGTTCAATGGCTCAGTAACCTCCCTTCCCTGGTATCCTGCAGGGCTCAACTGGGTAAAACACTTCCCTGGCACCCTTCCTTGGCTCAATGGGTCAGTAACCTCTGCAGAGCTCACTTGGGTCAATATCCTCCTTTCCTGGGTCAGTAAAACACTTCCCTGGCACTCTTGGTTCAATGGCTCAGTAACCTCCCTTCCCTGGTATCCTGCAGGGCTCAACTGGGTCAGTAATACACTTCCTTGGCTCAATGGGTCAGTAACCTCTGCAGAGCTCAGGTCAATATCCTCCTTTCTTGGGTCAGTCATACACGTCCCTGGCACCCTTAGCTCAATGGCTCAGTAACCTCCCATCTCTTGCATGGCTCACTCTAGGTTAGGAGTCCTGCAGTGCACCACCTGGACCAGTTAATGCTTTTGAGGTCACATCTGCCAGAATAGTTAAAGTTGGCAAGATAAGTTCCAGGGGTGGGACACACTTTATATTACTTAATAATACTGTGCTATGCTGGAGCTCACCATCTGCTTCTGAAGGGCCTTGGTAAGGAGGGAGGGAATCAGTGGTCCACCTAGAAACCAGGCTTAGAAAGGTCGCCTCTGGTATTTGGACCTGAAGCTGTTCATTCACCACTACTAGAAGATCAGTCCAGAAGCCCCTCAGAAACGAGCTCAAACACTTTCCAGGAGCGTCTTCCAGTGCCTCCAGTAAGGTCGGGCCTTCGAAATGCCCACTGCTCACGAAATGAACCAAGGACTCTGGCAGGAGTCTTGGTGGGCTGCGATAGCTCTTATCGGACTAGCTGAGGAACTGTGTGCAGTGCACAACCTTCACAGAAGCTTTCCAGTCGTAGTCAGCAAAATTCACGTTCTCCAAACATCTAGATCTTCAGGGTCGGAGCTGAGTATCCCTCAGCCAGCCCGAACATCTTTCCTGGTGTAGCAGGAAAATTGGATAATAGCTCGATATGGGTTGCTTTGTGTTTTTGGTGGGCTCCCATGGTGTTGTCCTTTGACCGAACCGGTGCTGGTAGTAATGGTAATGGAACAGGTTATCTGGACTTAGGGTAGACCTTGGCAGTAACTTCTGCATCCTCTAACTGCCCTCTTAGGGGAAAATATTTTATTCCATTGCTGCCAAGTGTCACTACATGGAATATTATTAACAGCTGAAACATTTTTTTCATTACGCTGACTGCCCAGTGTCTAATCATTTCTGGCTAAGAGAAAGAATGGGGGGGGGGGGGGGGGGGAATCATGAGAACTTGTTAGCCTGAAGCGTCTGAAGACAATGACAATTTCTTCTTTCATGTAATTAACACTCGCAGCTGGGACCCACTCAACCTTAGATCCCCACCACAACTTTTATCCCCTTTTTGTAGTAAACATGACACCCTACCAACTTGGAGTAACAAAGGCCACCGCGTTGTTTAGTAATACAATATGGCGAAAAACAACTTAAACCGAGGTACACGCAATAACTTTTGAGCAAACTTCCCTGCCCCCACCCAGCCCCTATCAGCAGAGCAACAGAATTCTTCTATGATATCATAACGATGAACTCCTTAGTCCCCCTCCCCCCCCCCCCCCCCCCCCCGGACATCAAGAGCCTATGGAGCAAGCATAAATCTCCATGCCTGTTTACCCAGGTCACTTGACCCAATAGTTAGTATAAGCCCCTGTAGCTCGGCTAACTGTCCACTGCGACAAAGGCTTCCAGCCCCATACCTTCATGCCAGGTCAAGGAGCACTAAGAAATGAGGGATGGGAGGGTGGGAAACCCCTGAGCCTCAGAGGGGGAGCCCACCTCCTCCTGGCCAACAGAGCTGCCCAGCCAATCCCAACTGAAGCCGGCCCTGTATATCTTTTGAACAGGCCAATTTCTGTGCTTAACTCTGTAAGCTTTGGTAACCTCCATTCTCTCCCACTAACCCCCTTCCTTTTCCCACTGCCGCCTGCTAACTTCCCGAACCTTCACTGCTTGACTTCAGGCTCCAGGTGAGTGCGCCCAGCCTTCTGTTAAGGTCACTCTTCAGACAGGCTCTCGGGCTTGCTAATTCTTATATACTTCGGCTTAGTTTCTCCAGGAGGCAGGAATAGTTGCCCTAAAATTCCCCAATTCCTGAAGGGAACATTTGTGGGACTCGTACAGAGTTTTCAGGTCCTACAAAGCTAATCAGTGGAAAAGCTCAGCTGTTAACTTCTTCCTGCAGTTTTCAGCTGTTCCCTAAAGTCCCGTCCCATGTGCCTGGCACTGCCTACCCAGGTCCCCACTGTAGGGTTTATGTTTATTGGATAGGGTGGGACATTACTAGGACTGTCCGCCTGTCTCTAGGGTTGGAACTCCTTCCTTAAGGATACAGTGCAGAACTTGCCTTGATGTCCTAATTTTGACCACCAAAGACTTTTATTATTTCTGGTAGGTTCTCCCCTGGATTAACCCTTTTCAGGTGCCTTATAACATCTTAGATGTGGCTTCAATTTAAAGGGGCTGGGTTGTTGGGTTCTCTCAGGATGGGGGATTTCAAATTTAGCTCAGTGATAACTCAAGGTTGGTTACATTCGGGCACAGTGGATACTTCCCTTTCCCGAGCCTGGAGGGCTTACAATCTAAGTTTATACCTGAGATGACTTGTCCAAGATCGCAAGGAGAAATGGGATTTGAACTCTGTCCTCCTCAGCTCTGATCTAACCACTAAGCTACTCCTCAGCAGTTCTAGTTTTGTTCCATTACATCTGTGGACTTGTACTGATGTCTTTAGAATAGCAGGACCATCAGACCATAGATTGGTGGTTCCCAAACCTGGTCCTGGAGATGCCCCAGCCAGTCAGGTTTCCAGGATATCCACAATAAATATTCATGAGAGAGATTTGCATGCAAAGCTTTCTCATGAATATTCATTGTGGATATCCTGAAAACCTGACCGGCTGAGGCACCTCCAGGACCAGGTTTGGGAACCACTGCCATAGATGCAATGAGCCAGACAGGGTTGCCCACCGCCCACCAGTGAGCTGTCTTGGCTCGTACTACCTGCATGCTTACAGAAATAGAGGCCTCCTTTAAATTAAAAAATAGAAATGAAAGAAAGCAAGCAGTGTTTGGATTTACCTAGAGCCTTGAAACATCCCAGTGCCAGGGGAGATCAGGCAAGAGACAGTGAACTGAAGAGCTGGCAGCCTGGCACAAGAGACTTTAACCCTGGCAAAAAATGTTTGTCATCAGTTTTATTGGACTCAGGAGGATGGCACTGAAAGAGTCACCAACAGACCATGTGCCTGGGGGGGGGGGGGGTGGTCCTATGGCCCCCCCTAGATTACTTCTGAGTCTACCCCCTTTCACCCTCATGGTGTGACCTCTCCTGTTAACCATATGTGTCCTAATCCCAACTCTGTCACTGAGGCCTTGGGTGACTTTGGTTAAGTTGCTTTTCCTCTCTCTCTGCTTCTGTTTACCCAACAAGGATCAGGTTCTTCTCATAACAGTGATATTCTGCTCTCTGCCCCTTGAAAGCTGCCAGATATTTCCACCCCAGCGGTGGCTGTGTTTATGCTTCTGAAGAACTCAAAAAAAAAAAAATCAAAGACTGCTTGGACAGAGTCTGCATAAACAACATGTTAGAAACGAAAAGCAAATTGTAAGCAGACCTAATTAGCCGGTTCTGAGAACAGGTTAGTCCAAGCAGTCTGCGACCGAATGTTCTTTATTCTGCTTGGCCGTGATGGATAAGGTAAAAAGCTCAACGTCGGCTGCTGGGACCTTTCTAGAGAACACGTCTGCATATCCGCACTTCCTCTCTGCCTGACAGAGGGAAGGGGAGAGGGCTGCTAACCCCGAAAGAGGTTTGTACATAGTGCATAAGGAGTCTGCCAGAAAGTGAACTTGTCCAAACCGAACAGAATTTTAAAAGAATGAGGTGGGGGGGGGACACTGCAGAGGAGCCTTCCTGCCTCTTATATAGGGGATGCGACTTATAAGGGAATATGGAGTGTTTATAAGGCGAGATGCTATCCATTTCTAGCTAATTAGTTCAGCCTTCAATTGTATATAAATCAGAGGAGGAGAGCAATACAGCTATTAATCACGAAAGCAGGTGTTCTGGGCTCCTTGTCCCAAAGGCTCTCTGTTTCCCCTTTAATTGGCTTATGTTGGCCAAACAGTTCTGCCTTTTTCTGACTGTGTAAGATGCAGGAAAGGATGGAGAAACTCAACTCTTTGAAAGCACAAGCAGGAAAGTCTGCCTAGAGCTTTAAACCCATAGACCCGAGTCTGGCTAAACCAGGACACAAGTGAGTGTGAGTGCTGTGATCTGATTGTAGAGCACACGTTTATCATTTGGCTACTGTAAGCATCAGAAACAGAGAAATTCGGGCAGTAGGTTCCCAAACCTGTCCCTGGGGCTCCCCAGCCAGTCAGGTTTTCAGGATATCCACAACGAATATTCATGAGAGAAATTTGCATGCAGTGGAGGCAGTTCATTGCGGATATCCTGAATATCTGATCGGCTGGGGAGTTCCCAGAGGAGACGAGTGGGAAATGGACCACGGACTCCAGAGAAAACAAGGACAATCTGAAAGCTTTATTGATGAAAGACCCGACACAGTACTGTGTTTCGGCCGGTGGCCTGCCTCAGGGGTCTTATCCCAATAGATGGATATCAGTGTCTTCGATATCAAATATTTCCAGTCTGTAATAAAATGGGGTAGTCTTTTAAAAGACTTTCGATTGATAGACTCCCAATAATGCTACCAAAGGCTTTTTAAAGACTACCCCATTTTATTACAGACTGGAAATATTTGATATTGAAGACACTGATATCCTAATAGATGGATATCAGTCCAGAGCCGTAGCGAGAGGAGCTGACACCCGGGGCGGGTCGCCGCTGCACCCCCCCCCCCCCCCCGGTGCAGCACGGCACACCCTCCTTCTGCTGGAGCGCACCCCCCCCCCAGAGCGCATACCCCCCCCCCCCCCCCAGAGCGCATACCTGTGGCAAGGGACGGGCAAGAGGGACGGGCAGGAGGGCCGATCCGCCCCGACTGCACGTTGCTGGGGTGTGTCGGCTCCGCGCTGGTTCACTGCTCTCTCTGTCCCGGAACAGGAAGTAACCTGTTCCGGGGCAGAGAGGGCAGTGCACCAGCGCGGAGCCAACACCCCCCAGCGGCGTGCACCCGGGGCGGACCGCCCCCCCTTCCTACGCCACTGTATCAGTCTTATCCCAAGACCCCTGAGGCAGGCCACCGGCCGAAACACAGTACTGTGTCGGGTCTTTGATCAATAAATCTTCTCAAGCATTGAGATTGTCCTTGTTGTCTCTGGAGTCCATGGTCCATTTCATTCTCCTCTGTTTCTCTCCGTGGGATCTCAGAGTTCTGCCGCCCAGGCGGATTTCTGCTGAAACTGGGGAGTTCCCAGGACAGGTTTGGGAATCAGTGCATTAGGGCTTATCCAATCCGCCCATCCGCATCAACTGCCGAGTTCTACAATTCCTACCCACCCCCTTCCCCAGATCCTCTGTGCTTGTCCCATGCGTTCTTGAATTCAAAAAATGTCTTTGTCTCCAGTACGAAAGATTGCTCCTGAGTCTACCCCCTTTCACCCTCATGCTATAACCCCTTGTTCCATTGTATTCTTTCCGTTAGAAAAAACTCACCTCCTGGGTAGATCTCCCCTATCCCTTCTTACCCCCAGGGTAGTTTATATGTAACTCTTGAAGCCTGCGTTATATACTTTGAGAAAAATGTCCCTTTTCAGTAGTTGAGGATCACTGTTTGGCTCAGAAGCCATCCTGCCTCATGTAGCCAGGTTAAAGTAATAACCCCATTTCTTCTTCACATTCAGATTTTTCCGGTGTAGGTGACATTGAAGTGTGGCAGGACTGTTGTTCCAGCTGAAAAGTCATTTTTAATATGACTGGGTACCAGCAGCACATTAGAAAAGAAAGACTCTTGCAGAATCAGCAGTGTAAACAGTGATTTCTTTCTATCCCATCTGGCTTGGCAACTTCTTTCCTAATTTTTTTAAATACCTTTTTGTTTAATATCTTTCTCATTAAAGCGAAGAGAGTCCAGGAGCTTCCACAACTTCCAGTTCAGGAAAGGAATTCAGATATTTTAGTATCTGAGCAGCCTTCAAAAGTGGCTTTGGAGAGAGAACAAATCATTCGCTATGAATATTTGACATTTCAGAAGAGGCTACAAGGCAGGATTAAGGCATAGGGAAAGGTGCCCAACATTTGAAAAATGACTGGGGCTGCCAAACACAATGCAAATTATCCCTCCCTGGACGCAGTATTGGGGGTGCTCAGCATCCACAGAGCTGGCTCCTATGCCAAGTGGCGAAAGGTTTAGAAGGGGTCCTCTCAGATATGCAGATTTTTGCCCTGGTAAATCAGCTGGTGGAAGAAAACAGCCGTAGCTGCCCGCAGAGGTCTCTCGATTTCTGCATTGGCCGCCCTGCACTTGGCGAGAGTTGGCAAGCAGGCGCTTTTTACCTTCCGCTTCCTCCTCTGCAATCAGAATTACACAGGGCCCCTTTTCTGGGAATTTTAACATTTATTTAGATAATGATAGGGGAGCCAGGCCCCCTCCCTGCCCATCTTTAAATCATTGCTCAAAACCCACCTCTTCAATGCCACCTTCGGCACCTAACCACTACACCTCTACTCAGGAAATCTAGTCTGCCCCAACTTGACATTTCGTCCTTTAGATTGTAAGCTCCTTTGAGCAGGGACCGTCCTTCCTTGTTAATTTGTACAGCGCTGCGTAACCCGGGCAGCGCTCTAGAAATGTTTAGTAGTAGTAGCCCAATGTGCTTGTTTTGCCCAGAGTTCATCATGCCCTGGGAGGGGAACCTACAGAAAGCAGCAGTTACACCTTGGACCACTTTACCAGCAGACTGGATTGGGCATTTTGATCGTCTGCCTTCATTTATTGTGTTACTCATATAACAGAGGTTTATATGCAAAAACGGCTTTGTTTAAAATTGCTCAGTCTATATGTGCACACAGTCTATATCCGTGTCTGTCTGATGAGAGGTATTCTCAGGAGCAGGGTGGGGTTTATATGGACACATTATCTTTAAAATATGGGAAATTTGTGGCTCATGTATAGCAGATGTAGACCATGTGCTCCTTCTGTGGGGTAATCTTTCACACAAGGATGTGACCCTCCGAGTTAGCCTACAGAGAAAAAACCTTAGCAGTGTAGCAGGGACTCTTTGGAGAGGCTCAGGGCAAACCGAGATCATTTCTGCCTTTTGATTAATTGCTTTGTCTGGTATTTTTTATATTGCTTGTCTCGTGGTTTGCTGGCTTATTCTGTTGCTCGGTTTGTTGAAGGGAATTTTAGAAAGGAAGACATTTCTTCTTTTCTTTTTCCAAATGTTAATATTAGAAGTTCAAAGGGGAAGGATAGTAATACCGTTAGCCTGAAATCTTAGCTTTTATCATTAAAGGGCCCTTTTACTAAGCTGCAGTTAAAAATGGTGGACCGCAGGATTCACTGAGGCGTCCAGTGGTACGTTTGCCATGTGCATACGCCACCCACATGCGTTTCTGGGGGCGGAGAGTGGGCGTGTCTATGCAAATCAGTTAGCATGCCTTGAGGTTAGCTATCAAAGGGAAGTGGGAAGTGGACCAATGATTCCAGAGAAACGGGATGCCACCCGATATCGAGATCGCTTCCGAATATCAAGGACTCCTGAGGCAGGCCTGTGGGCCGAAACACAGTACTGTGTCGAGTCTGTGAATAAAGTGCTACGTTTTATACCGGTATCCCGTTTCTCTGGAGCCATTGGTCTGCTTCCCACTTTGCTTTGACAGTTTGTGTTTTCGTGGGAGTTAGCATTCATCCACTCAGGTGGATCACCCCTTTTGAGGTTAGCTACCCATCTTGTCCCCATCTATATATCTGCACTTGGGCTCCTCAACTACACAGAAAAAGCATTAACATCATATGTGTGTGATCTGAATGTTCGAATACTTGCTTATTAGCTATTTCATTAGTATTATGCTAACATTGTATTATATCTGTTTTTTGAATTCAAGTGTTGTTAAATGTGTATATAATTTTGATCCTTTTTCACGGTAGTTCTATTAAGTTTCAATTTGCTGCTTTCAAGTTTTCATCTTTCACTGCATCTGTGTCTAAACTTGTTCATTTTACTATTGTTATGTTGTCAACAAAATTGTAAGTTTGATGCTAAACTGTACCTGCCGTACACTGCCTTGGGTGAATCTCTTCATAAAGGCGGTTAATAAATCCCAATAAATAAATAACTGATTAGTGCAGATTTAGGGTGTGAGTTCCTACTGCCTGCAAAATAGTTGGTGGAAGGGGCACATGTGTTAAGGGGAAAACGAACACGTGGCCATTCGTAGAAAATCTGTCTGCCACAGCTTAGTAAAAAAAAGACCCCCAATGTGAATTGCCCAGGATATAATAATGATAGCTGTTCTGTTCCCTGACAGCCTTGCACTAGTTCATAACGTGATCCTAAAATGTGAGTAATGTCTTTACTGTTGTTCTCATTTCTAAGAACTTTCGCTGCTGCAGTCTCTCATTGTAAAGATATATGAGCAAGGCACTGTGGTTAATGTAGTTCACAGGCAGTGCAGCCACACTTGCTTGGTTGTGCAAGAATTGTTACCACTGGTTGTAAGGCTGCCTGGACCTCCCCTCTCTCTCTCTTTGCCAAACTTGGCTCCTTTGTCTCCCTGCTACCATTTCCTGTTCAGCCTTACTATCTCTGTCCTAAGAGGTCAGCCAGGTATGACCTTTCCTTCCTATCTCTAGGACCACCCCTTGCCACCCGATGGCAAGCTCTGTTCCCATTGGCCTCTATCTGCACCCCCCCCCCCCCCCCCCCCCGAGCCTGTAAAAAGCCCCATCACCTCTTTGGCCTCTCAGCCATGAGGTATGCTAACACCATCCAGCCAGGGGCATGGAGATGACCCCATCTCGCTCCAGACAGCTCTATCCGGCTGAAAATCCCTGTAACGAACCTGGATTTTTTACCCTGTAAATATCTCCTTCCAAATGAGATATCGCACATTGCAGTCACCCAGCTTTGGACTATTTCTACCTGTTCAACTGCCTTCTCCTCCCCCTGCAATACAACTACCTCTCTTCAGATCTCCACCTCCCACAGCCTCCAGATTCAGAAGTCTCTGTATCCTGAACATCTATCTGTGAGTAAATTATCTGTGATTTATTCAATAAAAGAGACTTTATAAAATAATAGAGACTTCAGGTGATTGCTGCGCCAGGGTTACGCTCCATGATATTGGGGCTTCTAATTACCAAGCTCCAAGAGTCATGACAATAGCGTATTAGAAGAACATAAGGTGGTCAAAGAAAAGAAGAGGCGATAGCTTGGTTTGGTGTGTCTCAAGAACTGGGTTGCTAAACCCTGCCCCGGAGGGAAGGAAGAATAGGGGGAGACATGATAGAGCAAGGTATAAATATACAGGAGTTGGGCCTCTTTTGATGGAAAGAAACTGTGGAATGAGATGTCCTAGAATTAGAGTGAAATGGGGGGGGGGGGGGGGGGGGGGTAATATAATGAAAAACAGGTGTGGATGCGTGGAACAGATTCTCAGTGGTGGGTAAGCATCGTATTTGAATATATGAGATGGAGGAGTGGCCTAGTGGTTAGGGTGGTGGACTTTGGTCCTGGGGAACTGAGGAACTGAGTTCGATTCCCACTTCAGGCACAGGCAGCTCCTTGTGACTCTGGGCAAGTCACTTAACCCTACATTGCCCCATGTAAGCCGCATTGAGCCTGCCATGAGTGGGAAAGCGCGGGGTACAAATATAACAAAAATAAAATAGATACTATTGGAGATTCTACATGGAATGTTGTTGTTGCTACTATCTGAGATTCCGGAATGTTGCTACTATTGAGATTCTGTTGCTACTGTTGGAGATTCTACATGGAATGTTGCTACTAGTGGAGATTCTACATGGAATGTTGCTATTCCACTAGCAACATTCCATGTAGAAGGCTGCGCAGGCTTCTGTTTCTGTGAGTCTGACGTGCAGGACGTCAGACTCACAGAAGCAGAAGCCTGCGCGGCCACATTGGTGATCTGCAAGGGCCAACTTCTACATGGAATGTTGCTAATAGCAACATTCCATGTAGAATCTCAAATAGTAGCAACAGTGGAGGAGTGGCCTAGTGCTTAGGGTGGTGGACTTTGGTCCTGAGGAACTGAGTTCGATTCCCACTTCAGGCACAGGCAGCTCCTTGTGACTCTGGGCAAGTCACTTAACCCTCCATTGCCCCATGTAAGCCACATTGAGCCTGCCATGAGTGGGAAAGCGCGGGGTACAAATGTAACAAAAATAAAATAAATAAATATGAAAGCATGAGAGATGCACAGAGGGCACCTGAAAAGGAAGGAAATGCTGTGGCTGGGCTGCTCCTTTTTTTGTCCTAGATTTCTGTGTTATAGACATGCTGGGAGGGGTGGTTTGGGAACGATCATGAATTCGATTTTCAAATTTTCAAGGGGGGGGGGCTAGGATCCCATATGTTTTCATTGAGGAAGGCACAAGGCTGAAAAGTCACCTAGGATGCAATGGCCTTGTCTTTCCACAAACACTTCCCCAACGTGGGAGGCAGCATATCCCCCCCCCTCCCCATTTTCACAGCACAGGAGCAGCGGTTGCCTTTGGGATTTTTAAGACTTTAGTGCGCTCCATGCCCCCAGGGCATTCTGTAGGGAGACATAAACATGGGGTCTGACCCATTCAGGTCTCTGTCTTTGGAGAGTGCCCCTTGGCCTGACAGGGCCAGTAAAGTTTAATTCAGTTGCAATGGGAAGAAATGTGGTATCAAATATTTATTACTTCAAAATACATTACTGAAAACGTCCATCAATAATTGATTTGTTTAACTCTAACCAGCCTGTTAATCAGGCAGCTCTGGAAGCTGGTTCTAGACCCATTGGGTAAGTCCTCTGAAGAGAGTTGAACAGGTCAGGACAAGTGTTAATAGGCATATAGGTCCTTGGTTTCCAGTTAGGCTTCTAATTTTGGAGAAATGTAGACTAATCTACAGAATAGGAGAAAAGCACAATCCCGCTCTGCTCTAGAACCAACACAGACTGGACCCTGTGAGACTGAACCTCTCTGCTCCGGCCACAGATTGACCAAAATTCCGATCAACTCCCACCTGTCGTAGTTGATTTTCCTTTTGTGTAGTTAGTTGTTCTTTCCTCGGATTTGTTGAGCAATTCTACTTTCATATCCCCCCTTTGACCAGCTGTAGAACTAGGCAATGGGCAATGTTAGACCCAGACTTTTACTTTCAAAGATGGTTCCTCTCTGTAGCTCTTCGTTTGCTTGCTTGGATGTAAACAACTGTCAACAGACCCTCTCCTTAGCAATGGCCACCTTCCTTCATGTTGCAACCAAACAATAACCAGAAGCATAGAAATGCATTCTGAAGAAGCAAAGCATCCTCTCACCTGAAAGCCCTAGAGAGCCAATGCCATAAAATATTTACCAGAGGGAGAGGTTCTTTGCATTTTATAGGATTTGGTCCAAGTGTGATAAATGAGCCCCAGGAAGAGCTGTTTGAAAGTCTCTTGATAGTGTTTCCAGAAAGCACTTGTCCAGCCTTTAGGCCTCAGTCCAGGCAAAGCCCGGCCATTCCATTTGGAAGAAGGTTTGGTTTCTTTCTTCCATCAGGAGAATGCTTTGGAAACAATAAAGGAAAAATGGAAAAAAGTGTTTTTTTAGTATTAAATTCTAATATGTGCCCAAGATTCATTTCCTAAATATAACACCTCTTGCCCAGAACACCCCTTAATCAGCAGGGGGCAACGCTTAAGTGCTGCAGAGCACTGCCAAACTCTCTGCAATCTTACATTTTGAATTCTTCAACAGGGAGCATAGTACACTGTGGGGCACAAGGGGACCCATCGCCCCCAATCTCACCCCAAAATAAAGCCTTCACACAATGAGAAGCAAAATCAAAATGTACCGACGTTGTACAAAAATCAGTGAAGACAGTTGTTAGCAGGGCCAGTCCAGCGGTTAGGCCAGCCTAGGCAATGACCTAGGGCAGCAGATTCTGGAGAGGGGGGTTGAGGGGTAGCAATCAGCATCTGCAGTGAAAGCTGCACACACTCAAAGAACCATCAATTCATGCTTCTACCTTCAGAAAGGGTGAGCAATTTTCAAATTGCCCATTTAGCTGGGTAAATTACTTTTGTAAATTGCCCTCATTATTTTTGTGTGTGAAACACACACAACAACATTTCATATTTTAAAGTGTGATGTCTTGGGGAGGGGGGTAGATTAGAGGCCTGAAAGTTGAGAGGGGTCGTGAGGTTGAAGGTTCACCTAGGATGATACCCTTGCACCGGCTCTGGATTTTAGAGTTCAGTGACCCAAAAGTGTAAAAATTGCACAGTTCAAGGTTGAAGAGAGAAAAGATTCCACAGTGCAGCTTGTCATATCACTGGAGTAAAAAGGAAGGATATCTCTTCACTTCTCTTATAGAACCCTATTGTAACCTTTCAAATCCTCCTTTCTTGCAAGTTGAGCAAGTAAGCCCCTGTTTGATAGACATAGAGTCTCTATCCTCTAAATTTGGGGAACTCGCCTGAGCCTGGTGGCAGCCTGGATAAAGGCATTTTGTCTTTCCTTCTCCAGCTCCTCTACTCAGCCTTGTGAAGTCATCTGAATATGTTTGAAGGACCCAGGCTGTGAGAAGGGGTGCTACACCTACCTAGAGGGCTTTACACACTTCCCCCCTCCTGAAATACAAGTGTGAACAGACCAGAAGGCAAATGTCTTGTCATACCTTATCATTTTACAAACACAGTATGGTAGACAAACAAGTTAAAGGACAGTCGGGAAGCTGAACACACAGGAGCTTAACCAAATGGCCTCAGTGCAGAAACAATACCTGTATAGAAAATGGACTTCGCCAGTGATAAGACAGGAGAAGCTCAAAGTCTTAAAACCCATCACATGCAGAACTTGCTTCATTCAGAGGAAGCATCAAATGAAACCCGGAAAAAACAGCCCAGAATTCTGCACATCCTCCAGCTTTTGATTTTGCAAAATCCTTACACAAAAGCACCAAATAGACAATGAAGACCACCACTGCTGCATCTCTGCATGTTTAGAGAGAAACAGCAGATTCGCTGCACGAGCTGCAGCCCTTAACATCCTGCACATGGGGGGGGGGGGGACTGGGGGGTGTATACACTGCACCTAGCAGGTTTTGTTTCTGTGTTAAAATCATGTTTTACAAGTGGAAAAATTGCATGGGTATACGTGTGGCAACCGGCATGCAGATACTTAAACACGCTCTGCGCCCAGATGTTCCCAGGGGCCAGTGCTCAAAGCCAGGCGCAGAAAAGTATAATGCAAAGCTCATAACGCAGAAAGGAATGCAAAGAAATAGCGAAGAGATGCTCTAAAAAGAAATCGTTCACAATTATATGCGGTTAATTGACGCTAACAAACTGAAAGCAAGGAGAAGACTGTGCCTGGCACATGCGCACAAAGGTTATACGGTAAACGCGGCTCTTGTGCGCATAACCAGACAAACCTGGAAGTGCAGGCACTCATCGGCGCTGTTGTTCTTCTGCACTTTTAAATATGAACCTTTCACAAATTGTTTGCACTCTAAATTTTTGAAAGACTCACATTTAAAAATAGAAAAAAGGTACCAATGTGTGTTTTCACGTTCGGTTTTCCTTGGGCTCCCGCACATTCTTGGTTCTCATTAGCAGCACTCAGACTTGAACGGGCTTTCCTTCCAGGTACAAAAGAAGACAAAATTCGCAGCTCAGTGTCAAAAACTAACAAGAAATCTTCTTCAGAAACCACCTACGCTGCCATTGAGCGGATGGTACATTTTCGGTATGGTGAATAAGACTGAAAATACTATAATGCCTTTGTAATGGTGCATCCACACCTTGAGTATTGCGTTCAGTTCTGGTCACCGTATATAAAAAAAGATATAGCGGAATTAGAAAAGGTTCAAAGAAGAGCGACTAAAATGATAAAGGGGATGGAACTCCTCTCGTATGAGGAAAGGCTAAAGAGGTTAGAGATCTTCAACTTGGAAAAGAGACGGATGAGGAGAGATATAATTGAGGTCTACAAATCCTGAGTGGTGTAGAACGAGTAGAAATAAATCGATTTTTTACTCGTTCCAAAAGTACAAAGACTAGGGGACACTCGAGGAAGTTACATGGACATACTTTTAAAACAAATAGGAGGAAATGTTTTTTCACTCAATGAATAGTTAAGCTCTGGAACTCTTTGCCAGAGGATGTAGGAACAGCGGTTGGCGTATCTGGATTTAAAAAAGGTTTGGACAAGTTCCTGGAGGAAATGTCCATAGTCTGTTATTGAGACAGACATGGGAAGCAACTGCTTGCCCTGGAATTTGTAGTATGGAATGTTGCGACTCTGAGATTGTACATGGAATCTTGCTATTCTTTGGGGATCTATATGGAATGTTGCTAATCTTTGAGATTCTGCATGGAATCTTGTCACTCTTTAGGATTCCAGAATCTTGCTGTTCTTTGGAGTTCTACATGGAATGTTGCTACTCTTTGAGATTCTGCATGGAATCTTGTCACGCTTTCGGATTCCAGAATGTTGCTGTTGTTTGGGGATCTATATGGAATGTTGCTACTCTTTGAGATTCTGCATGGAATCTTGTCACTCTTTAGGATTCCAGATTCTTGCTGTTCTTTGGGGATCTATATGGAATGTTGCTACTCTTTGAGATTCTGCATGGAATCTTGTCATTCTTTAGGATTCCAGATTCTTGCTGTTCTTTGGGGTTCTATGTGGAATGTTGCTACTCTTTGAGATTCTGCATGGAATCTTGTCACGCTTTCGGATTCCAGAATCTTGCTATTCTTTGGGGTTCTACATGGGATGTTAGAGTAGCAACATCCCATGTAGCCTCTGAGATTGTGCATGGAATCTTGATATTCTTTAGGACTCCAGAATCTTGCTATTCTTTGGGGTTCTACATGGAATGTTGCTACTCTTTGAGATTCTGCATGGAATCTTGTGACTCTTTAGGATTCCAGAATCTTGCTATTGTTTTGGGTTCTACATGGAATGTTGCCAGAATTTGGATTTCTGCCAGGTACTTGTGACCTGGCTTGGACACTGTTTGGAAAACAGGATACTGGGCCAGATGGACCATTGGTCTGACCCAGTATGGCTACTCTTACGTTCTTAAGTATTATGTATCCTCATTTCCTTGTGTGCATTTCAGCACTTTTGCTGTGCATTGGGAAGGAATACCAACTGACCTCATTAGCATCCATTTAAATGCATTTCAATACAATTTTAACACCTTCGCTCAAGCCCTTTGAGCAACACTAGCGTGTGCTCAAATCGGGCGCTAAGCACTTTTTAATGCTGCCATTGGCTTTCAGCATTGGCCCTATTCTTTGGGTGGAACTGAGATGGAGTTGTGAGGTTCACGTATCCTTTCCTGTGTTCATTTTATACACATGGACACTTATTTATTTATTTTGAATCAATTTACAATGGCTTCATTTATTGCCAATATTGCCACAGTGCTGCTAAAGGTTTACCACCTACCTCAAAGCAAGTGACCATTTGTGTGAGAGAAGTTGTCTGCCGCTGGTTACACAGGAAGAAAGTGTGGTACCGGCTGGTGAACAGGAGCAGAGGTTGGAGGTGGGGGTGATGTACACACCCTGCACATGGAGTGCGAGGGCCGGGTCTATGGCTTATATAGCGTAAGAGGTTCCTGAACTGGCTGCTCTGTAGAATGTGAAATATTGCAGGTCCGCGGCCAAGGAAAGAGCTGTTTTGCTGTTCTTGCAGGATGGGAACAGTACAGAGCTTTCAGTAAAGCTTCCTGTGCATTTTCTAGGGATGGGGCTCCTGAGAAGCTCTTTACTTGGGTGGCTGGCATACTAGGACTGGTTTGCTTGTGAAAGAAGCTCTCCTGTTGTTTTGTAATCAGTTTTTCCTTACAGTTTTGAACTGCTCTACGCACCCTGGTCTGGTTTATGTCTTTGGTATGAGTGTAGAACGGTCCTGTAAAGTGCTCTGTTCGAATTGCAGTATTGTCAAATATGCAAATGAATAAATGAAATCTCGACCCTACCCTATCCGAGTTTCACAGCTTAGGGTCCTCAGGTGCGTGCCATCATAATTGTCCTTTTCTCTCCCAGCATAAGTAAGGGGACAGAGGTGCTGACGCTGGGTGTTTTCTGGGAATATAGGGCCATGGCATGAAAGTGCTGAGTCAGCTGGATTCAGATCAAGCACCGCAGGAGCACAGTGCTTCATGTCTGGGGACCAGCATGAATGTATGAAGTGTGTGTGTGACTGTGTCGGAGAACATGTGAACTGCAGCTTAGTTGTGTGTAAGAGGTTGACACGGAACGGTGAGAGGCAGGTGGAAGTGAGCCTAAGTTGTGCTAATCACTCTTAAACCAGAGGTGTTAATTCTAGAACTAAGTAAACTCATTTCAGAAAAGCGTAAGTTTAACTTTAGCACATTCCATGAAATACACCTTCATGTTTTCTGTTTTGGGTATCCATCTATCTCTGACACTGATGACGCCACGTGGGACAGGCAGGTGAACATTTAAAGAACAGAATGTGAGAGAGAGAGCGCAAAAGAAACGGGCCTGTCAACTGATGAAATGAGCAGTAGGGCTGGTGGAGAGGTGATAGAATAGGGGTGGAGAACTATGGAGGGGGGGGGGGGGGAATCAAACTGGTGGAGGGAGCTTCTGGTGGTTTGGTCAGAACTCCGCTGTCTTACCCCATTTACCAGCCAAGAGCCATGGGAGTCAGATTAACCCCAGAGATAGACACTCATTTACGCTGGCAATTAATAACACCTGCTTTGAGTTAACGACCTGAGGGGAAATTCTAGAAGACTGTGATGGAATCTGAAAACAATATTTTTAGCAGAAAGCTGAGCTGCTCCCAGAACAAAGTAACTTTCAGAGGGCCACAACCAGCAAGGATTCTCTTCTCGCCCTAAATAGACGAGAGGGTGATTTGCAGTGAGTTTGTGCTGTCATGGACAGGATGCTGGGCTCGATGGACCCTTGGTCTTTTCCCGGTGTGGCATTACTTACTGTATGTACTACCATGTGCAGCTCAGACTGTTGGAGGAAAAGTCCTTAGTCTGCTGTTGAGACCGAAATGGGGAAGCAGCTGCTTGCCCTGGGATTTGTAGTATGGAGCGTTGCCATGATTTGGGTTTCTGCCACTGTTAGAAGCAGGAGACTGGGCCAGATGGACCATTGGTCTGATCCAGTATGGCTACTCTTATGTTCTTATGCTGCAGGGCAGGAGTGAGTGGCATTGGCAGAACTGTGTTGAGGGTATCAGTACTCGAATAGCAGGGGTGCTGAAGGGCAGGACAGGAGTGAGGGCCATTGGCAGGCTCTGTGTGTGTGTGGGTCTCAATACTGGAATAGCAGGCGGGTGTTACAGGGCATATTGGGTGGAGCTGTGGCCACTAGATTTTGCTCTGCCCAAAAATGAGTGTATCACTTTCACAAACGATTAATTTGCTCAGAAAATAAAGAGGAAAGACTGATGTTCAAATTCTGCTCATTCTTCTTGCTATGAGAGCAATACTGTTGTCTCTGGCGGGGATTAGAACCCTTATGCCCATCATTGGTGAGTGCCGCTAACCCTCTCCCAGCTATGTATGCTGTTTGTTTATTTTTCACATTTATATCTAATTTTCAACCAAAGCGGATAATAAAAAGACATTATACAAAATTCAACTACTAACGTCAACATCTTCGCTGCATCTGCCAGGAGTCACTGAGTGAAGTCCTTGGTACCCCTCTGGGGTACCCGGTGGCATGGGCTTGTCTCTCATTTTTTTAGCTGTCTCTGGAAATCTAAGGCAGCCTATAGGTTGCTGGGAGCTATGTGAAGAGGCTGCAGAGGAGCCAAAGTGCCTTCAACCTGCGTCTCTTAGTACTAAGGCAGAAAGAGGTGTTATAAGTGAGTAATATGGAACGAAACGTAATAATATGGTGCCAAGACTATGAAGACATACCGAGGCATAGTTATTTATTTATTGGAATTTTTTTAACTGCTTTTATGAAAATATTACACCTATTTTACAAATGCAGTATACATATGCGCCTTTACCCCAGGGCAAGCGGACACTCCCACTTCCACCTGCCCTGAGACAAGTTACAAAAATCCTTAGATACTTCCTATAAGCCCAGAAGCTACAGCAGGTATTTCTCTGTCCCTGGAGGGTTCACAATCGAAGGGACCCTTTTTACTAAAAATGCATTTAGTGTGTTTCAATGTAGGACTTTCCCATGCGTTAAGCCCATTTTTTTTCCTTTTTTTCAGGTCCCCTGCTAATTTCTCCATTACAATACTACCACAATTCATATTACTGGGTTCACAATCTATTAAAGTGGTATAACTACCTCACATTTTATTAAAATGAAAGCCCACTTTATTAACAAATTATTTATTACTTAAATCTTTTAAAACCAGCTTAACAGTACCAATGTAACTTAATTGCGACTACTACTACTACGAACTATTCTTCAAAGCAAGTCCTTCCAGATAATACCCATTAATCACAGACTTTGAAATTATAAAGTTTCCTGGCTGTCTTTTACATTCTGAGGCCGTGGTGTAACCGTTGAAAATCCCCCCCCCCCCCCTCCTCAATCGATCATGTCTCGCCAGACCTCTTTAAATCCCAGTTCCATCGTACAATGATTACTTCCTGCTATTGCCCAGGATCACTGCAATCGTTAAACCAAAGTGTATAGTTGCTTTCAGCATTCATTCAAATTTCCAGCATTTCTGAGCTCAGCTCTACACGGTTCCATGTTTCGCTTTACCAACGTCTTCAGGACCTATGAATAAAATAATGCAAATATTCGTTCTAAATCCATTATAACACATTGGTACTCCCCACCTTAAACTATATATCCTAAACCCTCCCATTAAACCATCACAAGACCTTTTTCTTTTTACCTTCTCAGTACTTAAACTCAGACCAACTCTCGGTGTTGCTCAATTACCCAACGAGACTCAATCTCGTGGGGTGTCTGGACTACCCTGGAAATATTTCCATACTGATACGTCTTCCACAACCCAACGAGAACCAGTCTTTTCTTTGTTTGGCCCTAATGGTTCCACCGTTTGCCACCTATATATTAATCGCTGTTTTTTACCTAAAAGAATCCTTGATGTCTCCCCCTCCCCAAAGCTATTAACATTAGAATACTAGGAGAAAAACTGTACACTTCCACACAGAAGTCAAGCCAAGGAAACGACGGTGGAAATGAGCAAAGCAGATGCACCAGGAAGTTCTGACAGATCCTCTTATTAAACATATAAATACAAAATCTTCTCAAATGGACAGTGTGGTGGAGCAGGTAAAAGCACAGAAACACTTGCTTTGAAGTAGGACCCAACACGGTCCGTGTTTCGGCTAACACGCCTTCATCAGGCTGTCAGCTGTATTTACGTCAAGGTGGCAACTCGGGAGCAACATCATATACCACAGAGTAGTGATATTGCTGTGGTCCCATATTTTTTGTGAGCTCACAAGATTCCGCATATCTTTGCATTGAAAATGTATTTTTTTTAAAATGTAAGTAGGACTCCTGATGAAGACGTGTGTTAGCCGAAACACAAACCGTGTTGGGTCCTACTTCAAGCAAGTGTTTTCTGTGCTTTTACCTGCTCCACCACTGTGTCCATTTGAGAAGATTTTGCATTTATATGTTTAATAAAAGGATCTGTCAGAACTTCCTGGAAAACAAAATAAGCATTTATGGCCTCCTTACACGTACAAGTGGGTTCTGTGTTTCTGTATGACTGATTTCTGTGCAATTCTAAAAGTGACCTATTGAGCATTTAAATCTCTGCCCCCAAAGAGAGGAATACAGACGCCTTCCCTGTTTATTTATTTAATCAATTTCTTTATTTAAAATTTTTGTATTTCGTTCAATCTGAAATTCTTGGCAGATTACAAAACATACAAACATAACTATATATTAATAAAACAAATTAAAACAAGACACAAACAATGCAATGAGAGCTTTAAGCTCAGTGTTGGACATCTTAAACCGTATTAATTACCCGTGAAAGAGCTTTTGTAATGTCTAGTTAGAAAGGAAAAGCTTCTTAAATAAATACATCTTTAATTGCTTATGGAATGATAATATTTGTTCCAGTTTACATAACTGGGCAGAGAGTCCATAACCGAGGACCAGCCACGTGGATGGTACTGGCTCGGAGTTCGTGTAAACTCATGGTGAGAAAGGATAGTTCATCTCAATAGATCCTTTTCCACTGCACACAATGTAACATATAACCCTCTGTAAACCAAATGTATATTCTCTTCTACTTCCAGTATCCATGATGAACTGTAAGCCACATTGAGCCTGCAAAGAGGTGGGATAATGTGGGATACAAATGCAATAAATAAATAAATTGAGGGGGGCCAATAAACTTTTAAAGTTGCAGCTATGACTAAGGGGGGCTTCATTACTCAAGGCTTTATACATCAACCTAAGGACCTTGAATTGAATTCACCATTTAATTATTTTATTTAGATTTTGCTCACACCTTTTTCAGTGGTAGCTCAAGGTGAGTTACATTCAGGCACTCTGGATATTTCTCTGTCCCAGGAGGGCTCACAATCTAAGTTTGTACCTGAGGCAATGGAGGGTTAAGTGACTTGCCCAAGATCACAAGGAGCAGCAGCAGCGGGATTTGAACCCTCTGGATTACAAGACCGGTGCTCCAACAACTAGGCCACTCCTCCACCCTGAAGAATCTTCTTACTCTTTAGGGTTCTACATGGAATGTTGCTACACTTTGAAATTCTGAATGGAATCTTGTTATTCTTTAGAATTCTAGAATCTTTATTTATTTAGATTTTGCTCACACCTTTTTCAGTAGTAGCTCAAAGTGAGTTACATTCAGGCACTCTGGATATTTCTCTGTCCCAGGAGGGCTCACAATCTAAGTTTGTACCTGAGGCAATGGAGGGTTAAGTGACTTGCCCAAGATCACAATGAGCAGCAGTGGAATTTGAACCCTCTGGATTACAAGACTGGTGCTCCAACAACTAGGCCACTCCTCCACCCTGAAGAATCTTCTTACTCTTTGGGGTTCTACATGGAATGTTGCTACACTTTGAAATTCTGAATGGAATCTTGTTATTCTTTAGAATTCTAGAATCTTTATTTATTAGATTTTGCTTACACCTTTTTCAGTAGTAGCTCAAGGTGAGTTACATTCAGGTACACTAGGTATTTCTGTGTCCCAAGAGAGCTTACAATCTAAGTTTGTACCTGAGGCAATGGAGGGTTAAGTGACTTGCCCAAGATCACAAGGAGCAGCAGCGGGATTTGAACTGGCCACCTCTGGATTGCAAGACCAGTGCGTGCTCTAACCACTAGGTCACTCCTCCACTCCCATGTCACTGAAAGCCAACGAAGATCAAATAAGACAGGTATAATACGCTCATACCATGACCATTCCGAGACTATCCTTGCCGCTGTGTCCTGTGCATCCTGTAATGCAGATCAGAAGCTGGTAACCGAGTTATAAAGAATTACAGTAATCAAATTGTGGCCCTTTCGTACTCTGAGAGGCTGCCTTAGTTCACCTGTTCTCTCCAGCTGTGTTTTCTTCTGTAGACAGCTAACGGTGGCTGAGCCCTAGTCTGTATCACATCCCAAGCATGCCAGTTCTGCTCAGGGCGCTATAAGCAGGACAGCCCCAAGGGTTGTGAGGGCATTGCAGTGGGCACAAAACTTGCTCCCTGTCGTTTGTCTCCATGTGGTGGGACAGGACACAATTCTGGCTTGGGATGCTCCCACTTATGGAAGCGGCAGGCCCGTATCCCTCCACTTTGCTCTATTATTCCCCTCTTGTATGTTGCCTGTCTCTGCACCTCCTTTTCTCAGTCTCTCTCTTTCCCTTCCTCCCTCTTTTCTGCTTTGTTTACTCCCTAGAGTTTCTCTCCTTGTCAGTCTTGCATATTCAGCACTGCCTGCAATCTCCATCTGTTTTTCTGTTCTGCTTCACCCCTTGCTTTAGACATGAAACAGGTGTGTGTGTGGGGGGGGGGGGGGGGGGGGGCACGAGCCTGGGCTGGAGGTGGTACGAAATAAGCACAGGGCATCAGAGATACTCAGTTTGCACAGCTCCCTCCTGGCCTGGGATGGGGCAGCTCTGGAGACCTTTTGGACCAGAACTCACTGCTGACACTGATCTGCATGTTTCCAGATCCAGGATTTCAGTCTCAGGGGCTGTCTGCCTCCTCACCTGTCCCCTGAGCCTTGAACCTGTAGCCCCTTCGGTCACAGCTGGGACTGAATCAGACTTTACAGAGACAAAGGAGTTCAAGCAAAATTTGGGCAGTTCCTGCAGAAGCTGTGCTGGTAACATAGTAACGTAGTAGATGACGGCAGAAAAAGACCTGGTGATGAGAGGAGATTTCCCGGGCCCCGTACCTGGGGGTTTCTGCCGCACCAGAAATGTAAAGGTCGAGGTCACTCGGCCTTAGTTTGGTCCAAGCAAAAGAAAACAAGTCTCCCCTCGCTGGAAATAATTTCATCCCACACCTGCACACTGCTTTCCAATGTGGCTGTATCACAAAATGTATTATCCCGCTGACAGTGGCTCATTAAGACTTGTTTCCCTGACCCACCTTCCTCTCCACGCCATTTCTTCCCTCTTTGTCCTATTCCTCTGAACCTTGTACGGGTTTTGCAGCCTTTGGTCGCCCAGATGCAGGCATGTGCATTCACTTTCTGGTTTTAGTTCAGAAAGTTTTGGGCACTTACACTCAGTTGAGTCTATGCACATAAACCTTCAGAATTAATAAGTGTGAAGTAAGTTTGCAAACATTAAAACATCAAAGTTTACATTTCAGAAGTGAATCACAAAAAAAACCTGCCTGAAACTGGATCAAAAAAATGCCAAATGATGAGAAAACAAACAGGTTTTCAGTGCACACCCCTATCTGGACAGAACCCGGAGCCTGTGCCTGATGCTCTGAGCAAAACTTTGGAGAGAGTCGGGAGTATAAACAGTGCAGGGACCTGCTCCATGGCAACATGAGCAAAACAAAGGCACGCGTTGAAGAAATTATTTATATCCCATGAAGCAGAAATCCTGCCCACTGCATTACTTTTATATCCTCTCCCCAAAGGCCAGCCAGGGAAGGCCCTCGGTAGGCCACAGAGCAGAAGATGTGCATGAGTTAATGGTTTCATTCTGCAGGGGAGGCTCGGTGTGGGAAACCAATGGCAAATTCCAGAGATGCTGTGCAAGGCCTGATACTGGTGAGGAAGATACTGAGCAGAGACTAGGGGTTGGCAGCTATGAGCAAGGAAAAGAGATGCACCCTCATTCCTGTCCTTTCTCTTAGCATATCTTTTCAGTGTGAGAAACACCGAACTGAGGAGTTGATGTGGGACAAATTTGCTGCAGGCTGGGGCTCAGTTCTCTACGGTCCCATCTGCAAATGTCTCCTAATGGCTAATTACTTCACCGGTTGGGAGCACTGACCATTAATTGCCTCATAAAAAGCAAACAAAACCCCATGGTTAGCAGAATGCAGTGAAAACTGAAAGCAAGGCAAATAGAATATGATGTGGTGACATTTTCAGAAGCAACACAGAGCAGATGCTGGGTTCTTGACTCAAGTACCTGCACATAAACGCATTCCCCTTATGCCTGATCTGCAGCGCCCCCTGCAGTTCCAGTAGTGACACTCAGACAGCTCTGCCAGGGCACCTCACTCTTCCCCTGTTCTTCTCTGCTAATGCACCTCATTCCTGCTCTATGCTGCCCCCTGGTGTCCCAGCAGTAGAACCTTCACATATACACACCTCTGCCCAAGCACCTGCCCCCCCCCCCCAGTACTGACACCCTCACGTGTAAACAGCTCTAGTAATGCACCTCACTCTTGCCCTGTAGCCCCTCCCCCACTCCAGTACTGACACCCCCAGTGCAGACCTAATAATTTACTGTAAGTGGCTGTGTGAGGATGTTCTGCAAACCGTCAAAATAATTCAATTTGTTATTCAATTATGTGCTCTGTTATGAAATCCACACAGGACCAGTAGTGATCAGCAAAATATAAATGTTCTTAAATAAATAAACAGACCAGCTTGACTAATATATTTATATTTCACCTTCACCACTGGAACTTCTATGGTCTGTGCCCCGAGAGAGAGAGAGAGATTAAGTATACTAATGTTTAATCATGGACAAGTGGAACCTGTGCAATGTCAGATTCGACTATGGCCAACCTCGTTGGGTAGATGAGATGAACTGTGCAGGTCTTTATCTGCCGACATTTACTATGTTCCCATGAGCATATTGCTTGAGGTAGAATTTGCATATTATTTATGTATTTGTTTATATATTGGGATTTATGAAGAGATGCATCCATGGTGGTGGACAGTCGGTACAGTAACATCAAACTTACAATTTTGTCAACAGCATAACAGTAGTAAAATAACATAAATGCAATGAATGAGATAAACTTGAAAACAGCAAATTGAAACCTAATAATAGAACTACCATAAAACAGGATCAAAAATATACACATTTAACAGCACTGGCATTCAAATAACAGAGATATAATATGATGTAAGCATAATGGCGATGGAGTATCTAATAAGCACGCAATGACTACATTCAAATAACATTGCTATGATTCTAATGCTTTTCTGCAATAATGCTGACCATATAGCTGAGGGGCCAAAGGCTGACATATAGATGGGGACAAGAGGTGTGGTACAGAGTCAGTTGGGATAAGTAAATGGGTGGCTAAACTAAAGGCAAGTTCTTTTTACATTTAATCAAGATATAAGGAACTGGTCTAAATTAACAGTGGATGTAGCGAGCTAGTCTGGGTGTAGAGCCAGTTACCCTAAGTATTAAAGGCTTGGGAGAAGAGCCAAGCTTTTACCTGCTTCCTGAAGTAGAGGTAGTCTCCAGTTATACGCAGCCCCTCTGGGAGTAAATTCCAGAGTGTGGGGGCTACTCACATTGTACTCACATTGTACAATTTCGTTTGATGGGGGGGACAGTGATGCTCCTTGAGAGGATCTTTAAGGTCTCAAAGGTGTGTAGAGGGCTAACTTATTCTTTAAGTACTCTGGCTTACAAAATGTAAATTATTCAGTAATTATTGGGTCGCTGGACGCTTTCCTGTGGGTCACAAAAGGGTGTACAGTAGGTGACAGTGGTACTGTTTGCTGTGTAGGGCATATCTGGGATGCATGTGATGCTTGCTGAATCCATAAGGCAGGTGTAAATAGTGGAGATTGTGACTGTATCAGAAAGAAACCAGTGCAAATCGTGACACTAGAAAGAAACAGCTCTCTGTAAGCAGACAGACTGCAGACGTGGGATCTTCTCTCTCCGCTAGTAATGAACAAAGGTTAGAAAAGATCATTTTGTAATAATTATTATCCAGAACATAGTTTCCAAACATTCCTTCTTATTATCAATATAAAATATTACATTAAAATAGCAACATCTAAGAGACAGTGAACTTGTAGAATAGCAACTGAGTTTCAAGTTTATTCAGCTGGGACTCCCTTCAAACCTAAGAAAAACAATAAAACTGAGAGTGTGGGAAGGGGGGAGGAATTCATCTTTTCAAGTAAAAGAGGGGGAAGGAATACATTTGTTTATAGGTCGGGACTATAAGTAAGTTTTGATCCTGGGAACGAAGAGAGTGTAATGTAGTGTATGAAAGTGAAACACGGTGGAGATAAGGAGGTTCTTTTGAAGCTACAACCTTGAAACCCATAAGTAGCAGCTTACAGGTGATTTGATGAGATATTGGGAGCCAATCTATCAAAAGTGGTATTATCCAAATGCCTCATTAGTGCCGTTAGTCTGTCATTTGCACGTGCAAATTTGTGCGCTGGGCATAAGCTTGAGCGTGCGAGTTTGTAGAATCTGGGAGCATCTGTATAAAGGCAAAGGGTTCTGTTACCTGTGTGGATTTTGTGGCACTGAATAAATGAAGCAGGGTTTTAACTTTTATTGGGGCTCGTACCAGCCCAGTGTTGAGCTGATTGTGAAGAGGTTCTGCTATTGTTCCAGTTACTACCTTTCGTTAACTCGGGGTTTTATTGGATTCTCCTTTAACTTTTATTCTCATATCTCTGCAGTATGTAAAGTTGGATTTTTTTGTTTTACAGCAGTTGCTTTGAATTAGGGCTTTTTTTTTAATCGTAGTGCCTTTCATTCATTCATCATATCCCTTTTTACATCTAGACTGGAGTATTGTAATATTGTTTATTTAAGATTACCCTAATGTGCTCTCAAGAAACTCCAGATGCAGCAAAATTCTGCGATTCATCTTTTATGTAATTTGAAAAATTGGATCGCATTAGTTGATCATTCAAACAGTTTCATTAGTTGCCTGTGAAATCTCGTATTATTTTCAAAGTTCTTCCTTTATCTTTTAAGGCTTTTCAAACTGATAATCCTGGTTATTTGGTGCTACTTATGGTTTTGTTTTTATGATTTATATTTATACATTTTTGTTGTTACATATTTATTTGTTACATTTGAATCCCACATTTTCCCACCTATTTGTAGGCTCAATGTGGCTCACATAGTACCGGAGAGGCATTTGCAGACTCCGGTGTGAACAAATACAAAGTGATGTTGTGGTAAGATCAAGTTCACGTGGCACAGCCACATTAGGGCATCGTAGAACGCAAGAGTTGTGTCGTGTCCATTACGTACTTTAGGTTTGTTGTGTTGCAGAGATCAGGCATTTATGTTGGATCGGTAGGGTATGCCTTTTTAAACATGCCCATCGCAATAACAGACTAAATTTCCTTGAGTCCTTTGACTAAGAGGTTCTTATACTGAGGTGTGCCAATGGATTTAGTGCACCTGTTATATTGCTACGGGCATCTTATCATTTAGTGTGCACTAAATTTGTTAGTGCACCTTAGTAAAAGGACCTCTGAGTATGAAACACGCAGTTTACACCCTAACAGCTAATGTACAACTGTGTAAACTGCCAATGCAGTGTATTTACAATTAGCAGGTGATCAGTCTTGCATTAAGGGCATTTTTTGAAGGCAGTGGAACTGAGTGGGGCATTGAATGCACTGTACATTGCGATAATCGACTAATGCACAACCTCCCCTCCCCCCCCCAACTAGGTACCTCATTAGTTGTATACTTGGCACATGCCAATTTCCTGTGTTAAAGCACTTTTAGTGCATAATAGAATGCACTTCAGTAAAGACCCCACTGTTTTGTTAAAATTAATACAGGTTTGTTTGTTTTTTTCCTTTTGTTTAAAAACACCAGGGCCTGCTCCTGCCTTGAAGGTAACAAAATAAATCTTTCCAGTCCCCCCAGGACTATATTGCCATCAACCCAACCTCTTACCCTATCCATGGTCCTGTAAGCTGTTAACGGGGCAAGACCAATCTCCAGTTGCCCCTTGGTGCCAACCTTTGAATCTCTGCTGTACCACAAATTGGCACTGCCCTCTCTTTGCCTCACTCAGGCTGGCACCACCCTTGTACAGCAGCTGTTTAAAATGGCTCCTGCTTCCGGCAGCTGCACCCAGGATCACTCCTGACCAGTGAGGAGTTTAAGGCTTTATGGATGCAGTAAGAGAACTGAGGAAAGGGGGAGAGCCCAGGGATAGGGGACGGGAACGCTGGGACCTGCCATTTTTTTTTTCATTTTATTTTGTTTTTGGTTTTAAATGTAATTTTTTTTTAATTGGCAGGTCTGAGGATTCCAGTAATAAATCAAAACCAGAAAGGAAACTTGTGTAAACCTTAGCGTAGGAGAAACAATTAACAATAGATGCTTCGTTTTGAGGCTTACGAACAAAACAAAACCAAGTGTTTTGAAGGTATCCATACGCTCGGATGCTTATCACACAACAATCTGTTGTGTTTATCAGTTGGAGCTGGAGATTCCCCAGGCCATTGTAACGCCTTCATTCTCCATCATTCTCCGATCATGATCCCAGCACTTTTCCAGTGCAATAACGTTGTAATGGTTACAAAGTTTCCAGTAGAGAAGGACACATTGCTTATTGTGCATTTTTGCACAGATATTTTGTGTCGTCAGACTTTCACAACTAGCTACAAGGTGGCTGTTTCCAGTTGTTTCTTACCATAGGAGCCGACTCTCTGAGTGCTGTGGGTGCTTAAGCTCTTTTTCTGCCGTCATCTACTATGTTAAGCACCCCCAAAATTGATAAAATTCCTTGGATGTGTCCAGGCAGGGGTTATTTCCATTAGGCTTAGCACCCCCAATAATTTTGAAAAGTTGGCTCCTATGTTTCTTGCAGAATCTACTGATGTCAGTTGTAGCAGGTATAAAGTGACATGACGTGAACGCTGTCTGGATCAGGAAGGGGGGGGGGAACTGTGGACATTTGGTAAGGAAAAGGGCTCAGTTACAGAAATTATGAAATCAGTTGTTCCACAGACGCCCACCCGTGCCTGAGGGAGGAAAGAAGAAAGATGCTTATAGTGATACATTTAATATCCTGAAAACAGCAATGCACAGAGGATACAGCCCAAAGCCAAGGAGGGCTCTAACCCACAGCCTGGCAGACTGTAATTACAGAGGTGGGAGCGTCCTGCCCTCAACCCACTGCTTCACAGACCGCCTGCACCAGCAGCCCACTGATTAGGGCTCACCTGTCCTTCTGAAATTTGTGCTTAAGGCTGCATTTCTATTGATGGAGCAGAAGAGGCTGGATAGCCAAGCAGGGCACCGTATGTAAAGCGGCTGTAATGAAGATTAATGTGGCAACATTTACACATCCTTTCACTAAGAGCATCACCTGCCTCTCGCCCTTTTCCCTCCTTGCGTACCAAGCTTTTGTTTCATAGCTTAGGAACAAAGGGCAGAAAATCCAGCCCTAGAAATGCCACCCTGTTATGAAGGTAGCTCCTCAGATCTTGATTGATTTGATATTTATTGGAATTTATTAACCACTTCACCCCAGGCTGGGTGTACAGCAGGTACAGTTTAACTTAAAACTTACAATTTTTGTTAACAGCATAACAATAATAAAACGGTCAACTATGAGCATGAAAACAATCAATGAGTAGACATAAAAACAGCGAATTGAAACCTAATAGGACTAAGATGAAAACAGGATCAGAAATACAAGCATTTAACAGCACTGTAGAAGAATCATATGGCAGAAATATGATGTCACCTTTTCCCTCCTCCTTTTCCAGGGCTCCAAATTGCAACCTGACAATATACCTGGAGACTAACGGGCTTATTTTCGAAAGTGATCGCTGGCGATCTTCCGACAGAAATCAGGAGATTGCCGGTGATCTCTCAAAAGTGGCCAAATCGGTATAATCGAAATCCCCTTTTTTGACACCATCGCTGCTTTCCCGTCACCGAGCCGGTGAAAGTTCAAGGGGGCGTGTCGGCGGCATAGCGAAGGCAGGACATGGGCGGGCATGGGCGTGGCTAACAGATGGCCGGCTTCAGCACATAATAGAAAAAACGAAAGCGGCGTTAATGAGTATTTCACTAGTTTTACTTGGCCCTTTTATTTTCACGACCAAGCCTCAAAAAGGTGCACCAACTCACCAGATGACCACTGGAGGGAATGGGGGATGACCTCCCAGTACTCCCCCAATGGTCACCAACCCCCTCCCACACTAAAAAAGTAAAAATAAAAACCTTTTTTGCCAGCCTGTATGCCAGCCTCAAATGTCAAACCCAGCTCCCTGACAGCAGTATTCAGGTCCCTTGAACAGTTTTTGTTGATTGCAGTGGACTTCAGGCAGGTGGACCCAGGCCCATCCCCCCCCTACCTGTTACACTTGTGGTGGTAAGTGTTGAGCCCTCCAAACCCCCCCAAAACCCACTGTACCCACATGTAGGTGCCCCCCTTCACCCATAAGGGCTATGGTAATGGTGTAGAGTTGTGGGGAGTGGGTTTTGGGGGGCTCAGCACACAAGGTAAGGGAGGTATGCATCTGGGAGCTATTTGTATATATATTTTTTAATTTTTAGAAGTACCCCCTAGGGTGCCCGGTTGGTGTCCTGGCATGTCAGGGAGACCAGTGCAGTACAAATTCTGGCTTCTCCCATGACCAAATGCCTTGGATTTAGCCGGGGTTGAGATGGCCGGCACTTTTTTCCATTATCGCTGAAAAACAAAACTGGCCATCTCAAACCCGGCGAACTCTGGCATTTGGCCGGTCCAAACCGTATTATCGAAACAATAGATGGCCGCCCATCTTTTTCGATAATACGGTTCCGGCCAGCTGTTTGCGGCACCGCCAAAATAGATCGCCGGCAATCTATTTCGCCAGCGCCGTTCAGTTATTCCCCTCTGTGTCAACCAGCCCATGCCCTGTGCTCACAGGCTCTGCCCCCTCCCCACACTTCCTGCAAGAGGTTAATTCAGGCCACAAGATCAGCAGGTTCTGGAGAGGGGGCTGGGAGCAAATCACTGTGAGCTCCAGAGGTGGGGGAGATGGATTAAGCAACTAGAGAACTGAGGGGGGGGGGGGGGTTGGAAAGGAGGGCTAAAAGGTTCTGCCCCCAAATGGCACCCTACGTATGGATCTAGTAAGAATTTGCATTAATCCAGGCCTGGGAATAATCTATATTGGATCAGAGTATAAGATGGTCTCAGCTTTGAGACGTTTTTTTTCAGATTTTATTTATTTCATTTTATGTATTTGCTATACCACAATTCAAGCACTAAAACTGACATAATTGCAGTTTACAAGAAAGTGAACAAGCAGAAGGTCCAGAACTGAAGACAACTGGACACAGGACAATGAATGAAAGACAAAAGATGTGACAAGCTGCAGGGAGAAGGCCTGAGGCTGACATACAAGAGGAAGGGAAAACCACAGGACTGACCCATCTGTGCATCTGCTGTCCTGTATGCAACCTCCACAACCACAGATACATGAAGCAGCTTGATTTATTAGGATTGATTTACCACCTTTTTGAAGGAAATCACTTCAGGTGGCTCAGGGGCGTTAATGTACAGGAGGTGAGCCTTTTTCAAATGAAGGAAAGTTCAGGAATGAGGGGGGCAAAGGATGAAGTTAAGAGGAAATAGGCTCAGGAGGAATCTAGGAAAATACTCTTTCATGGAAAGGGTAGTGAATGTGTGGAACGACCTCCCGGTGGGGGTCATGGAGACAAGGACTGTGTCAGAACAAGAAAGCGTGGGACAGGCATGTGGGATCCCTTTGGAAACGAAGAGTTCATGGTTTCTGAGGATGGGCCATGTGGCCCTTATCTGCCGTCATGTTTCTATGTGTACAGCAACTTTTACATCATGGGGAGGGGGTCTACTGTGCTCTGTGAAGATCTGACTGCAGCCAGCCAGAGGAAAATAAGACAAGTGTAACAACACTTAAACACTTACAAGTATATCATTTCTTTTTAGGAGGGAGATATGATTTGTTTTCTCCTTCATGGGACTCTGTTGAGCTGCAATACATATACAAACCTTGAATCTTGTAAAATGAGCCCACAACTGCATTTGCAAACATCTGCACATAAGAACAGCCATACTGGGTCAGACCAATGGTCCATCTAGCCCAGCATCCTGCTTCCAACAGTGGCTAATCCAGGTCACAAGTACCTAGTAGAAACCCAAATAGTAACAACATTCCATGAACCTCAAAGAGTAACAGCATTCCATGTAGAACCTCAAAGAGTAGCAACATTCCATATAGAACCTCAAAGAGTAACAACATTCCATATAGAACCTCAAAGAGTAGCAACATTCCATGTAGAACCTCAAAGAGTAACAACATTCCATATAGAACCTCAAAGAGTAACAGCATTCCATAAAGAATCTCAGAGTAGCAACATTCCATATAGAACCTCAAAGAGTAGCAACATTCCATGAACCTCAGAGTTAACAGCATTCCATAAAGAATCTCAGAGTAGCAACATTCCATATAGAACCTCAAAGAGTAACAGCATTCCATAAAGAATCTCAGAGTAGCAACATTCCATATAGAACCTCAAAGAGTAGCAACATTCCATATAAAATCTCAGAGTAACAGCATTCCATAAAGAATCTCAGAGTAGCAACATTCCATATAGAACCTCAAAGAGTAACAGCATTCCATAAAGAATCTCAGAGTAGCAACATTCCATAAAGAATCTCAGAGTAGCAACATTCCATATAGAACCTCAAAGAGTAGCAACATTCCATATAGAACCTCAAAGAGTAACAACATTCCATATAGAACCTCAAAGAGTAGCAACATTCCATGTAGAACCTCAAAGAGTAACAACATTCCATATAGAACCTCAAAGAGTAACAGCATTCCATAAAGAATCTCAGAGTAGCAACATTCCATATAGAACCTCAAAGAGTAGCAACATTCCATGAACCTCAAAGAGTAACAGCATTCCATAAAGAACCTCAAAGAGTAGCAACATTCCATATAGAACCTCAGAGTAGCAACATTCCATATAGAACCTCAAAGAGTAACAACATTCCATATAGAACCTCAAAGAGTAGCAACATTCCATGTAGAACCTCAAAGAGTAACAACATTCCATATAGAACCTCAAAGAGTAACAGCATTCCATAAAGAATCTCAGAGTAGCAACATTCCATATAGAACCTCAAAGAGTAGCAACATTCCATATAAAATCTGAGTAACAGCATTCCATAAAGAATCTCAGAGTAGCAACATTCCATATAGAACCTCAAAGAGTAACAGCATTCCATAAAGAATCTCAGAGTAGCAACATTCCATATAGAACCTCAAAGAGTAGCAACATTCCATATAAAATCTGAGTAACAGCATTCCATAAAGAATCTGAGTAGCAACATTCCATATAGAACCTCAAAGAGTAACAGCATTCCATATAGAACCTCAAAGAGTAACAACATTCCATATAGAACCTCAAAGAGTAGCAACATTCCATGTAGAACCTCAAAGAGTAACAACATTCCATATAGAACCTCAAAGAGTAACAGCATTCCATAAAGAATCTCAGAGTAGCAACATTCCATATAGAACCTCAAAGAGTAACAGCATTCCATATAGAACCTCAAAGAGTAACAACATTCCATATAGAACCTCAAAGAGTAGCAACATTCCATGTAGAACCTCAAAGAGTAACAACATTCCATATAGAACCTCAAAGAGTAACAGCATTCCATAAAGAATCTCAGAGTAGCAACATTCCATATAGAACCTCAAAGAGTAGCAACATTCCATGAACCTCAGAGTAACAGCATTCCATAAAGAATCTCAGAGTAGCAACATTCCATATAGAACCTCAAAGAGTAACAGCATTCCATAAAGAATCTCAGAGTAGCAACATTCCATATAGAACCTCAAAGAGTAGCAACATTCCATATAAAATCTCAGAGTAACAGCATTCCATAAAGAATCTCAGAGTAGCAACATTCCATATAGAACCTCAAAGAGTAACAGCATTCCATAAAGAATCTCAGAGTAGCAACATTCCATAAAGAATCTCAGAGTAGCAACATTCCATATAGAACCTCAAAGAGTAGCAACATTCCATATAGAACCTCAAAGAGTAACAACATTCCATATAGAACCTCAAAGAGTAGCAACATTCCATGTAGAACCTCAAAGAGTAACAACATTCCATATAGAACCTCAAAGAGTAACAGCATTCCATAAAGAATCTCAGAGTAGCAACATTCCATATAGAACCTCAAAGAGTAGCAACATTCCATGAACCTCAAAGAGTAACAGCATTCCATAAAGAACCTCAAAGAGTAGCAACATTCCATATAGAACCTCAGAGTAGCAACATTCCATATAGAACCTCAAAGAGTAACAACATTCCATATAGAACCTCAAAGAGTAGCAACATTCCATGTAGAACCTCAAAGAGTAACAACATTCCATATAGAACCTCAAAGAGTAACAGCATTCCATAAAGAATCTCAGAGTAGCAACATTCCATATAGAACCTCAAAGAGTAGCAACATTCCATATAGAACCTCAAAGAGTAGCAACATTCCATATAGAACCTCAAAGAGTAACAACATTCCATATAGAACCTCAAAGAGTAGCAACATTCCATGTAGAACCTCAAAGAGTAACAACATTCCATATAGAACCTCAAAGAGTAACAGCATTCCATAAAGAATCTCAGAGTAGCAACATTCCATATAGAACCTCAAAGAGTAACAGCATTCTATAAAGAATCTCAGAGTAGCAACATTCCATATAGAACCTCAAAGAGTAACAGCATTCCATAAAGAATCTCAGAGTAGCAACATTCCATAAAGAATCTCAGAGTAGCAACATTCCATGCTACCAATCCCAGGGCAAGCAGTGGCTTCCCCCTTGTCCATCTCAATACCAGACTATGGACTTTTCCTCCAGGAACTTGTCCAAACTTTTTTTAAAAACCCAGATACGCTAACCGCTGTGACCACATCCTCTGGCAACGAGTTCCAGAGCTTAACTATTCTTTGACTGAAAAAATATTTCCTCCTATTTGTTTTCAAAGTATTTCCATGTAAATTCGTCAAGTGTCCCCTGCTCTTTGTACTGGAATGTGCTAAATGCATGCCTTCATCTTTGGTGTGCTGGTCATAAGTCTCTGCATTCATTCTCCCCATCCAGGGATAGCTCAGAGTCCTGCTGGAGCTGTGAACGGAGAGCACTTAAATGAGCAAATCCTTGATGGGGGAATGTTCTAGCTCGCGTGTGCATGCAAGTCCCTCCGGAATCATGCTGGCTTGCCTTGCTTGTTAATCTTTACCCTTTTGCTCTTACGATGTGTTGTTTAATTTTTATGAGGACAATATCATGATATATGTTCCCTTTTCAATTGCAATGTGGTTTAGACATTGGCAAATTTTCTGCCTGGTTTGATGCACTGAAAACTTGGATGGCAGCTCAGGGTTTAGTTATTAATGTTAAGAAAAGAGGCCCTTTTACAGAAGCAGTGAGCGCTTATAACTCAGTTACTCTTTGTGACGTTGAAGGGGTTGAAATATTTAGGGGTCATTTGGGGGTGACATTTTACTAGCCGCGTCTATATGTAGCACTGATTGCATCAGTTTCTTTCATTTTGCCCTGTCTTGGCTATGCTAATGTGATTTTGTTTTTAAGGTTGCCAGCGACTACCTGTCAGACATTACAGGTGGTGCAAAATTCAGTGGCTTGGATTTCTCTTGGATGGGCTCTAATGGACATATTACTCTAGTTTTTATAGTTACTCCAGTTCTGATTCAGTGTTGTATTATGTGCAAAGTTTTTATGATGATTTTTACATCAGTTCAAGGACCGGCCACTCCTACAGTGTCCTCCAGGTCAGTTCCATATTGTTCAGATCGTCCGATTCGAGCTTGTCTCTGTCATTCTTTTCTTCTTCTTTCTGGGCGTGTAGCTCGTCTTGTCTAGGGCTTTCTCAGTGGCTGCTCCTCATTTTTGGATTCACTTGCCAGATTAGATTAGGGAACTTTCTGATTTGGACTCATTTTGTAGCACGTTGAGACCTATTTATTCAAACTTGCCTTTTCTAATATGTAGCTGATTATTTCAGTTTGTAAATTTGTTCGCTTCTTTTGCTGGATATGTTTATCGTTAGCTGCTCAGGACACGGAAATTGCACTCATTCAGTCTATAGTCGTGAAACAATGTTTAATTCAAGTTTAAAAGTATAGGACCAGATTCAGTAAATGATGTCAAAAAGTAAGTGCCGGGAAAAATTCACACTCGGCTCCATTCTCTAAAGAGTGCTCCGGGCTGAGCACTCAAGCTCCATAAATCTAGGCTAAAAGCCCACCTTTCGGATTCTGCTTTTAACTCCTAACCCCTATCCACTTTTTCAGTACCCATGTCTGTTTTATCTTTCCCACCTTAGTAATTCCCTTATCCTTTATTTGTCCTGTTTGTCTCTCCTGATTAGATTGTAAGCTCTGTAGAGCAGGGACTGTCTCTTTATGTCCAGTGTACAGTGCTGTGTAGGTCTATATGTTTAATAGCGCTATAGAAATGATAAGTAGTAGTCTTTGGGATTCCAGAATCTTGCTACTCTTTGAGATTCCGGAATCTTGCTACTCTTTGGGATTCCGGAATCTTGCCACTCTTTGGGATTCTGGAATCTTGCTACTCTTTGGGATTGTGCATGGAATCTTGCCACTCTTTTCGATTCTGGAATCTTGCTACTCTTTGTCCTTATCCCTTATTTGTCCTGTCTGTCCTGATTAGATTGTAAGCTGTGTTGAGCAGGGACTTTCTCTTCATGTTCAAGTGTACAGCACTGTGTAGGTCTATATGTTTAGTAGCACTATAGAAATGATAAGTAGTAATCTTTGGGATTCCAGAATCTTGCTACTCTTTGTCCTTATCCCTTATTTGTCCTGTTAGCCTGTCTTGATTAGATTCTAAGCTCTGTGGAGCAGGGACTGTCTCTTCATGTTCAAATGTACAGCGCTGCATACGTCTAGTAGTGCTACAGAAATGATAAGTAGTAGTAGTAGTAGTGCTTGGGATTCCGGAATCTTGCCACTCTTTGGGATTCCGGAATATTGCCACTCTTTGTCCTTATCCTTTATTTGTCCTGTTAGCCTGTCTTGATTAGATTCTACGCTCTGTGGAGCAGGGACTGTCTCTTCAGGTTCAAGTGTACAGCGCTGCGTACGTCTAGTAGCGCTATAGAAATGATAAGTAGTAGTAGTAGTAGTGCAGATTCCAGCAACTTGAGGATTTAACATCAAGTGAAACCTGGTGTAAATCCTGACTCACAGCCTCCAAATTCCATAACACTGCGTAATTCTTTGGAACGCCCTGACCCGCCCACGCCCCTCCCATAGCCATGTTTCCTTTTGGGTTACCCATGAGAGAATTTGGATGCAGATCTTTATTTAGATTATTTTTTTTATAACCTGCCCTTATCCAGGGCGAGGTACAATATACACACCTAAAAATACATTTAAAATACAAAAACATCAACATTACATTTATAGAGTTGTGTGCAACCAGATCCACTCTCAAATCTGAATTACAGACAATTAAACATTAGTAATTGATTGTTAATGAATCATTAACTAATTTGCACACAATTTGGGGATAATGTCGAATTATGTACATTGGGATGTGGCTGGTTTTGAAGTGATCAGAATCGTAAGGTTTAATTATCAAAATCTTGAAGCAAGGACTTAGGGTCCTTAAACATTGTGATGCAGGAGTAAGTTGTGACCCTTAATCATAAAAATAGTCTTGTCACAAGAAGCTCCATCAAATGCAACTAGTGGTAATTTTCAAGTAAATGCAATGCTGTTTGCTCTCCTTTCCCTCCTGTTCTTCCTCTCTCTCCTTTATTTGATTTCCTTTAGCTTCTCTCTGGCCAAGAAAATTCACTTTCCAACGTCAGGGATCAGACTTTGTTTCTTGTCAGAGTGCAGATAAGCCCAAAGTTTGTGCAGAGACTGAATTCATGGATGGCCCATGACCTCTCCAGTTCTGAGCAGTTCCAACCCTTCTCTGTGTCTGGGGGGCAGTTTCCCCATATGGGTTAGTTTTGCACATACCATGACAGGAACGAACCTCAGTATGATTTCAGTCTCTCAAATGTACCGCTGACACTCGCTGTAGTACATTGTGCCAAAGCCAGATTCTTTCTGGAGCTCATAAGAGGCAGCATGTATCGGCCTGTGTTCATAAAATCATTTACGGAGAGGCCCCGACGTACATGCTAGACCTCGTGGACCTGCCACCCAGAAATGCTAAGAGATCTTCCTGCACCTTTCTTAACCTACACTTCCCCAACTGCAAAGGAATAAAATACAAACTAACACACATGTCTAGCTTTTCTTATATAAGCACCCAGACGTGGAACTCTCTTCCAAATCACCTAAGAACGATCAAAGAATTGACCGATTTCCGCAAATCCTCTTTAGCAAAGCCTACCACGAGAACCCTTAACTAACTACAACACAACACCTAACCGAAATGGCACAGAATGTATCTTTCAATAACGACTTGTCCAAACCTCCTCCTATTCCTTTACCTCTATGTAATAATTGTTTTCTTTAACCTGGTATAGATATGCTATAACAGGTCTCTGTAAGCCACATTGAGCCTGCAAATAGGTGGGAAAATGTGGGATACAAGTGCAATAAATAAAACAATGTGTAATATTGGCATCTTTCTGCCACGTTTTCTTGGTCTCGACTGCATTTCTTGGTACCTGAGGATAGGTGAAGAAATAGAGGGGCAGCTTGAAGGGAACAATTCCCTAACCACTATTTTGCAATGTTTCAATGATTCAACTGCTTGAAGTGCCTCCCCCATAAAGTGAATTGGGCTGTTTTGAGGACTTTATTCTTCTGCAATCTCTGCTTCAATCTGGTCAGTTTCGGAACTGATGCGTCTTTTCTCCTAGATTTTGCACCACACTAAATTTGATCCCATTCATTTAAATTTTAGCAGAGTTAATTTGCTCGCAGATAGAGAGACAAAGAGACACTCTTGGCCCGGTATTTGTACGTAATTTTTTTTCCAATGTTCTGTTGGGTTAGAAAGAATTTTTTTAAAAGAATTAAAAAAGCAGAACCTGACGAAAGCAGATCACTCACTAGTGAGAACTCTTGTCTTCTCTTCCTTCAGTTAAATACTCCTGCTTTCCTACCCTACAAACGCACAGGAGCATTCAACAATTAAACCCCTGCAATCAACCTCGTGTTCCCCCTGTTATGTCTTAAATGGTCCCTTTGTTTACTCTGGGCTCAGGTCCAATAAGCACATTTTGCAGAAGGTTAAGTGGCCTGGAGGAATAGTTCTCATTTCCAAAAAGCCCTCCCTAGCAGATCTTGCAGCCTCCACCAGCTCAGGCACATACTCCATTGGTAGCTGCTAACCAGGATGGTAGGATGTGGAGATCAGATGACTCTCTCTGACGTCTGCTGCCAGCAGAGCACAGCCTTCTCTGGACCCTGGGCTGGAGTAACAATTAGCCAGCCAAGAGCAAATGCAGACAGGAATGTTTACCTGGGAAAATTGCCCCCTTTATGATCACACATAGGAAACAAAGTTTTTTTTAAATATTTTAAAGTGGGATGTCAATCGAGGAGTAGCCTCATGGTGGCTGGTTCAAATCCCACTGCTGCTCCTTGTGATCTTGGGCAAGTCACTCAACCCTCTATTGCCTCAGGTACAGACTTAGCTTGTGAGCCCTCCAGGGACAGAGAAATACCCAGTGTACCTGACTGTAACCCACCTTGAGCTACTACTGAAAAAGGTGTGAGCAAAATCCAAGATATAAAAATTATGCACTTTCATACGCTTGTTCTCGGAGGAGTAATGTAGGGGTGGTCGTGATTGTTGAGTCTAGTTGTCAAAAGGTTGAGATAAGGAAGAGCTGCCCTAGGTGAAAGTTCAGGCCTGCACCCTGCCCCTCCCCCTCCAGCATCCTCCTGTCCTCAGCTCTGTCTCTCCCCCTCACACACACAGATAAACTCACTGTGCCCCTCCTGGAAGAGACCACTGCAGGCTGCCTCCACAACTCTTCCCATCCCAAACATAAGAAAGCCATGCTGAGTCAGACCAGGGGACATGAGCCCAGCATCCTGTCTCAAGAAACTACAGATTCCAGAAAATAGATCTATTTCTCAAAGGTGATTTCCAGGGACAAGAAATGGCTCTCCCAAATCGATCTGGATAATAATTGTTTATGGACTTTTCAAGGAACTTGGCCAATCCTCTTTGAATTCCACTAAGTTATTCACCTTGACCACATCCTCTGGCAACAATCTCCACATCTTAATTGTGCGGTTTGGAAAAATACTTTCTATGATTTGTTTTCAGTCTCTGATCATTGGTTTCATGCAGTGCCCTCTTGTTTTAATTATCAAAATCTTGAGGGGGGACTTAGGGTCTTTAAAGCTAGTTGTGATGCAAGAGCAAGCTGTGACCCTTAATCATAAAAATCCTCTTCTCACAAGAAGCTCCATCAAATGAAACACTAAGAGTAATTTTCAAGTAAACATAGGGTATCAGGGCTGGGGCCAGTGGCAGCCTCCACCTTCCACTCCAGGTGCAATGGGGGAAAAGAGAGCAAGTACAACAACTGTTCCCTATTTCTCTGTTCCACCGACCGCACTCCTGTTTTTAGAACCTTCTACTAAATCCCTTCTTGAATCTTTTCTTGAACCTGAAAAGCCCTAACCTGTTTTGCCTTCCTTCATAAGGGAAGCACTCCATCCTCTCATGTTTATCACCCTTCTCTGTACATAAGTATTGCCATACTGGGAAAGACCAAAGGTCCATCGAGCCCAGCATCCTGTTTCCAACAGTGGCCAATCCAGGTCACAAATACCCAGCAAGATCCCAAAAATGTACAAAACATTTTATACTGCTTATCCCAGAAATAGTGGATTTTCCCCAAGTTCATTTAATAACGATCTATGGACTTTTCCTTTAGGAAGCCAGCCAAACCTTTTTTAAACTCTGCTAAGCTAACCGCCTTTACCACATTCTCTGGCAGCGAATTCCAGAGTTTAATTACACGTTGAGTGAAGAAACATTTTCTCTGATTCGTTTTAAATTTACTACATTGTAGCTTCATTGCATGCCCCCTAGTCCTAGTATTTTTGGAAAGTGTAAATACATGCTTCACATCTACCCGTTCAACTCCACTCGTTATTTTATAGACCTGTATCATATCTCCCCTCAGCCGCCTTTTCTCCAAGCTGAACAGCCCTAGCTGCTTTAGCAACTGCACCTTTTTCAGTTGCACTATATCCATTTAGAGATGGGGTGCCCAGAACTGCACGCAGTACTGAAAATGCGGACACCCCAGAGACCTATAAAGAGGCATAATCACATCTCAGGTTTGTTCTCCATCCCCTTTCAAATAACCCCTAGCCTTCTATTTTTTTTTTAAGTAGCTGTGGCACCCTGGGCTGAAAATGTCAACAAAATTATCCACAATGACTCCAAGATCCGATCTATTTCTTGGGTTGTGACTCCTAACTCAGAACCCAGCATTTTGTATCTGTGCTTGGGATTATTTCCCTCTATGTAAAGGGCAAAGGGTGATGGATTTCGTATTAGAGAGTTGCACGGGGACAGAAATCCAACCCGTCCCCGCCCGTCCCCACTGGAATCCAACCCGTCCCCTTTCATCCCCATAGGGAATCTAACCCATCCCCACCCGTCACCATCTAAGTGTCAACGTCACGTGACACATCCACACACATGCAGCCATTTAAGTTTTTTATAACTTCCATTTTCTAATTAGAGATCCTCTGTGTTCATCCCATGCCTTTTTGAATTTCATCTCCATTTGTATCTCTACCACCTCCTTAATGGAGACTTTCCACATCTGTGCTGTTAAAGCAAGGAGGAAGAGGAGGAGGAGGAGAAGACAGCACTCAAAGGTACTCGGTAGGTGAGAGGCTGGTGCAAGTGCAGCATACGTTTCACGAGAACGCCACAGGAACTGCTTCCGTCCCCACGGGAACCCCGCAGGAACTGCTTCCGTCCCCACGAGAACCCCACAGGAACCCCGCAGGAACTGCTTCCGTCCCTGTGGGAATCCCGCAAACCCCGTTCCCGTGCAGGTCTCTATTTCGTATACTGCCTTTCCATGGTACAATCAAAGCAATTTATTATTTGCAGTTTTGACATTTAGGTGTCCAGTCTCTTAGCCTCACAAGATCCTTCTGGAAATCTCACATTCCTCTGTCATTTTAACAAGTTTAAATCCATGGATGGCACAAAATTATTCAATCACGTCACTCATGTCTCCAGATAATTTATTATTGTTAAACACAGGTCCTCGTGCAGACTTTGGGGATCACCACGAGTGACACTTTTCCATGTGGACAACTGATCATTTGGTCCTACTCCGTTTCCTGTCTTTTGGACAATTTGGAATCCCCAAAGGGGCACAGCCTCCTTTCCCATGCATCTTTAATTTCCCAAAGAGTATCTCATGAGGAACTGTGTCAAGTACCTTCTGAAAATCCAAATACACTCTATGAACCGGTTCATCATTATCCATTTGTTTATACTTTCTAATAAATCGGTAAGGTGAGACTTGCCTTTGCTGAACCCACTGACTTATTCCCATTAAGCTGTGTTTTGTTTATATGGTCAGCGATTTTGTTGTCCAGTATGACTTCAACCATTTTGCCTAGCACTGACATCGGGCTCACAGGTCCCCTGGGAGCCCATTATGTTGGCCACCCTCTAACCCTCAGGCTTTGTGGCCTCCTGAAAGCTGGCTCTATAGCAGTTGGGTAGTAGGGTGTCCACAAGTCAGTCTTGAGAGCATCTTCAGCTTAAAGATCTCCGGCAGCACAGTCACATGACGTGCCGTGTATGAAACTCCCATGTTCCTGTGCTGTTACAGGCATCAGCATACACACACTGCTCTTGGATCCACCTCCATTCATGGGTTCACGGTCTGACTTGGAGGTGCGGCTGTAACAGCTTCTGGTTCTTCATCTTCACTTCAGCATCCTGGGGTTTTGTTCCTGGCAGTGGAGCAGGGTCATAATAAAAAGTGAGGTAGGGTCAGTGGAAGTACATCCTGCTGGTGCCCCCCCCCCCCCCCAAATTGTGGCACCCTGGGTGGCTGCCTGGTTTCCCTAGTGCTTCTGCTAGCTGGGGGGGGGGGGGGGGAGAGGTGAAGGGGAAGGAGGATTAGGCCTCGAAAGTATGGGGGGGTGGGGGTGTAAGGCTGAAGATTGGCTTAGGGCTCCTTGTACTTTTGCACCAATCATACAGAAAGATTCCAGGTGTTTTCCTGTTACAGGCATATTGAGACAGCGTGTGCTAAACCAAGTAATTCTTTAGGCAGCTGTAATAGAATCAGCCCGTAGACTACTTCAGCTGAGTAAGATGCCTACACAGGGGATTCTGGGAAAGGAGACCTTGAGTGGTCATCTCTTACTGTCCTGCAGTGTCTAGGATGGTCCCTCACCCAGTTGATCTGAGCCATGTTGGGAGACTGTGCCTAAACACTACAATTCACACAGTAATGTTTCTCTTTATGCTCTGAAGCGCCCCCCCCCCCTCCCCAAATCACTCCCCTGCCACCTCTGTCTGTGCCTTATTGCTCTGGGGGCCTCCATTGCAAGCTCGGGCTCCGATGGAGTTAAAATCTTAAATGCTGAATGCTTAGGAAACAGCTGTGTTAATAATTCATAGAGAAGCACATTCTCTCCGGGTCTCGTCCTTGCTCATTGCCGGAGTGAGCCAGAAACAGAGGATTAAGTTTGGATAATGTTTGCATGGCGAGAAGACAAAGTCACAGACTGAATATCCACATGGCCGAGAGGCAGAAGGAACAGTATTGACCAAGGAAGTTTTCAAGAAAGCCAGACCTCCTATCGCCTAGGCATTGCTACTGAAGTCCCAGGCATCGAGCACACATTTTACATTGCATTAAAAGGATCTTATAACCCGCAGCTGCCAATCAGGTTCAAAGCAGCAAAACAATAAGAGCAGCTATATAGTAACTATGAATTACATCAAAATTTATTTTTTATTTTTGTTACAATTGTATCCCGCGCTTTCCCACTCATGGCAGGCTCAATGCGGCTTACATGGGGCAATGGAGGGTTAAGTGACTTGCCCAGAGTCACAAGGAGCTGCCTGTGCCAGGAATCAAACTCAGTTACTCAGGACCAAAGTCCACCACCCTAACCACTAGGCCACTCCTCCACTGTTGCTACTATTTGAGATTCTACATGGAATGTTGCTATTCCACTAGCAGCAACATTCCATGTAGAAGTCGGCCCTTGCAGATCACCAATGTGGCCGCGCAGGCTTCTGCTCGTGCAGGACGTCAGACTCACAGAAACAGAAGCCTGCGCAGCCTTCTACATGGAATGTTGCTAGTGGAATAGCAACATTCCATGTAGAATCTCCAATAGTATCTATTTTATTTTTGTTACATTTGTACCCTGCGCTTTCCCACTCATGGCAGGCTCAATGCGGCTTACATGGGGCAATGGAGGGTTAAGTGAGTTGCCCAGAGTCACAAGGAGCTGCCTGTGCCTGAAGTGGGAATCAAACTCAGTTCCTCAGTTCCCCAGGACCAAAGTCCACCACCCTAACCACTAGGCCACTCCTCCACTCCTATATATTTCTATGGCCATCTCTAGCATTTAGGATCTGCTAATCATTAGCATTGCACTACACCACTTGGTCACCTTTGTAAAAGACCCCCTGAGGTAATCAATAGAAATAAAACAAAAGAAAATATGGAAAAGAAAATAAGATGATACCTTTTTTATTGGACATAACTTAATACATTTATTGATTAGCTTTCGAAGGTTGGCCCCTTCTTCATCACATCAGAAATAAGCAAATGTTGGTGGATGACAGTATATATAAGTGAAACATCAAAGCATTTCAGTGACAGTCTAACAGGATGGGAGTGGATGGGTGAGAGACAGGTAGATATGCATAGAGACAAACAGAGCATTACAACTTTATGGTTTAAAATGGGCTAGAAAAGATCTGGGTTTTCTAGCCCATAATAAACCATAAGGTTGTATTGCTCTGTTTGTCACCCTCCTCTCACCTATCCACCCCCATCCTGTTAGACTGTCACTGAAATGCTTTGATGTTTCACTTATATACACTGTCATCTACCAACATTTGCTTATTTCCGATCTGACGGAGAAGCGCAACCTTCGAAAGCTAATCAAGAAATGTATTAAGTTATGTCCAATAAAAAAGGTATCATCTTATTTTCTTTTCCAGGTTTTATTTTGTTTGATTTCTATTGATTACCTTTAAAAGTGGACTAACACGGCTACCACACCACTATACAACTACTTGCAAAAATAATACTCAAAGCTAGAATCAATGCTGAAAACAATGTAACGATAAAACAAATATTACTTCAATTCCATATGTTAACAGAAAATACCTAAGATTATACATAAAATCAAGAAATGTAACCAAGAGGCAGAGGAGGGCTGCACTAAATTACTTAACATTTCTAAAAAAAAAAATCTTCAATTCTGAAAAGATAAATAACGTTGAATGTGCGAGTCTTTGAAAGAGAAGGACTTCCGAAAACATCTCTTCAGAAACCAACAATTATCCAGCCAGGAAGGTTTCTTCTCTCACAGAGCTGGATGAGGACACCTGCAGCTGAAGATGTGAATCATCCCTCCATTTTTACCTGTGTAATAAGAGTTCTCAGTGGAGTTTTAAAATATTTGACCTTAAATTACACCTTTTCCAGCAGGAGCTGAAGATGACTTACATCCAGGTACAGTAGGTATTTGCCTGACCCTAGAGGACCCTGTGGCCCCACCCCTTGCTTGGATTTCCCTGGTGAGAGAAAGCCCATGCAGAATAAGAGGGCGGAGCATGGCAGGGAGGGGGGAATGGACCCCAGACAAGTTGCTCAGTTAGGCTGCTCTTCTTCCCAGTGGCTTGAGATGGGAGGGACAAACTGTACCCCACCTCTTCCCCTTTACCTATGGGTAACCTTAATTTAAATCCGGAACTGTTTCTCTGGAAACTTGATCATGCATTTTTAAAAATTGATTTCAGAGAATGTCACCTGGTCCTACCACGAGTCGAAAGTTTAAACATTCGTTCTGTATTTAACCTTTCCACCCCACTTATAGTTTTATAAACTTCTCTCACCATCTCTTTCAGTCATTATTTCTTCAAACTGAAGAGCCCCAATCTCTTTAGCCTTTCTTCATATGGGAGATGCTCTATCCCTGGTATAATTTTAGTTGCCCTTCTTTCAACCTTTCCCAGTTTTGCTCTACCTTTTTTTTGAGAGGGGGCGAGCAGAACCGCACACAATAGTCAAGGTGCAGCTATCCAAGAAATGCTGCTGGCAGAGATTGGATCAGAATCGTTGATACAACAAGAGATAGAAGTATAACGCCTGATACAGCACTAGCGAAACGGGGGCTCCCTGTCGGGTTGAGGAGCGGAGAGCACCGAAATGAGCAGAACACTACAGCGTTTCGATGAAACTAAGTGATTTCTAACGACGTTCCCTGTTTGATCTCATTGAATAGAACTTTATAATTGTATCAGGAGTGTATATAAGTAACTGATCTACAGAATTGTGGAGACACACACAATTGTTAGTTAATAAGAAGAGTTAAAATAAAGTATGTGAGTGGATTGAATTAACAGTAATTGATGGAGTTTTTTTTGAAGCTATATGATGGCACGCTGAGCCTACGCCTTATAGCCTACTGTGTTGGGCTGGCTGGGTGGCGACACTGAAGCTTTTTTCTCCATCTAATCAAAACTCATTAGACTAACTAGACTTTCTATAGGTGGGTGTGTCCTCTTTGTCTCCAACAAAAACAACAGTAAAAAATAAAAAAAGACACTTTAAAAAGTCCGGCACAGTGAGACTCTTTGTTGAACCAGCTGTGATGGAGTGATACTTGTTTAATAAATAAAATCAGTTGGCGTTGGCCAAACCCTAGAAGGAAAAAAAAAAAGGACTAATTTGTATTGTGTTACGGTAAGAACGAATTGATCCTTGCTGTTTGTTATCTAAAAATACGAATGCAAGTCTAATTCATGCATCAACCTTTTCCTATACAAGCACACAGCTCTGGAACACACTGCCACACAACCTGAAAATGGTCTACGAAATGACCAATTTCCGCAAACTCCTGAAAATGTAGCTCTTCGACAAAATATATCATAAAGAACAACACGCATAACTCTACCTTCTTTAAGATATCCAGGAACGTTCTTTAATGTCTTCTGCTTTCACACTATCATGCACCTAATGTCTATGGATTTCACACTATCATGTATTTCATCATCATGTACCCAAAACTTCTGCAAAAACAAATGTATACTCTTTTCTATTTCCAGTATCCACGATGAATTGTAAGCCACATTGAGCCTGCAAAAAGGTGGGATAATGTGGGATACAAATGTAATAATAATAATAATAATAATAATGATATTTACACAGCCGGTATGAGGGTGTGTTATGATTTTCAATTACTACTTTAGCTTGAGTGGATTATTAGTCAATAGATGTGTATGTGCCAGAGCGTTTATCGCAGCCAGTTTAGAAACATATATGCGTATTTTCTGAACCTGCCACAGAACCTAGTATTGCTTTTGTGGGGGATTAAAGGGAAGACCAACCTTAATCCCTCCAGCAGTGCGTTACACAAAACATCGACTTTCTAATACTTAAAAGTCCCTGGGATCAGGTGTGAATCCCATTGTTGTTGATGCCAGAAATAAATGTGGCCTTCCCCATCTGAAACAGGGAATGTTTTCCACTGCTCTAGTCCCACCCAAAACACGCCCAGACCACACCCCTTTGCTAGATACATGTTTTTGATTTTTACATATGTATATCTCAGCCTTCTAAAATTGGAATTTAGATGTGTCTGCAATGCACACATCTAAATACCGGTTTATGCATGTCTAAAACACACATAGGCTGGTAAGATAACCGCCATAGCTGTGGCAAAGTCACCGAGGAGACTACAAGGGAGAGAGACCAGCCTTACCCGGTCTCCAGACATTTCCATGAATTTTTTTTTTTTTTTTTTTTTGCAGATTTGACTTTATTCAGTCTTCTCGGTCTTTTTTTGCTGTGGATCCAGTGAAACATTTCAGGCCCCAGAAGCAGCTTCACATAGACCCATCAGCCCAAGCAATGCCAAATCAGCACAATTTAATAATCCTTTCCTGTGACAGCTTCTTTGCATCTTTTTCTCTAACCACAAAGAAAGCAGCCGGCTCACATTCTGCTGATGTGCAAAGAAGCTCAAGACCCAGGACACGTGACCCGTCCTCAACCTCTGGACACATTTAGTACAATCTCAAGCCAAAGTGACAGTGATACTCTTTGACACAAGAACTGGTGATTCACTTACAGATCACCACTACCTGTTCGGGCTGGTATCGAAGCTCGTAGGAATGGGTCTAGGCTCAAGCCTCACTGTTTTCTAGACTGAATATACAGTATCCCCCTCATTCTATAATCATGCTTGACAAATGTTATGCTTAGAGTGCAAAACTGTGCAGAGTATAGAATACCTACAGTTATGTGTGTAATGTAAGTGATAAATTATCTGCTCATTGACACTAATAACCAATTTTTGGCATTAATTTGCAGTTACATGTAGTTGGTATTCTGTAACCTTTAGTGCGTAATGGAAATGGGGATGTGGACCTAGGAGGGGCGTGAGCAGGTCATCAGGTCAAGTGTTGGCACGGAACTGTAGACTCGCTAATATTACACCCATAATTGCCAATATAGAATTCACGCTTAGGACTAGATTCTATATATCACGGTGGAGAAGTAGCTCTGTATGTGAGAAACGATATCAGAGCGACTGAAATGCCAGGGGCCTGGGAAAAGGAAGAAGCGATATGGATCACCTTGAAAAGAAATGATGGAATCTCTGTCCACGTGGGTGTTGTCTACAGACCTCCGACACAACCAGAGGAACTAGATAAAGACCTGGTTACAGATATCCAAAAGTTGGGAAGGAAAAGTGAGGTGCTGTTGCTGGGAGATTTCAACCTGCTTGGATGCGTATTGGAAAGTTCCATCTGCGGAATCGGAAAGAAGTAGAGAGACCATGGATGCCTTTCAAAGTGCTCTGCTCAGACAAATGGTGGCAGAACCCACGAGGGAGGGAGCGATGCTGGATCTGGTGCTCACAATTGAGGAAAGTGTAGCATATGACATTGTAATGTACCATACTATGCCATACTTTATATTGTTTGAATATTTTTACTGCCGTAATTGTCTATTGCTTACGCTTGACTTATTCTTGCTGTACACCGCCTTGAGTGAATTCCTTCTACAAGACGGTAAATAAATCCTAATAAATAAATAATGTCCGAGTGGGTGCCCACCTGGGCAGCAGTGATCACCAAACAGTTTGGTTTATTATAACAGCTAAAGTGGAGGGCCGCCACTCAAAATTCAAAGTCCTGGATTTCAAACGTGCTGACTTTCGCAAAATGAGGGAATACCTGAAGAAAGAGCTGACGGGCTGGGAGGACATACGAGAAGTGGAGGGGCAGTTGTCCAGGCTAAAAGAAGCTATTAATATGGCTACTAACCTTTATATAAGGAAAGTAAATAAAAGCAAGAGAAAAAGGAAACCGATATGGTTCTCCAAGCAAGAAGCTGAGAAAGTAAAGAGGAGTTGGCGTTCATAAAATACAGAAGAACTCAAGAAGAGGAACACAGAGAGGAATACTGGATGAAACTTAAAGAAGCCAAGAGAGAGAGAGAGAGAGACGTCTGACAAAAACGCATGACAAGAATTTTTTCAGTTATATTAGTGAAAGGAGGAAGATAGAATGGAATTGTGAGACTGAAAGATGCCATGAAATGGCTATGTGGAGAATGATGAGGAAAAAGCAAAAGTGCTAAGCAAATACTTCCGTGTTCACAGAAGAAAATCCTGGAGAAGGACCATGATTGACTGGCAAAGGTACATATGAGAATGGACTGGATATCGCACCATTCACGGAAGAAAGTGTTCATGAAGAACTTGAAATATGAAAGGTAGACAAAGCCAGTGGACTGGACGGGATCCATCCCAGGATACTGAGGGAGCTCAGAGAGGTTCTGGCGGGTCCTCTTAAAGATTTGTTTAATAAATCCTTGGAGACGGGGGAGGTTCCTTGGTATTGCAGAAGAGTTGATGTGGTCCATCTTCACAAAAGCAGTGACAGAGACAAAGTTGGAAACTACAGGCTCACTTCGGTTATTGGAAAAGTAATGGAAGTGAAGCTGAAGGAAAGGATAGTGAATTTCCTGCAAACCAAATAGATTACAAGATCTGAGACAACATGGTTTTACCAAAGGGTAAATCATGCCAACCAAATATGATTGAATTCTTTGACTGGGTGACCAGAGAATTGGATCCAAGACGTGCGCTAGATGTAATCTACTTACATTTCAGCAATGCCTTTGACATGGTTCCTCATAGGATGGCTCTTGAATAAACTTGACAGGCTTAAATTAGACTGAACTGGTTGACAGACACCCAAGGGTGATGGTTAATGGAATTGACTTGGAGGAAGGAAAGGTGAGTAGTGGAGTGCCTCAAGGATCGGTGCTGGGGCCGATTCTGTTCAATATATTTGTGAGCGACATTGCTGAAGGGTTAGACGGTAAGGTTTGCCTTTTTGCAGATGATACTAAGATTTGTAACAGAGTGGACACCCGGGAGGGAGTGGAAAACATGAAAAAGGATCTGCGGAAGCTTGAAGAATGGTCTAAGATTTGGCAATTAAAATTCAATGCGAAAAATGCAAAGTGATGCACTTAGGGAAGAGAAATCCACAGGAGACGTATGTGTTAAGCGGTGAGAGTCTGATATGCACAGGCAGGGAGAGGGATCTTGGGGTGATAGTATCTGAGGATCTAAAGGCGATGAAACAGTGTGACAAGGCAGTGGCTATATCCAGAAGGATGCTAAGTTGTATAGAGAGAGGTGTAACCAGCAGAAGGAAGGAGGTCTTGATGCCCCTGTACAAGTTGCTGGTGAGGCCCCACCTGGACTACTGTGTTCAGTTTTGGAGGCCGTATCTTGCTAAAGATGTAAGAAGACTTGAAGCGGTGCAGAGGAAGGTGACAAACATTCTATGGGGCATGCACCAAAAGATGTACAGTGGGGGAAATAAGTATTTGATCCCTTGCTGATTTTGTAAGTTTGCCCACTGACAAAGACATGAGCAGCCCATAATTGAAGGGTAGGTTATTGGTAACAGTGAGAGATAGCACATCACAAATTAAATCCGGAAAATCACATTGTGGAAAGTATATGAATTTATTTGCATTCTGCAGAGGGAAATAAGTATTTAATCCCTCTGGCAAACAAGACCTAATACTTGGTGGCAAAACCCTTGTTGGCAAGCACAGCGGTCAGACGTCTTCTGTAGTTGATGATGAGGTTTGCACACATGTCAGGAGGAATTTTGGTCCACTCCTCTTTGCAGATCATCTCTAAATCATTAAGAGTTCTGGGCTGTCGCTTGGCAACTCGCAGCTTCAGCTCCCTCCATAAGTTTTCAATGGGATTAAGGTCTGGTGACTGGCTAGGCCACTCCATGACCCTAATGTGCTTCTTCCTGAGCCACTCCTTTGTTGCCTTGGCTGTATGTTTTGGGTCATTGTCGTGCTGGAAGACCCAGCCACGACCCATTTTTAAGGCCCTGGCGGAGGGAAGGAGGTTGTCACTCAGAATTGTACGGTACATGGCCCCATCCATTCTCCCATTGATGCGGTGAAGTAGTCCTGTGCCCTTAGCAGAGAAACACCCCCAAAACATAACATTTCCACCTCCATGCTTGACAGTGGGGACGGTGTTCTTTGGGTCATAGGCAGCATTCTCTTCCTCCAAACACGGCGAGTTGAGTTCATGCCAAAGAGCTCAATTTTTGTCTCATCTGACCACAGCACCTTCTCCCAATCACTCTCGGCATCATCCAGGTGTTCACTGGCAAACTTCAGACGGGCCGTCACATGTGCCTTCCGGAGCAGGGGGACCTTGTGGGCACTGCAGGATTGCAATCCGTTATGTCGTAATGTGTTACCAATGGTTTTCGTGGTGACAGTGGTCCCAGCTGCCTTGAGATCATTGACAAGGTCCCCCTTGTAGTTGTAGGCTGATTTCTAATCTTCCTCATGATCAAGGATACCCCACGAGGTGAGATTTTGCGTGGAGCCCCAGATCTTTGTCGATTGACAGTCATTTTGTACTTCTTCCATTTTCTTACTATGGCACCAACAGTTGTCTCCTTCTCGCCCAGCGTCTTACTGATGGTTTTGTAGCCCATTCCAGCCTTGTGCAGGTGTATGATCTTGTCCCTGACATCCTTAGACAGCTCCTTGCTCTTGGCCATTTTGTAGAGGTTAGAGTCTGACTGATTCACTGAGTCTGTGGACAGGTGTCTTTCATACAGGTGACCATTGCCGACAGCTGTCTGTCATGCAGGTAACGAGTTGATTTGGAGCATCTACCTGGTCTGTAGGGGCCAGATCTCTTACTGGTTGGTGGGGGATCAAATACTTATTTCCCTCTGCAGAATGCAAATAAATTCATATACTTTCCACAATGTGATTTTCCGGATTTAATTTGTGATGTGCTATCTCTCACTGTTACCAATAACCTACCCTTCAATTATGGGCTGCTCATGTCTTTGTCAGTGGGCAAACTTACAAAATCAGCAAGGGATCAAATACTTATTTCCCCCACTGTATGACAAGAGACTGGAAGACCTGAATATGTAAATCCTAGAGGAGAGGAGGAACGGGGGGAGATATGATACAGATGTTTAAATACGTGAAACAAATATTTTCCAGAAAAGGGAAAATGGTGAAACTAGAGAACACGAATTGAGGTTGCAGGGTGGTAGACTTAGGAGTCATCTCAAAAAATTCTTTTTCAAAGAGAGGGTTGGTTGATGCCTGGAATGACCTCCCGAGACAGGTGATAGAGAAAAAGATGGTGGCGGAATTCAAGGTGATGTGGGATGAACACAGAGGATCTGTAATTAAAAAATGAATGGTATAAAAAACAAAACTTAATTGCAAAACTTAAAGGGATTGCGTAAGTGTTTGCATGTCAAGTGGTGCTTAGATGGCCATCCTGCTTATAATCGAATGAGAAAAACGCCCAAGTTCCGACCTAAATCGGGAGATGGACGTTTATCTCACAAAACCGAATAAAGCGGTATAATCGAAAGCCGATTTTTGGACGTTTTCAACTGCAATCTGTCGCGGATGCGGACAAAGTTGATGGGGGCGTGTCAGAGGTGTGGCGAAGGCGGAACTGGGGCGTGGTTATCTGCCGAACAGAGATGGGCGCATTTCACCGATAATGGGAAAAAAGTATGCGTTTTTAGCTAGAATTTAGGACACTTTTCCTGGACCCTGTTTTTTCACGAATAAGGCCCCAAAAAGTGCCCTAAATGACCAGATGACCACTGGATGGAATCGGGGATGACCTCCCCTGACTCCCCCAGTGGTCACTAACCCCCTCCCACCACAAAAAATGAAGTTTCTCAACTTTTTATTTTCACCCTCAAATGTCATACCCAGCTCCCTGGCAGCAGTATGCAGGTCACTGGAGGAGTTGTTATGGGGTGCAGTGGACTTCAGGCAGGTGGACCCAGGCCCATCCCCCCTACCTGTTACAATTGTGCTGCTTAATGCTTATTAGTCATCCAACCCCCCCAAACCCACTGTACCCACATGTAGGTGCCCCCCTTCACCCCTTAGGGCTATAGTAATGGTGTAGACTTGTGGACAGTGGGTTTTGAGGGGGATTTGGGGGGCTCAACACCCAAGGGAAGGGTGCTATGCACCTGGGAGCTCTTTTACCTTTTTGTTTGGTTTTGTAAAAGTGCCCCCTAGGGTGCCCGGTTGATGTCCTGGCATGTGAGGGGGACCAGTGCACTACGAATCCTGGCCCCTCCCACGAACAAATGCCTTGGATTTATTCGTTTTTGAGCTGGGTGCTTTCATTTTCCATTATCGCTGAAAAACAAAAACGCCCAGCTCACACATTGTTGAATAAAACATGGGCGTCTATTTTTTCCCAAAATACGGTTCGGTCCGCCCCTTCACGGACCCGTTCTTGGAGATAAACGCCCATGGAGATAGGCGTTTTCGTTCAATTATGCCCCTCTAAAAAAAACTAAGGGCAGTGTTGGGCTGCCTTGTACGGTCTGAGTCCCACATAGGATGGGCTGGAGAAAGCTTCGTCGGAAACCCCAGTAATTTGAAACATGAGGACAGTACCGGGCAGACTTTTACGGTCTGTGTCCCACAAATGACAAGACGGATTCGGATCAGTGGCGTAGCTACATGGGGCCAGGGGGACCTGGGCCCCCGTAGATTTGGCCCTGGACCCCCCTGTCGATGACCCTCTCGTCCCCCCTCCCACCGCCAACCCTCTGCCACCGTCGCCGTGGGCTACCTTTGCTGGCGGGGGACCCCAATCCCCGCCAGCTGAGCAGGTCCTCTTCTTCCCGCGAAGGCTTTGTTCTGTTTCTGACGTCGTGCAGGAAGTCAGAAACAGAACGAAGCCTTTGCAGGAAGAAGAGGACCTCCTCGGCTGGCGGGGATTGGGGATCCCCGCCAGCAAAGGTAGGCGACGGCAGGGAAGGGTTGGCGGCGGGAGAGGGGTCGAGAGGGTCGTCGGCAGGGGTCGTCAATGTTGGTGGCGGGGGAGGGATCAATCGATAATCGCTGGGGGCGTCTAAAATGTGCCCCCTCACCTCGGGCTCTGGACCCCCCTCCCACCGAACTCTGGCTACACCCCTGATTCAGATAGGCTGGAGCGGGCTTTGACGGCAACTCCAGTAGTTGGAACATAAGGACAGAGCCCAGCGGACTTCTACGGTTCTTATGTCCCAGAAACACCAAAGAAAGGCCACGATCAAGTATATAATTTCACGTTCATTGTTGATTTAAAGTGACGTGGAGGGACATTTTCAATATGACGTCTAAGTCCGACTTTAGTTGTTTTGCAAAAAACGTCTAAAATCTGAATAGGAAAGAAATTCATTTTCAAAAAAGAAAAATGTTGATCTTTTGTTTTTGAAAATACTGTTTCTAACAAAGTTTTGTGCTTTGGATGTTTTTTTTTTTTTTTTTTTGTCCATTTTTGAAAAAAAGCAATCAAGCCATTGGATGTAGGAGGAGCCAGCATTTTTAGTAGACTGGTCCCCCTGACATCCCAGGACAGCAATAGGGCACCCTAGGGGGCACTGCAGTGGACTTCATAAAATGCTCCCAAGTACACATCTCACCACTGCTCCCTTCCCTTTGGCTGCTGAGCCCCCCAAAACCCACCTTAAACCCACTATCCCCAACTGTACACCACTACCATAGCCCTTACAGGTGAAGGGGACACCTATATGTGGGTACAGTGGGTTTCTGGTGCGTTTTGGAGGGCTCACAGTTCCTCCACAAGTGTAACAGGTAGGGGGAGGTAGGAGACTGGGTCCGCCTGTCCGCAGTGCACTGCACCCACCACTAGACTACTCCAGGGACCTGCATGCTATTCTAATGGACCTGAGTATAACATCTGAGGCTGGCAAGTAATGTTTTTAATCACATTTTTGGAGGGAGGTAGGGGGTTAGTGACCACTGGGGAAATAAGGGGAGGTCATCCCTGATTCCTTCCAGTGGTCATCTGGTTATTTAGGGCACCTTTTTGTGCCTTATTCGTTATAAAAACAGGTCTAGCTCAAAATGCCTTAGTTTTAGTCCTGGATGGTTTGGTTTTGTTCCATTATGGCTGAAAAACATCTAAGTCTTAGGAACGCCCAAGTCCTGGCCTGAACACACCCCTGAGACGCCCCCTTGAGATTTGGATACATTTCTGACGGACCTCATAGAAAAACGTCTAAAAATAGGTTTTGAAAATACTGATTTGGACGTTTTGGTGAGAAAAATGCCCAAATGAAGCTTTATGCCACTTTTTAAACGTTTTTCTTTTTGTAACCTGAATAGAACTAATTAGGGTAGATGTTCAATGTAAGTTCTGTAATGTAATGTTTGTGTGTGTGTGCTGGTGGGGAGGGGAAGCCTGCACTGCTGCCCATACTGTACAGACCTGTCCAGTGATGGGGCAGTGTGTTTGGGAAGGAGGTGAGGAATAGAAAATTTGTGGTGCTGTCTGTTATACCTGTCCTGTGATGGGATAGTGTGCAGTTTTGTGGATTTGTTTGTGCCTTGTCCTGTCAATGTGTGAGTATGCCCTCGCCTGTTCTGAGGAGAAATGGCAGCTCTTAATTCCCAGCTTTATGACTCTTTTGCCTCGTGTAGTTCTGAAATCCTCCTGAGATGTTCTGGATTGCAGTGTCGCTGGCAGGGGTCTCATCCCTCAGTGCCTGGCTGGTCCTCAGAGTCGATCCTATGCCGTTGCTGGAGCTCATGCACCGGGACTGGATTGATGGCCGCCCTTTCGTGAAGAAGCATGTGACTGAACTGCACGAGTTTGGGACTTTCCAAATTTAGAATCGCTGGATCAGGGAAATGCTTATTTTTGGAGACTTCGAGGCTTGGCTTCTTTCTGTCTGAGTCCTGCTTGCTGCTTTCTCCCTTGCAGAAATGCTTATGTAAGAGATGGATCCAGAGCAGCTCTGGCTTAACTCTTTGTGAGCCACTGTTGAAGCACAGCTTGGTCCAGCCACGACTAGGCAGTGGCCTAGGGCAGCAGATTCAGGGGGGGGGGGGTGGAGAGGAGGGCAGGAAAGAACAGCTGTAGTCAAAGTAAAACAGTAGAGTCCGACAGATTCACATACAAAAAACCATCAATGAGCTGATTTACCTACGTAAATTATTTCTGGGAACTGCCTTCATTGTGTGTGTATGACACATACGCACATACCAAAGTTTAATACTTAAAAGCATGATGTTTTGGAAGAGGGGCAGATTAGGGGCTGGAGAGTTAATGGGGGGTGGGGGGTAAGGTTCAAGGTTTGCCTAGGGTGTCACTTCTGCTTCACAGCACTGAGGGGAGGGAAACTTGCTTTCACGATCGCACGGAGCGAGAGAATCTGAGCGTCAGGCCCGTTTGCTGATATATTGTAACGTGGAAAATATTACAGATTGGAAATTTGAGCTCCCGCAGTCCAAATATTTTCCGTTTAAGAGAACGTGACAGTCTGTCTAAGGGGATAATGGTGAGGTTCTGGTCACTGTGTGGCCCACCTTGCTGTAAACTTGGTTCTTGTACTCTTAACTGGTTGATATGACAGGTGTTTATCATGTCAGTTCAGAGTAATTCCAGCACTGCTTTCTGAGTGTTTCATGAGTGTCGCAGCAGGGTCAGGTCATCTCCTGAGTGATGGAGCCGGGCAGGAGGGCAATCTGCATGCATGACACTCTTCTAGAAGCCAGGAGGCAGGGAAAGTGGCTGACTACCTTTAAGCGACTCACAAAAGATACTTAATAGCTGAATATCTGATTTTGCTGCTTGCATATACTGGGAAATTCAGTGCCAGAGCTTCAACATGACCCAGCACCTCAGTGCTATTCTGTTCTGGTACATACTGGCCTAACCTACATAGCATGTAAATGCAAATGGGACATACATGTGCATGGAGCATGGGTAGGACTCCCGGTTATACCTGATCCCCCCCCCCTCCACACACACACATTTAAGTGCTGCTCTTACACCTGGTCTGTGGTGTACAGGCTACACTAGCACAGTGTTTCCCAAGATGGTCCTGGAGTATCCCCTTGCCTGTCAGGTTTTCAGGATTTCCACAATGAATATGCATGAAATTGATTTGCATACGCTCCCTCCATTATCTGCAAATCTCTTTCATGCATATTCATTGTGGATATCCTGAAAACCTGACTGGCAAGGGGGTACTCCAGGACTGCGCTAGCATTCTACAGTGGAAGCTGGTACCCAACTGCTGTTACAGAAGGCACTCCCTTCTGCGTATCCTGGGGGGGTATGATGTGTGTGCATAGGGACATGTTATACAGGTATGGTGGGTGGGTGGGTGTTTTTATCCCTTGCTTTCTCCTCTTTTCCTCCATTTCCCTGCATTTGTAACTTCCATTGCTATCTGGGTGCGAATGAGAACCTTGTTCTCTCCTGCCAGGGCCTTCTGGCTCTCTCCAGGGACACTGTCTATCCTGCCTCTCCTTATTAAATATTTAAAAGAAAGAACGGAAAGGATTTGATTTGTATCTACTCAGCCCTTCCATGATATTCCAGGGCTGCCTCTGTTTAGGGAAATAAATGAGCTCCTTAAAATGAAGTATTTGACTTGCCATGTGGAGAAGGGCACCAGACCAGAGAGACCTAGACCAGGAGTAATCTTCCATTTCTAGGATCCAAAGAAGAGACCCTCCAGTTCCTCATTGCAGAGGAGCCATGGAGTGAAGTTCCATCTTTTCTACCAGAAAGGCAGCAGTAGAAATGTAATTTCTCCCTTTATCCGGAGGAGATACAACAGGGGCGGTGTGAGTTTCACAAACACAAGTGCATACAGGCACACTCATGCATGGACGCACACACACACGCACTGACACACTCAGACACACTGACATGCACACACATATGCAGACACACAAGCATACACATTCACCCTCTACAGAACACATGTAGAGCAGCAGTAGGCTATGCTTACATTACACATGTGAAGAACATGTCTCTAAACTGGGCTCCCACATGTATGTACATGTAAAGGTTCATGTCCTAGCAGAGTGCCAAAGCCCTATTCTGCAAATGCCCACTTAACTGACAGCGCATGTATTTGCAAGGGAGTACGGAGGGGGGCAGCATGGGCAGAGCTCCCATTTACATGCATAACTTACAGCATATCGTATCTTACCCACCTCCCTGCCACATTTAGACGTCTGCACTTATGCCAGACCTGTGGCTGGTGTAACCGTGGGCACCTCAAAGCCAGACGTGCTGATAGTGTGTTTCACTAGTATTCTATAATGGAATCTAAACGTTAGGTGCACTGATACAAGGTTACACTAATATTCTATAATGGAAACTGTCTGTTAATGGAAGAGGCACCTGCCTAAATGGAGCCCCCCTTAGTGCATGTACTACAGTTAAGAGACAGTTTCCATCTACTGCCACCTTAAATCCTTTACCTCAGAGGTAGTGGATGATATGGACGTCCATACGGTCGTTATTTTCTCTGTTTGTATGTTTGCTATGAAAGGACATAAGTGCCGGCTGGGGTGTAAATCCTGTCTGAGGGCAATGGACAGTGACTCCGGTTGTGAGATACAGTGAGAGGGGCAGTAGAGCCTGCTGGTGGCTAGTTTGACCTGTGACACTGTTCTGTAGCCTTCAGAATCCAGGTCTAGCTCACCGATTTCCCACTGTCCTGATTCAGGTTCTTCCTACTGTAAACTGTGTGTCTGAGCATATGTCTGGGTCATTCCAATACACAAATGATTTCTATACAATGGAAGAGGTTGAGAGTTCATGGTTTTCATATATGGGGCTGGGGGGAGGGGGAGGAACAGTGGTAATTAAAATGCCTGGACACTTTGCCTGGTTTTGGCAGGATGGAATTTGCAGGGCTTGGCCTGTGTCCCTTCCAGCCCTTGGTCAGCATCTCCTGAACAGGTGAGATACCCAGGTTGCAGTTGATTCAATACAGTTTTAAAAGCTTTTGATAAAGTTCCTTTTCGGCTGCTGGGACCAAATAAGCCATATCTGCTCATACCCCCAAGCTCTCTACTTACTGCTGCTGTGCTGGGCAAAATATTGGTAGGGTCTTGTGGCCCCAGAGGTCCACCCCATTCCTCTGGCAATGTTAAAACCCGCTTCAGATAAGGTGCTTCCCTTAGATTTTACTCAGAAGCCAGCACAGTTCTTAGGACATAAACGGGAGGAAATGGAATGATGTCTCAAGCTGTGTAAAAGGAGACCTCCAGGATCGCTTTAGTCACCAACCAACTGTGAGTGTCAAATGATCACCCAGGGCAGCTCCTTAGGATTATTTGTAGTCAGAGAAATTGTTCAAGTTTAGACAACTAGGAAGATATTACATCAGCTGTTTTCTTTATTTGGTGGCAGTAAACTGATTGCAGCTCCTCAGTACCTCTCCACTCTCATCTCTCCCTACATTCCTCCCAGGGAACTCCATTCACTGGGTAAATCTCTCTTATCTGCACCCTTCTCCTCCACTGCTAACTCCAGACTCCATTCCTTTTATCTTGCTGCACCATATGCCTGGAATAGGCTTCCTGAGCCAGTACGTCAAGCTCCATCTCTGGCCGTCTTCAAATCTAAGCTAAAAGCCCACCTTTTTGATGCTGCTTTTAACTCCTAACCCTTATTCACTTGTTCAGAACCCTTATTTTATCATCCTCACTTTAATATTCCCTTATCTCTTGTTTGTCCTGTTTGTCTGGCCTAATTAGATTGTAAGCTCTGTTGAGCAGGGACTGTCTCTTCATGTTCAAGTGTACAGCGCTGCGTACGTCCACTAGCACTTTAGAAATGATAAGTAGTAGTAGTATTAGTAGATTTCCAATATCTGCAATTAAAAACAATCATGTCAGAGATTTTACAGTTAGTTTCATGTGATGTCATCTATGATTACATTTTCCTTATTTATTCCTGTATCTGAGACTGGAGACTGTAACACTCCAGAGCTGTTTATAAAAGTGTAAATCGGACCCCTCCACCTTATATATACCATATAAAGATAGGACTGACTTTTGAATGCAGTTCCCTTGGCCGGTTCAGTGCTGAATGTCGACATTTAACTGACCAAGTGCCAACTTCACCCCCAAAATAGCTGTTACTGAACATTTTTTTGGTTGTGAACTTTGACTTTTTTGTGGGGGTGTTTAGCAGTGAGACAAATTCAGAGTGATCTGCACAGTTCATGTTTTGTAGCCAATCCCTCCTTTGGTTTCTGGTTGTTCTAGGCAGGTCTTGCTTTGATGATTTAAACCTGCTTCCTCTGTTGTATTTTGATTCATTCGGAGACACTGCCCCTCCCCCACCCCAATTACTAGAGATAAAGGGCCTTTCCAAAACCCCCATTTCCTCCATTGGTTTTGGGTTCTTACAGACAGGTGTGGTTTTCCTTTTGGTGAGTTTTGCACATCCTACCACAGGAATGAACCTCACTCCTAAGTGAGGTTATGTCAGTCTGTTAACTGAACTCTAACGCTCGCTGTAGTACCTGCACCCTGACAGAGAGCGTCCTCTGGAGTTCCTAAGATGTTACAAGTATAGGAACAAGGAAGTGTTTTCAGTGGGAGTTTCACTTTGAGCTGCACTTTCACTAGCAATTGTGCTTTCACTGGGAGCTGCACTTTTCACTAGGAATTGCGCTTTCACTGGGAGCTGTACTTTTCACTAGGAATAGCGCTTTCACTGGGAGCTGCACTTTTCACTAGCAATTATGCTTTCACTGGGAGCTGCACTTTTCAGTAGGAATAGCGCTTTCACTGGGAGCTGCACTTTTCACTAGGAATAGCGCTTTCACTGGGAGTTGCACTTTTCACTTGGAATTCCACTTGTCCTATTTCTTGTTTTAGTTATGCTCATTGGTTTGTGAGACAGATTCAATTCTTACGTCTTACCCAATTAGAGAAATCGATCCATCTCTGCAATTAAATCACACCTATTAACTGAACATTCAGACTTCAAGAGGGTAATTTTTGGGAGTCTTTTACCCATGTAGACTGGCTGCCTACAAATGAAGCAGCTCTTAGCCTGGTAAAAGTTTGTTCATGGATCACAACTGATGCATTTTTAGCAGAGTTAGATGTAGGCAGGTGTACAGGCTCTGTTTAGGTTGAGGAAAGGAAACATGCTTTACATCAAACGAGTTGTTTTCAAGTGAAAAAGTATTCACAGAAAAGTGGTTATGACTCTTTGCTGCTGGCACTTTTCCCTGGGGCAGTACTGAAAGGAAATTAAGCTTCCACTTTCCCTCAGAGAACTGGTGCAAAATCCCTCAGTACATTACTACTACTACTATTTAGCATTTCTATAGCGCTACAAGGCATACGCAGCGCTGCGCAAACAGTACATCTGAGAACTGTCCCTTAAAGTCCCCAAATTCATATGGAATTACAAGGTCCCTGGTGACCGGTGATGTATAATTCCACTACCTTTTGGATTCTTGGTTACTTTATGGATAGTACTGGGCAAAAAATCCATCCCACTGGCCCAATACTCTCTGTGCTGCAAAATGATCTAGACAGTGTCAGGAATCAGCTGTGGGGTTGATACTGAAGGTAATTCCATCAGGCAGGGGAGGCAAATCACACTGACTGACCCTCAAGCACTTATTCGGTGGCACTCTGGTTACTGTCTGTGCTGACCGCTGCAGCACTCTCTGATCAGTGCCAGGGAGGTCCGAGGGCAGAGTCAGGACAGACCCGCCATTTATGCAGCCACGGGGATAATTCTCTGAGCCTGAAAAGTTCTTGGCTACCGCCGCTGAATATTGGCAGCCCCTATGTTGAATATTCAAGTCAAATATTCAGTCCTCCAGACTGTCTGCTGTCTGTTTGTGTCCTCCTGTCCACCTGTGTCCTCATGTCAGCCTGTGAGCTACTGTCATGCTTCCTGGCAGATTGTGAGACACTGCCATCTACTGGCAAACACCTGTACCTGTGGCTGATATTCTTGATAGAAACTTTTATGAAGTCTCCTCATTTCTCATCCAGTTACTTTAGGAAGGAGAGTGCCTCAGCAAGGGGTGTTGATGGGGGACATATCAAGGACAGAGGTATTCAACCCAGTCCTCGGGGCACACTCTGAAAACCCCAACTGGCTGGGTGTGCCCCGAGGACTGGCTTGAAAACCTCTGATTTAGGACATAAAGAGTTGAGAGGTGCTAACAGGAAAGCCTCTTAGTGGACCCCACCTGCCCTTTTAACTGTCGTCCCATCTCCCTCCTCCAAGCCCCACCCATCGTCCAGGGAGCTATTTAAGTTTCAAGTTTATTTATATACTAGTAAAAAAGCCCCGTTTCTGATGCAAATGAAATGGGGGCTAGCAAGGTTTTCTTCTGTGTGCATGTGGGAGTGTGTGTGTCCCTGCCCTCTCTCCCTTCCCCTGTGCTGTCTGTCCCCTCTGCTCTCTGTCCCCTCCCCCCTCGGAGTCGAGTCCTTCAGTGTTAAGTTTTCTGCTGTGCTGTGTTTGTGTTACAGAGATAGTGAGGGCTTCTGCCCTCTCTCCCCTCCCCCCTCTGAGTCCTTCACTGTTACAGAGAGAGCGATTTGATTTCGTGCTTTGCTGTGTTTTCCTTCGCTGTTTGTGTTACAGAGAGAGCGAGGGCGGGGCAGACACTCATGGGGAAACCGGATATCTCTCCCCCTTCACACTTCCGGCTGGAGGCTTCATTTAGAACGTTGGTGGTGCCTTTTATATATAGAGATTAGTTCACTCTTGGGTGGTATATCATCTGAGTGGTTTACAACAAGTCAATACATTCTAATATAAGAAAGTACATGAACTGGACAAGAAAGGTATCTATAGGATTCGAAGAAAGTTTCGGGAATGGCTGTTGGCCTGTTGTTTTCTTGAGCACCCTGCTGGTTAATGTTGAAACAAATCTACTCCATGCACAAAACATGTGAGGTATCCGTAAGGTCAAGCAAGCCTGACGGTGCCCAATGTTCGCAGTGGCAGATCTGGGGAGGGGGTGGTGAGGGCAGCATTGGCTTGCTTCTTTCTCACAGAGAATGGGGGTGGGGTGGGGTATCTCTTTCACTGCCCCCAACAATAGTGGTTATTTGGAGGCCTTCTCTGTGTCCTGAGTTACCTGCACTCCTCTTGGCTCTAGTGAAAGTTTAGGGACAGACGCTTGCCCTCACCCTTCAGGAAGGAAGTTCATTTCTTTCTCTCAACTTTTTTTCTGCAGATTCCTGCTGGTTTTCAGTTGCTTGGTCCTCTCTGTCTTCTCCACCATCCCTGAGCATCATAACCTGGCCAATGAAGGCTTGTTCATCCTGGTAAGACTCCAGTCTAGACACATCATAGAGTCCCTCCTGATGGACATTAGGGTAGTGCCATAAAGTACCACCTCTTGTTCTGTGAATAATAGCAAGACTTTTCCTTAACCAATCACTGAGACTTAGGAAGATTCATACAGATGTTTTATAACGGAAGTGAAATACACTGCTTTAATCGTCCTGGGATCCTGTGCAGGGCATCAGAAATCTTCCAGTGTATTATAAATGCAATATCAAATGAACTGGAAGGGGGAATTAACCCAAGACACCCCAAAACTATAATGGGACTATAGATAGCTAGATAGATAGAGATATGTGCCTCAAGCCAAGGGAATGTGAACCAGAACCAACCCAGTCAGAATCAGAAATAGGGCTAGGAACACCCTCAACTGCAGCAGAATCAGAACCAAGAATTCAGCTGGGATACCAAGGGGAACCCAAACCAAATTCTTGAACCTTCTGAACCTGGCTCTGAATACAACCAATTCTCCTATGGAAGACTCTTCGGAGAAGGATGTTACTCCCAAGAACAGAGGAATGCATACAGAAACTTCCTCCCTCTCCCTGTGAGAAAGGGCCTGGTCAAGTCTTCTTGCACAACCCTGACACCTGTGAAAAGAAGAACATACACAGCCAGGGGCACATCCCCACGCTCCCCTCTTCTCCTCACCCTTTGTGTCTCTTGCTTCTTACCCTATTCTCTCTCTCTCACTCCTTTCCCAATCCTTAGTCCTGTGCTGGGAAGGTGCTGCTGTTTTCCATTCAGGTGCCTTCAACAGCTGCTATAATTTGACTTATTGTATAATTATCTACTTCCACCAAAATGGCATGAACTCCGCACACGGCAGAATAGAGCAGGGCAACGCCATTAGCTGACTCCAGTGCTCAAAGTTGTGGGTCATTGAGAATTTTGCCTCTTTGTAAATAAACTTACTGCTTCCTTCTGGGTTTTGGATATGTGAATAAACCAGCACACTTTTTCTGCCTGTAAAACATGGAGTCTATTCTCTTCCTTCTCTTTTCCTCTCCTATGGCAGGAGTTCGTTATGATCGTGGTCTTCGGGACGGAGTACATCATTCGGATCTGGTCTGCTGGCTGCTGCTGTCGTTACCGAGGATGGCAGGGACGGTTACGTTTTGCCAGGAAGCCATTCTGTGTCATAGGTATGATACAGTGACTCTATCACTGCCCGCACCCTGCCTCTATCACCTCGCTGCCCGCACCCTGCCTCCTACACCTCGCTGACCCCCCTGCCTTCTCCACCTCGCTGACCCCCCACCTCCATCACCTCTCTGACCCCCTCCCCTGCCTCCTCCACCGCGCTGCCACACCCTGCCTTCTCCACCTCGCTGACCCCCCACCTCCATCACCTCTCTGACCCCCTCCTCCGCCTCCTCCACCGCGCTGCCACACCCTGCTGCCTCCACCTCGCTGACCCCCCACCTCCATCACCTTGCTGCCTGCACCCTGCCTCTCTGGGCACCCTCTGCTCCATCTCTCTGTTGCCTGTCTGTGTTATAGCTCCTGTCCTCTGCCTTGTTGAGGCAGATCATTTTTATTCTAGATCCCGTCAGGTACTGGGACTGTCGATCTTTCTTTTTTTCTGTTACTCACTGGCTTATTCTCTGTACCTGGATATGTTTAGGGTCTGTTACACACAGACAGAGCCATAAGCTCACGCTCCAGCCTGGCTTTGGATGGGCAGGTGGTTCTCTGCCTGAGAGGAAAATGTATTTGAGGGAAAAGGAGGAAAAGGTCATTGTGATTAAGGACACACAGGCACCTCTCCCTTCCCACTCACATACCAGTCACAGGGAGACCCCCTCCAATGTAGAGGTGGGGAGTCTGGGGTATAGACACTCGGGATCCTTTATTGTATGGAGCTAGTAGGACAGGGCTTCATGGTATTGTCAGCTGTGGGTAGATGATGGGGCTGCCTCTGTCTTTTCTATTTCTCTCCGAGAGGTCTCTCTCTCCCTGTCCTGCTTCCCTTTCTTTGTGTCACAGCCACAGGATTGGGCTCACCAGAGAAAGCTAAAGAAAGCTGAGTTGGTTCAAGGAATACAAGACTGAGGCTTGCCCCTTCCTTCTCTTCTCCCCTTGTTCCCCTCCTTTTCTTTCCATTTTCCCTTCCCCGCTCTATCTCTCCTTTCAGTCTGTACAACTGTTTCTTTTGCTCAGCTGTGGAAAACGGAGACACATGTTTAAAGCCTTCAGACAGCCCATTCCTCCTGAGTCCTTCATCCCTTTCCCCCAAATCCCCTGATTTCCATTCCCTCCTCTAGATAATTCCTTCCTGGGTCCAGTAATTTGGGGGATAATGATTAACATTCCTCAGATGGTTCCCAAGTGTTGCCACCAAGTAATAAATGAGGCACATGAGATTCTTGTCAGCTCCGCAAACACTCAGCATGTTTCCCTACATGGAGGGAAAGGTTTTCTGGGGTTGGCTGCCAGAGACAGCTCTCCCGTGGCGTTCCTAGGGGGGCTGACACCCGGGGCGGATCGCCAATGCGCCCCACGCCCCGGGTGCAGCGTGACCCCCCCCTGCAAAAGGACCCCCCTGGGGTGCACACCGCTGGGGGGGGGGGGGGTGCCGTGCGCGCCTGTCCTGTTCCATGCTCCCTCTGCCCCGGAACAGGAAGTAACCGGGGCAGAGGGAGCATGGAACGAACGAAGGACAGGCGCATGCGGCACCCCCCCCCCCCCCACCCAAGCGGCGTGCACCCGGGGTGGAGCGCACCCACCGCCCCCCCCCCCTCCTAGGAACACCACAACTGATCCCGAATCATGCAAAAAGGACCTCAGCAGGTCAGACTGGCTACATCAATCTGCTCTTTACCTGACTTCCTTCACTGTGAGGCCAATTCAGATATCTTTAGCTGCATAACATTATCTGCATATTTGGGAGACCTTAAATGTGCAATTGAATATAGTTATCTGCATAACTTTATATCCCTAATATTTATTTATTTATTGTGATTTATTAATCACCTCTATGAAAAGGTTCACCCATATGGTGCACAGCAGGTACAGCTTGACATAAAACTTACAATTTTAACAACATAACAACAGTAACCTGACCAGGACATAGGAATAAATATAATCAATGTGGTAAACTTGGAGATGGCAAATTGAATCGTAATAACAGGATTAACACGAAGCAGTGCAGAAATATAAATATGTAACAGCAGTGTAAAACAATCATATAACGAAAATGATCAATTTCTTCAGAAAACAGATTATACTGTAATAGGCAGCATGGAAAAACATTCATAAAACACAGATATGATAAAGATCATGGTTGCACAATACAGTCTAAACCTATCAAAAACTTGCATATCTAAAATCACAAATCAATACAATTATATATAATAAACAAATTTAGGGCCGTCAGAAGAGAACAAAGCTAAATATTAAAAGTAGTATTCAAAAAATGTAGGGAGTACAGTGTGTGTAAATGAAGCCACTCAGCTCTATGGGACTATGAGATAAATCAAGGGGTTTTTTTATGACTACTTTTTAATAATTAATACAGTAATTGGACTGATAATGAAAACTCAGTAAGCTACAGGATTGAATTATAATAGCTTTGTTCTCTTATGATGGTTATATAATTATGTTGATTTGTGATTTTGATTGGCTTAGTTGATAACCTCTTCCCATGGAGGTGGGTATAGGAATTGCATAATACTTTTTATTCATTTATTTTTAAAACTTCTATAGCACTTGGTCTAAAATGCCAGGTGGTTTACAAATTGACATACATAATCAAAATTAAACACATTAAATAAAACAATATAAAACACATGTTAGAAAATATAGCAGATTATGAGAAAACAAATAATCAAAAGCTTGCTGAAACAGGCTGAATCTGCATGGATTAGAACAACCAAATAACATAAATACGATGTTCATAACGTCAGCACGATACAATGAAACATCTTAACAGACAATACAATACATTAGAACAATCAAATAACCTAGATATTATGTTCACAATTTCATCACGATACAATGAAACGTCTTAATAGGCAGCTGAGTGGGCAAGTGCAGTTGAGACATATAAACAGATGAGTTGGGTAGAACAAACTCATGGGGAGAAATAGATGGCTGACTAAATTGAAGGCAAATTAAACAAACAGTTGACTAAGGCCTGAGTTACAGGGTGTGCAGCCGGCTAGTTCGGATGCTGAGTGGGTAGTCAGTCGCCACATGTATTAAGCGGTTGGGAGAAGAGCCAGGCTTATTTTAATGTTAAGTGGAACTTACTTGGATAAGTCATGTCACTGAATATATTTGGGTAAAGTTATTTAGATATCTTTGGGTGGGTAATATTTTTGAGACACTTGGCAGTGTAGCGCTCCGGCTCCACTTGCATAAGTGCTGTTCACTGGGCCAGAACCGGATTTTCAGTGGCATTATCTGAAACTCCTCCGTGACCTCTCTAACACTAAGGTGGAGCCAAGGCAGAGCTGGAAGTTTTCCCGGTATTCCAGAATACCCACGGTCACCTATACCTTGAAATTCAGCGCTGGTGCTGAATACCTGGGCATCAAACACTGTGGTCAGTGTTTGGAAACCTGGACTGGCCCAGCTGTTCCTTAAAACCTTGATATGGTGTAGATCCCAGGGGTCAGAGTCCTGGCTTAACCTCATCCCTTCTCTCTCTGCTTCCAGATTTTGTGGTCTTTGTTGCGTCACTGGCTGTCATTGCTGCAGGCACACAGGGGAATATTTTTGCCACGTCAGCACTGCGCAGCATGCGCTTTCTGCAGATCCTACGCATGGTACGCATGGATCGCAGGGGAGGAACGTGGAAGCTGCTGGGATCTGTAGTCTATGCACACAGTAAGGTGAGGGAACACTGCAGGGAGGGGCAGTCTGTGTACTGAAGGGAATTGGAGGGGTGGGGTATTGTGCTTAGAAAGAGATTTCTGTTCACTTTGTACTGGGGTGGAGGGATTACAAGGATTTTACTAGAAGAGGGAGCAGTGGGTGTGCTCAGGCTTAGAGGTAAGTCACTCTGAAAGAACGAAAGAGATTTTCAGAGCTAGAGAAAAGCTGAAAAGTCTGACCCTATCCCCCCTCCCCCATTCACACACACACTAGACCATGTCACAGGACTCAGAGAAAACCTATCTGGGAAAACTTAGGGTAGCAAAATACTCCATTTCCTGATAGTCTTTGAGTGTCCCTTTCTCATTTTCAGGAGCTGATCACCGCCTGGTACATTGGTTTCCTGGTTCTCATCTTTGCCTCATTCCTGGTCTATTTGGCAGAGAAGGACGCAAACAAAGACTTCGCAACCTATGCAGACTCACTTTGGTGGGGTACTGTAAGTTCACTTTTCCAGATCTTACTTCATCTGTGGGAGGGGTCTCTTATCTCACCTACTCTCATAGGGATGGGAAGAGACAGCTCAAACCCCCCTCTCTTTGTTCAGTGTAAAGGAATGATGGGAAGACATGAAGGTGTAAGACAGTGTTGCAGTGATGGGAAGAGACAGTTCTCAGCCCTCTCTCATCGTTATGGGTAAGAGAGTGTCTCAGTGATAGGAAGAGGCAGCTTACTGCATCTTTCACTTTTATCTGGCAGATCACACTCACCACTATTGGTTATGGGGACAAGACCCCACGAACATGGCTGGGCAGGGTCCTGGCAGCTGGTTTTGCCCTCCTGGGGATCTCTTTTTTTGCTCTTCCTGCTGTAAGTATTCGGAAGACCCTTCCAATTCTTTGACCATTCTTCAAGACACAGAGAATTTTACTGACGCTGGGAACAGGTGATGCTTTGTATGTGGTACAATGAGATCTTAGGGACGGAGACTTAGGGAATTCACCTCTTACTCCAGAAAGTCACAAGCAGGGCTTTTCTTGAGGGGGTACTTGGGGGTACTGAGTACCGGCACCTTTTCCATTGTCTGCTAAAAATGACCCATGGTCCCCAAGTTTTAATGAAAGAGCTCAGGCTCTACACACCAGTTCTGCCTTGTCATAGATTCTGTGACTGGTTGCAGGGGTTCTGGCTATTGTGGGGTGGGTTCCTCAGTGATCACCGCACCCCTGGAGGTTGGCCTGGCATTTGAGTACCGGCACCTTTTTTGCTAGAAAAAATGCACTGGTCACCAGTGAGCAACAGTAAATGGGTCTCCTCTGGTGGGTACTTACTACTACTACTACTACTACTTAACATTTCTAGAGCGCTACTAGGGTTACGCAGCGCTGTACAAATTAACAATTAAGGACGGTCCCCACTGTTAGAGTCAAGATGCTGGGACTGATGAACAACTGGTCTGATCCAGTTCAGCATTTTTTCAATTCTGTGAAAGTTGTGAACTGTTGAAGGTCCAGACGTGGGATGTAGACCCAGGTACATAAAAACCCAGCTCTGTATGAGAGAGAAACAGACGGGCAGACAGCGCATATGTGTGTGAGAGTGAAAGAAAAAACAATGCGTATGTGTTTATCTGTGCAGAGGGGGAGAGGACATGTGTGAGAGAGGGACAAAATGACTCTGGTGAATAAAGGGTGCCAGGAAGGGTTGGCGCTAGGCATGATCCCAGGAAAGGTGCGTGTCCTTTATGGAATCAAGCTTAGTGCAGATTTCCATGCCCTAAGTTTGGTCGCCAGATTTACGCCTGCTGAAACCAGACACAAATACTGGTCGCTCCGAGCCGGTGTTCTTTAACAACACGTGCATTTTTTCAGAATGCTGCTGCCCCTCTCATGGCCCCGCCTGGATGTGGACGCACAGCCAGGTGCATGTGCAAAATCTGTTGCAAATAAACAATAATTAGTGGATTGCTCATTAAGCAATTAAGCTGTGCTTGAATGTCCGTAGCGCACCCAGGGGGTGAGTGTGTGTGTGGAGGAGACGGATGCATGTTGTAGGTGAGCTCACCATGAGAGTATTGTCTGGGATTCCCATCTTGAAGATCAAAGAGAGGCAGTGAGGTAGCCTTTCTCCTCTGCAGGATGTAAGTGGCCCATAAATCCAGTGGCAGTTTGGACTTTCTGTTTCTGCTAGCGTAGGGTTCATACTAATGGCTCTTTTATTTCACATCCTTAGCTGGGTCTTGCAGGCCTGGATAGGCGCATCTTTATTAATGTTTGATAACGCTTGATACACCATCTTTCACTTGAAACAACGAAAGCAGTGAGAATGATTCTGTTCGCTCCTGAGTCTGGTGTCACACAGATGGACTGACGGTCCTGTCACACTCTTTTTGCCACTTTAGGGAATTCTGGGCTCTGGATTTGCCTTGAAGGTTCAGGAGCAACATAGACAAAAGCACTTTGAGAAAAGACGCACGCCTGCTGCTAATCTGATCCAGGTACGTGTCCAGCGCTGGGAGAGGGTGTACTTAGGTTGGGGATGGGATGGTGGTCCTGCTGGTAAACCTAAGAACATAAGAATAGCTATACTGGGTCAGACCAATGGTCCATCTAGCCCAGTATCCTGCTTCCAGCACTGGCCGATCCAGGTCACCAGTACCTGGCAGAAACCCAAATAGTAGCAACATTCCAAAGAGTAATAAGATTCCGGAATTCCAAAGATTAGCAACATTCCTGCTACTGATTCCAGGGACAAGTAGTGGCTTGCTCCATGTCTATCTTAATAGCAGACTATGGCCTTTTCCTCCAGGAACTTGTCCAAACCTATTTTAAATCCAGGTACACTGACTGCTGATACCACATCCTCTGGCAATGAATTCCAGAGCTTAACTATTTGTTGAGTGAAAACATATTTCCTCCTGTTTGTTTTGAAAGATAGTACCATGTAAATTCCTTGAGTGTCCCCTAGTGTCTGTACTTTTTCAACTCAATCATATCCCCCCCCCCCCACCCCAGCTGTCTTTTTTCCAAGCTGAAGAGTCCGAACCTCTTAAACCTTTCCTCATATGGGAGGAGTTCCAGCCCCTCTATCATTTTGATCACCCTTCTTTGAACCTTTTCAAATTTTGCTATATCATTTTTAAGATACGGTGACCAGAATTGCACACAATACTCAAGGGATGGGGGGGGGGGGGGCCCTGATTACGGTGTACTTGGGTTGGGGATAGGAGGGGGGCTCCTCGCTGTTCACCTAATCTAGTGCACTGTGGATATACTGTATTAAACCACATTTGGGTGGGGACTGGGGATCAGCATGTTATACAGAAACTCAGCTGCACTCAGTGTGTCACAGGCTGATCCCAATGTTCTGTGCTTCTCTCTCCCACCCAAATGTGCTTTAATACAGTATATCTGCAGTGTACTGCATGGTGTGCCTTAGGCAGGTTCATGCCTCAGAGCTGTGATTAATGTCCAGTCTCTGGTGACCCTGCCCCAGCTCTTTGTTCTGTAGTGTACCTGCTTGTTAAATTGCTGAGCTCTGAGGGCAGATGGCCACTTCCCAGCAGTCACCTTCATAGAGACCGTCTCTGCCTCTTTTTCCAGCAGTTAGGACTCTGGGGGGGATGCACTAAAGTCGTTGTTAGAGCCGTTCCATAGGGAATCGGTAGGGAACGGCTATGCGTTAAGGAAAGGGAATGCAAATGAGCTACTCGTTGTAGCTCACTTGTATTCTCTATTCCTTCTTAAAACAGTCGGAGAATCGGCCGGTCAAGCATGCGCAGAGCAGCAAAGCGTTATGCTGGCTGCTCTGCGCATGCCAAATACACCTTTATAATACGTTTTTATTATTGCGGGGGAGGACGCACAAAATGGACATTTTTGTTTTTTAAGCGAAGCTTTATTTTAAAAATCACAGGCTCCAATGCTGCTTCTGCTAATGTGTTGTGCAGTTTGGAAGTTGTTAGTCTTGAAAAGGTTCATGAATGGCAGAGTAACAAATGTTCAAATAAATAAATAAAAACGGAGAGAAAATAATAAATAACTCCAATTTTAACAAAAGTATTAGTGGGATTTGAACCCGCCACTGGTGCTTTAACCACTGGCCACAGCTCTATTTACTTGGATGTCCCTCCCTTACTTCCAGGTCTCTCAGCTGAGTGAAGCACGGGCAAAAAAGAAGTTTTTATTATTGCGGGGGAGGACGCACAAAATGGACGGGTTTTTTTTTAAGCGAAGCTTTATTAAAAAAAATCAAACAGGCTCCGATGCTGCAGGCTCTTTTTTGGACATCATTCAACCCCGGAATAATAAAAACATCCTTTTTGCCCGTGCTTCACTCAGCTGAGAAGTCTCTGAGCCAATCACAGCGTGTTTAGCTCAAATGTGCTGTGATTGGCTCAGAGACTTCCAGGTTTTTTTTTAACATTTTAATAATTTTTCCAATCCCGTCCAGCCCCAACGAGAGGTACAGACCTCTCATTAGATTTTCCAGCGTTTTTCAGCGTTAAGGCAATCGGAAAAGGTTAGTGCATCTCATTACAATAGGGTTTCTACACGATTTGCTCATCTGCATTCCGTTTTCATTAGCTGCTACCGTAGTGGGGAAAAAAGTGTTTAGTGCATGCCAGGGTTTACTGCTTGCTCGTTAATGGCTTGTTATTGGCTCGTAAAGTTTAATGCATCTGGCCCTCTGTCCTGAACGGGTAAAGCAGGAGTAGGGCAGTGAGATGGGAAAGTCCCCAGTCAGCGGCTGGGCTGGAGCCTGATGGATGACATGAAACTGAGCAGATAGTGGATGACGGTACCAGAGCATGGAAACATGTAAAGGGCAGATCTACAAACGGGCATGTAACGATAGGCAGAAGTTGTGCACCACTAATTTCGAAATCATTTTGGATTTTATTTATTTATTTGGCTTTATTAACCGCCTTTATGAAGAGATTCACCCAAGGCGGTGTACAGTAGGTACAGTTTAACATCAAACTTACAATTTTGTTAACATAACAATAGTAAAATGTACAAATACAGTAAATTGAAACCTAATAATATAACTACCATGAAACAGGATCAAAAATATACGCATTTTAACAGCACTGAAATTCAAATAACGATGTAAGCATAACAACAATGGAATATCTAATAAGCACACAATTAGAACTTTCAAATAACTTTAATAGGATACTAATGTTTTTCTACAATACAGCTTACCATATAGCTGAGGGGCCAAGTGCAGATATATACATGGGGACAAGAGGGTGTGGTACAGAGTCCGTTGGGAGAAATAAATGGGGGATAAACTAAAGCAAGTTCTAAGTAGCTCAGGGTGAGTCACATTCAGCTGCACCAGATGTTTCCCTAATTGTCATTTATGAGCAGAGATGCCAGGGCTACTCTGTAACATAGACACCATCACTTAGCATAAATGTGGGCGGAGCATGTCTCGGGACTCTGGGCGTAACTGATAGAATACGATATGGCCTAACGGTAAGCGTCGACTTGGCCTAACGGTTGGCGTCTAACCGATGCAGCTTACACTAGAGTTGCTAGAACACAATCTTGGTGCCACAAAGCCGTTACAGAATTGGAGCCCCTAAATCTTGGCCCCCGTTTATAGAATTACCATCGTACGGCTCCTGTGCCGTACCCAGAGCTCTCTTGAACAGCAGCAGAACACATTGGCTTCTTTGGTCTCTCCAACCAAAATCTCTGGCCCTGCCCAAGCTCTCTAGTCGCTGATGCTGTGTTGAGCAAGTTATGGTCAGGCTGTGTCCTCCCCCCCCCCCCCCCCCCGCCCCGCCCCTTATTTTTTTCACCAGAAAAAGCTGAATAGACAGATTTTGTACGGAACAGAGATAAAAGCCAGCGCTGGTTTCTCCCTATCTGCTGCTCGCAGCTCCCTCTGTTCTTTCTTCTGCCCCCTTCCTATCTGACGGCCAGGTCAGCCCTGGTCCCCATCCAGCACAGATGCTAATTAACTGAGTTCTATGGGCAGCAGACAAAGAAAGAAACACACATGCACACAGGTACCAACACACTGAAGTAGGAAGGAACATGCAGAAACACAAAAAGATTTAAAAGGCAGAGGCAAAGCAATCTGCTGCTTTTGGCGACATTACTACTACTACTACTATTATTTAGCATTTATATAGTGCTACAAAGCATACGTAGCGCTGCACAAACATAGAAGAAAGACAGTCCCTGCTCAAAGAGCTTACAATCTAATAGACAAAAAATAAGGTAATCAAATCAATTAATGTGTACAGGAAGGAGGAGAGGAGGGTAGGTGGAGGCGAGTGGTTACAAGTGGTTACGAGTCAAAAGCAATGTTAAAGAGGTGGGCTTTCAATCTAGATTTAAAGATGGTCAAGGATGGGGCAAGACGTAGGGGCTCAGGAAGTCTATTCCAGGCATAGGGCGCAGCAAGGAGCGAAGTCTGGAGTTGGCAGTAGCGGAGATGGGAAGTTGGCAGTAGCGGAGAAGGGAACAGATAAGAAGGATTTATCCAGGGAACGGAGTGCACGGGAAGGGGCCATTCTGCCCCATCTCCCCATGACTCGGGTAACTAGGGGTGGTCCTGCAGAAGAGAGTGGCTCTGCTGCTCACACATCAGCCCAGGTTTGTTTCTTGGCACCATTGCACTTGTAGTTCCTGTTTCTTTAGGGAGGGCAGGATCACCGGTCCTTAAAGTGAGTAAGGTTTGACTTGTCTCAGAAGGAAATGTTGGATAGAACAAGTGAAAAACACTTGGTAAAAGCTTCTACAAATTCCCTCATTTTCCTTCTCATCACACAGAGCTCCAGCTTCCCTCTTGCCCTCCTGCAACTTTTCCATCCCCTATTGCCGCCTGCCTCCAGTCTTGCCAGAGCTTCAGGGATTCTTTCACTCCTAATGACTGCAAATTAACACCAAGTATTGATGCTTAGCAGCTATGAACTAGTTTGCGCACAGATCTGGGATTCTCACCCAACTCTGGAGATAGACATAGAATGTGGGGGAAGGTGCATCTTCTTTCTACACAGAGCAAATTCATGTAAACTAAATCCACCTTGTTTATATATTGTGCACTGTTTAAGAAGAGCAATCACTATTACTGGTGAGTGACATAAAGCACTTTGATTTAGTAACCTATGGAACTTTGTAAGTCTAAGTGCTTTGAAAATGACCCCATTTTATCTGTCCCTATGGGATATATTCATTCCAGACGTGCATTTCTCGAATGTGTGTATTATAGACCAGAGCATCTCAGAGCAATATCCACTTGCACTACAGGCTGGATGCTAGAAACGTCTCTCATTGTTCTGGTCTGTACTGTCTCTCTTCTGGTTATACTAGAAAAATCTCTCATTGTTCTAGTCTGCACTGTCTCTCTTCTGGTTATACTAGAAAAATCTCTCATTGTTCTGGTCTGCACTGTCTCTCTTCTGGTTATACTAGAAAAAATCTCTCATTGTTCTGGTCTGTACTGTCTCTCTTCTCATTGAACTAGGCTGCCTGGCGTTTGTACTCTACAGATGCAAGCCGGCCCTACTTGACAGCAACCTGGTATTACTATGATAGCATTCTTCCATCATTCAGGTAGGTTGTGTTCCATGAAAGAGATTGTGTGAGCCCAGGGAAATAAAAGCAATGGGGATACAACGTTACTGGGGCACTGGGGAGACATTTCAGGTACAGCTTGATGTTTGGTGGGGAAGACTGTGATTGCCATGGTTGCACTGGTTCACCAGAAGAGCAAAATGTGTATCTAGAACTATGATGTGGCCACCTTGAAATCGGGTGACAAGTTGTAGACCTATAACCAGGCTGTCACATATGTATATACTGTATATATATACCAGGCTCTAGGAAGGGCTGCAGAAAATCCCAGCTGTTCTGAACGTGAACCCAGTAAAGGGGAGAAAATGCTGTACTGCCCTGCAAAAGCTTCCAGAAGGCTGGAGAAAAGCGGGAGTGGGTCGAGAGACCTGCTCTGCATTAAGGAACCAGGCTTTCCATGAGGCACAGGAAAGAGGAGGTGTGTTGCATGTATTGATCATGCATATTTAATCTTTCCATGCAACTTAGAGAGTTTTGAGAGTAAGGGGCTGGTAGGGAAGGAAATCTTCACTATATGAGGCCCACTTCTACAGTGACCACCACAGAAGCTGTGCCACGTCACCAGAAAAGGGGCAGGATGGTAAAAGTCACAGAGCCACGAGTTACCCAGACCAGGGAAGGGAATGTTTTCCATTGCCCCACATGCAGGCAGATATCATTTCTGTAACTTTTAGAACAGAACCTGCAAGCCGGAGCTTAAATCAGACAGAATCAAAACCACCCAGTATGCTGTTGGGTCAGAATTCAAGTCTGGCCCAAGCGTATGTGCAAATGCAGATAAAGGGCCTTTGGATCAGAGGCATTCAGGCAGTTTCTTCCGTAGTCTTGTGTGATGTGCTCCGTGTGGGGTACTCAGCCGGGTCTCAAAGGGCTCGATTTCTGACCCAAGTGGCTTTTGCCAACTTCTTAGTCCTTTCGCTCCACGGAAGATGGCAGGAGCCCAGCTTATTTGCTGGGAGATAGCTGGTTTTCTTTTGTCCTTCTCTGGATTATCATTTTCCCATTAGAGTGTCACTGCCCAAGAGACAGATCCAAAACGCCGACGGCCCTATTGCCATGTGCAAACCATTGTCACCAAGAACTGACTGGACAGAAGGAAACGTATAGCTGCCCGAGAACACTCCTTCCTAATGCAGGAACTGTATTACACAGCAGGCAGGCACCTTGCTCTTTAGCATACAACTGTCCTATTAACATAATCCTACCTCTTTAAAAATATGGGGGCTCATTTTAAAAAAAAATGTCCAAAAAAAACAAGGTGGTAGATAGACGTTTTCTTTCAAAAATGTCCACGTTGCAATTTTCCACACTCTGATTCTAGAAGTTTTTTTCTCCATAGTTTGTCCAAATTTCAAGGGGGTGTGTTGGGGGTGGGGGGAGGGGTTGGGCAGGACATGGAATGTCCAAGTTGCAATTTTCAACACTCTTATTCTAGATCTTTTTCTCCACATTTTATCCAAATTTCAAGGGGGTGTGTTGGGGGTGGGGAGGGTTGTTTTGGGCAGGATATAGACATCAACAAAAGACAGGTGTTTTTTCTGCAATATTGAAGTAAAATGAAAACATCCAGGGCCAAAATTAAGACGTTTTTGGCTAGACTTGTTTAAACCACAAATAAATGACCAAAAGTGTCCTAAATGACCAAATAACCACTGAAGGGATTAAGGCATAACCTCCCTTACTACCCCAGTGGTCAGTGACCCTCTCCCATCCCCCTAAGATGTGGCAGTGACCATAGGAGCCAACTTTTCAAAATTATTGGGGGTGTTAAGCCCAATGAAAATAACCCATCCCTGGACACATACAAGGAATTTTCTCAATATTGGGGGTGCTCAAGGACCCACAGAGTTGGCTCCAATGGCGGTGACAGTACATACCAGGCATTATGACAGCTTCAGATATGATGGCCATTCTTGTTAGAGCAGCAGGCAGGTCCCAGGAGTAACTTAGTGGTCAGTGGACTGTAGAGAAGGGACCCAGGGTCATAGCCCACTCTAATGGTACACTTGTGGTGGAAAGTGTGAGCCCTCCAAAAACCATTAAATACCCGCTTTACCTACATAGCGGTAACAACTGCAGCAGGGTTGAGGGCTATTGTAATGGTGTAACACAGTGAGGTACAGTCGGTTTTTCTCTATTCCTGGGGGGCTCACCATACAATAAGAGGGAGTTACTACTACTACTACTACTTAACATTTCTAGAGCGCTACTGGGGTTACGCAGCGCTGTACAGTTTAACAGAAAGGACAGTCCCTGCTCAAAGGAGCTTACAATCTAAAGGACGAAATGTCAAGTTGGGGCAGTCTAGATATCCTGAATAGAAATATGGTGGTTAGGTGCTGAAGGCGACATTGAAGAGGTGGGCTTTGAGCAAGGATTTGAAGATGGGCAGGGAGGGGGCCTGGCGTATGGGCTCAGGGAGTTTGTTCCAAGCATGGGGTGAGGCGAGGCAGAAAGGGCGGAGCCTGGAGTTATAGTGAGATATGTACCTTGGACCTTTTATGTCAACTCCACTGCAGTTGCCCCCTAGGCTGCTCTGCTGGGATGTCTGTGTGGCCCCGGGACATTCCAATGACTAGGTTTTTGGGCGTTTTTCCCCTAGGACAATGTTTTTCCCAAAAGAAAAATGCACTCAGCACAAAAGATCTAGAAAAAGGCAATTTTCAAACCAAAAAGATGGGCATTTTTCAGGTTTGAAAATGACTATGTTCGCCACTTGATTTTTGGACATTTTTAGTAAAACAACCAAAATGGGCTTTTGACATTTTATCAAAAATGCCCCTCATGGTTATTCATTGATATGCTGCAGCACCCTTAACATAATCCTCTTCCATTAGCATCTGTCTACCATTAGCATACCGCAGCCCTGTTAATCTAATCCTGCCTCATTGGAATACTCTACATACTTTTACATTAATCTCCATCAGCTTTCCATTCGACCCAGCTGGAGTCTGGGTGTCCCGGCCTCTGCTTTTGGGAGCACTTCAATGTCGTATCCTCAGGAGCTCGACGCTGCTCTAACTCCATGGCCTCCGCTCTCAGCTCTTGGCATTTTCCACATACCACTAACGCATCACTGCTTTGTCTTCCATCCAGTTCTGGAGCTGGAATTTTTCACAATGTTTTGATAGTTAATACTGCTGGTGTTTGAAGTGCCAGATATATCTGGCTTCTGACAAAGGTGATCACTGCAGGCTCTTTTAATAAATGTAGTTCCTCTCTAACTTTTAAAAGAAAAGATTTTACAGATGGTAGATTTGGATTTTTGGCACGCCAAGCAGTTTACCTGCAGGAAATGTTCTAGGTACAGTATTTCTGCTGTGCCAACTTTTTTCTCACCCCTCCCCAGTCCATCTCAGTATGGTCCCTCCAACTTTCCTCCCTTCGGTGAACACCTGCCTGTGGAAGATTATCCCCTGCTCTCTGGTCTCTGTATAAAGCCTTGCGATGCAAGTGGAGTTGTCCATGAAGAAGAACGGAGTCTCGGTGGTCCTGCTTTCTCGATGCCACCAGAGAGGGTGGTGAGATGATATCCCACATCTAGCCATGGCACCACTGCCAGTGGGAGGACTTCAACAAAGGATCCCCGGAGAAGGAAGGGGTGTAGCTCGGAAGATATGGGAGCAGCTACAAGGGGGCCACGTACTCCCTTGGATGGATTTTAAACCACTGATGCCAGAGAGAAACTTTTAGGCTTCTGTTTTTATCACACCCTCTCCCGGTGTGTTCTGCTGCCTTTGCTGCTGGCCTCAAATGGAGAAAGAGGGACTGTGGATCCCACTGCACACAGGCACAAAAGTTTTAAAAAACCAGGAGGTGGCCAAAAGAGAGAGTGGGGCTGAAGTTGTCACTGCGGTGGCCAGAGCTGAAAAGTGTGAGCGTGAAATGCTGGCCTTTAAGTGTGAGCAGCCATCTGTGCCCTCTACCCTTTCCCTTCCCTCCCCTGACCCCTCCAGGTCTCATTCTTTGCTTTTTTCCACTGCTCTTATACTGTTTAACTTTTAAAGAGACAGTATTTCTTACACATGCCCTGTGCACTGCCTTGCTTTGAAGTTCTTTTTCAGGGCTCCTGACAACTGAAATTAGCACAGCCTTTTGCAACTCCTTCCCCAGAATGGGCTCTGTGGTGACTAGGCATTTAGTGTGATTTCACTATACATTCATTTAGTTTGAAAGATCTGCAGATGTATATTATGCCTAGGGTATTTTTACTACTGAGCTATAAAACTAACAAATACCTGAAGATAACTTACAGCCCACCTTACTGAAAAGTGATTCATGGTAGGAAGCAATAAAGAGATTTCTAAACAGATACAACTCTATCAAAACAAATAATGTCTTCAAAAGTTAAATACAGATTGCATGACACCTCGTGCTCCTGAATGAGAGGCAGAGATAATAAGGTTTCAGTTTGGGCTCTGCCTACTTTGCTCTTTCAAGCTTTTGCGTACATTATTTCTTGTAATTGTCATGTTCATGTCTCTCTAGACCACAATTAGACAGGTAAAGTTTATTAACAAGGGACCACCCCTAAATCAGGAAGAACCCAAAGTGGTCACATTTCGCCAGAGCAGGCTGCATCAGGGGTCACAATCTGTTGGAAATTGTCTCAATTAAGTAAAATCTTGCAGTGCTTCTGTAAACTGATGCATCACACAGCCAAGCAATCAAAAAATGTATTTAGGGAAAGGTTCCTGCTGACCATGACTGTTTGATGCTTCAGGATGAAGAAAACGCTAAAGTCACGCCTGTTACCTTTGTACAAACCTCATTCAGCACGGAATACTGTCTTTTTAAACTGGTTTTTCTCATATAATTTTGTTCTTCTTTCAGTCATTTAGTTCAAGGTTTAATTTCTTATATGTATTTGACCCCCTCCAGAGAGCTACTCCCTTTGTTTGAGTCCTTACACCGTAGCCGCAATGGAGGGGTTAGGAACTCGGAGGTGACCAAGCTTCCCTCTTTCACCTCCATCCAGAGACACAGCGAAGCCCCGCTCTGTGCAGGGGAAAGGTAGGGGTCGCCATTGTGCCTGTGTGTGTCTTCCTTGCCTTGGCACTGCTGTACCCCACCTCTTTTAACTCCTTATATCTGTGCCACTAAAGTCATCTGTTCAACCGTCTTCCATGTGTCGGGCTGAAGGTGTTGTCTGCCCCTCTTTTGGTCTTGGCAGTCTATGGTCATCCTTTCTCCTGTCAACTCTTCTCTCCGTGTGTCACAAGTCGTGCAGTCTGTCTGTCTTCAGGTCTTCTGTCCACATGTCTGAGGCTGTAGGACACTGTCTAGCACTATGTTATGGTTGTTATATTTCACCCCTAATACTTTTGGCTCAAGGCCTGTATCTGGCTGGATCTTTTGAACCCTTGTATGGTAACTGGGACCTGAAGCCTACACGTTACTCACTTGGATTTTCTTGGTGTGTTATAAAATATTGCGCAATTGCTGTGTTAGATATGCCCAAATAAGGATCAGCAAACAAACCATTGGTGAGACCACTATGTCAGACTAACAAAATGTTTGTGACAATTTGAAGAGCTCTGAGCCCCTTTGTTAGTCCGTGCAAAATGTTGATGAAGGGATAGCTCTGGAAAGCCATTGACGTTAAAGACACTGGTTAATAAAATCTGCACTAGCAACATGTCACTTTTGACCACTGCTGGTGAGACAACGTAGCAGTTCCCTCTGCAAGCTGCCTGCCATGATTTGACTGGGAGACCCTCTGCTCTGCAACAGGCTGGACTGGACGCCAGCAGGGAGAGATTCTTGGGTTTTATCGATGCATGGAATAAGGCAGAAATGGCCTGCTGCTTCTTGAAGCTGTAGAGATAGAGGAAGTGGCCCTGGAGACTCTGGCTATGGTTTTCTAGGGCTGGGATGAACTTGATCTGTCCTTGCCAGGAATGAGTCTCCCCTGGATTCTGGACACAGTTGCTGGAGTGATCGGTGTAATTAGGGTAGTGGCTCATGCCTAGGCCTGTGCGTGAACTCCTATCCTAGTATACCAAATGTTGCTATTAAACTTCAGAAAAGTACCAGAAAGCTTTGTGAACTGGTTGCCCAATAATTGATGACATTCAGCACGCTAAGAGGTGTTAGAGAAACAGCAGACTATTAATAGTAAAGTGTTGCAACAGATATAGCAAAACATGTTATAAGAAAGAATGAAATGAAGAAGACCCAATATTTAGCAGGCTGCAGTCAGTGATTTTTGACTCAGGTATTCAATGTGGGCCTAATCTGAGTGGAGATGGTGGAGGAACATGAAACGCTACGGACAGTGACAAGTAGCGAAGTAGTGTAGCCGACAGGACGCATCCAAGAAGACACGAGGGAGACAAAATTACTCAACAACAGTTTATTCATGGAAGGACTCTAGCTGGATATCAGAACTGAATATCTGAATCTTGCCCGGCCGCTGGAAGTTACGGTATCCTGGTCCAGTCGATGTTCAGTGCTGGTATCCGGATTACTATGTGGGCGAGTTAAAACTGCCATTTACTTCCCTAGACTGTTATCTGCACATAAGCACTATCCAGAGTGCTTTTGAGTCCGTCCGGACTCCACCCTGCCAGGCCACCCTGACACTAACCAGAGATTGCCACGACAGACAGAACAGGTATCCGGGGCACTCTTCGGTTAAGTGCTGCTGAATGTCTACTCAGCGCAATTTAACCAGGCAGGAGCCAATCATTTTCAGTATTAACCTCAGATGTGTTATGGCTGAACCAAGTTACAGAGAGGGATCTAACACAATTATGAAGCTGAAGCATTGTAGGACAAACACGTGATATGTTAAAGCATGTTATAACAGAGAGCTAATGGTGAGGGTGGGGATCGGACATCTGGTCTGCGATGCTGGGCCTAAACAATTCCTTTCCATGCAATCACATCTGTACATTCCCTAACATTCCAAGTACTTTTATCCTGCCATAAAGGTCTTCTCACTGGAAAAGAAAGCTCCATTTCAGATCATAAGCTTTGACAGTGAGGTCTGAAAATGACTCAAAGTGCCATAAGGTCAGGAAAGAGTGGCCTGTCCACAGTGCCATTGTACAGCAGCAGAGAGCTAGGACAGCAGCCAGGCAGCTAAAGATCATTTATCAATAATTTCTGTGCAGTGGTGTGTGGCTTGGGGGGTGTTTTTGCACCCACATAGCTGAAGTTTTGTCCCCCGTCTTATTCATGAAGCATGGTACATAGTGTAATCACATAGGGAGAGATGACACCCCTTCACTTTTCAACCCCAGATTCTCATTCATTGCTGTCACCTCATTTCTCTCCCTCTTCTCTCCTCCCTCCCTCTCTTCCTGCATTACTATCCATTCTCACCAGTTGGAAGGAGGACGATGTATCCCCCAAGTGCTTCCAGCTCAGGTAAAGTTCCCTTCATCCCTCCTTACTCTTGCTAATGTTCTGCAAACTGCAGGAGCACGGGCATTGTCCACCGTGGGTGTGTGTGGACAGAGGCTACTGACTGGGTCTGCTCAGGAACCTTAGTGTGGATGTCACAAGAAAGAATTTTGTAGCCCAGAAGCAGACTCAGCAGGATCTAGTATGGGAGTTTTAGGGCAAGTGAAAAGAGTGAGTGAATCCATTTGAGACTGCTGCACCTGCTGCACAGATGATGCAGTGCGGGGAGAAAACTTGTAGTGAAGTGTGTGTCCCTAAGCGGGAGAGTCCCCGTAAATGGAACTGGCGTTTAGTGATAAAAGCAGACTTCCTCCCCTGTGTGCAAAAGCTCATCCCTCATTAAATTGTTAAGTCTAAGGTAGCGTCAGGAGCTGTCATTTTCTCTACCATGAAAGCAGTCACCACCTTTCTCATCCTCATTCCCTTTACTCAATGCCATGACCCGGGTGTGCCATCCAGGCAGTAGCCTCATAGATTCAAAAGCTTTAGAACTAGCTCTTATGTCTCTTGATTTTATCTTAAATTTGTTTCTGGATGGTGGGGTAGAAAGAACTGTCACTTCTTTCTGCTCCCTTAAATTTAGGCTACAGCACGATGAGTTTTTACTGCCACAATTGACCAATGGCTGAGTCTTTCTTCTGCCAAGGGTTACGCACAGCACCACCACAGCATCCCACCCTAAGCTGGGATTTGAAGCCAGCTCCTCAGTAACACTGCTACTAACCCATCAGATCATCCCTACCTAAAATTTTATTTACTGGATTAAAAACCTTCTGTGTTCTTATTCCTGTCCCACAAGAGAGACAATTATTTTGAAAAAAAAAAAAAGGACTGCTGGGATGGGGCATTAGCCACTGTGCTGTGCTGCCCGACCACTGGCAAAAATATTAATCAGCACCGTGGCACCTCAACAATCGAAAAGATGACAAAGAATTTCAGCAAAAGTGTAAGGGAAAAGGGAAAGGGCTCTAGTACAGCACTGTGCTGGTAAAGGGCGTAACAGAGACCAAAGTGCAGGTTTTCAGCCCTGAGAGAAGCTCTGTTCAGATCAAAAATGTACGAGGACATTCAAGTGCCCAGTTTCTTTTGTATTTAAATCACTAACCAGATCCTCTCTAGCCCAAGATGTTTCTGACATCTTTGGATTTTTTTTTCCAAGTTGCTTGTTTTCTAATTTAATGATGAATTGGGCCAGGGCAGGATGAAATCATAAGCAAACAGGGCAGTTGCCTAGGGCATAACAGTTTAGGAAGGATTATCTCAGAATTATTGATTTAATGGCTTCCAAAGCAGATTTTTTTTTCCTGTAGAAAAGAGGGTGGGGGATTGAGTTGGGAATCATAGCTCTGTCCCCTGTGCATTGCCCTCCAGTCAGCAGGTGCAGTTGGTGAGCTGCACTTTGTATCTGCTGCTTTTCTCCTCTGTGTCCCCATATTACACGGAGAAACCCACCAGAAGCCTGATCCTATCTTGTGGGCAGTAACCAGCTAGCAACCTCAGTTCTTTCAACTGGGTTCATACTTTGCACACAGATTTCCAGGAAGGCTGAGCAGAGTACTATTAAAGTCAACTGTTGGCTGGTTGTCTTCTGGGGAGGCCAATGGCTGCACAGCCAGCCCTTCTAGTAGGTGGACTAGTACGCAGGAGGCTGCTGCAGAAGGCGCATCAGGAAAGCATCCTCCCATCTTCCTTTGCCTGCCGTGGTCCCATAGCCAACACCCTTCCTCTGTTCCGCTCCATCTTCCTGGGCTCCTCTAAAGGTTTTCAGGCTCACACAGGGACCCTCTTGCACAAGCACTGCTGTGTCCTCCTCTCCCCCCAGAAAACACATAGAAGAGAGGGGCAGGACCTGGCACCAAATGAGCATAGGCCTCTACTGTAAAGCCCTGCTCTGGCAGTGAGGAAGAGGTAGGGGAGAAAGAAGATGTTGGCCATGGGAACAGGGAAAGGAAAGGCTGGGCCTGGTGGAGGGAAAGGGGAGATCCTGGATCTGGAAGGTCACATTGAGGTGAGAAGTAGAAAAGAGGGAGGGGGTCGTTGGTTACCTGGGCTGGGTAAGAAGGGGAGATTTTGGCCAGGTCCCTAGTGGAAAAGGGAGATGGTGGGAGGAGGTTTAGCCTGGAGTGGGGGATGGGGACTGAGAGGGGAAACAGGGGTCCTTGGCCAGCTGGGCAGTGTAGGAAGAGGGAGATTCTGGTCACTGTGATAGAGGGAAGGGGGGCTGAGATGGGAAAGGGAGTCATTGGCCACTTGTGCTGGGGAGGGGGAGTTGCATGAGCCACTCCTAGGCTGCATGGCTAGAGGTTCGGCGAGGTAGGGTGTAAGAGACCCTTGGATCGGCCCTGCATGGCCTGCTCAGTCGCCACTAGACTCCTGCTGCAGCACAGCACAGCAGCACCACCTTCCTGCAAACCTTACTGCACACACGACGTAGTCGTAGCCGGAGACTGCGTCTGCGCGCGCGCACCACTCAGCTCTCTCAGCCAACCAGGGAGAAGCTTGAATGGGCGCGCATGCGCACTCTCCTGTGCCCAGAGTGGCGGGGGGAATGACGTCGAATTGGAGGGCGGGGCTTACCTACTCTTCTTCTACGGATTGGTAGGGAAGCTGCCCTGCACTGAGTGACGTAAAACAGCAGGTGGACTTTTTCGCGGAGGAGGTTTGGGCGCATGCGCACACGTTGCTGACCTTACGTATCACGCAGCAGCTGCCGGAAGCGGAAGTTAGTGTACCGCGCAGGCGCGCAGTCGTACTGGTGCGCACACTTTGTTCAGCTCATGAAGGGTGAGCTTGCTAGCTGCATGGCCAGGGGGGGCTAGAGCCGGTGTGTGTGTGTGTGTGTTGGGGGGAGGAACGTGCATGGGCAGGATTCATGCTAGAACGTGACCTTTTTGCTTAGAGCCCCTGGTCTCTTGCATGGAAGAGCCCAGTGCACTAGGGAGCATTGCTGGAGAGGAGCCTCCTAAAACCAGAGCCATATCAATCAGCTCTTTTTAATTGAAAAGACGGCTGAGGTTGGTTGGTGTGTTTAAGGGGGGGGGGGAGGGAGGGAGCTTAGTTACTTTCAGCTTAGTTGAAATGAATCACTTGGGCTGTGACCCCATGATGAGCCTTCCTCCAAGGGCCAAGGGTGCTGTGACCCTGACCCTGCACTAGTCATCCTTAGCTGAGAATGAAACCCACCAAAATGGCCTCCCCTAAACCATTATCTCAGCTTATTCACTGGACTAGACAACAGCCTCTGAGCTTTTATCCCGACCCATAACAGGCAATTAATTTCATAGGTCACTGGCATGTGGCAGAGACAGTGCTCAAAGCTCATTGGTCTGTTGGATTTGCTAAACCAGTGCCACACCTTAAGATTGTAAACTGTGTGAAAGAAAAGCAGCAAATAAAGAAACTTGCTCTAGAAAAGCACCAGGTAAAGGGATGTAACAGAGACCAGTCTTCATATTTTAATTTCCGAAAGCAGTTCTAATCTGAATCAAAATATTAGTAGCTTTCAGTGCATAAATCAGTCGGTTGTGGAGTGGTCAGTTCCATTTGTGATTTGAATAATTAACTAGATTCTCTCTGGGGAAAGGGGGGTGTGTCTGCTTTGTAACTGGCAGTGCTCAGTAGTTCTGTCCAAGTGAAAGAGTTGGGGTGGAGGTTAGTATTTACAAATAGGCTGGATTTCCTGGGGACTCCATAAAGCAGGGACTTTGCACTCCAGTTTTCTAAGCCCATTGTATGCCATGGACTGGAGAATATGCCTCCAGTAGCAGGTGGGCAACACAGCACCATCCTAACTGTTCAATGACAGCAAAGTCTGAAAATCTGTTGTGTTACAACCCTGCTTCTGTATAGTGAAATAAGTTCCTAATGATCATTAAAAGGCCTGTTTTATCTCTTGGTTGCATGATATTTTGTTTATTTATTTGGATTTCGCTCACACCTTTTTCAGTAGTAGCTCAAGCAGCAGTACCAGAGAACACTGTTGGAGTTTCTGCAGAATTCTTATTTCCCACTAACCCTCTCTTTCTGTCTTACCCTTGGCTTCTAGCCAGATTTTTAGTAGTAAACGGAATTTCTTTCGGATTCACGCCAGCTGGAGACCGAGGTATTACTGAACTGCTGGTGACATTTGTACAGCATGCCCCGGACTCTGCATGCCTGATGGTGTGGCTGGAGATTGGCTTGCTCTCCTATAGAAGGAATCAATTCTCAGACCAGCATTGGTAGGGGTGTTGGTGTCAAACAGACATCCTCACTCCTGTCCCATGTACAGTTCTGAAAATAGACTCCCAAGACATACAGTTTACCAGAACTGCAGTCTTATAAACAAGTACCAGTGATGTCCAGCTAAGCAGGCTCCTGCTAGCTAGATACTCCAATACCTTCTTTTTGCGCTGTTGATCACCATGAAAGCATCTGACAGTCTTATTTTCATAAGAGAATCTTGTGCATGTTAATAGCATAGTAATTCAAAAATTTGATTGGGGAATGGCAGATACTTTCAAATGAAATGCAATTGGATTGGAAAAATCACAACTGCTTCTGCGCCTCCATGATGGATTCTATTAGTGGAGTTTTCAGAGCTGCTCCTTAAGCTTTTAAGAGAGGTTTTATGTCTGATCTGCTCTTTGTAAGACGATACATGAAACTACTCCTATGAGCTTAAGCGGGGCATGCTCTCGAGCACACCATTAATAAGCATATATCATAAAGCACCTACTGATGGCAGTGAGCTGAACCCTTGAGTAGGACATCAAGAGAACTGTTTCATCTTTACCAGGAGGAGGAGGGACTTCGGTTATCTGCAGCAACTCCTAAAGCAGTCCTCGGGGTGCTTTATAATATATTAGTGAATGCACTGATGCTTGCCTATTTTTCTCTTAAAGAGACTGACTTTTTTTTTGTCTGAGAAGTCAGAACTGCGCCTGCTTTCTTCCCGACTCCCAGTGGGTCACTCTAAAATGAAAACATTTCCCTGATGGTGCCCTTATTAATCTTGTATCAGAAATGCATGAAAAGAGGTGGTTATGAGAATGAGGGCCCCCCAGTTACTATTAGTTGTCCTGCACTCTGGCTCCTAGAGGTGTTCTCTGAAGTGTGAACTTCATTACTATGCACAACCAAAACCTAATATCAATTTATGCATTTGTGAAGCAAAAGCTCTTGGCTTCTCTGTATTCATTCAGCAGTTCCTGTGGAGCCAACCCAGCTGACAGTTGATCACTTCCCATTATTAACTTGTGTGTGTGGTAAAGTGCTCAGTGTGGATCCTGAAGAGTAATCTGTTCCCTCTGCCTTATTGCTCTGGTCAGTGACTTGCTATGATAGAAGAGCCAGATCAGTCAATTTCCCCAGTGTCTGACATTCAACCCACCATAGTAGTTTAAAAACATTCTGGTGATTAGCCAGGAGCCTTGGGCCACTGTTTCTTCTTAATTTGGAAGTCATGAATTCTTAGTTCAACACTTTTCTGTAGAACACATTACAGATTGCCAGACCTCTTGATGTCTGTTGGACGGTAGTGACTACACCTGTCTGTGTTGGCATTAAACCCTTCAAAAATATCCACTTGCAGTTACTGGAAGAGACAGTTTTATCGTTATCGTAGAAGTCCAATAACTAGTCCATCTTGCAACCACATTACGATCAGAGATAGCATTCTCCGCTTGCTAGAATGAGTTATGGCAGCGGGAAGCCGTAGGCTGAGAATCAGGTGGTGTGGTAAACTAGCTTGTTCCTTGTGGATCTGACACATTCTCTCCTTAAATAATGAAGTGCTTTGGAGAGACTGCGTTATTTGATTTATTAATTGCATTAATGGTCCTGGCCCTCCTCTACAGAGGAACAGCACATGTTCAAATATATATAAGCAGGTCTAGAAATTGGTCAGGTTGATTATAAAACCAGAAACATGAATCTCATGAGCAAGTCTCTCAGATTCCTCAAGACATTAGTGAGATGTAAGGCTCCCATTCTATCTTGCAGCTGTCCTTGAAACTAGCAGATTAACCTTTCTATGCCAAAGTGGCACGGAATGCGTTATTTATTTATTTGTTACATTTGTATCCCACATTTTCCCACCAATTTGCAGGCTCAATGTGGCTTACATAGTACCGTAAAGGCATTCGCCAAGTCCGGTAGAGAAACAATTACATGGTGATGTGGTCGATTAAGGTTCAGGCACAATGGGGATCGAGGAGAGGTTATATAGAGGCATATTTTCAAAGCACTTTGGGAGGCTAAGTTCCATAGGTTTCTATGGAACTTTGGGAGGCTAAGTGCTTTGAAAATGAGCTTGATTGTGTCCATTACGAGCTTTGGTTTTGCTGTGTTGCAGAGTGTAGGCATTTATGTTGGGTCGGTAGGGTATGCCTTTTTGAACAGGCTGGTTTTTAGTGATTTCCTGAAGTTTAGATGGTCGTAGGTTGTTTTCACAGCTTTTGGCAGTGAGTTCCATAGTTGTGTGCTTGTGTAGGAGACGCTGGACGCGTAGGTTGCTTTGTATTTGAGTCCTTTGCAGTTTGGGTAGTGGAGGTTTAGGTATGTTCGTGATGATCTGGCTGTGTTTCTGGTTGGTAGATCTATGAGGTCTGTCATGTAGCCTGGGACTTCGCCGTAGATAATTTTGTGGACCAGGGTGCAGATTTTGAAGGTAATACGTTCTTTGATTGGGAGCCAATGCAGTTTTTCTCGGAGGGGTTTGGCACTTTCGAATCGTGTTTTACAAAATATCAGTGCCCTATTCTGTTTACCCTCCGTCTCGTCCTTGTACACACTCTTGAATCTGCTTTAGCTCAGTTTAGGGGTGCTGTGTGATTGAAAGTTACTGACCAGTAAAATGGGTTCTGACAAAAAAAGTGGTTTCTCTAAATACAATGGAACACCATTTCATTAATGTTGTATGGACCTTCTGTATAACTGTAAAGCAGATGTGTTGGGCTTATTTGGGGGAAATTCCATGAGCTTCTTGGAGTGATCCTTATGAATGGCTCCCTCAGTTCGTGCTGGAGGGAAGAGTGGCAAGGAATGTTCTCTCCATGCAGTAGAGACATTGATTCCAGAGCCAGACACATGAACTACTTGCAGACTGCATCTGTCCCACTGGAACTGCTTGAATAGTGGGAGGCCAGGCATGGTGGGAACGTGGTAGACGGTGGTTTAGCAGATCATTTTAACTTGAGGTTGTTCTATAAGAAGGCAGAACCCATGAGGTAGTTCATTGGAGGTGGTTTGACCCCTGGTTGGTCCTAAGTACGCATATTATGACACATCAATTGTTTGACATGAGTTTTCTGGTACACACCTCATCTAAGCCTCTTGATGTTTGAACACTAGATTACATTATCCTAAGTTTTCTCCAGAACTAAGCAGTGGCATTTACATGTGCTATAACTCACAAAAGAAGCAAAACAGGCCCTCATGATCAATACACCATGTGCCTGGATTTATTTCTTTAGAACTGGATAAAAATGTTGTCTCAAGCACTTTCAAGATTTAAGGGGGTGAGGAGCTACAGGACAGGAAAGCTGCACTGGCACAGTGCAATCACCAGCCTGTCAACCTAATGTACAAAATCCAGAACAGCCCAAACACATTTTGATCAGTCAGAATATGGATTAGACCCCGGGAGCAGCACTTGGCAGTGGCCCTTGTTACACAGATCCATGCTTTCCTCAGAAGAAAGTTTTTCAGTGGTTTCCTCTACAGCTTCAAAAATTTGCACTGAATATAAATTCCACCCACAGAAATCTCAGACTGGGCTTCTGTCTCCAAGAAATCCAGCAGTACAGAAAAGTTCAGAGTTCCTGATTAAAATAGGAGGAATCTGACGATCGCAAGCACCAAGTGGCTTTTTCATGCTGTAATCCTTTCTGATTTCATCCAGCTGTCTTAAAGTGTTGATGTTTGCTTATTTAATAAATCCAGGCAGATGGAGGGGGGGGGGGGGGGGGGTAGAGCAATTTTACAGATAAAACCGGCTTTTCTGCACGTAAATTGACTCTGATTATTGTCCAGCATATCCATGCATAGGGGGCAGGAAGAGGGAGGGGGACTGAAGTATGTACAGAATTTTATGTGTGAAGAAAACGCAGGTGTAATTCTTTGTGCTTAATCAGAATTACTGGCATACTGTTACTTTGATTTTTGGTAAAAGTACCAGGGATGAGGGTGTCCACTTTTTATCATTAATGCCATGGTATCTCCCTTTTGCAAGATTCTCATGTAGAAACCTTTGGCTGGTTCTTAGGGCAGGAACCTAGGCAAAACCTCCAGCTTGCCGCAGGCAACCCCTCCCCCCCCCCCCCCCCCCCCCCACTTGATATTTGAACGCTAGATTAGATTATCCTAGCAATGGGGAAGCATTTCCTGGGATGGAAGTCTGAAGCAGTACCAGCCTGGCACCTCTTTCTGTCTTCACCCCCTCCCCTCCCTTTCCCTGTATTAATTCATTCTCCTTGGATCTTTTGAAGTTCACGCCCAATCATTTCTCTCCTACTTTACCACCTGTTCTTTTAAACTTGGATTTTTAGATTTGATTATTCGCCTTTTTCAAATCTAAACTCAAAGTGGAGGAGTGGCCTAGTGGTTAGGGTGGTGGACTTTGGTCCTGAGGAACTGAGTTCGATTCCCAGCACAGGCAGCTCCGTGTGACTCTGGGCAAGTCACTTAACCTTCCATTGCCTGCCGCATTGAGCCTGCCATGAGTGGGAAAGCGCGGGGTACAAATGTAACAAAAAAAAAAACCAAATTCCAGTTCAGATGCAATATTTAATTCCCTTGTCCTCGGACAGCCTTTCATGTAATGGATGGAAAAGTGACTTGCCCAGGTCACAGGGAGCATCGGTGGGATCTCAATTTTGGTTTCCTTGGTTCTTAGCCTTGAGCCTTCCACTGTAATCACTGTGCTGCTCTTTGACTTTATCAAATTTGGAAAGGGATTTGTGATGTCTTCTGCAGGAATTGCTCTCTCTCTCTCTCTCTTTTTCTTCTACCCACCCCTTTATTTGCTAATATTTGACATTTCTGCTGTTTGGATGCTTCTGGACTTGTCGCATGAATGTTTATTACAATCCGATTTATTTACGATCCTCCCTTCCTAACAATCCTTGCAGGAAACAGACTTGATTGCAAAGGTCTTTATCCCATCTTCCTCTTTGTATCCTTGTAGGAAGGAAAAACTGAAATAATTCACAGACAGGGTGTGTCTTGAGTCAGGACCACTTCCATCAGACAGGACCACTCTTTCCCAGTGCTGTCCTTTAAGTGCTCCAGTCTGGGTGTAATGTTCATGGTGTTGCATGTTTAATCTTCCTGAGAGAAGGTGTGTTTTACTCTGTAGTGAGACACTTGGGGCTCACCTTAGTGTCTCGTGTTAGCACAGTCTGTTTTTCTGACCTCCTCATGTTCCTGAAATGCTGCATACCCATAGACTTAACCTTTTGCAATCCCTGGTGTGTGCCGAGGGTTTGCAGAATTCTCTCTTGAGTGTTGCATCACATGTAAATTGTCTTCTCTTTGCTTGGGACTCCCGTTGTCTTCTCCATTCTGCTCCCACACTAGCAGTATCTCTCCTGCTTCATGCACAAATTCCAAGTTAGTAGGACAGTCACTTGACAAAAAGGCACCCCAAACATAGGTTGTTTTCAACGCCCCACTCCCCCTTCCCTCTTGGGCTCAGGTGTTCACAGCATGCTTCCCCTCTCTGACTTGGAATCTGGGATGGTCACCCTTCTTAATCAGGCCCTACTGTCAGTGTCCCTTTCTAACAATGCTTCCCCTGCCCAATGCACAAATGGATCACCTTATGGACAAGTGGGTTATACCATTTTTCACACCTGAGGTAGTTGGCCCAGTTGTCTATGTGGCCAGTGGGGATTAGCCCATTAAATTACGTGCAAAAATCTGGAAAATTTATTGGCTTTTAGCTTAGTCCATTTGTCTATAGGTAAATACTGATGTCTTGATGCACCAGATGCAAACAAAATTGAGGCTTAGCCCACTTGTCTGTAAGACCATCCAGATACCATTCAGTCTGACCATTAGTGGCATCCCTCCTGCAGTTGGTTTCCAGAATCGACAGCCCTCTCTTTGCCTTTTTTCTCACAGCAGTAAGATAGGGCTGAAGGATCGTATCCGTGCGAACAGCTCCCAGAAGCAGGGGAGCAGAAGCAAGCAGTACTTGACGCCCCCCACTCGGCCTTCTCCCAGTTCCGAGACCATGAATGAGGTGACCAGCCCCACCAAGGTGCAGAAGAGCTGGAGCTTCAATGACAGGACCAGGTTCCGGGCATCACTGAGGCTGAAAGCCAGACCGCCTGTGGATGGCAAGTCACGGAGCATGTTGTGTACATATACACACGCACAGAAAGAGGCATGCGTACCCACGTACACATAATACAGTACACATAACCACACAGTGTATGCACACCTATTGCACTGTGCTGCATATGTCCTGGAGCTGCTATTGTTGTGTTTAGTTGAAGGACAGGGTGAGGACAGCAATGAGGAAAAGGGATTTTCCAGTGACCTGACCATGGAAGACATAATGCCAGCAGTGAAAACACTCATCAGATCCATCAGGTGAGCACCATGGATGACCGGGTCTTGTCCCGGCTCACGTGTGGCTCGGATGTATGCGTGTGTGTATGGCGATTAGGAGCGGCAGATGTATTCCTGTGTTTTACGGGGAGCTTTAGAGAAGGTTCAGGTCTGCAAACACAAGAGACATTGTATGTGTGTATGTGCTAAGTTCCTGTGGGCACATGCCGGGGGGGAGGGGATGAAGAGATGTGTGAGAGCAGAAAGTGGCCCTTCCTTCCATCCCGCACACCCAGTATCAAGGGCTGCATATGCACAAAGGCGGGTATTTTTACAACTGTGCCTATGCTTTTCTGTGCGTGGACTGGGCCAGATTTAAAAGTGAAAGTGTGTGTGTGCATCTGTTTTGAAAATTACCCCAAGGAAACTGCACTCATTTACAACTTGCATATGTTTGAATTTTCAGAAGTGTGCATGTCAGGGCAAACCCCTTCCTAGCTCTACCCTGGGGGATACTTCCTCACAGGTCAGTGAGTAGGCAGCATCATAAAACCCATTACCACAAGGAGAGCACAGCTTTACCACTCAATGAGTGACGCACGAAGCCCTCCATGCCCACATCTGGAGGCAGTTACAGGGGCTAGGATAGGCTGGGGAAGGTGGGACAATAACAAAACTACCTGTGTGATTTTGCATTGATTATTCTGGCCAACCACACAAGTAGAAACTATCCATGAGACCGGGGCATAGCTAGGTGGGGGCATGGGCCCCCATAGATTTAGTCCTGGCCCCCTCTACTTTTGACCCCCCCCCCCCCCCCGCCACTTTCAACCTGCCACCACAAGATACCTTTGCTGGTGGGGGTCCCCAACCCCCGCCAGCCTCAGTTTTCTTCAGCGCCGGTCTCCGGCACGTTCGCTGATCTGTGCTGTGAGTCCTGACATCAGGACTCACAACACAGATCAGTGAATGCGCTGGAGACCGGCGCTGAAGAAGACTAAGGCTGGCGGGGAGGGTGCCTCCCCACCTTGGGCTCTGGACCCCCCTCCCGCCGAGCTCTGGCTACGCCCCTGCACGAGACCTGCAGATGTGTGGGCAGATGGGTCATTTACCTTCACAGATATCTCAGAGTCCTGGTGGAGAAAGAATAACCGCTGGGACGGTGATATCTGGGTAAAAACTATATGGGAATGATAAGGCAGGTGGAACCGGTGGCTGGCTGATTAAAGTCTGACCCAGGATCTTCAGTTTCTGCCAAAACTGAATCTGCGACTGAAATTGGCCGCTTGGTCTTATCAGAAAATGAAAAAGAAACTTTCTCCCCCACATCCGACCAAAAAATCCCCCCTCGCTGTCTGCCCCTCCCTTCCCAACGACCATGCTTCACCACTGCCCTACCACCTAGCTAAAATCCGAACCTGGCTTTCAGGCCGGTTTCAGTGCTGAATCTAAAAAATGATATTTGATCAGCCTCTGTGGCTGACACTGTATGTTAAGAGAGTCAAGCCGGTTTAAAAGTCTGCAGGAAACACACCACGCTGGAAAGAGACCTGAGCAAGGCTGTATTAAATCCTGAAAACTATTCAAGATATGTGTTCAATTAGTCTAACAAATAGGTTTCACCTTATATTGTTTTCTTTAATGTGTTGATTCTTTTCTTTCCTAAACAACTAACGATTTGTAAGTCCACAACCCAATTAACGACTACCCTTGAAATCTCCAAAGAAGATTTCAAATGCCACCATGGACATATCAACTTGAACCAAGAAAGCTGCAGTCCCTGTTTCTGTCAACAGCCGTAATTGCTCCAACCACTGTTTCTGTACTGTAATTTGGCCTAAAGTATCCATAAAAAGTTGGTTCTGTCCAGCAACTTCAGCTTCTAAAATTTTTAATAAAAATGATGTTTGCGATAGGCCTGTAATTTGAACAGTTTAAAATGTCTCCTTTACTATCCTTAAGCAAAGGCCTAATCAACATTGTTCAGGGGCATCAGGGTAAAAGCCCTGGTCCATAATTAACCACTGAATCACATGTTCTAGTCATTCCCTTAATAACCAAGCTGGACATGGGTCACAATCACAATTTTCAGATGCAAACTTTGGAATTAAATCATTGATACTGGGGCAAAGCGTAACAATGCATTATCAATGCCTTATGCAGTCATGATTATGTTTTTTTAATGGTTTGAGGGTTTCTTATATCAAAGATCACATATAGTAAGATTTCAGAAACTTTTCATCTTCCTAGAAGCATCTTGTGGAGTTCCGCAGGGGTCTCTTTTGTCTCCCACTGTCTTTAATGTGTTGACTAGTTCCTTGGGTTATGTGTTCTCATCAGCTGGTTATAAGGTCTTTACTTACTCAGATGTCATAACTATATTGTTACCTGTGGGTAACATGCCTACCAATACCTCGGATAGTATTGCAAACTGTATACAACAGCTTGAGAGTTGGATAGCAGATCATTTTTTTTAAATTAAAGATAACAAATTTTAATTTGGTCAAATTGATCAACGTATACCAGAGCTGCAGATTTCTTCTTCAATCAAAAAGAAAAAAAATCTTTTCTCTTAATGAGCAAACTGTGCAGAATCAGAAGGTTGTTGGACTCTTAGGTTTTTCAATTAGTGGTCCAGAGTTTGCTGGTTTCACAATTAGATTATTGCAATTTTTTTGCTATGTTGGTAGCCCTAAGTTGCTGTTGACAAGATTACAAATGGTTCAAAATACGACGACTAGGCTGATTTTATTTATTTATTTTTGTTACATTTGTACCCCACGCTTTCCCACTGATGGCAGGCTCAATGCGGCTTCCATGGGGCAATGCTCATCATTTTGATAGGGTTACACCATTATTGAGGTCTTTGCATCAGCTTCCAATCACGACTCAAATAGCATTTAAGATCTGCACCTTGGCTTATAGAATACTATCTTATTTAAGTTGTATCATATGGTCAGGAATAAAGTCCCAGAAGAGTGTGGGGCTGCTTCCCAATCACCAGCCGGCCTGATTAAGCAGTCCTGGGTTTTTCAGTGTATGTTTTCAGCATTAAGAGCATAAGAATTGCCATAGTGTTGTCAGAAGAAAGGTTTCCAACAATAGCCATACCAGGTCACAAGTACACAGCAGGGTCCCAGACAGATCCGTCCAGTGGCGTGGAGGCCTCTGAGCTGCTGTCAGCAAATGGCGTAACTCGTAGCCGCAGCTGCAACTAACCAGTGTCAGGAGGACATGTCCAGTGTGTGTCTCTGCAGGGTGCTAAAGAAGGTTCCTCTTGGCCTACCCTTGTGTCTCTCCTAATTGTTGTGTAACATTGTTTTCCTGAATAATAGGATTCTGAAGTTCCTGGTAGCAAAGAGGAAGTTTAAGGAGACCTTGCGACCCTATGACGTGAAGGATGTGATTGAGCAATACTCAGCTGGACACTTGGATATGCTCAGCAGAATCAAGAGCCTGCAGTTCCGGTGAGCAGAGGGCGCCTGGCTTTACACATGAGAGGGGAGCAGAGGCACACACAGAAACAGGAACCAACGCCCTGAGTACTACTAGAAGGGTTTGCTGCCAGAGAAGACCACGGGGGGGGGAGGGCAGTGGATTGCCTTTTTGCTGGGGAGGGGGGGGGGGACTCAAGCTCCATCCCTAGCTCCACCCCTAGCTTTCTGTCCTCTTCTCCCAAGCCCAACATTACATTCCTTCTTCGATCCCTATAAGTCTCTCTGCTACTGAGCCCCTATTGAGGAGTAGCCTAGTGGTTAGTGCAGTGGACTTTGATCCTGGGGAACTGAGTTCGAATCCCACTGCAGCTCCTTGTGACTCTGGGAAAGTCACTTAACCCTCCATTGCCCCTGGTACAAAATAAGTACCTGAATATATGTAGTTGCAAAAACCTCAGAAAGGCGGTAGATCAAGTCCCATTTCCCTTCCTCCCACCTCAATATCAAGACCCTTCTCCTATTCCAAGCGTCAATCCCTTCTGCCACCTCCACCACCTGCCTTCATAATCTGCCTTTTGCAATCCCTAGCCTCAGCCCCTACATAAGAGATTCCGTCTCCCGCTTGCTTCGGTATTGTTGGCCCCTAGCCTCTCTTTCCCATTCCCATCATAAGTCTTGTCTCCTAGCACCAGCCCCTTTCTCTTTCCTGCCCAGCAGCTTTAGATCACCTGCAGTGACAGGACTTTGTCCTTTCCACTGCTCTGCTTTTCCTTTGCTGGCCCTGGCTTCCAGGACTGCCTAGTTGTTAAAATGAAAAAGGAAGCTATCTAAGGATAGCAAAGCGGTAGAGGAAAGACAACCTCCTGTACATTATGAACTCAGCGGGGATCATAGCATGAAAAACTCACATACTGAGACTCTTGTGACTTTGGAGTCACAACAAAAGAGACACACACTCTCTGTGTATCTGTGGTAGACCCTGAGCTCTCTTTCTTTGTCTGCCCTGTGCAGTGTGGATCAGATCATCGGCAGAGGCCCTATTCCTATCGATAAGAAGTCGCGTGAGAAGGGAGAAAAGGGGCTTCCTCCTTCCACAGACCTGGATCCTGCAGATGAGCTGAGCATGATGGGGCGGGTAGTAAAGGTGGAGAAACAGGTAAGACTTGGGTGGGGAAGGTAGCATATCAGGGCAGAGTGAATTCTGGGGAAGAGGGAACAGCACATCAGAGCAGGATGAGGGCTTGAGGGGGGCAGCAGCACATCATGGCAGGATGAGATCTTGAGGGGGGCAGCAGCACATCAGGGCAGGATGAGATCTTGAGGGGGGCAGCAGCACATCAGGGCAGGATGAGGTCTTGAGGGGGACAGCAGCACATCATGGCAGGATGAGATCTTGAGGGGGGGCAGCAGCACATCAGGGCAGAGTGAATTCTGGGGAAGAGGGAACAGCAGCACATCAGAGCAGGATGAGATCTTGAGGGGGGCGGCAGCACATCAGGGCAGGATGAGGTCTTCAGGGGGGGCAGCAGCACATCATGGCAGGATGAGATCTTGAGGGGGGCAGCAGCACATCATGGCAGGATGAGATCTTGAGGGGGGCAGCAGCACATCAGGGCAGAGTGAATTCTGGGGAAGAGGGAACAGCACATCATGGCAGGATGAGATCTTGAGGGGGGCAGCAGCACATCAGGGCAGAGTGAATTCTGGGGAAGAGGGAACAGCAGCACATCAGGGCAGGATGAGGTCTTCAGGGGGGGCAGCAGCACATCATGGCAGGATGAGATCTTGAGGGGGGCAGCAGCACATCAGGGCAGAGTGAATTCTGGGGAAGAGGGAACAGCAGCACATCAGAGCAGAGTGAATTCTGGGGAAGAGGGAACAGCAGCACATCAGAGCAGGATGAGGTCTTCAGGGGGGGCAGCAGCACATCATGGCAGGATGAGATCTTGAGGGGGGCAGCAGCACATCAGGGCAGAGTGAATTCTGGGGAAGAGGGAACAGCAGCACATCAGAGCAGGATGAGATCTTGAGGGGGGCAGCAGCACATCAGGGCAGGATGAGATCTTGAGGGGGGCAGCAGCACATCAGGGCAGGATGAGGTCTTCAGGGGGGGCAGCAGCACATCATGGCAGGATGAGATCTTGAGGGGGGCAGAGAGAATTCTGGGGAAGAGGGAACAGCACATCAGAGCAGGATGAGGGCTTGAGGGGGGCAGCAGCACATCATGGCAGGATGAGATCTTGAGGGGGGCAGCAGCACATCAGGGCAGAGTGAATTTTTTTTTAGGGGAGGTGGGAGCAGCACAGCAGTGCAGGATGAGTTTTTGGGGTGGGGGGTCAGCACAACTAAGCAGGGTGAATCCTAGGTGGGGAGATTCATGTGATCTGAGTTAGCAGCTGCCTTTTGCTATATTTTCTTACTCTGCATAAAAGTCATCCATGGACTCCGCCTGCACTAAAAGCCTGTGAGATGTTTAAACACTGCGACTTTACACCTGAGAGATATTTTTGCAGCATTTTTTTCCATATAAGTAAGCTTTAGATGTATCTGTGATTACGTGCTGGAAGATGTATCTGCTCTTCCTGTGTAAATGGATCTCTCATGCCTCACATTGACCCCAAGCCTGAAACCACCTGTATATTAACAACTAAACAGTGTAAAAATCTAGGCAAACATTTCCTAAGCTGGAAGATCGTCTTCATCTGCTTCCAGATTTCACTTGGCAAACTGTTGTTGCCCAAATCCCAGAAGACCTGCAGCAGAAGCTGAACACAACAGTGGAAAATTCCTTCACTTGGACAGCATTCCAATTATTTTCCTTGTGTAGGAAACCAGTCAGACCCCCAGCTGCAAGTTCTGATAGTGCCTGATGTCTCCTGTACACTGAATGGTAGGCTTTTATAGGTAGAGCGCTCAGTAGCATCAGGACTCGCAAAACCCGTTCTAGTAACCCCATTCTTTTATGTTTAAAGGAAGGGACAGATGGTCCTACGTACTTAGCACTTTTCTCAGAGGCACCAAGGGGCCCATGCAGATTCCAGTCTCCCTTAAGAGGAGCAGTTGCTGATTGGGAGGGGGTCCAGGTGCTCCATAACACTAATAGCAGAGCTTGGTAAGTGGGACAAGGTACAAAGATAGACACCTTGTGTGATAGGAATGAGATGGATGGGAACAGGACTCACAAACAGGTACTGGGCCTGGTGTGCGGGGGAAATATGTGCTGAGTTTAGCAGGTCCTGCGGAGTCACATGCAGGTGCTGGACAGGGACTTGGGTGAACAGGCAGGTGAAGGGAGCAGGAACAGGGTGCACATAACACCCAGTGCTGGATGTGGTAAGTAGGACCAGGGTGCACAGATAAGTGGTGGGCAGGGGTGTGGTGATCAGGTGTGGGGTGCATAGGCAGGTGCTGGGTGTGGTGATCAGGAGTGGGGTGCATAGGTGCTGGGTGTGGTGATCAGGGGTGAGGTGCATAGGGAGGTGCTGGATGTAGTGATCGGGAGTGGGGTGCATAGGTGCTGGGTGTGGTGATCAGGAGTGGGGTGCATAGGTGGGTGCTGGGTGTGATAATCAGGAGTGGGGTGCATAGGCAGGTGCTGGGTGTGGTGATCAGGAGTGGGGTGCATAGGTGGGTGGTGGGTGTGGTGATCAGGAGTGGGGTGCATAGGTGGGTGGTGGGTGTGGTGATCAGGAGTGGGGTGCATAGGTGGGTGCTGGGTGTGATAATCAGGAGTGGGGTGCATAGGCAGGTGCTGGGTGTGGTGATCAGGAGTGGGGTGCATAGGCAGTTGCTGGGTGTGATGATCAGGAGTGGGGTGCATAGGTGCTGGGTGTGGTGATCAGGAGTGGGGTGCATAGGTGCCGGGTGTGGTGATCAGGAGTGGGGTGCATAGGTGGGTGCTGGATGTGGTGATCAGAGGTGAGGTGCATAGGGAGGTGCTGGATGTAGTGATCGGGAGTGGGGTGCATAGGTGCTGGGTGTGGTGATCAGGGGTGAGGTGCATAGGGAGGTGCTGGATGTAGTGATCGGGAGTGGGGTGCATAGGTGCTGGGTGTGGTGATCAGGAGTGGGGTGCATAGGTGGGTGCTGGGTGTGGTAATCAGGAGTGGGGTGCATAGGTGGTGGGTGTGATGATCAGGGGTGAGGTGCAAAGGCAGGTGCTGAGCAGGGTACTACTACTACTGCTTAACATTTCTATAGCGCTACTAGGGTTACACAGCGCTGTACAGTTTAACAAAGAAGGACAGTCCCTGCTCAAAGGAGCTTACAATCTAAAGGACAAAGGGTAGAGATGGGGTGCACAATCAGCGTTCTTCACACAGCTTCTCTTGTCCTCCTACAGGTGCAGTCTATAGAGCATAAGCTGGACTTGCTGCTGGGAATTTACTCGCAGTGTCTGAGGAAAGGTTCAGTCAGCTCCTTCACTCTGGCCACCCTGCAGATGCCCCTCATTGACCAGGACATTACCTCTGACTATCACAGCCCCGTTGACCAGGGTGACATTTCCATGTCTGCCCAGACATTAAATATCTCACGATCAGCCAGCGCCAACATTGACTGAGGCCTCCAGTAATACTGACTCATTCAAACTCTGTGAATGATCCAAACTCACAGCCAACTCTGAGGAATGGGAGTCGGCAAACTGCAACTTCAGAAGGCTACAGGCAGGGAGAAGTGTCTCCTTGAGCTCTCTGTTCTGTATTTGGGTGCTAGCAAACTCAATTTAGAGCCCTTCTTTGTCTTCCAAACCTCAATAATGGACCAGCCCCTTCTGTCATCAGTCATGGATTAAAGTCATCTCCTGAGCACCATTTCAAAGCGAAGGACTATGAGAATGGACGTGGTGGGGCTTTCTTTTGTGTGGCTGAAAAGGAGCTTCTCTCCATGTCACCCACAAAACAGAGAGCACAAGACTGGGCAGGGAGATCAAGCACTGGAAAAAGACGGCCAAGAAGCTCCTGTTCCACCATCTCCACAGCATCATCAGAAAGTGCCTCCTACAAGCATCAGGAAATTCAACAGACAAGTCTCGGTGGAGAAAGAGAGCACTGCTTCTGCAGGACGGCATGCCAGAGAAACATGAAACACCGTCCTCTCTATGTCCTACTGAAGACGTCAGTCTGTCCCACAGTGAGGTTTGGTTTGGAAGGAGTCTTAAAACCTGGGGTGGGCGCTGTCTCGCAGGTTTTGTGAGTCAGAGAATGCATTATCTGTGCCAGCCTTCTATGCAAAGACTTGTCATTTACCACAGGCGCAGACATAGGGGCAGGAGAGACCTGGCAAGAGTAATGAGAGCCGCATTGAAATGAATGTTTTGCAGGGCTGTTTCTATTCCTTTATGGCTTGTTCCTCCATATTCAGGACAGATGGCTGCCCAAGCATCAGCTCATTCTGTGTGGATTATGCATCTTCCATGTCCCAACCTTAGATTGGGAAAATCTCTGTGTAGCGTCCACCATCTTGACTACTAGAAACAAAAAGCACAGGTGAGATCAGCATCTGGTCTTACATTCTGGGGCCTTTGAAATCCCCTCAACACGTCTAGGTCCTTTGCAACACCTAATGCAACTTAGAGACAATATTACTCATTCCAAAGACACAAGACCTGCCAGGAGGTTTAACTTCTTGTTAGGTTTAGGAGTTGGATGAGTTTCTGAGCATGAAAAGAGCCTCGTTCTGGGCTGCTTTATTCTAAAAATGCTTCAGTCCTTCGGCTGGCACATACCGGCTTCCGTTATTCATTGTCATTTCCAGTCCAGCTCTACCATTTTCCAGTGGGAGAAGTTTTTGTTGATGGACAAGTCTCTCTAGGAGATGACACTCCGCTTCCAGACTCCTTTCTTGCCTTCTGCACCTTTCACAGCTGGAATTCACCAAACTCCATCACTCCACCTGTAGGCCCTACACTGGGATTCGAGGCAACTTCCAGTATTCCACAGACTGTGTCTTTTCCAGCCCTGGCACATAGCTAGTACCGTCTGCTGGCTTTGGGTCCAGCCAGGCATGGCTAGCTGATAGAAAATGATTTAGTAAGGGTTATTCACATTAATTCAGCATCCTTCTAGGAGACAAACCCAACACCCTTGTAACTTAGGTCTTAGTGTTAATTAATTAGATTCTAGTGCCTGTGTCCCCAGTACAAGCTGGTGCTTCTTCTGCAGGAACTAGGGAGATAGGTCGATGCTGAATAGGCCCACACAAGCCAGTGAAGGGTCTGTGAGCAGCATTGTCAATACAGATCTCAGGCAGACAAGACTACATGTAACAGAATGCACTGCATGAGAGGCCAGGCCTTTGTGCTGTGGATCTGTCTGGTGGCCCCAGCTGTAGAAGGTTGGTTCTGTCACAGTACCTGGAATCCAGGTGTTTGAGAAGCCTCATCCCTTACTGTGCATTCCCTGGATAGTGGGGCAGTGATAAAGCCCCTGAAGTCACTTAAAGAGACTGCACATGCACTGACTTCTCTAACACTTATCCTTTGCCCCAGTCTCTGACCCTCTCTGCTCGTCCCCAGAGTAGAATCTGCAAATGCTCTGATTTTTAACTTCAGCCCTCTGCTCATGCATCCTGCATCCTCCCACGGATCCTGACCACAAATATATACAGTGCCAACACTAGGTGAGCAGATTTCTGCATTCCTGAGCTACTGGCCTGCGTTGCAACCTGGTCCCTGCCCCGGTAGTGTGTGGCACTCTTACATTGCCTTCTGTGATGGCGTTTGGCATGCTAAAAGGTAGAGTGTGTTGAGCACTGAGGGGCTCAGGGCTGCAGAACAGAGCAGTTTCTATAAATATTCACACTGACAGCCAGCATGCTGCCTCTGGGACCCCTTCCCTTCCTTCCATCCATCTACCATTCCTTCCTATACTGTATGACAGATGTGAATTTTGCCTGCATTTCATGCCTGAACATTGCATGCCACCCTGCAGCCTGCCCGCCTGCTCACTGAATGTTTTGCATGTCTGTGCATGGGAGCTGGCCTTGGTCTGCAGTCTTATCATTTGTTCCAATGACCCTGAGTGAGAGAGGGCGCCAGCGAGTTCCACACTGGCTGAGTCTTCCAGGCCTAGAGCTGCCATGTTTTATATAGCTCAGTAGGGGGGGAGGGGGGTACAGTAAAAGGCAAATCGGATAGATGGGGATTGTTCAACTTATTTCTGAAATGATAGTACCTCACTTTATTAACTTATTAACTTATTGCTTTCATTAAAGTTTTAAGTAGAAAGTTGGCTTTGTCTCTTTTATTTTAGTATTGAAAGATAACCATTCTTGTTATGCTCTGAAAAATGTTTTGCTATACTATGACCTTTGTTTTAGAAGTTGTCTTTGTGTTATGGAAGTCTGAAAACTGGCATTTAGATATCCATCTTTCATGGACGCCCAAATCCTGATTTTATGACCCAGGATATGGACGTCTAAAGTTGCAGAACATCCATATGGCAAGGGGCCTTGGCCTGGGTGTGTTTTGGGTGGGAGTAGGAAAGGACCAAAATAGAGATATTCAAATCCGATTTCAGAAAGGGATGTCCATATCCAAAAAGATGGAGATTGTCATTTAGACCTGGTACGTGACACATCCAAGTTACAGGAATGAGCTCTGATTGAGCATCTGTCCATTGGAGGGATTAAAGCAGGACACCTTAATCTCCCAGAGGTTGCTTGATGTCCTCTTCCCTCCCTCCCTCCCTCCCTCCCTCAAGTGTGAAACTAGCAAGGGATACAGGGCTCTTTGACAGCTTTAGGAACTATAGACGTTCATGTTACTAAAATCTTTCTAAAATTCACTTGGTAACAGGCTACTCCTTAACTCTGAATGGAGATCTAACGGTTAACGCAGTGGGTTGAGAACCAGGGGTCCCAGACTCAAATCCCACTTCACCTCTTGTGATTTTCTTTTTTCTTTAATTGTGAGCCCTCCAGGGACAGAAAATGCCTGCTGTGTCTGAATGCATGAGAAACGGTGTACATTCAGGTATGATAGGCATTCTGACCCTGGAGGACTCATGATTTAAAAGATAAACAAAAAAAACCAAACAGCTGAAGTGGGACTCATTCTCAGCCCACTGCTTTAACCATTAGACTATTCCTGAACTCTGCATGGAGGGCTGTGCGGCCATTTCATAACATGTCCCTTGTTTCGCCCCATTCAGAGTTTGGACGTTGCATTTTGTAAAATGAATGTTCATGTTGGATGTCACCAGTCCACGGACATCCATTTCTCATTAGAGCAGGCTGTAGTCCAGTAAACGTCTGTTTGCCCCAGGCTGTTACATCTGTGTGCGTGTTCTTTTCCTTCCTTTTTTTAAATGTTTTGTTATTTTAGAATTACAGATCACACACAGTGAAATAAAAGAAAGGAAAAGATGCATCTAGAGTCCCCAGAGAGAGATCCGAGTCCATATATCAGAGGAAAATAACCAGTCTTTGAGCTTCGTCCTAAATCTCACAGCTAGCTGAACATTCAAACAAGCATTGATCAGTCATCGGCATAGGACCTGCCTTTTTGTGACTTAAAAATGCAATCAAAAGCACCCGTTTCACAAGCTGATAGTTCGCTGTGCAGTTGCAAGGAAAGTTGAAAAAAGAAAAGCGTCCCTTATCTAGCGCAGGCCAGGCCTTTTGTCACATCAGGAACCAGCCTGAACGTATGATTCCAAGACAGCTTGTCATAATATTTAAAGAAACGTCCTAATGAAAGACCTGTTTCCGATCACAGAAGGAGTGGAGGAGTGGCCAAGTGGTTAGAGCCACTGGTCTTGCAATCCAGAGGTGGCCGGTTCAAATCCCACTGCTGCTCCTTGTGATCTTGGGCAAGTCACTTAACCCTCCAAGGAGGCACAGTTATTTCTCTGTCCCAGGAGGGCTCACAATCTAAGTTTGTACCTTAGATTGTGAGCCCTCCTGGGACAGAAAAATGCCCAGTGTGCCTGACTGTAACTCATCTTGAGCAACTACTGAAAAAGGTGTGTGCAAAATCTAAATAAATAAAACTATCAAACTCTGGGTCAGGTCTGCATTTAGGAATAGGCAACTGGCTAGGGTGTCAAGAGTGCAGACCAAAGATGAGCCGCTTTCTGCGTACCATAGGCCATGTACCTGTGCCGAGACACAGGCACAAACTGGCCTTCCTCTGCCCCTCTCGTGATTCTCACTCATCTGTGGGTGCCAGATCTTTAAATCCAGCTCTGGTCTGATTCCAGGGAATCAGCCCAGCCCTGTGCCCCACTGACTGTCTTTGCTGGCACAAAATTAGATTATTGCCCTGCTTTTCCTGAAGGTAGATTTCCAAGTTCTTCTGCTAAATGCATGGACAGACAGACATAAGGCCACCCCATCTTCCTCCGTAAGCAGAGATGGGATTCTGCTTGTCTAGCCAGTCTGTGGCTGTAGCTGGAGCCCTTGTTCCATCCTTTGACCTCTAGGTGGCAGCAGAGATGTGACTTTGGACTCGGCGCACTGGAGCTGGTACATTCTGGGATTATCACCCTATTATCCCCTACCCCCTTACCCTTTTGCGACAAAGAATGCAGGGGCGTGTAAAACATATTTTAAACAGTGTCTTCAAATTACAGTATGAGATTACCAAAATTACCAGTACCCAATGTTCCTGAACGCACACCGCTTCAATAGCTTTCAGGCTGTGTATAAGAAATTAAAGTAAATAAATGTTTAAAAATCACAAAGGCAAGGATATCTAAATGAGAGAGGTGAGGATTACAAGTTAGCAATCTCATGAAACAGAGAAAAATGTAGGCAGGTAAAGACCAAATGGCCTATGCCCATCAATGTCATGTACTGTCCTTATCACTCCCTTAGAGATCCTATGGTCCATCTAGCCCAGTATCCTGTTTCTAACAGAGGCCAATCCAAGTCACAAGTACCTGGGAGGATCCCAAATGTGGATTTCCCCAATTCTACCTTAATAACAATTTATGGCCGTTTCCTCCAGGAACTTGTCCAAATCTTTTTATAGCCCAACTATGCTAATTGGGTTTTTTTTTTACCACGTCCTCCGGCAATGAATTCCAGAGCTAATTATGCAGTGAATGAAGTAAAAACAATTTGTCCTATTTCTTTTAAATGTACTACTTAGTAACTTCATGATGTTTACCCTGGTTTCTCTACTTCTTGAGAGAGTAAATTTTTTTTTAATTTTTGTTACATTTGTACCCTGCGCTTTCCCACTCATGGCAGGCTCAATGCGGCTTACATGGGGCAATGGAGGGTTAAGTGACTTGCCCAGAGTCACAAGGAGCTGCCTGTGCCTGAAGTTGCTATTCCACTAGCAACATTCCATGTAGAAGTCGGCCCTTGCAGATCACCAATGTGGCCGCGCAGGCTTCTGCTTCTGTGAGTCTGACATCCTGCACTAGCAACATTCCATGTAGAATCTCCAATAGTAGCAACGTTCCATGTAGAATCTCCAATGTAGAATCTCCAATAGTAGCAACATTCCATGTAGAATCTCCAATAGTATCTATTTTATTTTTGTTACATTTGTACCCTGCGCTTTCCCACTCATGGCAGGCTCAATGTGGCTTACATGGAGCAATGGAGGGTTAAGTGACTTGGCCACACACACACACACACTTTAGCATCACGTAGCTATAATTTGGATTATTCTTCCCAATGTGATCACTTTGCTCTTCTCCATATTAAACTTCAGTTGCCATTTGGATGCCCAGCCCTCCCAAGGTCCTCCTGCAATTTCTGACAAATCTCCTGTGATTTAACAACACTAAATAATTTTTGGTCACCTGCAAATTGATTACTCAATTTCACTTTTCCTGATTGCTGGCACAGTTCACGCTTCACCTTTCGCCATTGAGAAAATTGACCATTTAGTCTTACTCTGTTTTCAATGTATTAACCAGTTTCCTTTCCAATGCACAAGACAATATTGCCTCACATCCATTGGCTTTTCAATTTCTTTTTTGAAGGTGCACATTCTGGAATTCTATACCCAGTTCTCTGTCTCAGTAGAGACTTCCTATCACCTCCTTTTTCCTGCTGACCATTCCTCTCCCTATGCATCCTTTAGGCTTTCACCACTGCTTTATCTACCCAGTTGGCTTAATTTCCCTGGCTCTTGGTCTTTCATGCTTTTTCCCATGTTGTTGGTACTCTGCTTTGGTCCAGGAGGAGAAGTGGCCTAATGGTTGGTGTAGCGGGTTGTGGACCTTGGGGAACTGGGCTCAATTCCTGCTGCTGCCTGATGGTCAGCAGTGGGTTAAGAACCTGGGGAACCGGGTTCAATTCCCTCTGCAGCTCCATGTGACCCTGGGCAAGTCATTTAACCCTCTATTGCCCTAAGCACAACAGAAGTACTATTTAGATTGTAAGCCCACTAGAGACAGACTCAGTACTTGTAAAATGAAACTGCAAAGCGCTTAGGTCTAAGTGGTATATAAATACTTGAATGAATGAATGAAATGAATAAACCACAGGCATAAATCCTAAAAGTACTTCACCGCTATCCTCCTGAGGGTTTGCCCTGCACTTTTTAGCATTAAGTCTTGGCAGTTAAACTCTAGACCATTCCTGAAGCTTCGCTAGACCCCCTCCTCATATTTTCCACATCTTCCAGGGTGTCTAGCTAGTTCCACATTGTGGGATCACCCTGATATCTCTTTCGCAATATCACTTATAAAAGTGTTTGGCAGAAACTGTACCAGTGACGACTTTAGCAAAGTTTTTGACGCTGGAGCTCGTAAGTAGGGGTATACAAAGCTTCATTTCTTTTCTTTTTTTTCAAGGGGGGGGGACGTGTTCTGTTAGTGAGGTTCCATTTCTTCCTCTTTTGTTTGCTTAGCTGAGGATGGCCCTGGATGGACATAGATCCTCCCATTTTTGGCTCAGGCTCATTCTGTCTGGAAGCCAATCAGGTGCTGTTTTTTCCCTTAGGTGCTTGTCTCTTACCACACCCCATGGGTCTGGCATCTCTTTCTGCCTCCCTCCTCCCCCCACAGGTCCAATATAATCTTTTCTTGAGTATTTATAACCTGCTTTCTACTGTGATCCGCCTTCTCTGATGCAACTTCCTGTTGCCGCATAGGTGGGACGCAGCAAAGGGAAGGCCTCGGCTGCTTTATCGCTGGCAGCAAAAACCTTGCTAATTTGAAGGGTAAGGGAGAGATACCAGACCCACATAAGGGTGGGGGGGGGGGAGGGAGAAAGATATACTGAACTTGTGGGAGGGGGGCAGAGAAAGGGAAAGAGATGGTTTATAGTTTACTCTATTTGATATACCACCTTTCCTTTGACAATAACAAGGCTATTTACAAAAACAAAGAAAAAATAACATGGGCAGGCTGCACACGCTCTCGTCCCCATCTCACACGCATACTACACACAATGACTAAGTCAAACACATTTTCTTTTGGGAATAAATGGCCGCAGCTTTATTAAAATACATCACCATAACCCCTAGGAAGCACCCGAGCCCTAAGTTCTATGCCGTAGAGGCATTCCATCCCCGCCATGCCTTTCCAGCTGGGGAGCACATTCCCCCTATCACTCCTCCGGCTCTCCTGCCGCGCTCGGTACTCACCGCTCAGAGCGAGTGGAGTGCATCGGCTGGGTGCGCTCCTAGCCAACGGGGCAGATCAGTAAACCACTGAAACCCTGCGATAGTGTCGGCTGGGATCGGAGCTTCGGGTAGGTTGTTGTGGCGTCTGGGGCGGGCGAAGACGGGTGTCATCAAGCAGGGCTAGCCGGCAACGCAGGCTCCATGGTGCGGGGAACGATCGCGGCTGCTGGAATGCAAGAGGCGACAAAGTTCTGCTGCTTGCCGCCAAAGAGGCCTCCCTGCCTCCTCAGCAGCCCTTTATTTGAAATTTTCACGCTGCCAGGCCATAATACCACCCCTTTCCCGGCTTCCCCGCCAATCCATGCTGGTGTCACCTGTGACATCACTCCATCTTAGGCGGGGAAGCCGGAATGCTGTGCGAGCCCGGGAGGAGCTACCGCTAGGCAGCCGCCATTTGCGGCTGCTCGCTATGCAGCTCGCCGGCCTTCTTAAAACATAAGAAAAGATAGGAAAAGAATGCCAATCCTTATAGGAAAGCCAAGAGAAAGGGAATTGTCAGGAGAAGAAGAGGAGGGATTGTGGGAGTAGGTAGAGCGACTCTATAATAAACGCGTCATTAAAAAAAAGTCTGGTCTAGGTGGGGAAGGGGAGATTGCAGTGCTAGTACTACTACTACTACTTAACGTTTCTAGAGCGCTACTAGGGTTACGCAGCGCTGTACAATTTAACAAAGAAAGACAGTCCCTGCTCAAAGAGCTTACAATCTAATAGACAATCCGATAGGGTTCCGATAGGGGCAGTCAAATTGGTTCCACAAAAGTGGCAAGATGAACATTAAAGGTACTTTTTTCAGAGGTTCCTGGTATGAAGTTCTAAGGGGGTTAAATCACGTAAAGGGTTACATGGAATGAACTCTCAGGGGACTTAGTGGAGCTAGGATTCAAGAAAGCCCGGGACAAGCATCAGAGATTTCTGGCTGTGAAATGGAGAAGGGAAAAATCAGACATCAGCCAGTATTTGTGGCACTGGACCAGAAATGAACCTGCTCAGATCAGAGAGACACATGGACGCAGGGCTGGTGTTAGGGGGGGCCCTGGGCCCCCGTACCATAGGGGGTCTCAAACCTGCCTGAAGCTAAAGGAGGCATAAGTTGGAGGCCACCTTTTGGGCCCCCTCCACGGTTTCTGCACTGAGTCCCCAAATGTCTAACACCAGCCCTGCATGGACAGTCCTGCAAGAATGGCTTTTCATGCCCTCAGCAAAGCAGAGTTGCACCCTCACAGCCAGTGGAGAGGGGATTGTGTCTCAGTCCAATGACAGCAGGACACACAGGAAGTGAGGGTGCCTGTTCTCCCCCCTCCCTCCCACACCAGCCAAGCATTTGCTCACAGCAAAGCAGTTTTGTCTCTGTCCAAAATGTCTGGTTGTGTCTACTGTAGCCCTCCTCAGTCTGAATCTTCACCCTCTCTCCAGCACGTGACCCATGAAGTTCTGCTGACTGGGACAGAGCCCTCTTTCAATTCACTTTTGATCTTCAACAGGTCCTGCAATGACTGTGGCTTTAGTCACCGAGACCCTTTCTCTGCTCACATGCCCTCTCTGCTTAATGCGGGTCTTTCATTGAAGTGTCTAAGTGGCTGAGTCAGTGCTCAACGCTCTTGTGACTTGGGTGACTGCTGTCGTGCATTATCAGCTTCCCCAGTCACTCCGTGGTTTCCGGTAAGAGTTCATGACATCTGATGACATTAAGGAAATGAAGTGCTGGGACTGCTGGAGGGGCTCACAAACCAGAGGGATGTAGGGTCTGCTTTGTTGATCCTGTGTCACAGTCTCTTACTGAATCCACCCTCCCCTCCCCCAGGCAGATCCTTGCAGAATGCAATTCTTATATTACAAGTGCCTCCTTGGAAGATTTCTGTGAATACTATGAGATGGTAACAGGCTGTTGTGAGATTCACTAATAGCATACATGGGCATTACTAGGGAGAAGAATATTGGGGACACTGGTTACCAGGGCTGGCCAAGGGTACATAATGCCCTAGGCAAACCTTCAGCCATTTGCCCCTCCCTCCTCAGAGTCCAGCATCTCTCCTTTCCTCCCCAGTCTCCCCTATGCCATTTCTAGGATATCTCCCCTCCCCTACTGTGTCCAGCATCTCTCTTTGCCCCTTTTCTGCTATGTCCAGCATCTCCCCCTTCCCTTGCTGCTGCCACCACCATCCCACCATCACTATCCTACCACCACCCTCCAAAATGTATATGTTGTCTTTCAGTACCTGGGTGTGTTCCAGCCCTGCACTACCACATCCCTCTGAAGCAAACTTCTTGTCGGAGGGGGCAGGATTTGGTTGGCCTTCAGCACATGGAGGTACACAAAGACCCATTACTGAAGTCTGCTAATTACTAAGTTTGTTATATACCGGAAATAGAAACGGAAGATTCATTCAGTAAGCTTCATCACTCTGTGTTCTCCTTCTAGCCCCAGTTATCACCATTGGTTGAAAAGAAATTGGACCATGTCACTCCCTTCTTCTTGTATGAACACTGACTCCCCCTAGGCTACAGAATCCTTTAGAAGTTTCTCATCTTCAGCAGCAGATCCAGTCCTCAGGTCTTCCGGCATTCTTGGCTACCTTCCTTACACCTTATTCATCTGCCTGAACTCTTCACATCCCCCTCTCTTCACTGCCTTTGCTTTGACCATGAAACTCCCTTTTAGCATCTCTGCCCCATCCTGTGGAATAATCTTCCCCTCAGTCAATAAACTTAAATCTCTACTATAAGGTTTCTACTGTAAAGCCGCTTTTCAGTTTGCCCATTGTGACTCGGTTCCTTGCCCCCCCCCCCCCCCCCCCCCCCCCCAGGGCTGGCTTTATCCTGCAATTGAATATGATTGAGATTACTGCTGTAAATGTTTATTGCTTATATTTGACTTAAGAGCATAAGTATTACCATACTGGGACAGACTAAAGGTCCATCAAGCCCAGCATCCTGTTTCTAACAGTGGCCAATCCAGGTCACAAATACTTGGCAAGATCCCCCCAAAAGTACAAAACATTTTATGCTGCTTATCCCAGAAATAATAGACAACCCCCTACCATCCACATAAAAATTTTTGTGCTTTTTTTTTTCTTTTTCTTTTCGTTTCTAATGTGTCCAAAATAATAACCAAAACTTGAGGCAGTGAGCGATAAGCATTCCTAGGAGATGAGACCGACTGTCCCTTGACAAAGCTCCATAGCGAAACAGGACCTGTCGGGACAATAAGGGCTCCTGGGATCGCTCAAGACAGATTCATACAGATAAGTGTTTGAATGTTTGAAAGCGGTTTATATAAATTCAAAGCAAGACAATTTAACTTCCACTGATTTAATAGTGATCACTCGATTGCACACGTTTTGGTTATTATTTTGGACACATTAGAAAGGAAAAGAAAAAGAAAAAAAGCACAAAAATTTTTATGTGGATGGTAGGGGGTTGTCTATGACTAGAACAGTCGCAGGAAACCGGCAGCAGAACCGGCTATTTAAAGCGACAATATGAGACTTCCCCTGAAACACATATATTGAGTGATCAGTTTATTGTTCTCTACTTTTGTTGATTTTTTGAGTTGTTCACACGGAGTAAGTAGAGTGCCACATAGAAGTTTTACAGTATCCCAGAAATAAGCAGTGGATTTTCCCCAAGTCTATCTTAATAATGGCTTATGGACTTTTCTTTTAGGAAGCTAACCGCCTTTACCACATTCTCTGGCAACGAATTCCAGAGTTTAATTACACGTTGAGTGAAGAAATATTTTCTCCAATTTGTTTAAAATTTTCTACTTTGTAGCTTCATCGCATGCCCCCAGTCCTAGTATTTTTGGAAAGATTAAACAAGCGATTTACATCTACCCATTCTACTCTACTCATTATTTTATAGACCTATATCTCCCCTCAGCCATCTAATTCTTACTGTACACTGCCTTGAGTGAATTCCTTCAAAAGGGCGGTAAATAAATCCTAATAAAATAAATAAATAAGGAGTTTTTGATGTCCCTTCCGTGATTTCCCCTCATCTTCTTTGTGACCTTTTGTGGCTATGTTATGTTTTCTTTTAATTTTCATGTATGTTTGTGTATGTTGATCCCCCTCCCCCCAGTTATATTTTAAGCTCTTTGTAAACTGCTTAGAGTTTAATGGATCAATATTGAGCCAGTGACAGTGAGCTGTTTTGGGGGGTTTTTAGCCACCACCAGTGTCATTCCCAGATATTCAATGCCAGGCTACGTCCGGGTACCAGCGTTGGATATCTGGCTTTATGCAGCTGTCTCTTATCATTTAGTCCTTAACTGCCTTAAAGATTTATTTATTTATTACATTTGTACCCCACATTTTCCCACCTATTTGCAGGCTCAATGTGTCTTACATAGTACTTAGTCGCCTCCTGTGATGAAACAAATACCAAATGATGTTATTATCAAAGAGGTTCATGTGTTACAGACACATTAGGAGAATCGCAGAGAAGAGTTATACAGTGTTCATTACGGGCTTTGGGTTCGTTGTGTTGCTGGGTTTAGGCACTTAAAGTTGGGTCAGTAGGGTATGCCTTTTCGAACAGGATGGTCTTTAATGATTTCCGGAAGCTAAGGTGGTTGTACGTTGTTTTTATGGCTTTCGGTAGTGCATTCCACAGTTGCGTGCTTATGTAGGAGAAGCTGGATCCGTAAGTTGCGGTCTGCGGCTCCTCACTACCTCTCTACCCTCATCTCCCCCTATGTTCCCGCCCGTAACCTCCGCTCACAGGACAAATCCCTCCTTTCAGTACCCTTCTCCACCACTGCCAACTCCAGGCTCCGCTCATTCTGCCTTGCCTCACCCTATGCCTGGAACAATCTTCCTCAACCCCTATGCCAAGCCCCCTCCCTACCCATCTTCAAATCTCTGCTTAAAACTCACCTCTTCAATGCTGCTTTTGGCACCTAACCTTTCGAGAAATATAGTAAGCCCTATCAGATCGACTCTACACTTGTCTTTTAGATTGTACACTTGTCTTTAGATTGTACACCTGTCTTTTAGATTGTAAGCTCCTTGAGCAGGGATTGTCCTTCCATGTTAAAATTGTACAGCGCTGCGTAACCCTAGTAGCGCTTTAGAAATGTTAAGTAGTAGTAGTAGATTTGTACTTGAGTCCCTTGTAGCTAGGATAGTGAAAATTTAGGTATGTTCGTGATGGTCCGATTGTGTTTCTGGTTGGCAGGTCTATTAGGTCGGTCATATATCCAGGAGCTTCGCCATAGATAATTTTGTGGACCAGGGTGCAGATTTTGAAAGTTATACATTCTTTGATTGGGAGCCAATGCAGTTTTTCTCAAAGGGGGTTGGCGCTTTTGAGTCGCGATTTTCCAAATGTAAGCCTGGCTGCTGTGTTTTGAGTGGTCTGTTGTTTCTTTATGAGTTGCTCTTTCTATCCCGCATAAATTCCATTACAGTAGTCTGCGTGGCTTAGTACCATTGATTGTATTAGGTTACGGAATGATCCTGGTTTCAGGCGTTTGAGTTTCCACATTGAGTGGAACATTTTCTTGCTTATGGAATTAACTTGGCTCTCTCGAGTGTAAGGTTCCGGTCGATTATGACACCGAGGATTTTCAAGCTATCTGAAATCGGGAGGATGTGGTCTGGGGTTTCTAAGTTTGTGGGTATGTTTGTATTATATTTGGAAGAGAGGATGAGGGAGTGTGTTTTTTCTATATTGAGTTTTAGTTGGAATGCATTTACCCATGAGTTCATGATGTCCAAGCCAAGGTTGATTTCGTTGGTGACTTCTGTCAGATCATGTTTGAAAGGGATGTATATTGTAACGTGGTCTGCATAGATGAATGGGTTGAGGCCCTGGGTGGATAAAGACTTGGCTAATGGGGTCATCATCAGGTTGAAAAGGACTGTGCTTTATGAGGTCCGGTTTGGCTGCTTAGCTTATGGTTAAGGGGCCAATGCTCAGAAATTCTGCCCTGAAGGCAGCAGTGCACTGCACACCCCATACCAGTGGAACAGAGCAGAAAATTAGCTCACCAGTGCTGCAAGGAAATGATATTCAAATTATATGCACGCTGGGGGGATGTGCTTGGTGCATGCACAGAAGAGTTTTGTGGTAAGTGCAGCTCCTGTGCATATGCACCAGGCAGAGCCAAAAGTGAAGCATACATCTGTGTTGCTCTTCTGCACCTTTCAATATAAGCTTTTAAATTTTTTTTTTTTTTTTTTTTTTACATGGAAGGCTTATATTTAAGCACAGAAAATGCACTTTCACTTAGGGGTTTGCTCGGTCTCACACTTACAGGCTTGCACGGGCTTCCTTCCGCTTCCAAAAGAAATCAAAACCAGCAGATTTTAAACTGAAAATCAAAAGAAATCTTCTCATCAAACCCCTTAACACCAGCTCCGAGCTGGCGGTAGGTTTCCAGCGGTAAGAGCAGGGCTTGTGAGCTGTTCTCTGCGCATTGGGAGGGTCCTGGCAAATGACCTCATTAACATCCATTTAAATACAATCTGCGGCCATCTCTGGTGTGCATGTTGTTTCCTGCGCTAGAGCATTCTGCGCAGATTAACATGCGCGCTATTCCGGCAGGTTTCAAGAATCAGCCCCTAAGTGCTGAACATCTGCACAATTCCAATGGTGCTGGACTCCACCCCGGACCAACCACATGACAGCCAGCTTTCAGTTTAGTGGATACCCCCCCCCCCCCCCCCCCCCCCCCCCCCACAAAGGCCCTTTAAATCGCTTTGAAAATCAAATCGACCCCTAACTATATAGGTGGAATAACAAATACTTGAAGTTGAAAAGGTCCAGAGAAGGGTAACAAGATAACCAAGAGGAAGAAGGGGCCTGCTTTTTGAAAAAGGCAAAATTAAGTCTCTTTAGCTTGGAGAAGAGACAGGTAGAGGTTTAGAAAATCTTGAGTAAAATGGACCAGGGAAAGATTATTTACCCTCTCTAATAATGGCAGAATTTGGAGGTTCTCTGCTGTGTAACCGGTAGCATTTAAGAAAGTATGTTTTCAGCCAGTGAACAATTAAGCTGTGGAATTTGTTGCTGGAGGATATGGACAAGGTTAACTGTGTGGCTGGATTTAAAAATGGTTGGGGCAAGTTTCCAGAGCACAGAAGCAATTATTAACCAGATAAACTCAGATGTCTTTATCTCTTGATTCTGACTGAGCAAAATGGAACAGACTTTTGTTTCAGGAGGGTGAACGCTTGGAGCACACCCATTAACAGGGGGATCAGCCAGCCCCCTTTTTTTTGGGGGGGGGGATGAGTGATGGTGGACTCTAGCTGGGCCTTACTGCTGTGGGAGGATGGTGGGATGGCTGAAGGGTTGGCCTTTGCTCTGGCTGGACCCAGAGTGAGGTAGGTGGTCTGATTGGGCAGTTCACTTTTAAATTTGGCCTGGCAATTGAGGCAATTTTTGTAGGACATGGGGGAGGGGATCTGTGGGATTAATAAAGGGCAACCCCTCCAAGACCCCGGATCCGTCCTGCTCCTTGGAGGTGGTTTACTTATCTGCCCCTCCCACCCACAATCAAGATGGTATTTTTGGGCAATTGCTTTGCCCTGGTTTTTTTTTTTTTTTTGGGGGGGGGGGAAGAAGGTACCTGAGCTACAGACGATTTGGGGGGGGGGAGGTACCTGAGCTACATTTTTTTTTTTGGGGGGGGGGAGGTACCTGAGCTACAGCCAATTTGGGGGGGGGGGGGGGGAAGGTACCTGAGCTACAGACGATTTGGGGGGGGGGGAGGCACCTGAGCTACAGCCAATTTGGGGGGAGGGGGGGAAGGTACCTGAGCTACAGACGATTTGGGGGGGGGGGGAGGTACCTGAGCTACATTTTTTTTTTTGGGGGGGGGTACCTGAGCTATAGCCGATTGGGGGGGGGGGGGGGGGAGGAAGGTGCCTGAGCTACAGCCGGTTCAGGAGTTCCTTATGGACAGGGCCTCAGTGTTCATCAGGAGGTGAATATTGAGCCCAGACTCAAATACAGATGAGGAGGTTATTTAAGTTTTGCTGCTATGGTGGGAAATTGTTCGTTTACATTATTTGGGTTTGTTGCTGAAAATGTCAAGTAGCCACGTTGTTTGTAAATAAACAGAATTGTTCACTTCTTTCCTAGCTCAGCTTTTAAAGTTGTCACCACCAGTAAACAAAGCTGTGACCTGTTTTATAAGTCACACGTATATCAATATATTGTGTCTTTCTGTTATTTTTATAACTAGGTTTCGGGAGGGAGGGGAAGGGGGTGATTTTGTGTCCCCGGTTAATGGCTATTTGTGGAGACAGGACGTTGGGCTCAGTGGTCATTTCGTGACCCTTCAGACGTTTCATTCATCTCACAACTAAAGGAGCTCAGAAATCTCTAACCGTGCCAAGGGCTGGTTTCAATGTAATGTCTTAAAATGTCGCGTCCTTGAAAACCACTTTGATTTCCAAACTTTAAATACCTTATTCCCCGGTGCTCAACACACTGCGCGGCTTCTCTTCCTGTCTCTATTTCTCTTTTGCACGGGGATTTCTGCTTTGAAGCCTTCCCTCCCCCTTCTGGGCTAAACTCCCCACGAAAAGTCCCGTCTCCCTCTAGCCTGTCCTGAATCTGAAGGTGTCTCAATATCCGCGTATCTGGCCGCTTCTTTCTGTAACGCGCGACTCTCGGGGCTGCGCTAGAAAGGAAACTTGCTTAATAAGTCAGTTAATTATTGCTGCAGGGTTGGGGGGGGGGGGGGGTTAAGGCGCTATATAAGGAGTGTCTGGAAGTGCCCAGCCCCAGTCAGTGAGCTCACTCAGGGCTGCCCCGCCATCCACAGACGGAGCACTTGCAGGTAAGACGCGCATCCTGGACGATTCTGTTACCCTTTGGTTTTCGGAGATTTCAAAGTGGCGCATTAACCCCTCTTCTCCCTGGAAAACAGGTCGCCACCGGGACTGAGCTGTGCTGGAGGTCCGTCGCCTCGCTGCTGCTGCATCTGCCCCTCAGGCACGGAAGCTCTGTCTTCAGCCAGGTATCATCAGGGACTCCTTTCGGTCTCTGCAGTACTGTCTGGGCTGGTTTCTCGGGGTGGGGTGGGTGGGAGTGGAGCGCCCAGAGATTATCTGAGACATGTTTAATCAGGCTCCGGTGCAGGAATGTGGCTGTTCCCTCTGCAGGGCTGGGGCACACTTCCCGCCCGAGCTGGGATGTACTGGATGGGTCTAGATCTACCCCTGGGGGGGTGGGGGGGGGGGGGTTCTTAGAAGAGCTCACTCCTCCCTGTCTCTTTACGAGAGACACAGATGTAGCTTCAACCATTACCCTTTTAATTCTAAGGGTATTATTTAATTAAAACAAATTCTACAGACCCTCCTGCTACTACTTAGCATTTCTATAGCGCTACTAGACGTACACAGCGCTGTACACTGCACACGTAAGAGACAGTCCCTGCACCAGAGCTTACAATCAAATCTGGACAAACAAACAGGGAAATGATAAGGAAATTACTTATGGGTACTGAACAGGTGAATAGGGGTTTAAAGCAGCTTCAAAAAGGTGGGCTTTTAGCTTAGACTTGAAGACGGCCAGAGATGGAGCTTGACGGACCGGCTCAGGAAGTCTATTCCAGGCATATGGTGCAGCAAGATAAAAGGAACGGAATCTGGAGTTAGTGGAGGAGAAGGGTGCAGATAAGAGAGATTTACCCAGTGAACGGAGTTCCCAAGGACACAGACCCCAGACCCTTTTGAATAAAGTCCTGTGGGGGGAGGGGGCTGAGGGTCCATTCCACAGGCAGCAGAGAAGGGTAATCTTTTAAAACCTGTTCCAGGGAGCTCAGCTGTGAAATAGGCTTGGTTACTTGAAATTTAGGAGCGGGAAAGATTATCAATAGAAATCAAACAAAATAAAACATGGAAAAGAAAATAAGATGATACCTTTTTATTGGACATAACTTAATACATTTCTTAATTAGCTTTTGAAGGTTGCCCTTCTTCGTCAGATTGGAAATAAGCAAATGTGGTAGCAGATAGTATATATAACAGAAACATCAAAGCATTACTTTGACAGTCTGACAGAGTGGGACGGTGGGGGTATGCATGAGGACATCATTGAAATGTATTAAGTTATGTCCAATAAAAAAGGTCTCATCTTATTTTCTTTTCCATGTTTTATTTTGTTTGATTCCTATTGATAACCTTTAAGAGTGGACTAACACGGCTACCACACCTCTCTACTCAGCGATAATGGAAACCAAGGATGCCCATCTCAGAAATGACCAAATGCAAGCCCTTTGGTCATGGGAGGAGCCAGCATTCATAGTGCACTGGTCCCCCTGACATGCCAGGACACCAACCGGGCACCCTAGGGGGCACTGCAGTGGACTTCAGAAAAAGCTCCCTTACCTTGTGTGCTGAGCCCCCCAAAACCCACTACCCACAACTGTACACCACTACCATAGCCCTTATGGGTGAAGGGAGCACCTAGATGTGGGTACACTGGGTTTCTGGTGGGTTTTGGAGGGCTCGCTGTTTCCTCCACAAATGTAACAGGTGGAGGGGATGGGCCTGGGTCCGCCTGCCTGAAGTGCACTGCACCCACTAAAACTGCTCCAGGGACCTGCATACTGCTGTCACAGACCTGAGTATGACATCTGAGGCTGGCAAAAAATATTTTTAAAGATATTTTTTGAGGGGGGAGGGGGTTTGTGACAACTAAGGGAGTAAGGGGAGGTCATCCCCGATTCCGATAGTCATCTGGTCGTAAGAAAAACAGGACCAGGTAAAGTCGTCCAAGTGCTCATCAGGGACGCCCTTTTTTTTCCATTGTGGGTCGAGGACGTCCATGTGTTAGGCACGCCCAAGTCCCACCTTCGCTACGCCTCCGATACACCCCCTTGAACTTTGGCCGTCCCTGCGACGGAAAGCAGTTGGGGATGTCCAAAATTGGCTTTCGATTATACCAATTTGGACGGCCCTGTGAGAAGGACGCCCATCTTTTGATTTGTGTCGAAAGATGGGCGTCCTTCTCTTTCGAAAATGAGCCTGAGAGTGGTACCAGCGCCCGAGTAGCTAACTGGACATGTCGGACCACGTTCAAAGCGGCCCTAGCTATGCAGGTGAGGCACTGAGTATCAGCCACACCCAAATATCTGACTCTAATGTAACCAGTGGCAGGTCAGTGTTTAGAGAAACAGTAACCACCAGCCCCGACCTGAGAAAGTAGAGTTTAAGTGACTTGCTCACAATCACAAGGAGCCACAGTGGGATTTGAACCCTGGCTCCAGCCTGCTGCTCTAAGCATTACACTACTGTTACTATTTTGCAGTCTAAATAATTAGCATGGACTGGCAGATTTTACATGAGAATGTCAATTTCTGTTACTATTGTAATTTCCTGGATATGTCCAGCTTCTTCTGAATTTGTATGCCACTTAGAATGCAAGGTGTTAGCGCAATACATAAGTTACACTGTTAATGTTAATGTGTGCTTAAAGGGGATGGTCCCCAAGACATAGGTAGGTCAAGGGAGCAAATAGCATTTTCAACTCTACTCATATTTTGTATGGAAAATGCAATTGCAAAATTCCAGCAAGTTTCTGAAATTTTAGAAAAATTACTAAGTAATTGCAAGAAAAATGCAAGAAAATATATCATTTATTTCGGTACATTTATACCGCATTATCCCACAAGAGCGGGCTCAATGTGGCTTACAATGTTACAAAATTTTACAAAAGGGTACAGTTCAGGGAGGGCACAGATCAAGGGGAGTGGCAAGATCATGCGGAAAAGACTAGGGAGCATGGCAAGGTTGACGTAATCGGTGGTGAGGCGGGTACAGGCGAGTGGAGTTGAACGGGTAGGTGTGAAGCGTCTGTTCACGCTTTCCAAAAATACTAGGACTAGGGGGCATGCGATGAAGCTACAATGTAGTAAATTTAAAACGAATCGGAGAAAATTTGTCTTCACTCAACGTGTAATTAAACTCTGGAATTCGTTGCCAGAGAATGTGGTAAAGGTGGTTAGCTTAGGGGAGTTTAAAAAAGGTTTGGACGGCTTCCTAAAGGAAAAGTTCATAGATCGTTATTAAATGGACTTGGGGAAAATGTGATCTCTAAGGAAAATGTTGGCTGTGTGTCGGGACCTCCATGCACACAGAAATGGGGGGCAGTGCTCAGCATGTTCCTTTCTACTGCAGGTTTGTGGCTCTGTGGAAAGCAGGAATGAACAGCTTCCTCCTCGCGCTGACACTGGCAGTGAGTGACGTTCTCTGCACCTATGGGGTTCGCACCAGGCGGGAAGCAGCACCAGGGCTGCACATACGAGGAATCCGAGATTCTGGTGGTGCCTACTGCCAGAAGCAAGGTTATTGCTGCACAGACAGGGAAGATACCTGTACAGTGCCCTACCTGGATACCATCTGTTACTGCGATTCGTTCTGCGACCGCACAGTCTCTGACTGTTGTCCCGACTACTGGACGCACTGCCAGGGCATTGAACCCCCTGGTCACATCCATAGAGGTAGGTTCTCTGCCAAGGTCTCTGCCACACTTCCTCTGTTGCAGGAGGCCAGATATAATAGCAGCCTATGGCACGGATGAGAAGGGGACAGGGCTCTTGGGAGGGGCAGAGGTCGGGGCTATATCCACAGGCATTTTGTGTTCTCATAATTCAGTCACTGAACCATGAGGTGCATGTTCTGTCCTGGGGATAGGGGGAGCTGCTTCTAGCCACATTTAAGTATACGTCAGTGTAACTGGCCTCGTAGCTCAATGCAGAACTGAGTGCTGAGCCAACCCTGAGTCCTGGTGATTCACTGAACTCCGGGCATTACTGGTGTCGCTGGGTAATGCTGGAACAGGGGTGTCAGTGGATGAGCTGATACTGGGGTAACGCAGGTACAGTGGTGCTGTCAGTGGGTGAGCATTGATAATACTTGGTATCGGGACTGATAGGACATATCAAAGTGGTATTACTGGGTTGTTCTCTTAGGGTTGTGATTACTGAAGCTGTTTTTGTTGTGTCTTTCTAGGATGTGTCCGGCAGGGAAGAAAATACCCCTCAGGGGCAACATATCAAGACAACTGCAATCTATGGTGAGTATACACTTGCCCATGGTTCTTACACTGAAGAGCTGACAGTCTGTGTGCTAGGAAGCTGTAAGTAGGCATTGGAGATGAGCATGGGATCCAGGGCAGCTGGAAATTAGTTATCCTGAGCTGCAGTGAATGTGTGGAAGGGAATGGGTTGCTTTTTCCTACTAGTCAGTTCTAGGCCTGACCCCTGAATACCGAGTGTGTCCTGGATGGCTTCCCCATGCACCTACCTGACACATTCAGACAGTGAGAAAACCTCAGTTTATTCTGCATCTTCTCTGGATTTCTTTGTGTCCTAGCAGGGACGGTGGGAAGCTGGAATGGAGAACAAAACTGAGAATGTTATAATGCCTTTGTATCGCTCCATGGTGTGACCACACCTCAAATATTGTGTTCAATTCTGGTCACCGCATCTCAAAAAAAGATATAGTGGAATTAGAAAAGTTACAAAGAAGGGCAACGAAAATGATAAAGGGGATGGGACAACTTCCTTATGAGGAAAGGCTAAAGCGGTTAGGGCTCTTCAGCTTATAAAAAAGACAGCTGAGGGGAGATATGATAGAGGTCTATAAAATAATGAGTGGCGTGGAACAGATAGACGTGAATTGCTCATTTACTCTTTCAAAGAATACTAGGACTAGGGGGCACACAATGAAGCTACAAAGTAGTAAAACAAACTGGAGAAAATATTTATTCACTCAACGTGTAATTAAACTCTGGCAATCATTGCCAGAGAATGTGGTGAAAGCAGTTAGCTTAGCGGGGTTTAAAAAAGGTTTGGATATCTTTCTAAGACAAAAGTCCATAAGGTGTTATTAAAATGGACTTGGGAAAATCCACTGCTTATTTCTAGGATAAGTAGCATAAAATCTGTTTTACTGTTTTGGGATCTTGCCAGGTACTTGTGACCTGGATTGGCCACTGTTGGAAACAGGATACTGGGCTTGATGGACCTTTGGTCTGTCCCAGTATGGCAATGCTTGTGTTCTTATGTTAGATGCCTGTTTTCCATGTAAATAGCCAAATGCATATTCAGTCGTACCATTGTAGTAAAGCCCCTGTCTTTATGTAAAACAGGATTTTACACATGGAAAGGGTATTTTAAAATTATCCCTAAATTAAGCAGGTGGTTCGAGTTGATGGAGAGAAGAGTGTCCAGATGTGCATTGCTGTGCTGTTTGTGGTCATGGTGTCCAGATGTGTAGCGCTGTGCTGTTTTCAGTATACTAGATAGGATTTGTTTGTGAGAGCGGTATGGGAGGCATGGCGTTTATTGGGTAGAATGTGCCCCATTGATCTGTAATGGATAAAGAGCTTTGTGGTGATAAGTTCATTCCAAGCCTTGAGCCCAAAAACGTCAGCTCTTGTGTCTGTCCCAGTGAGCTCGCTCCAAGCTCTCTGCTGCTTTCAGGGAGGCCTTTGATAAGAAATGTTGGCAGTCAGACAACTCTGTGTGCAATAGGGGAATCATGACAAGAAGCCTCTGTCTGGCCTTAGTGTTCTCTGCAATTTTCCATTCTCCTACAGCAGGGCAAGGAGCCAGGGAGTGAATCCCAGGCCTGTCCCAGTGATCTCACTGCCACCCGGCCTCTTCCCTCATTTGCTGATGGAAGCTTCAGTGTAACAGGAAGTGATTTGAAGGTTCCATATGCAACATTGTATCCTGGGGTTTTGGCAGGTGTTTTTATGGATACAATTTTATGTATCTGATTGTTGGTCAGAAAGGTGGAAAGTTAAAACAAATAACAGTAGCCCACTTTGATAACGGTATCCCTAAATTAAGATGTGCTATTTTACTAGTAATGCATGCTGTGTTAGTAGAGGTCCCATTTTATGTAATGAGGCTTAGTTACTAATAACTGTGATTAACAGTAAAAAAAAAAAAATACATCTTAACGGGAGTCCATGTCAATAACACCCCCCTTTAATTAACAAAAAAAAACAGTCTCTAGAAATGGAAATCACTGCTGAATGTAATTCGAGTGAGCTAAGTCTAGGACAATCCAGCCATTGTGACATCACTGATGAGGTTGGCTGTTATTGGTAGAATGAGGCATTATGACATCACAATATCAGTTCTGGATAAATCACTGCTATATGTAATAAAAGTGAGCCAAGTATAGGACAATCAAGCCATTGTGACATCACTGATGAGGTTGGCTCTTATTGGTGGATTGAGGCACGATGACATCACAATATGAGCTCTGGTTATCAGAGACTGAAGCTCTTCACATGAAAGGGAAGTTATTAATGTGGGCTACTGTTAAGATGTGTTATTTTACCACTAATTCAGGCTATTTTAGCACAGGAACCATTTTATGTAATAATTGGGATTAACATTAAAATATCACATCTTAACAGTAGCTCACACTACTGACTATGGGCCCGATGTTCAAAGTGATTAGTCAGCTCTGCTGTCTGGTTAAATTGCTTGGTTGAGGCTAGCAGCTAAAATCCAGTGGCACTTAATCGGCTAACAAACTCAAAGCTGGTTATGTTGGGACGTTCCAGGGGCGGAGTCAGCACTTGGCCACTTAACTGCTGATATTCAGCCCTTAAGCAGCCAAGTTTGCCACATAAATATCTGTCCTGTTTTTATGTGCTAACCCCCGGCCTCTTAAGCGCTTAATATCGACTTCAGTGGCTGTGTCAGTCGGCTTAAAAATAACTGGATATTAAAAGCGGAAGCCAGCTTTGAATATCCAAGAATAACACCATTGGTGGTGAGCAAAATATCAGACCCTATGCCTCTTAGTCTTATAGACACAAGCTGGAACAAGGACTGGGGGGGGGGGGGGGGGGGAGGAAGAATGTTTCTGCCCTCCGTCTTCCTGGAAGGGAATGGGTTAAGATCTGCACTACCAGGGACCTGTCACAGCTCAGCTCCTTACAAGGAATTAAAAGACTGCAAATCATGGCATTCCCACTGACTGAGTTTATCCCGGGAGAGGGAGAGATCTGAGCCCCCCCCCCCCCCCCAGGCTGAGAGCCTAGGGGGAACCTGTCTGTAGTACAGGACAGGGGAAGGGTGGGACCTCACTGCACTAGTGGGAACTTTCACTGTCAGTGGTGACTTTCTTTATTCCACATTCCATAGTTCCTGAGGAATTCAGTCCAAGGATAGGTTGTCCTTGGGTCCTGCTGAGATATTTGATGACTCAGGTTATAGTTGTGCAGTCGTGTGTGTGTGTGTGTGTGTGTGTGTGCTGGGGGCGTGTTTTGCTTTTAGTGTACAGCAGTTTGCTCACTGGACCTGTGTGTGTTATTGGTACAGAGATTCAGTGCGTACACACTTTGCTGTGTGTTTGTGTGACTTGTGATGCAAAAGTGGAGGAAGTGACTAAAGAGACTGTGCCAGGCTGGACGGAAAAGATAAGTTGCACAATGACATAGAGTTTTTCATCTGCATTAACATAGCTACATAGTAAATGACAGCAGATAAAGGCCCGCATGGTCCATCCAGGCTGCTCAACAGAGTCCAGAGCTGCACTTGCATTCAACATCACAAAAGTATTTTATATGAAAAAATGGGAGGTTTTTGCCCCTGCTGGAGAAGCTTCACAGTCAGTAGCATCTCGGCTGTGGTTTTCTGTTTGAAGTCTTTTCCTCCATCATTAACAACGCATGTGGATCTTGTATAAAATTTACGTAATCTCAGGTAACCCTTTTCTTATTCTGCCTGTTCCCTTCTTTTTCTTAACTCTGATCTTTAGTACCTGCAGCGGTGCTGGGCGCTGGGATTGTGAGCAGCATGCCTGTCTGATACAGCAAGACATGATTCATGCCGTCAACCATGGGAACTATGGGTAAGCACTTAATTTCTTCTCTTTGATGTCTGATATGACGGAGCTCCCAGGAACGTCTTCCCCCTACAGTCAACTGTAAAAGAATGAATTTGAACAAGGGGTGGGGTGGGAGGGAACTGTGCTTTTAAAGGACCATATTCTGATGAGCACAGGACATCAATCCTGTTTCTGTGGGGAGCCCTGGGCAGTGGTTGGGGGGATTCTTTAATCCTGTATTCTTCTGTGTGTCATCATAGGTGGAAGGCGGGGAACTACAGCCAGTTCTGGGGCATGACCTTGGATGAAGGGATCCGGTATAGATTGGGGACCAGCAAGCCGTCCACCACAGTGATGAACATGAATGAGCTGCATGTGAGTTCCAGCAACGCATTGATTGTGGAGGGAGTAGAACTCTGGGAAACTATACGCAACATAAACAGACACCAGTTATAATGTGCAGTCACACTGTGCTCCAGTACCCCCACCCCCCATACACAAAAGTCATGATTTAACTGACATCTGAGAGACAAAGGGTTCAAGGGCAATGTGTTTGTACTGAAGGAGTTCAGTGCACGAAGTGGCAGACTCGGAAGGGAGGGGTTAAGCGCAGGAGGGTGACTGGGGTTCAGAAGGGAGGGGTTAAGTGCAGAAGGGTGACTGGGGTTCAGAAGGGAGGGGTTAAGCGCAGGAGGGTGACGGGTTCAGAAGGGAGAGGTTAAGTGCAGGAGGGTGAATGTGCTTTAGAAGTGAGGGTTAAGCGCAGGAGGGTGACTGGGGTTCAGAAGGGAGGGGTTAAGCGCAGGAGGGTGACGGGTTCAGAAGGGAGAGGTTAAGTGCAGGAGGGTGAATGTGCTTTAGAAGTGAGGGTTAAGCGCAGGAGGGTGACTGGGGTTCAGAAGGGAGGGGTTAAGTGCAGGAGGGTGAATGTGCTTTAGAAGTGAGGATTAAGCGCAGGAGGGTGACTGGAGTTCAGAAGTGAGGGGTTAAGGGCAGGAAGTTCTGAGCTCCTGGAGTGAGACATGTAGAATTCAGCCTCTGTTTTCCACCCTGTTTCTTCCTTGAGCTGTGTTTGTTCATGTTTTACTTGAGCGGACAATCAGCTAACCACCGTTCATTTATCTCACGCTTCCCAACAGGAAATCCAGCCTGTCACTCTCCAGCCTTGGTCTATTTATCTGTGAAGTATTTCCCCCTTCCTATCAGTGTGTGACTCATGCTTGGGCTGGGGAGGGGATAAGGGGAGAGAGAGGACAGGAGAGCAGGGAGGGTGAAGGGAAAAGACTTGGAGAAAGGCTCCTGTTCTTGGAATGCAGGGGTTGCACTGGCTCTCAGAAACAGCTAAACAATCACCACATATTTATAAAAATCCACCTTAATTTGTCCTTAGGAAGTCTGCTAAATCTGGGGACTTTCTGAACCCAAGGCTTGTGTCCTTGGCTTGATGCTTCTATTGTGTCTCAACAGGATACTGGGCAGAGACACCAATCTCTAGGATCAGCTGAAGTGGCTCTGTGTGAAGCTATAAATATTTGTGGGTTTATGGTGTAAGGAAAAGATGTGTTGGAACCGAGTGTGTGATCAATGTGCAGGGTTATGTGCTGTAGCCCTGCCAATCGCACCTCACTCTTGTCCTGTTTTTTCCAGTGCTGACACTCCGCCTCCCTCACCATCACACAAACACACAGCCCTGGCAATGAAACTCACTCCTGTCCTGCAGCCCCTGCTATTCCAGTACAGAGACCCTGGCATGAAGTTCTGCCGATGACCCTCATACACAGCTCTGCCAATACACCTCACTCCTGCCCTGCAGCCCCTGCTATTCTGCTAATGCACCCCCTGTTATTCCAGTACAGAAATCCTGTCCTAACCCTCTAAACTCTAAACCCTCTCCCACAACAGAAACAAATACACAGCCCTGGCAAGGAAGCTCACTCCTGTTCCACAATGCTGAGACTCTCCACCGCACACAGCTGTGTCAGAGTCCGTCTTGCCCTATAGCAATTCATATTCTAATACTAGGATCACCCAACACACAAACCCATGTATGTCACTACCAGTTACCTCAGTCCACATTTCATCTACACCTGCGATTTCATTGCAAGCAGTGTGCAGAAAGAAATGCACCCAAGGTAGCAGAACCCATGATAGAGGCTGCGTTACTCCCACTGGCAGCTGTCTGAAGGGTAATGGAAAGGCTGCGTCATCTCTGGTCAGTTTACATGGGAGATAATAACCTAGTAAATGATGATCCAACTTCGTGCCGGCTTCCACTCCTTCATAATCAAATACTGGCATCAGAAATAGAGCAGTCGGAATTTGCTACTGGACCAACCACAAATAGGCAACTAGATTTGATACAGTCTTGGAAGAGGATAGTGACATTCATTGGCAATACTTGAATTAAACCAACAATGTTGCAGTCACGTTACTCCCGATCAACCTGAAGATGTCGTCTTCTCCCCCTCTGAGTTACACTCCTACCACATTGACATGAATGTGGTATAAAATAAGCATATAGTACGTGTTGTTGATCTGCCCTTGCTATTTTCAGGTTACAAACCGTAGAAGCCTGCCCAGCACTGGCCTTACTTCCAACCTATTGAAGTTGCGATATAAGCAGCATTAAGTATTGGCTGGTGTAAAGGCTGCATCACCTCTTTTGGATTTATACAGAGGGTGATATAAGGCTGTCTTGACTCTGCTGGGTTTCCACGGAGGGTGGTGTGAGGGCTGTCTTGACTCTGCTGGGTTTCCACGGAGGGTGGTGTGAGGGCTGTCTTGATTCTGCTGGGTTTCCACGGAGGGTGGTGTGAGGGCTGTCTTGATTCTGCTGGGTTTCCACGGAGGGTGGTGTGAAGGCGATTCTGTTGGATTTACATGGAGGGTGGTGTGAGTGCTGTCTTGATTCTGTTGGGTTTACACGGAAGGTGGTGTGAAGGCGATTCTGTTGGGTTTCCACAGAGGGTGGTGTGAGGGCTGTCTTGACTCTGTTGGGTTTACACGGAAGGTGGTGTGAGTGCTGTCTTGATTCTGTTGGGTTTACACGGAAGGTGGTGTGAAGGCGATTCTGTTGGATTTACATGGAGGGTGGTGTGAGTGCTCTCTTGACTCTACTGGGTTTACACGGAAGGTGGTGTGAAGACGATTCTGTTGGGTTTCCACAGAGGGTGGTGTGAGTGCTGTCTTGACTCTGTTGGGTTTACACGGAAGGTGGTGTGAAGGCGATTCTGTTGGGTTTCCACAGAGGGTGGTGTGAGGGCTGTCTTGACTCTGTTGGGTTTACACGGACAGTGGTGTGAAGGCGATTCTGTTGGATTTCCACGGAGGGTGGTGTGAGGGCTGTCTTGACTCTGTTGGGTTTACACGGAAGGTGGTGTGAAGGCGATTCTGTTGGATTTCCACGGAGGGTGGTGTGAGGGCTGTCTTGATTCTGTTTGGTTTCCACGGAGGGTGGTGTGAGGGCTGTCTTGACTCTGTTGGGTTTACACGGAAGGTGGTGTGAAGGCGATTCTGTTGGGTTTACACGGAAGGTGGTGTGAAGGCGATTCTGTTGGATTTACACGGAGGATGGTGTGAGTGCTGTCTTGGTTCTGTTGGGTTTACACAGACGGTGGTGTGAGGGCTGTCTTGATTCTGTTGGGTTTCCACGGAGGGTGGTGTGAGGGCTGTCTTGACTCTGTTGGGTTTACACGGAAGGTGGTGTGAAGGCGATTCTGTTGGATTTACATGGAGGGTGGTGTGAGTGCTGTCTTGATTCTGTTGGGTTTACACGGACGGTGGTGTGAGGGCTGTCTTGACTCTGTTGGGTTTTCACGGAGGGTGGTGTGAGGGCTGTCTTGGTTCTGTTGGGTTTACACAGACGGTGGTGTGAGGGCTGTCTTGATTCTGTTGGGTTTCCACGGAGGGTGGTGTGAGGGCTGTCTTGACTGTTGGGTTTACACGGAAGGTGGTGTGAAGGCGATTCTGTTGGATTTACATGGAGGGTGGTTTGAGTGCTGTCTTGATTCTGTTGGGTTTACACGGACGGTGGTGTGAGGGCTGTCTTGATTCTGTTGGGTTTACACGGAGGGTGGTGTGAGGGCTGTCTTGACTCTACTGGGTTTCCACGGAGGGTGGTGTGAGGGCTGTCTTGACTCTACTGGGTTTACATGGAGGGTGGTGTGAAGGCTAGGGTGTCTCTATAAGCAGCTGTATGGGGCATGATTATTGATTATCTTCCTTTCATTCTTTTTCAGGTGAATATGGCCAGCAATGAGATCCTCCCGACATCCTTTGATGCTGCAGCTAAGTGGCCTGGCATGATCCACGAACCCCTGGATCAGGGGAACTGTGCGGGCTCCTGGGCATTCTCCACTGCAGGTAATGCTTTTTGCTCTTGTAAATCCATTCATTCTTTCCCTTCAGTTCCATCTCAAATGCCTTCCAACTTCCTTTTTGCCATGATTTCCTGGGGGTGTGTATCAGCATAGACCTAAGCCTTTGACCTGGCTGTGCCCCCTTTCTCAGGACCATCAGGTAGTTGGGATGAGGAGGAAGGGTTTCTTTTCCCCATTAATACTGGATGTGAAAATGACCAGGACTTGTCCAACCTCAGTGTCTGACATCGGACTTCTTCTTGACAGCGGTTGCATCTGACAGGATCTCAATTCAGTCCATGGGTCACATGACCCCAGTGCTGTCGCCCCAGCATCTGCTCTCTTGTGACACACGGAATCAGCGAGGATGCAGTGGTGGAAGGGTGGATGGTGCCTGGTGGTACCTGCGGAGGAAAGGGTAAGTTGTCCATATCCAACGTCAAATGGAAGATGAAAGCTTCTGCAAGGCTGACACAGTTCAGGAGGAAGTTTTTTTTTTTTTTTTTTTTCTAAATCTTTCTAAAGCTAAAGCTTTTGACTTTAGGAGTAAGAAATTATCTGAGATTTCCTTTTAAATCTCTAGTTACTTATCAGAATATTTCCTGTATTTTCATGGACCAGACCCATCTGGAAAAATGTATTTTGGATAATATTTCATGAGTTTAAACTCTTACAAAGCCCATAGCAAAAAAATTAAAGGAGGATTTAGTTATTTAACCAGGTACAATAAAAAGAGGAGAGGCGGGGCTGGAGGTTGGGAGGCAGGGATAGCGCTGGGCAGACTTATACGGTCTGTGCCAGAGCCGGTGGTTGGGAGGCGGGGCTGGTGGTTGGGAGGCGGGGCTAGTGCTGGGCAGACTTATATGGTCTGTGCCCTGAAGAGCATAGGTACAAATCAAAGTAGGGTATACACAAAAAGCAGCAAATATGAGTTATCTTGTTGGGCAGACTGGATGGACCGTGCAGATCTTTTTCTGCCGTCATCTACTATGTTACTATATTGAATCTGCATGATTTGCTTGTATTTTTCTTAAATAATGAGCCTTTTGCAGTCTATAATGAGGACTTCACTTAGAGCTGGAATTGTTACCCTGTTTTATTTTGTTGGATAACTGATCTATTTCTGAGTTTTCTGTGCTGGTTATGAACTAATACATTTCAATTAATGAATTAAGAAAAAAAGGTGAGAGCTTGTAATGGACCATGGTAATAACTTATCACTGACAGTAAAATATGTGCTTATTATATATTTTGTTAGTATTATTATATCTCTGTTGTTTGAATTTTAGTGCTGTGAAATGTGTTTATTTTTGATCCTGTTTCATGGTAGTGCTATTATTAGGTTTCAATTTGCTGTTTTCAAGTTTACTTCATTTATTGTATTTATGATTATACTTGTTCATTTTACCATTGTTCTGTTATCAAAATTGTAAGTTTTATGTTAAACTGTATCTGCGGTTCACTGCCTTGGGTGAATCTCTTCATAAAGGCGGTTAATAAATCCCAAAACATTAAATTATGTGTGTAATTAGACTCTGGAATTCGTTGCCGGAGAACGTGGTACGGGCGGTTAGCTTGACGGAGTTTAAAAAGGGGTTAGATAGATTCCCAAAGGACAAGTCCATAGACCGCTATTAAATGGACTTGGAAAAATTCCGCATTTTTAGGTATAACTTGTCTGGAATGTTTTTACGTTTGGGGAGCGTGCCAGGTGCCCTTGACCTGGATTGGCCACTGTCGGTGACAGGATGCTGGGCTAGATGGACCTTTGGTCTTTCCCAGTATGGCACTACTTATGTACTTATGGAATTGGCATAAGTTTGCAACTTGTGAGCGGTTGCTCCACTCGTCTAGGCTTCTGGGTATCCCCCACTGATAACTTCCCTGCTTCATGTGAAGAGTTTCAGTCTGATAACCAGAGCTAATATTGTGATGTCATAGTGCCTCATTCCACCAATAAGAGCCAACCTCATCAGTGATGTCACAATGGCTTGGTTTTCCTACACTTTTATTACATATAGCAGTGATTTAGCCAGAGCTGATATTGTGATGTCATAATGCCTCATTCCACCAATAAGAGCCAACCTCATCAGTGATGTCACAATGGCTTCATTGTCCTAGACTTGGCTCACTTATATTACATACAGCAGTGATGTCACTTTCTAAAGGCATTTCTTTTTTTTTTTCTTTAATTAAGGGGTGGAGTTATCAATGTGGGATGCTGTTAAGATGTTGTTTTACTGTTAACCTCAGTTATTAGTAACTAAGTCTCGTTGCATAAAATGGGGCCTGTACTAAAATATCACAAGTTATTGGTAAAATATGAAGCCTTCACGGTAGCCCACGTTGATAACTATGCCTGTAAGAGTTTGAATGTGTTTTGATCCAAGCTTTAAATGAGTGAATGTTAAGATAAATTCTATTTGTATGTTATATATATATATATAGTAACATAGTAGATGACGGCAGAAAAAGACCTGCACGGTCCATCCAGTCTGCCCAACAAGACAACTCATGTGTGCTACTTTTTGTGTATACCCTACTTTGATTTGTACCTGTGCTCTTCAGGGCACAGACCGTATAAGTCTGCCCAGCACTATCCCCGCCTCCCAACCACCAGCCCCGCCTCCCAACCACCGGCTCTGGCACAGACCATACAAGTCTGTCCAGCACTATCCCCGCCTCCCAACCACCACATATAATTGATGTGGAAATGGCTAAGGTTGAAGCCTTGATGACTGCCATTACTGCTCACAAGTTTCAAACTTACACTAATACGGCCCTTCTTGTGTCTATCAGTAGGATGTCAAATCTACAATATCCGTCTGTCCATTTCTCCTTCCACACACAATAAATGTTCCAGTGAAATTCCTCATTCAAGCATCACATCTCCTGGTTGCATTCCTCAAAGACACTGTCAAGTATTTTAGACTATCAACAGACAGATGTTCACATCTGTGTCAAAAATGACAACTGAAGGGAAAGTTGCAGTGTGAGTGTGGTCATGTAGCCCAGGCTCTGGACCAGGCAGTGAGGCTGACTGTAATCTAAACCCCTTCAGCAGAGGACAGCAAACTGTACCAGCCTCTGCCTGAAGCCCATTCCTTCGTGGCTGCTGAACCTTGTCACTGATATGAAACTCCTAAACTTACTGTCTTTCAGAGAGCGAGGATCCAGCCATTATCGCACATCCTCAGATCTTTGCAGGTGCCTCTCTGCTCTTCTCCTCCATTTCTCTTCTGATCACATTATCTGTGTCTCCTCTCTATCCCCAGGGTTGTGACGGATGAGTGCTACCCATTTACTAGCCAGGAAAAAGACAAAGTTCCAGTCCAGAGTCCATGCATGATGCACAGCCGATCCACAGGACGTGGGAAGAGGCAGGCAACAGCTCGGTGTCCCAGCCCGCATGCCCGTTCCAATGAGATCTACCAGGCCACACCAGCCTATCGACTGGCACCCAGCGTACGTTCCAATAGTAGGACATGCTAGGGGCATAGACTGATACCTGCTGTCATCCACCACTTTCACATCTACACAATGTTGTCCAGTACCCGCCTTCCTCCCCTTCTCGCCATTGTCCTTTCTCAATGTCATAACAGAAAGGGAAGAAGCCTAGAAAGACACTGGCATCTGCCAGTCAGGGCTGGTATTAGGGGACAGCAAATAGGGCAATTTCCTTGGTTCCCGATGCCACAGGGGGGTCCCATGTTTTCCTCAAGCTGAAGGAGGCATAGCCTGCAGAAGGGTTTGGCACCCTTTCCACGGGGTTCTACCCTGGGCCCCTGAATGTCTAATTCCAGCCCTGCTGCCTGAGCTATGTTGGCAGAAAGCATTGTGGGTCTCAGTATTTGAATATGAGGACTGTGGACAGAGCTAAGTCTGTATGCTCTTTTGGAGGAAGAGGGGACTCTGCAGAAATGGATTTTAGTGGTCTTGCGGCAGATGAATGTAAAGTTGAGGACAGTCTACAGACTGAGGTTTTACATCAAACAAGGAGCATTTTGAACTGTGGTCTGGGTAATTTTGTTGGACTGTTGTACTGAATATTTGTATCCAATTTGATTTGGCTCTGAATACATTTATTCATATTCGACCAAATAGTTAAATATGCTATTCAGCACATCTGTAGGTGTAATGCCCTACATGTGGGGCTTCCTGGTAAAATTATCCAAAAGCTTCACATTGTGCAAAATTTGGCTGCCAGTTTAGTCACCCAGAATAGAAGAGGGGAAAGAGAGTGTTGGTATTTTGAAATTACTGCTTATGACATTTAGGGGCTCATTTTCAAAACAGAAAAACGTCCAAAAACTGGCAGAACGGGGAGATGTTTTTCTCACAGAAAAACATCTAACGTGTAATCAAATAAGAAAAAAATTGTTCAAGTTTGTTAATCGCCGAAAAGAAAATATTCCCAGAAGGGGCATTTCATGGGCGTGACATAGGTGGAGTTACTTGATGATTGTTTTTTTGCCCCTAATGGATAGCAAAACCACTTCCTGGGGGTGGAAAGAAAAATGTCTGGAATTAGACCTGCTTTAAAAGCATCTAGGGTAAGGCCAAACCTGTCTTTAGACCCATTTGTGGTTTTGCTGAGTTGAAGTGGAGGTGGATGTGGTCATTTGAGAGAGAGAGAGAGTGGAGAGTTGCTGAGTACTTTGTCACTGCCTTCCTCGTCTTTCTGACCACCGACACCTTCCAGTCCATTCTAGCAGTCAATGCAGGCTTCACCCAGCCTTGCTCAGTTCCTCAATGCCTGCCTCGTCCACACCTCAGACTATATTACCTTTCCCACTACCGCCCAGGCACTCCAAAACAACATGGCTCAATTCTACACCAGAGACTGCTTTCCCTCATTGACTGCACACACGTTGCACTCAGACCCCCCTGGGCACACGAGAAGAAAATCTTTACACTCCATGAACATACAGGTTGTGTGTGATGCATAGGAGGACAAGTAGCCCTGTCTCTTCCACAGAGAAATTTAGTTCCCTTCTCAGAGACATAGCTGGGCACTGTTTAGAATGTTCCTCCACGTGCTGAGGTGCACGTTGTGCACATGGAGGGAATGTACTTCCATTGCTGTGGCTGTTTTTTTGACATGGGGACTAGTGCCGTCATTGCAGTGTATTTTCGATTGGCGGAAACATTTATCTTATCTCTGAACGTCTAAAAGGTTTTCGGTACGTCCTTTTTCAAAACATGTTTTATCTTTGAATATTTGTTTCTTCCCTTATGGACTTCAGTTTTTGAATGGTTTCCGAGAAACGTTTATTTCGCCATGTGGACATCATATCAAAAATGCCTGTCCACAGGCATTAAGGAATAACTCTCCAAAAAAGTTAAAAGAAATCCTGGAGGTGTGTATTCCATAGAGGGCACAGCTCTGTGGTACAACTAAACGGAGTCTCTGTGTAGTTAGGAAAGAGTTGGCCAAGGAGAAGTGGAAAAAGCATACATATAAAGTTATAGCTGCTGAGTGCCGGAAGTGGTTACCTGACAGGTTTCATACACACATAACATTTTGGTAACTTGCAAAGGTCTTAAGTGCTTTCTATTTCCATCTGAATCTCAGTAGAAAGAGTGTGAGGTAGAGTGTTCTGAGTCTTGCTTTATTGATTTAATTCTTGTTTTTTATTTGTCTTGAAATATTGTGTTTTACTGTTTGTACACCATCTTGAGTGTAATTCTTCCAAGGAGAGAGTATATAACTTTTTCTAAATAAATCAATCAATATGTATGGCTGAGACTTTTCACAGGACACCAACCAAACCAGAAGACCACAACTCCACACCACTCAGTACACTTGGAGATGACCAACAAAACAATGAAACGCCAATGGTGCAATAATAATTTTAATGATTGTCTATTGGACTCGACACTGGCTGATCAACAAATACAAAATCCTTGAGGAATACAGTCAAAACCTTAAGAGACAGCGGTCATTTTGGCTTTGTTCCCGCTTCCCTTTGAGTCCACAGCTTGATCTCTGTTCTTCAAACTTGTTGTTGAAATTGTTGGTAGCAGGTCACTCAGTCCTGGAACCTCCCATTAAAATTATTATTGCACCATTAGGCAGCTCCACTGTTTTTCCGTGGTGAAACTGTTCACACTCATTAAGGGTAGAGGAGCAAGTTACACTGGGGATGGAGAGTCTGGGCCACGTTCATGCTTGTCTTTCCGTTGCAGGAGAAAGAAATAATGAAGGAGCTGATGGAGAATGGGCCAGTACAAGGTCAGTAATTCTGGTCTCATATTGGCAAAACTTCTCAATGGGAGCAAAAGATGTGGCTAATTTTCAGAAGGTAGCCAGTGTACAGCATGTGTCTTAATTCTGCCCTTTAAGCTTCCCATTGTCTCCTTCCAATGTTTCAATGTCTATGTCCCATTGTTACATTCTTAACGATACTTCGATTGTCTCGCATAACTCTGCACAATGTAACATATTGTATTTCCATTATTCATATCATATTGTAAGCCACACTGAGCCCGCAAAAAGGTGGGAAAATGTGGGATACAAATGCAATAAATAAATAATAAATACACAGAGCAGGTGGGCTTTGTAGCTGTGTGGCAGATGTATTTTCCTTCCCCACCCTGGGATCACGGCTTGTTACACCTGCTCATGTTCCCAGATCTGGTGCTGTTGACTCTTCATTTGCAAGTACTCAGGCCCTTTCCCCTTACTTGTATCTTGTCCTCTTTCTGTCCCAAGCACTGTGTTTACAGTGACAGTCCTGGGCTGGCAGAATCTGGCCACTAGGTGTCATCCTTAAGCAAGGACTATGACACCCCCTGCAGGGCAGCGAACACGTCCTAAAGCATCCCCAGGTCCAGCCAGCCCAGGCAGTAGAAGGTTTGACAAGAGGTCAAAGAAAAGCCCCTCCAGGTAGCAGCCCACAGCTCTTGTCACCTGAGACACCACCAGGCTGCACCTGTCAGTCCCTTTTTATTTTTCTTTCAGCCATCATGGAAGTGCATGAAGACTTCTTTCTCTATAAAGGAGGAATTTATCGACACACACCAGTGGCAACTGGAAAACCAGAGCATTACCGAAGACACGGGACCCACTCTGTGAAAATTACTGGGTAAGCAAGTTCCCCTGGGCCAGAGCTCTGGGTGGGGGCCAGTGACTGTACTTGGAACGTGATTGGAAAACATTAATCTCTTTCCCCTTCTCAGCAGCAGTTGCATTGTAAAGTGCAGAGGATGTTAAGGTTCTGAGACACCAATATGACACTGAGCTTAGCAGAGGAATATTCTGCCTGTGTCCTGTGCTCAGCTCCTGTACTTTGGCTCTTGATACCTTGCTGACACTTCAGGCTCTGATTGCAAACTCAGCAAGATGTCATTGACGTGTTAATCCTACTGATCATTTCTATAGTTCTACTAGACGTACGTATTTGTTTTAAATTTACTACACTGTAGTTTCATCGCATGCCCCCTAGTCCTAGTATTTTTGAAAAGCGTGAACAGACGCTTCACATCCACCTGTTCCACTCCACTCAGGCATATAAAATAATGAGTGGAGGGAACAGGTGGATGTGAAGCGTCTGTTCACGCTTTTCAAAAATACTAGGACTAGGGGGCATGCGATGAAACTACAGTGTAGTAAATTTAAAACAAATCGGAGAAAATTTTTCTTCACCCAACACGTAATTAAACTCTGGAATTCGTTGCCAGAGAACGTGGTGAAGGCGGTTAGCTTAGCAGAGTTTAAAAAGGGGTTAGACTGTTTCCTAAAGGACAAGTTTATAAACCACTATTAAATGGACTTGGGGAAAAATCCACAATTCCAGGAATAACATGTATAGAATGTTTGTACATTTGGGAAGCTTGCCAGGTGCCCTTGGCGTGGATTGGCCGCTGTCATGGACAGGATGCTGGGCTTGATGGACCTTTGGTCTTTCCCAGTGTGGCAATACTTATGTACTTATCATCTTGAAGATGAAGTCTAAGGTAGTCCCTACAGCCGGAGGTTATATTGCGTAGGGGAATAGTTATGAAGGGCTGCATATAATCCAGTATCATGCCATATAATATTTGAAAGACAAAACACATAATTTAAAAATAATCCTTGCTTTAATGGGCAACCAGTGCATCTTGCATATTAATGAAGTGGCTCTATCAAAACGCAATACCTTGAGGACAAGCCTAGCTGCTGTATTTTGGGCTGTTTGCAGCTTTTTTAGGACACCCTCCTTACATCCAACTTAGATGGAATTGCGTACCATAACCTCTTCATTTTCCATAATTCTCTTTGGGTCATGATCCCAATGCTTTTCCGGTACAGTGATTTTCTAATGTTTCCAAAGTTTCCAAAGGATGAGATGGTTATGCCTTCCTGTAAAGACATTTTCTGCCATCAGAACTACACAGCCAGCTACGAGATGAGTAACTATGTCCAGCTTTCTTACAGAAACTACAGATGTCTGTTGAGCAGTTTTTTTTTTCTTTGCTGCCTGTGAACCATCTCATCCGTAATCTACTGTCCCAACTATCAGTCACTCATCCTTTAGGTTTGAATTCACCTCTCCTTAACCATTTATGCATCCAGTTTTGATCAATGAATGGTCCGCCAGCTGTTTTTTTTTTTAGTTGTACCCCGCGCTTTCCCACTCATGGCAGGCTCAATGCGGCTTAGGTACTTATTTGTACCTGGGGCAATGGAGGGTTAGGTGACTTGCCCAGAGTCACAAGGAGCTGCCTGTGCCTGAAGTGGGAATCGAACCCAGTTCCCCAGAACCAAAGTCCACCACTCTAACCACTAGGTCACTCCTCCACTTCCACCGGTTACCCGCCCAGGAACAGGAAGTAACATCAGAGGGAGTAGGGAACCGGTGGAGCCGACAGCCACACAGCTGCTCCCTGCACCCCCTTGCAGCATGCACCCTGGGACAGATCGCCTCCCATCGCCCCGCCCTTGCTATGCCACTGGCGTTTTTCCACTTGGATTTTTTTTTTTCAAAAATAGACCAAACATATAAATGCCCAGAGCACAAAAACATCTAGCAAGAGGCTGTTTTTGAAAAAAAGAAACAGATAGAGGTATTGCAGTTTCAAAAATGGCTATATGTGCTATTCAGATTCTGGACATTTTGAGCAAAATGTCCAAAGTCGGATTTAGAGGTCATATCGAAAATGCCCTTCTAAGTATACTAATGTTTAATCGTGAATCTAGCACACTACACAAGTTCACTTCTTCTTTAACTCTATCCACCTTGTTGGGCGGAGTGGATGGACCATGTAGGTCTTTCTCTGCCGACATTTACTATTTTACTTTTGTTACTGGAGTCAATATGATCGCATGTTCTCTTGGAATCTATTACAGTGAATAGCTGACAGATGCTAGATAGACAAATTCTGGGTCTATAATTTTTGGGAACATTATTTGGCTCTCCATTGGAACGGAATGTTCTCTTAGCTATTGTGGTCGGGCAGTGGGCTTTGCGCTCCCCACCAGCCTCTTTTGATCCACTGTACTTTTTCTTTTGCTTCTGTGAGTGGGTCCTGGGAAACCCTGGTACTTTTTTCCCCACTGCCCTGCATGGGAAGAAATTAACTTCCTCTGTGAACTGAATGTTACCATGAGAAGAAAAGGAATGGGGAGGGGGGGGGGGGGGGGGGGGTCATCAGCATGAGCTTCACGGGGCCAGGTCTGGGCCATTGGCCATTGTTTTAGAAGAACATTATGACATGGCCTTATCAGCCAATTTGCAGAAATATGGCATCTGGGACAGCAGGGGACGCAGCAGGGCAGGAGTTTGTGTAATGGGGTTTCATTACTGGACTAGCAGGAGGTGCAGCAGGGCAGGAGTGAGGTGCATTGTGAGAGTTTGTGTAATGGGGTTTCATTACTGGACTAGCAGGAGGTGCAGCAGGGCAGGAGTGAGGTGCATTGTGAGAGTTTGTGTAATGGGGTTTCATTACTGGACTAGCAGGAGGTGCAGCAGGGCAGGAGTGAGGTGCATTGTGAGAGTTTGTGTAATGGGGTTTCATTACTGGACTAGCAGGAGGTGCAGCAGGGCAGGAGTGAGGTGCATTGTGAGAGTTTGTGTAATGGGGTTTCATTACTGGACTAGCAGGAGGTGCAGCAGGGCAGGAGTGAGGTGCATTGTGAGAGTTTGTGTAATGGGGTTTCATTACTGGACTAGCAGGAGGTGCAGCAGGGCAGGAGTGAGGTGCATTGTGAGAGTTTGTGTAATGGGGTTTCATTACTGGACTAGCAGGAGGTGCAGCAGGGCAGGAGTGAGGTGCATTGTGAGAGTTTGTGTAATGGGGTTTCATTACTGGACTAGCAGGAGGTGCAGCAGGGCAGGAGTGAGGTGCATTGTGAGAGTTTGTGTAATGGGGTTTCATTACTGGACTAGCAGGAGGTGCAGCAGGGCAGGAGTGAGGTGCATTGTGAGAGTTTGTGTAATGGGGTTTCATTACTGGACTAGCAGGAGGTGCAGCAGGGCAGGAGTGAGGTGCATTGTGAGAGTTTGTGTAATGGGGTTTCATTACTAGACTAGCAGGAGGTGCAGCAGGGCAGGAGTGAGGTGCATTGTGAGAGTTTGTGTAATGGGGTTTCATTACTGGACTAGCAGGGGACGCAGCAGGGCAGGAGTGGGGTGCATTGGAAGAATTGTGTGTGAGGATCCGGACTGGGACAGCAGGAGGTGCAGCAGGGCAGGAGTGAGGTGCATTGTGAGAGTTTGTGTAATGGGGTTTCATTACTGGACTAGCAGGAGGTGCAGCAGGGCAGGAGTGAGGTGCATTGTGAGAGTTTGTGTAATGGGGTTTCATTACTGGACTAGCAGGAGGTGCAGCAGGGCAGGAGTGAGGTGCATTGTGAGAGTTTATGTAATGGGGTTTCATTACTAGACTAGCAGGGGACGCAGCAGGGCAGGAGTGGGGTGCATTGGAAGAATTGTGTGTGAGGATCCGGACTGGGACAGCAGGAGGTGCAGCAGGACAGGAGTGAGGTGCATTGTGAGAGTTTGTGTAATGGGGTTTCATTACTGGACTAGCAGGAGGTGCAGCAGGGCAGGAGTGAGGTGCATTGTGAGAGTTTGTGTAATGGGGTTTCATTACTGGACTAGCAGGAGGTGCAGCAGGGCAGGAGTGAGGTGCATTGTGAGAGTTTGTGTAATGGGGTTTCATTACTGGACTAGCAGGAGGTGCAGCAGGGCAGGAGTGAGGTGCATTGTGAGAGTTTGTGTAATGGGGTTTCATTACTGGACTAGCAGGAGGTGCAGCAGGGGAGGAGTGAGGTGCATTGTGAGAGTTTGTGTAATGGGGTTTCATTACTGGACTAGCAGGAGGTGCAGCAGGGCAGGAGTGAGGTGCATTGTGAGAGTTTATGTAATGGGGTTTCATTACTAGACTAGCAGGGGACGCAGCAGGGCAGGAGTGGGGTGCATTGGAAGAATTGTGTGTGAGGATCCGGACTGGGACAGCAGGAGGTGCAGCAGGACAGGAGTGAGGTGCATTGTGAGAGTTTGTGTAATGGGGTTTCATTACTGGACTAGCAGGAGGTGCAGCAGGGCAGGAGTGAGGTGCATTGTGAGAGTTTGTGTAATGGGGTTTCATTACTGGACTAGCAGGAGGTGCAGCAGGGCAGGAGTGAGGTGCATTGTGAGAGTTTGTGTAATGGGGTTTCATTACTGGACTAGCAGGAGGTGCAGCAGGGCAGGAGTGAGGTGCATTGTGAGAGTTTGTGTAATGGGGTTTCATTACTAGACTAGCAGGAGGTGCAGCAGGGCAGGAGTGAGGTGCATTGTGAGAGTTTGTGTAATGGGGTTTCATTACTGGACTAGCAGGAGGTGCAGCAGGGCAGGAGTGAGGTGCATTGTGAGAGTTTGTGTAATGGGGTTTCATTACTGGACTAGCAGGAGGTGCAGCAGGGCAGGAGTGAGGTGCATTGTGAGAGTTTGTGTAATGGGGTTTCATTACTGGACTAGCAGGAGGTGCAGCAGGGCAGGAGTGAGGTGCATTGTGAGAGTTTGTGTAATGGGGTTTCATTACTAGACTAGCAGGAGGTGCAGCAGGGCAGGAGTGAGGTGCATTGTGAGAGTTTGTGTAATGGGGTTTCATTACTGGACTAGCAGGAGGTGCAGCAGGGCAGGAGTGAGGTGCATTGTGAGAGTTTGTGTAATGGGGTTTCATTACTAGACTAGCAGGAGGTGCAGCAGGGCAGGAGTGAGGTGCATTGTGAGAGTTTGTGTAATGGGGTTTCATTACTGGACTAGCAGGAGGTGCAGCAGGGCAGGAATGAGGTGCATTGTGAGAGTTTGTGTAATGGGGTTTCATTACTGGACTAGCAGGAGGTGCAGCAGGGCAGGAGTGAGGTGCATTGTGAGAGTTTGTGTAATGGGGTTTCATTACTAGACTAGCAGGAGGTGCAGCAGGGCAGGAGTGAGGTGCATTGTGAGAGTTTGTGTAATGGGGTTTCATTACTGGACTAGCAGGAGGTGCAGCAGGGCAGGAGTGAGGTGCATTGTGAGAGTTTGTGTAATGGGGTTTCATTACTGGACTAGCAGGAGGTGCAGCAGGGCAGGAGTGAGGTGCATTGTGAGAGTTTGTGTAATGGGGTTTCATTACTGGACTAGCAGGAGGTGCAGCAGGGCAGGAGTGAGGTGCATTGTGAGAGTTGTGTGTCTCTAGCTTATTCTGGGCCTGGCTTGTAGCCCTGTCTGCTTTGCACTTCCAAGTATGAACCTGCTGCATGACCAAGGCTGGGTGGAATTTGCTAACACTTCCTCCAAATAAATCCAAGAAAAGTAAACAAACCTTTGGCCCTGCTCTCCTCTTAACTCCTTAACTAATCCTGCACAAGGCCTGTAGACAGGACAGTGCCTCGAATTCCTATTGCAGCAGGGCTGGTATTCGGTGCCCTGGACGAACCTTTTCCTCCATCCACCTCTCCCATGATTTTGATAATTAAACGCAACATTCATGTTCATCATAAAGCAATCCTATAAAAACACGCTTGATGGTTCTTGGAGTTTGTTTGGCTGATTTGCTTTCACTGCAGCTGTTCCTTGCTGCCCTGCCATCCTAGGCGATTTCCTAGTCTTGCCTAGTGGTTGAGCTGGCCCTGCATGGAACTCTCTTATTGTCTTTCAGCAGTGTAAGGCTGGTACTCCCTACCGCAATCCCTTAATCAGAGGAGAGAGGATACGGGAGGGATATGATACTGGCAGTGTTCCTCTCTGGGACATGTCTGATCTCGAAAGCCTTCATTGCTTCCTGGAGGCTGGAATGAACAGAGCAGCAACATAGGTGATGGCAGAAAACAATCAGTTATCCCATCCAGTGTGCTCAGAATGTCCTGCCCACGCTCTAAGGATGTTCCCCAGCTGCCAGCTACAGGGCATGGAAGATATTAGGCTGCCCCTCATATCCATTTTTTCCATCCCCCTGGCCTGGCCAGCATTAACCTACCAGCCTGCTGGTACCTATCTGGTTACAATACAGAAAGGTGAAAACAACCTACACACACTTAAATTATTAACAAAACAAAAAAAAAAACCAAGAGGGTGAAAACTGTGATGCCAGTCAAGCCTTCATCTTCTCTGAATCAGAAGCTGCAAGCTCGAAAGTGACCCCTTCCTCTTTCCTCTATGCATGTCCATGGGGGAAGTAAGTGTGCCGACACTGTTCAGGGTAGCAGGACCTGGGGGAGCTCCTTTTGTGAGTGATTTTCTGTACATACTTGTCTCTATTTTCAGTGTATGTGGGGAGAGGTGTGGGACGCTGTGTTTGTTCATGTGGGGTGTATATGAGAGGAGAAGGGAGACGGTGGGTGGGTGGGGGAGGCTCGTGGGGATGTATGTTTTGGGGCTGTGAGTGAGGGGATGTGTGTGGAGGGGGGTGGGCTGGGATGAGGAGCTGTATAAATGGGTGTGAGGGCAGACGTTGGTATGTGGGGAGGGGGGTGCATGCATGGGGTGGGGTGAGGGGCTGTGTTATGAAGACTAGATAGGCCTGACCCCAGAAAAGTGTCCGTCTACCTTTTCGTGCCCCCATTGTGCGTAGGGCACTGCAGAAGTGCAGTGAGATTAGACTTCTGATTAATTTTTTTGAGGGATGAAGAAGGGGCAACAGGGGGATAGAGCTCGGGCTATATTTGCACTGCTGATGCAAGGAAGGAAGATATTTCTGCTGAGTTTATTTTTTTCCTTTAAATCCTAGTTGGGGAGAAGAAAAAAATCCCAATGGACAGAGTGAGAAATACTGGGTGAGTAGCAGACAAACCAATGTCATAGTATCTGTGCAATAATACCTGTACTGAATGGGGCTCTTTGTATAGTAAGGGACAGATGTGTCGAAGTGTTTCTCCAGTGCTTTAGATTTATCATCGATGATACTGTGTGGGCAGAAAAATGTCCGTAGAACAGGAGCGAAGCTTGCCAGGGTAACTGTAATTCTGATGGATTTCCTATGGCCTCTCTTCAGACTTCTGCAGTTGACTTAACCAGCTATTTCTCTCCCACAGATCGCTGCAAACTCCTGGGGCAAGAGCTGGGGTGAGAGCGGCTACTTTCGCATTGCCCGTGGTACCAATGAGTGTGGAATCGAAGCCTTTGTGGTGGGTGTGTGGGGTCGAGTCAGCATGGAGGATGTTCATAAGTGACAAGAGCATGGCACAGCCCCCTGCCCTCGGTTCACCACAAAGCATGAGCCATCCCACTGAGTGGTGGGCTATCGCTGCTTCTGCATCTGAAGAGAGCCAGAGTGAAGGGGGCAGGGATGTGGATACCATAACGCTTGGAGCCAGCCAGCTTTGCCCAAAATCTGTTCAGACTGAAACCGTGTTCAGAACCTGGACAGCAGCAGTATGCAGAGACCCCTGATAATATCCTCAGTCTGCTGTTTCTACCCCCCCCCCCCCCTTTCTACTCAGGAAGGCAAGTTATTCCCTAGGGCAGAATGAAAGAATTGTAAGCCGGCAGATCAGTGTCCACCCAGCTGTTCTTACCTAATGCAACACCTCCCAGCCTGAGGCTTTAGGGGAGGTGAGAAAGCCTGAAAGGGAGGGCAGAAGATCCCCCTGTCTCTCATTTTGTGTTACCATAATTAAGAATAACCATCAGAATCCCTGTGTATCAGCTGATTCATTTCTGGGCTGTGCGCAGAACATAACACGTTCTCCTCTCCTTGCCATCCTGCCTTTTGACGGAAGCTGGACCTTGCTCCCACTCTCATTGCTGCTTTGATCTCTGGAACATTCCCACAAGCAGTATAAACATCTACCCTTCAGGCATTCCTGTTTATCTGTACGAGAAATAACTGGCCTCAATGTCTGCTGACCTTCTGTAGCTTGCCAGCGCCACAGTCACTGTACCTGCCAATCCACCAAGCCAGGAAGAATTAGAGAGAGAGATGTTCCATCCAGCCCTGGTATGTGGGGCAGAGGCTCCCGCACCAGCCCGTGAATCTCTCTGTCCATCTCAATTGCTGAGGGCACAGTGAAAGACTGGGGCCTGCTATGCAAGAGTCCTGCTTTTACCCCCAGTTAGAGTTTAGAAAATTGATCAGATCTTTCCTCACTGAAATGAGGGCACATTGGAGTCCCAAACATGCAACATACCGGCCTAAACATGATCCTGAAGGATTTCTAAGGATTTTTCTTAGTCCCCCAAAGAAGACCTGCAGGGGCAGCAAAAATATTAACTGTGTACAAATGTGATCCCTTTCACGCTCCATTCTCCTAGTCTGTGCATGGTGAACATTTCCAGTCACTGCTGAACACTTTCCTTCATGTGCTGAGCTTGGTGAACTGTTTTGGCTTTAGCACAATACTCTGGGATAATATGCATTTCAGAAGCACTTTCCTACACTGTGCTGGCTGGGATGACTCCAGGGAGCAGCTCATGCTTGGTACAGTGCTCAGAATGCACAGGGGGGGGGGGGGTATATTCAGTTGTCATGCACATTCATCAGCGTTCAACCTAGGACAGAATCGTTCATTGCTAGCAGAGCTTCCAGTGTGAACAAAGACTCCCAGCTCAAGAGGACCTGCTATAAGCCCTAACCTTCCCTTCTACCAGCCTTCTGTTATCCTCACTGTCAGTGAATATAAGCTAAGTCCTCTCCTGCCTATAAGCTGTGCCACCTGGGTGCAATTATGACCCGATTCTCGGGCTCCAGGAACATCGCACATGTGTGATCTCTTTGCAGACGATTTCCTGCACATTTTATCACTCTCTCTAGTGCTGAAATGTAGTGTTTCCTTGCGGGAGCATTTCTGGTTCCATGTGGTGCCCTGTGAAAGATCAGACAGATTCCGTAGGGTACTGTTTCCAGATGGCTCCATTTGCACATACCCCTCTTGGTTTCATTCTCTCTGATTTGCTGCTGACACCCACCTCTCCATAGCTTTTCTACTTGTGCATATTTATGCTATGGTATATTTACAGTTTATCTAAATGTTGATATACTGCCATTTGGAATCACTGGCATAGGTCAGGTAATAATAAGGACAGCAGGGGACAGGAAATAAGCATTAAAAAAAATGAGAGAATTCACGATCCAATTCTTCGGACAGAATCATAAATAGTAAGTGTGTCCCCCATCTCCAGCTGCCACCATACTCTCAATGGTATTCAAAGACAGCTCTGAACAGAAAGATATTAAAAGCTGCAGCCTTTGCTTGGTGTAGAGACTGACTGAATTTTGATTTTGGCACCCAAACTGGCCTGAAATCCAGGTTCAGGTTTTGTCCAAAAATGCAAGTGCATTTTTAGTTGAAACCGAAAAGTCATCCCTCCACCCCTCTTCCCAAGCCACCCAACCATCTGAAGGCCCTTTCCGAGCCTACCTTAAGAAATTATGGTGGTCTAGTGGTTTCTTTGGGAACAGGAACGAAGCCCACTCGTTTGTACCTGGTGCCGTTCTTCCTTCAAGGACTGCCATAGGAGATCCCAAAAGCCATACTGAGATTGGAATGAGCAGAAGCAATCTCCACTTGCTCCTGCTTATACTGGGTTCAGTCTGAATATGGCTGCTGGGATCGGCTGCGGGAGTTTCGTGAGACTGCCACTGGGAGTGCTAGAGGCCACTTTGAATGAGCAACTAGCCATGCACAGGAGCGAGTGGGGGATTGTTCCTGTGCCCACTACCCACCAGCAACACGGTAGCCCCAGGAAGGGGCTCGCCGATGAGGGATGGGTTTAGGAGGGGGCTGCCACCGGTGGGAGGACACTTTGTGGTCAGGTGCAGCCAGTTTTGTTTTCATCTTTAGTTTCAACTGAAACCAAGTGGCCAATTTCAGTCGCAAACCCAAGATCTTGGTTTCAATCAGGCTCTGGCTTGGTGTTGGCAGTTCTGCACTTGGATCTGCACTGCAGCAGACATATGGACTTTCAGCTTATTCTGAGGGAAATTTCCATGTCTTGGATCATTAGGAATCTCGTCTCCCGTTTTGTGTCAGCCTGAAGTGGCACTTGGGGATTTGGCTGCTTGTCTTAGAAATGTTTTGCTTCCTCACTAGTGTGACTGTAGCAAAGTGCCCTTCTCACATTATACTGCCTCCGCCCTCCACCTCTACACCCAGCGCTCTAGCAAGCTCAGACTTTCAACCAGACCCTCCTTCACTCACCCAGACTGTGCTGCATTTTATCATTGAGCCTTTTATTTACTAGAAGAAATACCAGCCTTTCTTAGACAAAAAGCCTAAACAAACAGCCAGGGGTCAATGTAGTGTGTGTTAGAAATCTGCGACCAGCTTCAACACACATTTTCCCAACACCCAATGGAGTGCACAAATCATATGCAAATAATATGCACACAGGAAACGTGTGGAAACACAGGAGACAATCTGATCACCGTGGTAACGTGTACACTTTATCGCATCAGTGTTAATACAGAAAAATTGATATTTTGTGCAGGGATCGTCCCGAACCCTGGAGGAGTGTTGAATAAACTGCAATGTGAGAATATCAGGTCATGCATGTTAAATTGTGCACATATCTGGAATGTCAAGCTTGTTTTCTACACTCACATTTTATTGGTGTGATAACATCTATCAGATGGAGATGGAAGAGCTGCTTGGGTGCAATCAATCCCAGTGATATTTTACAAATCCCACCACTCTGGATACTGGACTGTTGCCTGCAGGACTCGTGCCCTTCTTTCTTCTAATTGTCCTAGTCTCCATTGTGCCCCCCAGTGCCGTAGCGAGGGCGGCTGACACCTGGGGCGGGTTGCTGCTGTGCACCCCCCCCCCTCCCAGGTGCAGCACAGCGCCCCCCCTCGGCGCACACCCTCCCCCCTCCGGAGCGCACCCTTCCCCCCCTGGAGCGCATTCTTACGTTGAATTAGGAATCAAGGGGCGGGCGAGAGGGCCGATCCGCCCCCGAGTGCACGTCGCTGGGAGCTGCATCGGCTCCGCTGGTTCCCTGCTCTCTCTGCCCCGGAACAAGAAGTAACCTGTTCCGGGGCAGAGGGAGCAGGGAACCAGTGGAGCCGACACCCCCCCAGCGGTGTGCATCCGGGGCGGACTGCCCCCCCCCTTCCTACGCCACTGCACTCCCTTTCTTCTTCTGGCCCAGTGTTTCCCATGTAGGTCCTGGAGAACCCCCTTGCCAGTAAGGTTTTCAGGATATCTATAATGAATATGCATGAAATTGATTTGCTTACATTGCCTCCATCATATGCAAATGTCTTTCATGTATATTCATTGTGGATATTGTGAACACCTGTCTTGCAAGGGGTCCTCCAGGACTGACTTGGGAAACACTGTTCTAGCCTTCAGCTGCCAGGACTGTGTTGTCTCTCATTTCTCCTCCTTTTTCTCTTCTCCTCCCTTTTGGCCTTCAGCCGCCCAATCTTTCTCTCTCCTTACCCCACTTTCCATTATTTCCCCTTTTTCCTCTTCTCCGTCTTTTGCAGTAGAGGCAGTAAGACAAGGAAAAAAAAAGTTGTGGGCCGCTTATACTACTACTTGACATTTCTAAAGCGCTGCTAGGGTTACGCAGCGCTGTACAATTTAACATAGAAAGACAATCCCTGCTCAAAGAGCTTACAATCTAAAGGACAAATGAACAGTCAGTCCGATAGGGGCCGTCAAATTGGGCAGCCTGGATTTTCTGAAAGGTAAGAGTTAGGTGCCGAAAGCAGCACTGAAGAGGTGGGTTTTCAGCAAAGACTTGAAGACGGGCAGGGAGGGGGCTTGGCGTAAGGGCTCAGGAAGGTTGTTCCAAGCATAGGGTGAGGCGAGGCAGAATGAGCGGAGCCTGGAGTTGGCGGTGGTGGAGAAGGGCACTGAGAGGATGGATTTGTCTTGTGAGCGGAGGTTTCGGGCGGGAACGTAAGGGGAGATGAGGGTAGAGGGTAGAGAGCTTATATACTGTAGAGCGAGGAAAGAACCTGGCGCAAAACTCTCACTGAAGCTTGTCACAGAAAAATGAGCTAAACTGTTGCTCTGCCTCAGACTATGAGCTAAAATTGCCAGCGTTAAGCTTTTGCATAGCTCTTTACATCTGTGTTTAATAGTTGACTGTTGGACTTACATGGACACCATTGCAATGTACTCTCACTAGGACAGTCATGCCAATGTGGAAACACACGTGCAGACCCTGTGCTTTTACATCATGGGCCTCTCAGTGTGGGACATCCTTGTACTTTGCTAAGAAGGTTTAATGTGTCAGCAGAGTGAAAGCCCCTCAAGTGGTTTCTCTTGTTTCCTATGAAGGGCCACAGTGCCCTCAATGACTTCTTTAAAAGGAGGGTCTTATATATGCAATATTATATGAAAAACAGAGTAAAACTGATCCGTGGTGAGACAAGTGACTCTTTGGGTGTCCTGGAACCCCAGACAGTGAAAAATCTTCTTCATCCTTCTCACAAAAAATACTTTTGTATTCTGCTTTCTGTGGCTTGTAAATAAATGGATTACTATTCCTTGGACCCTGCATGTCTTGACCTGGCTGCCCCAGATATTTTCATAAACACAGCAGGAGGTCTGAGCTCTCAAATTAGGTCATACTCTTCAAAGGTTTTGTGGATCTGGAAAATTTAGAGTTAACATTCTTGTAATTTCTGAATGTGTGATATTTCTCTGATTCTCATACTGCATGTGAAGTTATTTTTGCATCTCTTTAGTCCATGTACTGGATATCTCTGTGGGGCTCATGTAATAACAAAGCTGCCAAGTTACCCAGTTCTAGGAGGAAGACTTTTTGGCCAGTCCTGGGTTTGAAGTTAAATCCCAAAGCAGTGTGGGATTTGTAGTGCCTGATCCTGCACATTGAAATCCGTGCTGCAAGTACCATAATGCACCAGATGGGGGTGGTCAGAATTCCAGGACTGTTACCAAATCTCCAGCCTAGGACTGGGTAACTTGGCATCTCTGGTAAGCTTTAGTCCCACAGGAACCAAAAAAATAGTGCAATCAGTAGTCGATCTTTATGCAAATCATCGACTACTAGGAAAATGCTCCCGATGATTAAAATTGTGCTGAAACTTGAGTTCTTCATGCTTCCCTTAGTATCGAATCTTTATGTGCTCAGGGTTGGAATAAAGATACAACCAGGAGCAAGAGGGTCATCTGAGGTGGAGACCCAAAATTTACACTTTTTACTGCAGGGATCCTCAAATCCACTCCTTGAGGTCCACAACCCAGCCTGGTTTTCAGGATTTCCACAATGAATATGTGTGCAAATAGATCTCATACATAATCATTGTGGAAATCCTGAAAACCAGGTTGGGTTGAGGACCCCTGGTTTACTGCACTGAGAATAAAAACTTGTTTTAGTGCTTACACTGGAACATTGCAGTATTCTAACCCAGAGCTCGCTGCTTGGAAGCCTGTATGTTTTATCACTATCCATGATGCGAGGCTGGGACTCTTTGTACAACATGCAAACTCCATGGTGAAATGTAGTCAGTGTGGACTGCAGACAGCAATCCTACAAACGTTTCTGCTGCCCAACCAACACGTGGAAATACACAAACAGAATCTGAGAACACACAAACTAATTCCCTCCCTCTCCTGCTACCCATTTCAAGCTGGTCAGGGAATGTTTTGGATTAATCCATAGCAGGGTTCTCAATCTAGTCCTTGCGACACACCTAGCCAGTCAGGATTTCAGGATACCCACAATGAATATGCATGAGATACATTTGCATAGAATGGAGGTAGGGCATGCATATTCATTGTGCATATCCTGAGAACCTGACTGGCTAGGTGTGTCCAGAACCCCTGATCCATAGGATTGGCAGCAGAAGTACAAACTCCATCCTGACACACCCCATAGAACAGCAGCAATGCAAGCCTCATTTGCTCCATGAACTCGGTATGCTTCCACCCGTCCCAAGAATTTCCTTTCTGTGTTCTTGCTATGTTCTGAATTCCAGGCTGCATTGTTTCAGTGACCCCTGAGCCCCTTGCTGCCTGCGGAAATTCCTTGCATGCATGGCAAGACTTGCACCTGCAGGTCTGAAAGTCTGAGCAGTGAGCTATTCCTCATTGTTCTGTCCTTGTGGCCCCCACTCCGGTGTTGGGGTGCTAACATCCTATACTGTATTGGTTAGTAGTAAGAGTCATAGCAGAAGAGCAGCTGGTACCGCTTCTGGTCCAGTTGCCATTTCAGCATTCTAACAGGTACAGAGATACTTTCCATTATTTCATCATTACAAAGAAACATACATCATTTTATTTTTCTTGTTCTAAAATGTAAAATACCCTTTTCTGCCCAAAATAAAAGAACAGTGTTGCAATCCCCCTCTCCCCCCAGTATTCTCCTGATCCGTTAGCACCCTCCAAAACCACTTACCCCATCTGTGGATTTAAATGGGGCAGGAGTATATGGGGGTTTTTTTTAAGTACACCAGACAACCCCCAAATTTAAGACAATAAAAAAATCCCCATAAAAATAAAAAAGAAAGTTTTTGCACACCTCTAATACCAGGTATCCATCGTTCTGTCAGAATAATGCCACACTCCTGCCTGGTGCCAGTAACAGAGCCAGACTATCCTTAGTTCTTAACACTTAGCATATGGCTTATAGTCTCCATGTTATCTTTAGGAAAACCCAACTAGCATATTCTTAATATGTAAAAACTAATCACACATTCAGTGTGCTTTGGTTCCCTCGCTGTCAGCAGAGTCTGCACTGCCTGCCTCTCTTCCTCTCATTACTTACATACAGTGGAGGAGTGGCTGAGTGGTTAGAGCACCCGCCTTGACATCCCAAGGTTCAAACCCCACTGCTGCTCCTTGTGATCTTGAGCACATCACTTAACCGTCCATTGCCTCAGGTACAAAATTTGAGTATGAGCCCTCCAGGGACAGAGAAATACCCAATGTACCTGAATGCAACTCACCTTGAGCTACTACTGGAAAGCAGGCTCAGAGGCAGGACTGGCACAAGGGTATTGAACACCCTGGGTGAAGCTTCAGCCCTGTGCCCTCCTCAGTTATCCTGCAGACTCCTAACCCCATCCCTAAAGTTATGATTATTCCATCACCAGCCTACCCAGAATGAGAATTGAACATCATACTTTGAAATGCTAAACTTTGGTTTGCTTTATAAAGTTTGTCCTGTGTATAAAGGGAAGGGATTTTGCACAAGTAATTTTAGGCACATATTCAGATACACAGGTTTGAGAGCTTCCCTCTAGATCAGAGCTGGGAGTGTCCATCTCAGCATCTAGCACTGTTGGGTTTTATTTTGATAATAAATGGAAAACCTGGCTGGGAGACTTGTCATGAGGCTTGTGTGTTACAGGTAGAAGTTTGTAGAGTTAGATCAGGGTTAAGCCTGGAAAGCAGAAGAGCATTAGGGGACACTTTACAGTTTATCCTTGTCAACATGCAACGTCTTCCTGTATATAGACATCAAAAGGTCATTTTTTGTCTGTAATCCACTGGTTACATTTGTCCTTGATTGGCTATAATTGGCAGTGTTTCACGGTCGCTCTCACGTTTTCTCCACATCGCCCCTTGTCCCTCTGTCTTCTATATAGTGTTTTTGCCTTCACTCCCAAGTCATGTTTTCAGGATGCCCCTAATGACTATGTAACATACATAGTAACATAGTAGATGACGGCAGAAAAAGACCTGCACGGTCCATCCAGACTGCCCAACAAGATAAACTCATATGTGCTACTTTTTGTGTATACCTTACCTTGATTTGTACCTGTCCTTTTCAGGGCACAGACCGTATAAGTCCCCGCCTCCCAACCACCAGTCCCGCCTCCCACCACCGGCCCTGGCACAGACCGTATAAGTCTGCCCAGCACCATCCCTGCCTCCTGCCACCGGCTCTGCCACCCAATCTCGGCTAAGCTCCTTAGGATCCATTCCTTCTGAACAGGTTTCCTTTATGTTTATCCCACGCATGCATGTTTGAATTCCGTTACTGTTTTCGTTTCCACCACCTCCCGCGGGAGGGCATTCCAAGCATCTACTACTCTCTCTGTGAAAAAATATGCACGAGAGAGCTACATGCAAAATCTCCCACCTGAAAAGCTGACCTGCTGGCAATCCTTGAGGGCACAGAATGAAGGCTAAGGCTGTAATGTCATTGCTTATTCCAATGGCTTGTGAGCTCTTTGCAGGGGGAGGAAGGGAGGGAAGGAGTTCAGAAGTTCAGTCAGTAACACTGTCTTGTCAATTGGCATGGTAACAAGGCAGAGTGGCACCATGTACCGGATGAGCCTATGCCCAGGTGTAGCTTCATCAGGAGGCATGGCGGGGAAGAGGACAGAATTATCCCACTGAGCCAGGCGCCCCTGCTGGGGGAGGAGAGGATCCACAAAGAGGGTCTTTTAAACCATCTTCAGCTAGTGTTCGGGAAAGGAAGACCATCCCCACCCAACCGATCCTAATACCACTTCTTGTTCTCAAATGTCACAGCTTTTGGCAAGTGTACCTAAGCCTGGATTGGTAAAGGAAGCGGGCAGCTGAAACAGCACCTTGAGTTGAACCCCCCCCCTCGCTGGGTAGTGGGGGAGTTCTGGTGTAACAGAAATGATCAGTCTTGCTTATGGCAGTGGACTGGGACATGTTTGTGTAGCTAGTGATGTTTACAGTTGGCTCTGGTACCCTAGTTTTTATAATGTTGATTACACGTTATCTTGTTTAAAATAAAGCTGTGGCCAAGTTGTTGTCACTTCAGTTCTGCATCTGATTATTTATAAAAATGGAGGTTAACACCAGGGGGAGATCAGGGTGTCATGGTTGATTATGTTACATTACTTACTACGCCTCTTGTTCACCTCCTTTCGACGGCAGTTCCATCCACTGAATCGTAAGAACTTTCTGCCTTGTAACTTAGTTAAGGATCTTCAATGAGCTCTTTAAAATGACTGCACCTGTGTTTGCTGAAACAGTAGAGCAGCACTTCCCAAACTTTTATCCAGGATGACCCCAGATGAAAAATAACAGACCTCCACCCCGCCCTCCTCCTTTCCCTCTTCCCCAAAGCATGAAAACAGCAGCCACAGAGGGCTCTGTTATTCAGTGGATACTCAAAACAGTCAGTGCTCTGCCTGGCTTTCCTCAAACAAGATGCCCATGAGGGAGGAAAGGTTAGTGCCCGTGAACACACAAGTCCCACATTGGGCACAGGGAAGGGAAAGTGCTTCTCTTTTTGGGAACCAGTGCTGTAGAGGCCTGAAGCTGAGGAGTCACAAAAGTCTTAAAACTCAGCATCTTTGTACCCCACAACACCGTTCAAGACCTTCTGAAGCAGCAAATATACCGACATAATCAAAACATAAAAACTAATATAGCATAATACGTAAAACAGTAACACACATTTTCCACCACTGCCCATACTGATAACAGAGCTGAATATGAACTGACAGCGCCCAACCTCAGTAGCTACACACAGAGCAGAAATCGAGAGAGAGAGAACGATGCAGTTTAAGTTAGGGATAGTTTTTTCACATGCTGAAATTAAACCGGGACCAGCACATGAAGAGTTGGGCAGAGCACCCTTGCTCAGTCCTGACATTACAAGCAAGCCAAACCACCACAAGGGTGAAGGTACACAAATTTCTACGAAAAGTAGAATCTGAGGAAAGGGGGAGTAGGAGGAGTAGGCTCTTGAGCAACACCAGTAGGCGACGTAGATAGGAACAATCTCTTTATTTAAATATACACTCGACTCAACACAGCCGTGTTTCGGCGCTACAGACGCCTTCTTCAGGAGTCTTGTGATATATAGATATACGAATATTAAGCTCAAAGAGAATGAAAGCAAGGCTTCTACTACAATTGTAATCCACTGCCGATGCAGGAAAAAAGCTCAGCGTATTCAATTGCACTTCTGTGAAGTCAAAACGAAGTGCAATTGAATACGCTGAGCTTTTTTCCTGCATCGGCAGTGGATTACAATTGTTGTGTTGAGTCGAGTGTATATTTAAATAAAGAGATTGTTCCTATCTACGTCGCCTACTGGTGTTGCTCAAGAGCCTACTCCTCCTACTCCCCCTTTCCTCAGTCCTGACATTATCCAGATAAGGGGCCACAACCCAGCTGGGTTTGCAAGATTTCCACTAAGAATATGCATGAGATCAATTTGCATAAAATGGAAGTATATGCAAATCAATCTCATGCATATTCCTTGTGGGCTTAGGGAGTCTGTTTTCACAGATGCAGGTGACATTTTTCTATCAATTATGCCCTGCTCTTAACAAATTTGAAGATACTTTTACTAAAGGTGTGCTAACAGATTTACTGCACAGTCGTTAACGTATTAAATTCATTAGCACACCTTACTAAAAGGACCCTTTAGTACTTTTAAAGGATGTTATTGCAAAGACAGATCTATGGACTTATTAAAAACAAAGATTGCTTGGTTTGGAGCTTATGAATTTTCCCCAGGAACTAACAGACAGACAGCCACACAGCAGGTAAAAGGACCTTTTATTAAATAATGAAAATGGCGGCGTGGAAAGTGTTTAGAAGACGCAGACTATGAGGCATATTTTCAAAGCACTTAGCCTCCCAAAGTTCCACAGAAACCTATGGAACTTAGCCTCCCAAAGTGCTTTGAAAATATGGCTCTTTATCTACCGTTTGCAAATCCACTACAAAGCTCTTTTTAAAGACCAATCTTTAGTGTCACAAGACTGAAAGGACAAGACATCGAAGATTTTGTTATCTACTCAAAAGACTCCTGAAGCAGGCTGTAGGCTGAAACACAGTTTCTGTGTCGAGTCTATGATCACTAAATCTTCTTGAAGAATCAAGTTTGTTTCCCTCGTTTCTGAACTCCGTAGTCCATTTCCCCCAGCGTTAAAAAAAAAATAAAACTAATTTTTTTCAATGCTGGAAATGGGATACGTTGGGGGCAGGCACTACTGCCCGCAAAGAATTTTTTTTTTTTTTAAGGACTAGACAATCGAGGGCTGTTCCATCTGTACTACTCCCTTCAAGTTTTAGGAACTTTGTTCATTCCATATTTAGACTATTGTAACTGTTTATATGGTGAAGTGACAAACTGTTTAAAGAAAAAGCTGCATTTATTACAAACTATAGAGGGCTTCCCCATTGTTATGAAATTACATTGACATCCTGTTAGGTCGAGGATAAAATTTAAGATCGACTGTTTAGTCTTTAAATCGTTGCATGGACTAAGTTCCAACAAGCTTGTACACTGTTTGAACATTCCAAATGTCTTCCTTTCTGCTCGTAATTCCCATCATTTGAAATTGAATTATCCGTCTTTAAAGAATACTCATCGAAAGCATATATTAGAATATTCTTTTTGTATATCAAGGGCTATGTATAGAATCAACTTCCTCTCCGGATAAGACAAATCAATTCTTATTTTTCCTTTTGAAAGGCTCTAAAAACTTAGTTGTACAAAGTTAGGAATCAAAGGTTGCTGTATTTTAAATAGTTTCTCCTTTAATAGAGGACTTATTGATCTGTGATCCGCACTGAATCCAAGAGACTGAATAGAAATCTTGAAAACTGGGTTGTGGCCCTCAAGGACCCTGATTCCCACCCCTTATCTAGACGGGGCCAGGGCACTGAGAGAGATTTTTAGCAGCATGGGTCCACTGAAAAATCAATGGATGAGGACTTATATGCTTTAATGTCCACACTTAAATGTGTAAGTCCCTTTCAATATTGGTCTGATCACTGATACCTACTGACATAACCCTTATATTCACATTACTAATCTTGTGCTGCCCTTTTCTTCCATCCACCCACCCACCCAATCCCACCATTTCTGCCACAGAGCATGGAGCTGTAGCCCCACCTAGTGGTACTTCCAGGTAAACTGTCCAACTCTGTGAGCTTAGGCAGGCAAACTCTTCCCACACCCTAGACAGACTGAGGTCCAGTGCTGAGAGGACAAGAAAATGGCACCTCCCTCTCCTCAGCTTCACATCATGATCCCCAGGTCTGTTGGATTCCTGCACCCGATTGTGCAAAGTTATGTTAGAAAATATTTTTTCCTTATGAGTGGGCCATACCTGCAGCTTTCCTGAGCAGGTGGTGAATCCTAAAACAGTGACAGAGTTCAAAGCTGCAAGTGATGGAATCAGAACCAGCCAGCACACCACAGATCAAGTAGGCGGTTAGAAAGAGGCAGCCTGTGTGGCCCAAATGGTGCCTTTCCGATGACCCCCGTTTCTGCTCATTCCAATCTCAGTATGGCTTTTGGGATCTCCTATGGCAGTCCTTGAAGGAAGAACGGCACCAGGCACGAACGAGTGGGCTTCGCTCCTGTTCCCAAAGGAACCACTAGACCACCATAAGTTCTTAAGGTAGGCTCGGAAAGGGCCTTCAGATGGTCGGGTGGCTTGGGAAGAGGGGTGGAGGGGTGACTTTTCGGTTTCAACTAAAAATGCACTGGCATTTTTGGACAAAACCTGAACCTAGATTTCAGGCCAGTTTGTGTGCATAAAAAAAGGGAGAGGGTTAGGGAAGGGAGGGGTACCAAAGGGACTGCAGTGTAAAATCCTCCTCGTGTGCTTCATCATTAAAAAAAAAAAAGTCATACTGATTTCCAGATATTTTATTACAATATTGCCACATTTAATATTTACAAGCCCAGCAAGGTGAAAACTTTAGAAGTATGACAGCAATTAATGACCAGGATTAGTAACTCCCAGTACTGGCCTGTGTTAAGACTATAAAAACCAGGATACAGATGCTGGCCTTGGAAAATTTGGCAGACACCTGCTCTTCTGGAGGCAGGGACACCACAGTTGGTCCTGGCTTTGTACATGTTCAGTAGTGGATTTTACCACACAAATATCTCCTATGGGCCTGGGGGATGGTGTGTCACAGCCCACTGCAGAGAGGGTTGTGACGACGGAATCTGGCAACCAGCGCAATTTGGCAGACACTGCTCAACAAATATCTCCTATGGGCCTGGGGGATGGTGTGTCACAGCCCACTGCAGAGAGGGTTGTGACGACGGAATCTGGCAACCAGCGCAATTTGGCAGACACTGCTCAACAAATATCTCCTATGGGCCTGGGGGATGGTGTGTCACAGCCCACTGCAGTGTAATGACAGCAGAGAGGGTGTGACTCTGTCAACCAGCGCACCAGGTTCATCACTGCTTCCACTCACAAGAAAGAAAGGGGACAGGAGCTTCGACAACTTTCATAAATTTCAGTTCACCAGGCACTTGGTGCTTAGGAATGTGTCCCCCCCCCCCCCCCCAACCAGGAACAGTAGCTGCATACTTAAATTTAAAAAAAAAAACGTAGAAGGGAACATTGAACTTGGCCTTTAGAAGCAGGTGTTCTGTAAAGTGCTCAAGTCTTAACGGAACCTTAATCTGCTGCAAAGGGAAGTCTCTGCTCTCCGAGAGAGAAAAGGAGGAAGGCTGGGCTCCCTCTCCAAATGCTGAAACAGAAAGGAGTGAAGCGCTGGGAAACAGGGTAAACTGCCAAAGCTTTCACTAGACTTCTTGTTTCAAAACAAGGATAAGGGTAACCGGACAGCAGCACAGCCCAGAAAACCTGCAGTCCTTCGTACATTTCAACTGCTCAATATTGTTCTGGATTTCTTGCTTTGGTGAGGCAAGTGACTAAGGTAGGGTGTCTGTATGCTAGTGAGGATGGAGATAGACTAATGACCCAACTAAGAGCACTTGGATGAGGGGTGAGCGGAGAAAATCTTTTTTTTTAAATGGTCCGACCCAAAGTAACCCCAAATCCCCCAGCCTGAGCTGAGGCCGTTCTTCCAGAGATTTTGGCTTTGCTGTCATCAGCAGTCGTTCACAGTGGTTGCAAGGCCTCTGACACAACAGTGCGTAGTCTTTTCTGAGCAGCTTTCTGGCTGATAAAAGATCGGGTATCATAGGTGGATAAAGTTAAGATGGACCATCACATACAGCTTCTAACCTTTAAAAAGCAAAGGGCATGATATCAAAGTCGAACAGCTGACGTGAGTTGATGGACTCAACGAGCTGCTCCTCCCTCCCATCTTACCACTGAAGTCAAGCACAAATCTTCTCCTCTTCAATGAACTGGTCCCAGCTGAAGGACATACTGATCAAAGGGAAAGAAAAACAAAACAAAAAAAAAAAAACAAATCACTGGTCTGCCCTTACAAGATTCAGGGTCTTCTGTGGCCTTACTGCTTCTTGGCAAGAGATTATCATAGCAGGCGAGATGTGGTCATTATTAGGAAATCCTCATAGCTTAGGCGAACACTGCCCGACATAGCGGCATCTTTCTCCCGGAACGCCTCCGTCATACTCTGCAGCTGTGTGCAAATCTGGATGAAGCGGTCCAGCTGCACACCAGTGTTGGCCATATTTCGGCAAGAACGTGCCATCAGAGTCTGCACCAACTGGGGGCTCAGGCTGTAGCCCATCTGGGACAGTGCTGGAAGAAAGAAATGAGCGAATCTCAGCTTATGGCACCAAAAATACGTCAACGACGAACAGTGACAAACATGTAAATATTCTGGACGTTAATTCAGAATGAACCTACGGAGGCAGATATGCAGAAATCGTATCTAAGGTTGGCAAAAAAAAAAAAAACAGAGGGTCTGGCTGTGTATACAACATTTAAAAACCAAGCCCAGATTTACGTGGGAGGCACACAGAAACGAAGTGCTCAGCACCCCTCACCTGTTCTTAACACACCTTTTGCAGTTCCCCTGGCAGCAGAACACGTCACCAGCCTTTTAATGGTGACTTTCAAGGGTCTAGGTTGTTTGCAAATAATCTTAGTGCTGCTTTGCTTCTGTCTGTGCTACAAATTATGACAATTTTCATTACCTGCATTAATAGTCATTAAACATTAGGGACGGTCAGACGGCGATACAGGGGAAGGGCAGCTTCTAAAAAGCACCACGTCCGCCAGCAACAGGGGAGCTTCCAAAATACTTCATGACTTCCCTGTGATTTCAGCTGAACCCAACAAGCTACTTTTGCAATAGGAAAGGAAAAGAAAAAGGGAATCTAAACATTTGGAATGTGAAGGGCACATTACAAGCAGGAGCCCAGTGTCACTAAGGCTTTATTATCGATGGCAGAAATCGGAATGAAACCAGATGAAAAGAACTAGCCCACTGGCTATAGGAGTTCTCATCATGAACCTGGTACTGATTCCCAGCTCACTCCCCTGGGGAGTGTCACAGAGTGAGCTGTGACATAAAGTAGTCAGATTTAGGGCTGATTATCATAGGGTTGCAGAATCAGCCCTGGTGCACTGCCCCCTGCTGAAAATAAAGGGGAAATAAATTAGAGAAAGATCCCAGGACAACTAAGGATGGTGCCAGATCCCTGTCCTGACAGAGGAAACTGGATGAAGGATGTTCAGAAAATGCTGAACTCCTAAATTTATGTTCTATTTTAGAAGCACAACTTTTTTGGCTGAAAATTCATCTTAACTTAGGAGCTTAAAAATTATGCTTATAAATTTAGCCTGCAGTTCATTTGCTTAGATGTTTGAGCCTAGTTCTGAAAATCAATGCTAAGCTCCTAACTTCTTTTCCACACCCTAAATCCATCCCTGTTGCCATCCTCTTATTTATGCTCCTAAATTTAGGAGTTTAGTGAAATTCTGATGATAAATTTAGGCCTCAGCTCTACTAAATTAAAAAAAAAAAAGCCACCTTTACAGCATAATTCTCAAAGCTTTGAATACCAGGCCCAAGATTTTTAAGTTCAGTTGCCCTGGATAAAGCCAAGCCAAAATGGAGTTAAAGGGTTTTAAAGTGTCCTTCTGCACTGCCCCCAGCTCCTCACCTTGATGAAGTTCAGCAGCATTTATAGAGCCTGAGCGGTCCCTGTCGTACTGCTGGAAAAGAGTCCTCCACTGCTGGATGAATCTCCACAGGGCCGAGAACCCAAAGAGATCTATCCTTCCGCTCTTTGATTTGTCAAACATGTCTGCAGGAAAAGGGACAAATACAGAGTTCTGGGCCAGATTTGAAAGGCTAAACTCAGGGCGATCTCCAATACTGTTTTACTGAGAAACACTGCATTAAACAAGATGCCAGTCGCAGTTGGAATCTATTCTTAAATTTATAGCAGTGACAAAAGAACATCCGGAAGGCAAAACACACCAATCTGGTTCACTATAATAGAGAGAACGGTGTGAGCTGCCTGGGTGACTACAGAGCACTTGGGTCTCTCTAATTCTTGCCATATTTACCTTCTCACATACTGAGCAGAGCATTGTAGATTGAAGAGTTCAACGTGATGTAAACCTCTTAAGTCCTGCTATATATTAGGGCCGCATGTTAATCGTGGTTAATGGTGCAATTAACGTGCTAATCACGAATAAAGATTTTAAAAATTAAATCGCAATTACTGATTTGTCTTCTACCCTGCACAGCCGCACACACATGGTCTGGCATCCCCCCCCCCCCCCTCCATTTTCAGTAAAATCCTCAGCTCTGCAGTCATAGACACAGTGCTAAAAGCTGCCTGCGGCGTGCCTCCCCCCCCCCCCCCAGACACGTCCCACCCCCTTCTGACGCACATCAGAGGGAAGGCCAACTGCAGGTAGGGAGGGAGAACCTGGGGTGGTCTTGAGAGGGGGAAAGGAGAGAGAGAGAGAAAGAAAGAAACAGGGTACCTGGGGGAGAGAGGACTGTGGGCAAGACAAAGATGAGGGAGAGTGGACTGTGCACCCTGGGGGAGAAATAGTGAGATAAAACAAATTAAGGGACAGAAGGATGGAGGGAGAAGAGAGTGAGGGAGAGATAGATAATGGACCTAGATTGGAGAGGGTAGAGGGAAGGAAGCAAAAGAGAAAAATGTTGGACGGGGGGGGGGGGGGGGGGGGGGCGCGGGTTTTGAGAGAATGGATCCCGGGGGTACATGACAGGAGAGGAAGGGACAGAGAGTTGGGCATTTAATCAGTGGCACGGCCACAGGAGCGGAGACTTAGGCCCCCTCCAAAGGTACAGTACCTATTCAATGGCTGGTGGGGTAGCTGAAGCCCCGCCAGCCGAAGAATTCTTCTGCCTGAGTCACCCTCTTCCTCCTCGTACTGCCTCAGGAGCTTGCACTCCCCATGCATGCTCAGTTTATGCAAGAACTGTGAATGTTCAGGGAGTGCCGGCATCGGGGGGCTGGAGGTACCACGCTGAATTCCTTGCCCCTGAGGCAGCACAAGAAGGAAGGGGGGCTGCTCTGAGATTTCTTTGACTGGCAGGGCTGCCAGCAAAGGTATGACATCTAATTGGGGGGGGGGGGGGAGGAGGAAATGCATGCCCCTCAGTCCTTCCCTGTGCTCCCCCCAATGGATTGCTGGCCAATTAATTGCGAGATCAAAATTTTAATCATGCACTTGATTGTGATTACAAATTTTACTCGAAATGCAGCCCTACTATATATAAATCTGTAAAGACTGAAAACCTAATGCATTTGAGCTGGATAAATTAGGTTTGTATTTGCATCTAGTTGGGGTGCAAGACTCATAACAGTTGTAGCTATCTGCTCCCAATGTTAGCAGGCTGCACAGGCTTCCAGACAGAGCAAACATCTCTGCCAAGTCCACTGGATAGAAGGAGGAATGTTAATGTTCACTAGCATGTTTTCCCCACCCAAAGCCTCTTGAATGGCCCTCGTATTTTCCCAGTTCTCTGGTCAGGCAGTGGCAGGATAGGCAGACTGAATTCCACCAGGTTACGGAGGTAGAATTAGGATACATATACTGGGTTAACTTAGAACAATCTTTTGGCTCTCTTAACCGGTTATCAGTGGTGCCCCAGTAACTCCTGGCTCTAACTCCGACCAGCCGACACTCAGACAGTGGCAGCTCCATCCGGTTATGTGCTACTGAAAACCCGGGAATAACCTGACAGAAACCTCAAATATCAAGCCCATAATGTTTTCACAAGAAAAGCTTTGAACCTTATTTAATGCTGGAATTTAAACAGAGGATAATTGTTTATATGGATTATTAATAAAAGAACTAAAAAAATATAAAAGAAATAAAATCTGAGGTTTGAGTTGTGAACAAGAAGGGTCTTTTTTTAGAATCGATATCTGAGAGATTCACCCTGTAAAAGTCTCTCTCTGTTTGGACATCTCTCTCAGGCGCTTCTCTTTACAGTCAGTTGGGTTTTTTTTTGTCCTCCAGGAACTAAATAAGCTACGATTGTAATAGCAGTTACAAACATTTAACATCTTTGCTCTACTCATTACAATTATCAAACATATAAATGGCGAGTGTCGTACTCACTCGCTAATGCGCAGTAGAGACCCTCTCTGACCCGCCCCCGCGTCAATATGTTATGATGGGGGCGGAACAGAGAGGGTCTCTACTGTGCATTGGATGAAACCGCCGTCGCTAACGCTCCCCCCACCCGGCCGGGCCCTCGCTCCGCTATTGAAACAGCGAGGGAATGCAGCACACAGCCCTGCTGAGCTGCCGTCCCTCCTTCTTCTCTGCCTGTGTCCCGACCTCGACGACGTTACATCACACGAGGGCGGGACACAGGCAGAGAAGAAGAAGGAAGGCCGACGGCAGCTCAGCAGAGCTGTGTGCTGCATTCCCTCGCTGTTTCAATAGCGCAGCAAGGGCCCGGGCCGGATGGAGGGGTGGCAGCGACTCGGGGGGGGGGGGGGGCGAGCCTTGTAGCGGCAACGGGAAGGGGCTTTCAACCCCCCCCCTTTCCTATACTAGCCTGTTTTTACGGGCTCAACGGCTAGTTATACAGAAGCTAAGCCATTTGGAGAGACATCCTTCAGGATGAAGCCGTACTCACTCATCATCATTAGACAGGTCTCCTCGTTGAATGCAGACCAGTTGGAGTTGACTAGAGCCTGCCTGAGTTCCTTTAAGGAGATGTAGCCACTGCGATCCGAATCTACTGTCTGAAACCAGGAGAAAGCTTCCGGGTCCACACCTTGTGGATGGCACCTGTATGAAAGAAAAGTCCAGACATCATAACAAATCGATAATTTCATTCTGTCCGATAATTTCAAGCAGTTTACAAATTCTATGGTACAACAAAATGTTACAATTCCGATCCATACTAGCTAGAGCAATCACACAATATCAGACAACAGAAATTACTGAAACATGTCTGGGATTAAGTACAGACTTAGAATAAACAATGTGTCCCTGCTAAACACTTGACCACATGACGATGCCAGACATTAACTGTTTTGTGACAAACACTGAGATACAAACAGGTCTGTTAATATGTCAGCCACAACAATGAACCATGGTCACACTGAAAACACACACAACACGAGCATAAGCTCAAAACCGAAAGGCAGCCTTCAAACAGGAGACTAGCAGAGTACGACTTGCTGGGTGATGTACAATCCCAAGCAGGATGAGATGTTTCCCCATAGTGACCATTAGAAAACGAGTAAAAAAAAACCTGCAGCTCATACTATGAATGAAGAAACCAAAAACAGGCTGGATCAAGTATTTTCAGCCCAACATTTCAGGCCACCCCCCCTTAGCAAGTTCAAGAGTTTTTTCCACCCTATCTTCAGCATGGACTTGTACACAAAGGCTAGTCCACTCTACGCTTATCCACTCACCTGTTGCAGGTCCTTGTCCATAAGGTCCTGGCTGAGCTGCAGGTCCTTGCCCATAAGGTCCTGGCTGAGCTGCACCATATGGATTAGTGGATGGCCCTCCATATGGCCCTCCAGGTGCTGACCCGCTATATGGTCCGCCAGGAGCAACTGATGGCAAGCCCCCTGATGTAGAATGCCCATAGGCTCCTGCTGCAGATGACGGTCCATAAGGTCCTCCAGGTGCTGGTCCACCATAGTAACCGCCTGGTGGAGCTCCTGGAGCTTGTCCTCCTGACCCAGGGTAACCCTGGAGAGAAAGTACAAAACAAGGGAGATCCAACCACATAAGCACCATGTAAACAAAGGAAAGCACAACATATTTTAAGAGGATTCCTTTTCTGCTGACTGGAAATTGCAAATGCTACTTCTCTTTAATTTTCCCTTATTAGTTGGGCGAATTAATAAATTATGAACAAAACATTTTCCTCAGTAGCACACTGCTATAAGGGCACTTAACCCAGGCTTCCATGATATTAATACAGGCAGACAGTGAAATATTTTCTTTCAACTGGCTGCTTGTGGATCAACATCTTTCTATGTCTCCTCACTTTTTGTTTTATATCCCACGGTTTCGTGAGGGTTTTCACCTCCTTTTTTGTTTTTGCAACATTAAATAGTAACATAGTAGATGACGGCAGAAAAAGACCTGCATGATCCATCTAGTCTGCCCAACAAGATAAACTCATATGTGCCACTTTTTGTGTATCTTACCTTGATTTGTACCTGTCCTTTTCCGGGCACAGACTGTATAAGTCTGCCCAGCACTATCCTCGCCTCCCAACCACCAACCTCTCGTCCCCCACCTGCTCCGCCACCCAATTTCGGCTAAGCTTCTGAGGATCCATTCCTACTGCACAGTGGATATGTGTATATGTCACCTTGCAATGACAATGTTAACAAAACTATGTAAGCCACATTGAGCCTGCAAGTAGGTGGGATAATGTGGGATACAAATGCAATAAAATAAATAAAAAATAAATTCTCCTAAACATGTAAAAACCTGGAGGCCATTGAAGACGTCCAGGAGGAGGTCACGGTCTCCTAAAAAAGGTCAAATGTTAAATTCCTTCAAAAGGGTAGTAAATAAATTTGAGCCTGCCATGAGTGGGAAAGCGCGGGGTACAAATGTAACAAAAAAAACAAAATGATAATATTTATCAGTACATTTTTACTAGCAAAAAAGGAGCTGGTACTCAAATGCCAGGCCACCCTTCAGGGTTGGGGTGATCACTGAGTGACCCACCCCACAATAGCCAGGCCCCCCTGCAACCAGTCACAGAATCTATGGCAAGGCAGAATTGGTGTGTAGAGCGTGAGCTTGGGGTCCATGGGTCAATTTTAGCAGACACTGGAAAAGGTGCCAGTACTCAGTACACCCAAGTACCCCCTCAAAAAAGCCCTGCCGGTACTCAGTACCCCCGAGTACCCCCTCAAAAAAAGCCCTGATAATAATAAACCTAAAGATAACCCACAGGAAGCCCAAAGGATAAGGGGGGGAGGGGTGGAATCAGCCACTCTGCAGGCAGGAGTGGGGGAGGGGGACGGGAATGGGGTGAGGACTCGGGTGCGTCTCGCTCTCTTTGTCACGTGGTGCCGTTACTGCTCTTTCCGTATATTTGGTCTTTCCCGAGCGCGGCCCAAACCCGCCCGGCCCAGAGCTGGCTAGCGGGGGAACCGACTCCGGAACCCAGAGAACCCGCTCCCGCTCCTTCCAGTACCTGTCCGTACGGGTAACTCGCCATTACGATTCTGACGTCACCACCAGCCGCCGCGGCCAGGACGGAGGGACTATTGCACAACAATTCCGCTCAAGCCCTCAGCGGATTGGCTGCAGCGCCGACTGGCGTCCAAACCCATTGGCTAGTCCTTTCTGTCCGTCAGTAAACGTTCGGCAGCTCTTAAAGGGGACGTTGCCTTTTTCCCAAGAGCCCGAGTGTGACTCGTCCTGCGCTTGTGACTCCGCCTACTGGCTTCAACCCGTATTAAAAGGCCGTATAATCTAACCGCCTGGATTTAGCCCCTATGAAGCCAGTAGGCGGAGCTTGCTGGCAGTAGGCGGAGACTGCGACCACACTGGTGCACACAATAGCAAACGCTATTGAAAAACAATAGTGAAAGATTATTAGAAATAACGGACTATCCATCTGCAAAAAAGGCAAAAGCTGTTCCAGTTGGATAGGCAGTGCCTTGAAAGGTGGAGGACAAAAGGGTTTTTTTTAATTGCTTTTTTCCCTGCGCTTTCCCACTCATGGCAGGCTCAATGCTGCTTACATGGGGCAATGGAGGGTTAAGTGACTTGCCCAGAGTCACAAGGAGCTGCCTGTGCCTGAAGTGGGAATCGAACTCAGTTCCTCAGTTCCCCAGGACCAAAGTCCACCACCCTAACCACTAGGCCACTCCTCCACTGTTGCTACTGGTGCTACTATTTGAGATTCTACATGGAATGTTGCTATTCCACTAGCAACATTCCATGTAGAAGTCGGCCCTTGCAGATCACCAATGTGGCCGCGCAGGCTTCTACATGGAATGTTGCTAGTGGAATAGCAACATTCCATGTAGAATCTCCAATAGTAGCAACATTCCATGTAGAATCTCCAATAGTATCTATTTTATTTTTGTTACATTTGTACCCCACACTTTCCCACTCATGGCAGGCTCAATGCAGCTTACTTGGGGCAATGGAGGGTTAAGTGACTTGCCCAGAGTCACAAGGAGCTGCCTATGCCTGAAGTGGGAATCGAACTCAGTTCCTCAGTTCCTCAGTTCCCCAGGACCAAAGTCCACCACCCTAACCACTAGGCCACTCCTCCACTGTTGCTACTGGTGCTACTATTTGAGATTCTACATGGAATGTTGCTATTCCACTAGCAACATTCCATGTAGAAGTCGGCCCTTGCAGATCACCAATGTGGCCGCGCAGGCTTCTGCTTCTGTGAGTCTGACGTCCTGCACATACGTGCAGGACGTCAGACTCACAGAAACAGAAGCCTGCGCAGCCTTCTACATGGAATGTTGCTAGTGGAATAGCAACATTCCATGTAGAATCTCCAATAGTAGCTATTTTATTTTTGTTACATTTGTACCCTGCGCTTTCCCACTCATGGCAGGCTCAATGCAGCTTACATGGGGCAATGGAGAGTTAAGTGACTTGCCCAGAGTCACAAGGAGCTGCAGTGGGAATCGAACCCAGTTCCCCAGGAACAAAGTCCACTGCACTAACCACTAGGCTACATTAAACTTTCCTTTCATTGGGGCAGATGGAATCACATCTTCACCTCATTGCTTTTGTACAAATGGATTATTCTGTTATGAAAACCACTTGTCCCTGAAAATGCTCAAACGTCAAAATAATAATAAATATTTTCTTTCATGCAGATCTCTCATTTATTTAAACTAAATGGGCTATAAGCCCCTAATGCAGTCCATTGGTTTTCTTATATTTTGTCTTTGTGATGACTTATACTGTGTCCAAAACTGGAAATACAGTGACACAGAATAACAGAACTCAGAAACATCCAAAACGTATTGACATTATAATTGTGTTTGCAATTCGGTAATAACTGAGAGCATGCAGTTATCAAATCATATTAGGAAGCTTGACTTCAACTTAACTTCTGCCAAATAGCAACCAGCTAATAGTTTTAAGGCTAGATTTTGTTTGCTGAACATATGGTGAGTCATTTCCCCTCCACCACCATTTGTTCCTCCTTGGTTAATTTTAAATAAGAAGCTAAGAAATGATTTACTCTGGTCTCACAACAAGGACATCCCATCAAACTGTTCATCACTACTTGGAAAACATAAATGTCATTCAGCTCCATCTGTTCTACTGCTGTTTTCCCTTAGCCATCATTATTCTAAGGACCCATCTACATACAAGCACACAGCCAGGAGCCGGGATTAAGCCCCCCCCCCCCCAAAAAAAAAAAAAACATGCTTTTTACAACCAAACAGACATGAAGAAGAAATATATATCACAGAACTGGAAATGTTGGCATATTTAGACTGACTGTACTGCTGCATGAAGGTAGCTCTGCCCTCATTATTGAATATCTCTCTTTTAAATAGTAGTAATAAACAATATTAAGTGCATTTTTACAATATACCACTGCATTCCACAACACAAAAGGAGCAAGTTCCCATAAACCATCTTTCTCTTTTGATCTAGGAACAGGAATAAAAAAAGATTTTAAATGCGCTCAAGTTTCAACCTAATTCATGTTTAATGTGGGATATAAATGTCATAAATAAGTAAATAAATAAATAGAAATTCTGAATGTTGAGCACCTGATTCTCATAACATGATGTCTGTTTTAATGGCCCTTTACCAGGAGAAAACAAATCTCTGCATGAATATAACATATGCTAGGGTGTCCCACAAATTACTACTCTACCTATGAAAAGTTATTCCGTTATTATACTTCCTCTGTGTACATCTGTATGCTGCACAAGATGCTGGCATGTTTGAAAATATAAGTGAGATTAAATAAAAATGCTACCAACAATAAAGAATGACAACGTGGATGCAGCAACTCATAGGTTTGTTTGCTTTGTTTTGAGTGTACGTGGAAAGATGGCTGCGCGGGGAAGAGGAAACAGAAACTAACCTAATTGACTTCAACTGTTCTCAATCAAATTTCCTTAGTCTTACTTTACCCCCATCAGCTGTCAGTGCCACCTTGTGCCATTGAGCAAAAGCTGCTTCCACTGACCTGGGCCCAGATTGGGGGAGGGGGTCCCTCTCCCTGTATCCCTGCCCCCGCCCCCGCAGTGCTATCTTCCCTGCTGCCAATGCAAGAGCATTAAGTGCACTTTCCACATTAACTAGCTTTTGGCCCAATATTTCCGTAATTAAACAGAATGATCCTCCCTCTCTTCCGCCTGCATTGAATTGATTCCTATTCCCGCTATTGTGCTCTGAATGTTCCACTGCGCTGCCTAAGATATTTCATTTGTATTGTGCTGATGTATCATTTTTCTGTTATACCAATGTTCTACTGTGCTCAGTTTTCTCAACAGCTTTTGGGACTGTGGATCACATATAACAACTGACAGAAACAAGAAGCAGTGGCATAGTACTTGCCTGGTTCAGACCTATCAGATAGACAACAGTCCATACTGTTCAGCAGCACCTCATCACCACCATGGATGCTGACCTGTGGGGTACCACAAGGATCAGTACTGCTGCCTATTCTGTTTTATATCTACCTCTAGCCGAGTTGATTCAGTTGATGGACGCTCAGTTCTACATCTTCATGGATGACGTCCAGTTATTCATACCCATTGAGCCTGACTTACCCACCAGCCCTGCATAAACCGACTACCTGTCTAACATCAGTTCAAGAATGGGCTCAAGACAACAAACTTTGCCTACCAAGTAAAACTGTGCTCCTGTAGGTCCTTAACATTAAACTCTCTTTGGGGAGATATGAACTGCCCCTCAAATCACAAGTCAGGAGCCTTGAGAAACAGCCAGACTCGGTACTTACGCTGACCCTTCCAATCCAAGCAACCTTCAGGAGCTGCTTCTATGATCTGCAACAACTATGCTGATTCACTCCATACATCAAGAGGGCAACTCTTGTCTCAGTGGTTCAAGCCATGATAACATCAAGACTGGATTACTGTAATGCACTGTATACTGGTCTGACTACAAAGGGTTTGCAAATGCTGCAGCAAGACTGATAGAAGGTTGTAAGTGACGTGACCACATCAGAGTTTTTGCAAAAACTTCACCAGCTACCAGTACAATATAGGGCTAAATTTAAAACTATCTCTGATCTTCAAAGCCCTTAAAGGAAATGGCCCAGAGTAACTGAACAGGATCTCTCTTTGACAACCTTCAAGGTCACTAAGGTCCTTCCAAGGAGTATCTCTAACCACACCTTCTCCAAAGGACATCACGCACTGATGCCTGGCAGCGAGTACCCTCACACTCTGGAATGCACTGCCTGAAAGGCTTCACTTAACACAAGACTATCTCTACTTCAGGAAGCAGGTGAAAGGTTGGCTCTACAACCAGGCCTTTAGTGCACTGGCGTAGCTAAGGGTGGGCCCAGGCTCATCCACTTTGGGCTCAGGCCCACCCAGTAGCAGTACAGCTGCGATGTGGCTGGCAGGGATCCCCTAGCCCCACCAGCCGAAAACTCCCAACAACTGTCCCTCCTGCATACCTTTTAAATAGAAGATCTTCGCCTGCAGCGACAGCTACATACTGCTCGCACCAGCCCCACAGCCCGCCTATGCGGAAACAGGAAGTTGCATCAAAGGGAAGGCTGTGGGGCCAATATGAGCAGTGTGTATTAGCTGTTGCTTGCTGTCGGTGAAAATCTGCTATTTAAAAGGTATGCGGGGGAGGAGGGGGCACTTGTGGGACAGGGCAGAGTTCTGCCTACCCATCTTGGGCCAGGCCCACCCAAAATTGGGTGTCTGGCTACGCCCCTACTGGAAGAAGTAACTAACTTACTAGTCTCTCTCTCACACACACATGGACTGGCTGTAAATACAGTACTGTAGCAGGATTTTCTTATCCACTCCTACCCTACCTGAGATCATTCTCTTGTACCTTCACATGCCACTTTCTTTAAATTGGTCCCCTTATTCTCTAACTCCTGCTACTCTGTCTTATCTGTCTATATGTTCCAGTTCCATCCTTTGCTGTCTATTACGATGTTTTATTGTGTATTGTGTCGACATTCTACTACTACTACTACTACTTAACATTTCTAGAGCGCTACTAGGGTTAGGCAGCGCTGTACTATTTAACAAAGAGAGACAGTCCCTGCTCAAAGAGCTTACAATCTAATAGACAAGTGAACGGTCGGTCCGATAGGGGCAGTCAAATTGGGACAGTCTGGATTCCCTGAACGGTAAGGGTTAGGTGCCGAACGCAGCATTGAAGAGGTGGGCTTTAAGCAAAGACTTGAAGACGGGCAGGGAGGGGGCTTGGCGTAAGGGTTCAGGAAGGTTGTTCCAAGCATAGGGTGAGGCGAGGCAGAATGAGGTAGCAGGACTATGCCATAATATGTACTGTTATTTCACTACTTTTTCTGTTGATAGTTTCAGATTGAACTGGTTGTACACCGCCTTGAATGAATTTCTTCAAAAAGGCAGTAAATAAAGCCTAATAAAAAAATAAATGCTTATATATTTCCAACACTGTATCATATTTGTGCTATTACTAGGATTTAATTTAATATCCTCAAGTTTTACACTGACATTTGGTCATTTTACCTTTTTTCATAAAGGTAGCTAACGTTTAATAACTACCAAAAACCCTCAAGTTAATTCTTTCAAAAAGGCAGTAAATACATCTTAATAAATAACTCTATAAATGTAGCAACGGCTGCTGCCCCCACCTCTCTCCTGGTCTGGCTGCCTGAGGAAATTGGAACAGGTGAAAAAAAGTGAGACCGGAGCAAAGCTGCAGTGGTTCCAAACGGCAGCTCTGAAGGACTTCACTGTCGTAATCAGACATTGTACAAACCATTCAAATGGTCTAAAAGCAGCCTACAGGGACCCTGGTTCTCCACACAGACGCTTCAAGAATACAGACAAACACACAGAATTTGAGGGCCAGCCAGTATTTTTTTAAATTATATTCTTGGGGTTGTGCTTTTAGTTGAAATCATAATAAACATGTCCAATATTTTTCAAACCCATGGTTGGCAAAAAAAAAAAAAATTCAAACATGCAAGAAATGAACAGTTTTTTGGAAACTTGATGGACCTTTGGTCTGTCCCAGTATGGCAACGCTTATGTTCTTATCCCAGGTCAATCTGCTGCAGGGCCAGGGGTTAGAGACACTGCATTTAACCCTTTGCACTATGCCAGCTACAACTTTCTGTTGGGTGCCTTGAATATTATATTCAAATTAGAAACATTTGTTTAGCTTTCCAGACTTATACAATGCCCACTATACAAACAAAGGAATTTAATCGAAAACCAACAGCAATTTGGACTAAATAACTAGAAATTCCTACATGTTCACCCACAGAAAGCATCTCCCCTGCACAGTCCCAGATTCTTCTGCTTTCCCCACGTGGGTCCAAAATCCTGCCCTCCTGAGCAAGGTGAAATTGACTCTACTCTGAGGACATAGAAAGAGAAAAGAACCTCACGGGTTTGTTAAAAGATCTTTCTAAATCCTCTTCTAAAATGAGGAAAAACAGAGCAGGATAAACCATGTCACAGCTACCCCTTTCCACAATGCCTGTACTACACTGGGGTTAAAAACCCCTTTTCACACTGGAGCTGTCTGTCCCCTGTGTCCCCCCCCCCCCCCCCAATCCCACAGCCACAGGAAGAAAAGGTAACAGGTGGAATAAGGGAAGAAAAGGCATCTTCAAAACTATGGAAAGTCAAAGGCTCAGCCTGTATCACCAAAACCCGAATCTTAGCAGCAGTAGACAGAAAAGGTGTGTCAGTCCCGGTGTAAGTCCCTGCATGGACTTTCTTCATGCAGTTCGTAATGGCAGCTTAGAGGAGATAAGCTTCAAGGCACAGGCCCAGCCCTCTGGGAAGAAGCTGAGGATCAGTATAAAACAGGAAAACTTGAGAGAGGCAGGAAGATACGCTGGTCCTTCTAAGGCCTTATAAGCACCATCATGAAATGTGTTTTGCTTGAGCACAGATGTCAGTGAGGTGACTCTCATGGTGTACATGACATGAAGACACACAAAATACCATCCTGAGAGGTAAACGCTACAGGAAGTGTACAGAAATATTAACAATACAAAGAATTCACAGGCTGGAGCCAGGCCTAGACTCTGGCTGACCCAGTAGAGTCTCTTCTCCCAAGAGTCCCAAAGGACCTGCTCATCGCCCCGGTCCTTTCATGCTTTTAGGCTGGTAGTGGTCCACCGACATCATGCCCAAACAGTCCGAAGGGTTGCAGCGTCCATTCTTGCCACTTTGCCCTGGTGAGCCAGGAGGGCCCGGGATCCCCGGAATACCTTGCTGACCCATTGGCCCAGTTGGCCCAAGCTTTCCATATCCCGGTGGCCCTGCAGGTCCTAAAGAGAACAATGAAAAATAAAAAGAAAGATAAACGAGGTCTCTGCTGGAAAAGAAGAAGAAGAAATTTCAGGGCACTAAAACCAGTCTCATAGCAAAGGGCAATGTAAGTCTGCGGGGAAAGCATTAGGAGCTGGGTCGCTTGTCCTCTTCCTCCATCTTCAGCCACCACTCAAGCCCTGGGAGCTCTTCAGAAAGTGGTCCAGTTAAGACAGAATGGCTTTAGACTAGATCTTGTTGGGCAGACTGGATGGACTGTACAGGTCTTTATCTACCGTCATTTACTATGTTACAAACAGGACAATCTGATTAGCTGATAATATGAGCTACACTGGATGGCAAGAGAAGGAGCACATGACATTTCACAGGTTGCTCAAGAGGCTCCAGTACCGTTCCTACACATTATTTAATGAGCACAATTTAACGCACCAGCTCAGTCCCAGAAACTGACGAAAGATCTTATGGATTTTAAACAGAAGCAGTGAGAACTCTCCAGCCATAACAGGCATCAGGTTTCACATAACATGCCAGTATTTACCTATTTATTTAATCTGATTTCCCCAAAGTGGGTTGCAATAAATATAGATACATTTAAATACACCACCAGACAAATACATTAAAAGGAATACATCTTACCTGGAGGCCCAGCTGGTCCAGTATCTCCCATCATACCAACACCAGTCACTCCCTTTTCACCTTTAATACCAGGTTCACCTGATATACAAGAAAGTGCAATGAGAAACTCCTTGTGCATACATGGAGAAGGGAAAGTCAGGGCACTGTCTATTGGTCCTTTGCGCATGACTCGGCAGAATGGGGAGGAGGCGGGACAGTCAGGGCACTGTCTATTGGTCCTTTGCGCATGACTCGGCAGAATGGGGAGGAGGAGGGTTAGTCAATATTGGTCCTTTGCGCATGACTCGGCAGAATGGGGAGGAGGCGGGACAGTCAGGGTACTGTCTATTGGTCCTTTGTGCATGACTCGGCAGAATGGGGAGGAGGAGGGTTAGTCAATATTGGTCCTTTGCGCATGACTCGGCAGAATGGGGAGGAGGCGGGACAGTCAGGGCACTGTCTATTGGTCCTTTGCGCATGACTCGGCAGAATGGGGAGGAGGCGGGACAGTCAGGACACTGTCTATTGGTCCTTTGCACATGACTCGGCAGAATGGGGAGGAGGCGGGACAGTCAGTATTGGTCCTTTGCGCATGACTCGGCAGAATGGGGAGGAGGAGGGACAGTCAGGGCACTGCTTATTGTTCCTTTTGATGTGACTCAGCAAAATGAGGACAGTCAGGGCACTGCCTTTTGACATGACAACAGAATGGGGAGCAGAAGGCCATGTCAGATAATATTCTACATACAACAAATGTTTTAGCAAATGTACTGGAAATAAACTAGTGTCCCAAAATATTCCATTTTAGAGGTAAAAGCATCAGAGCAGAAATAGAATTCATTGCCAACAGGAAGGGAGGCCAGGGGTCATTCACTTTGCCTAATTCAAGGGGTACAGCATTAACTTTCATTATAAGCAGGTTCATGCAGCCCAAACTCTAGACACCCAGGGGTTACATCCTTGATATGCGCCCAGGATAAAATGAAAATGAGATACCTCTCATTCCAGGCACTCCTTGTCGCCCTTCACGGCCAATCTGTCCTGGTAGCCCAGGTGCTCCTGGGGAGCCAGGTCGGCCAGGTGTCCCCTCTTTTCCAGGGGGGCCTGGTCTTCCCTGAGTTGAAACCATCTCTACAGGGAGCTGCATTCTGGAGGTGTAATAGGCCATCCTCTCTGCAGGAAGAAATGCAAGACAGTCAGTCTGGAGGAAATTCAGCACAATACTAAATATTCTCTCATTCAAACTTTTAAATTCTTTTGTGCACAGTTTAGCAGAGTGGGTCAGTGAGAAAGTGAGAGGCAGAATCGCTGCATCCACCTGCACAGCGATGCCCAGGGCAGCTTCCACCAACCTCAGCAGGAAAGAGGCTGGTGAGGGTTAGCTGGGGACAGAGCAAAGGGCTGGAAGTTGGAACCCAGGAAAGGGGGAGAGCGAGAAAGAGCAGAGGGGCAAGGGGAGGAATCTGCGTCATTCGGTAATACTATTTTGTGCATTTTATTATAAATTCGTTATTCAGGTAGTGCTTAATATTCTGTTACTTTAACAAATTGTGTAGAATTTAACAGGAGTTAAAAATGCGTGAGCAGGGTTTTAATTTGTTCTGGCAGATTCCACCAGGATTACAACAGGAGGGGCAGGAGTGAGTTACTAACCATCCAAGACCTTCAATAGCTCCTGTCGGATGAACCTCTTGATTTCATCATAATTAACCACGTCACCCTAAAAAGGGAGGACAAGGGATGAAGGATTCAGAAGTGCGGCCTGGCCAGACCAGTTTGAGTGAGTTTCATTAAACCATTACAATTAAACAATAACATTTATATTCCACTACAAACCATTACTGGATCAGTACAGATTACAAAATATCAATGAATTAGGCCAACAGTAGGACGTTACAACATCAAATAAACCACATCCAATATACAAGAAAACATAACTCAAATCTTTCACCAGGTATATAGAAAACAAATGAGTTTTTAACATCTTTTGAAATTTCAGATAACCGGAAGTTAATCAAGAGGAAGTGAACAGTTACCTACAGGAGCTGCTCTAGGTGATAAGTACTGCACAAGAATGAGGACGTCAGGGTTGCCAGATTGAAAAAAAATTTCCCACACAAAACCCCACCCCCGCCGCCATCACCCTGCCCCCACCGTCATCAGATCCACCCCCGATGTCACTAACCACACCCACCACAACCCGCAACGGTCAAAAATTTCCCGCAGCAGGTCGCGGAAAGCCGCCCAATTGGGCGGGAAAACCGCAACCTTGGCAACACTGGAGGACGGGGGAGGGAGGACTTGTTATAATGCTAAGTGGGGCTCGGTGGTGGGAGGCGTGGCTAGTGGTTGGGAGGCGGGGCTAGTGCTGGGCAGACTTCTACGGTCTGTGCCCTGAAAATGGCAGATACAAATCAAGGTCAGGTATATATATAAAGTAGCACATATGAGTTTATTTTGTGGGCAGACTGGATGGACCATACAGGTCTTTCTCTGCCGTCATCTACTATGTTACTAGTTACTAAGCCATTGCCTATACTGAAACCGTCTCCTGATACTATGGCCATTTCCATGGGATTATCACTCAGGTACTGGGATGTTTCTAGCCCTTACCATTGTGCCTGGCATGCCTGGCATTCCTGGGGCTCCAGCAGGGCCTGGAGATCCGGCAGGTCCTCTCTCGCCAGCAACTCCTGGGGGTCCTACAGGGCCCATTGAACCACTCTTGCCTGGTCCTCCTGGCATTCCGGATCTTCCTTTTTCTCCAGCGCTTCCTTTTTCTCCTGGAAGTCCGGGGTCACCCTGAAACAGCAGAGCCAAACTAAAATACAATATAGTATTCGATCAGTTATGCACGTATCTCAGGGGCCCGCCCATGCTCTGCCCTCTTGCACTTAACATGCGAGGCGCTGTTGGTGCACAAGTTACGGAATAGCGTCTAACACTTACACGTGTAATTGCCAATTAGTAACAGCAATCACATGCCGACGGGCTAATTATTCTACAACGTTTGCACACAATTGGTGCAAATTTCTAGAACTGCCCTTTATGCAAAATTCCACTCTTATTATTTAACCATTGGCATTCTGTTCTTTCAATAACTTATTATGCAAAGTGGATCACAATAAAACCAGAAACTCTATCAAACCAGTGTAACATCTTCTTGCTCCCACTGCTGTTACAGCCCTGTAACTCCTTTTAAGTGAACACACTGACTCCCCAACTACTTCTGCACCTGTGCAAGGTCCTCCTACACCCCTACACGTGCCTTATTACCTGCCCCCCCCCCCCCCAACCTCTGTTCATCAGAAAAGCTGCTCTTCTCCATCCCTCCCTCCCAGTATTCCACCAAGCTGCACAATGTGCCTGGAACAGCCTCCCCGAGGCGCCACCAGAAGTGTAGCCAGGTTGAGGGCACGGGACAGCCGATGGCGCCGGCACGTATTTGAAACACGACAGATCGTGTGAAAAATAGGTGTCGTCGCCGTCGGAAGTCCATTTGGGGGAGCAGCCATTCCCCTGGCGACCCACTTAGCTACGCCTCTGGGCACCATATCATGATTCACTCCTGCCATATTCGCGTCCTTAACTGGGTTTGCTATATTAAGTACATGTTCTGAAGCCTCTTTTGTAAGGTCTATGGAGCAGGGACCGTTTTCTGCAAAGCACTGCTACAGAAATGACAATTAGTAAGTACGCACCTTCAGCCCAGCTGGTCCAGGGGCTCCGGGGTTTCCTGGTGCTCCCTACGCAGAGACACAGGAAAGGAGAAGAAGCAAATGCATTAAGTCATACAGCACAAACTGATTATACAGGATAACAAAATACCAAAACCTAACTAGAAAGATCCTGAAAAAGAAGCGAAGGCCTGGCTCTTCTGCCAAGCCTTAACTACTACCCACTCGCTTCCCACACACACTGTAACCTCCACAGTCCCACATACCTTATTAGCTGCAAATATAGAGGTAGATTCAAGAAAGGGCCCCAAAAATTAGACCTGAAAAATACGGGCTCTAAGCACCGATTTTAAAACAGCAATTCCATGCGAAATTGGCGTCAAAGAATAGAGCATAAGCTGTCACGCGGGCGCCACGCTCTACACCGTCTCAAATATTAGCACCTAAAGTTGACAGTTGCACACGTAAGTGATAATATTCTAAAAAGTACACGCCCCTGTCATGCCCTAGCCACGCCCATTCCCCACCCCTGCTCTGGCCCTGTCCACTCCCCTGCCACGCCCCATCTGTGCACCTGCCCCCCCGTCCACACCCCCTGTGTAGCTGCGCACTCTAGCACATAGGCGCTAAGTTCATAGAATAGCGTCTAAGTACAGTTACGCATAGCTTCAAATTACAGCCAGTTAGCACTAATTAGCAACACTTATGGCCTAATTTAACAAGTTAGATGCACAACTGGAACTATTCTATCATTTTCCTGCGAGTCAGAAGTTTGGGTGCACAACTTCAGAGAATGAGGGGGATAATTCAGCTTCAATCTAATCAGCCATTTCTTTATCCCATCTTATCTGTCCCTTAAGATGTTACATTGCATTGTGCTGGGTTTGTGTCATATCTACGTTACAGGAATGTTCTTCTAATGCTCCATATTGTGCTTTCATTAGTATTCTGCTGACATTTATCACATTACTTATCTGAATGTTCTACTGTGCTGGTTTAACGTACGTACATATGTTTGTTATTAATAACATTTTTTTTGTTACATTTGTACCCCGCGCTTTCCCACTCATGGCAGGCTCAATGCGGCTTACATGGGGCAATGGAGGGTTAAGTGACTTGCCCAGAGTCACAAGGAGCTGCCTGTGCCTGAAGTGGGAATCGAACTCAGTTCCTCAGTTCCCCAGGACCAAAGTCCACCACCCTAACCACTAGGCCACTCCTCCACTGTTGCTACTCTTTGAGATTCTACATGGAATGTTGCTATTCCACTAGCAACATTCCATGTAGAAGTCGGCCCTTGCAGATCACCAATGTGGCCGCGCAGGCTTCTGCTTCTGTGACTCACAGAAACAGAAGCCTGCGCAGCCTTCTACATGGAATGTTGCTAGTGGAATAGCAACATTCCATGTAGAATCTCCAATAGTAGCAACATTCCATGTAGAATCTCCAATAGTATCTATTTTATTTTTGTTACATTTGTACCCCGCACTTTCCCCGCACTCGTGGCAGGCTCAATGCGGCTTACATGGGGCAATGGAGGGTTAAGTGACTTGCCCAGAGTCACAAGGAGCTGCCTGTGCCTGAAGTGGGAATCAAACTCAGTTCCTCAGTTCCCCAGGACCAAAGTCCACCACCCTAACCACTAGGCCACTCCTCCACTGTTGCTACTATTTGAGATTCTACATGGAATGTTGGTATTCCACTAGCAACATTCCATGTAGAAGTCGGCCCTTGCAGATCACCAATGTAGCCGCGCAGGCTTCTGCGAGTCTGACATCCTGTGTGCAGGACGTCAGACTCACAGAAACAGAAGCCTGCGCAGCCTTCTACATGGAATGTTGCTAGTGGAATAGCAACATTCCATGTAGAATCTTCAATAGTAGCAACATTCCATGTAGAATCTCCAATAGTATCTATTTTATTTTTGTTACATTTGTACTCTGCGCTTTCCCACTCATGGCAGGCTCAATGCGGCTTACATGGGGCAGTGGAGGGTTAAGTGACTTGCCCAGAGTCACAAGGAGCTGCCTGTGCCTGAAGTGGGAATTGAACTCAGTTCCTCACTTCCCCAGGACCAAAGTCCACCACCCTAACCACTAGGCCACTCCTCCACTCCACTTAGTATTCTGCTGACATTTATCACATTACTTATCTGAATGTTCTACTGTGCTGGTTTAACGTACATTTGTTTGTTATTAATAGCATTTAATTTGTTTATTTCCAGATTATCTCATTGTTTGAACTGTGTTTTATGCTGATGTGAGGTCATTTTATTAGTGTTATGCTGTTAATACAAAGTAAGTTGTTTATATCAAGGTGCCCTGTTGCACACTGCCTTGAGTGGTTCGTGAATCTTAATAAATTAATTACCTCTTTGCCACTGGGGCCATCTGCACCCATCTCCCCCTGCAAAACACAACACAGAGCTTACTAACATAAAACAGTGATAAAGTTAATTCACAGACACCCTATTAGTCCATTCTTCAGTTTTGGGTAGATTAGTTACAACTTTCTCCCCCCCCCCCCCCCCCCCCCACCACACTAGTCTCGATCAGAATTTATTTGTTACATTTGTAGCCCACATTTTCCCACCTATTTGTAGGCTCAATGTGGCTTACGTAGTACCGGAGAGGCGTTTGCAGACTCCGGTGAGAACAAATACAAAGTGATGTAGTGGTCAGATAAAGTTCAAGTGGCATAGCCACATTAGGGAAACATACAATGGAAGAGTTGAGTTTTGTCCATTACATACTTTAGTTTTGTTGTGTTGCAGGGATTAGGCAGGAATTGTGCTCTGAATGGGCTAGTTGTCTCTAATTGGGTGGGTGTCTCACTCGGGTGTCTGGCTACAGAAGTAAGAATGACCACCTCTCTTGTTTAAAATATTGTAAACCAGTGGCATAGCCACAGGTGGGCCTGGGTGGGCCCAGGCCCATCCAACAGTAGCACATGGTAATGAAAATGCTGCTCTCCACAATACTGGCACCTTCGCATGCTCAGTTTTCAGCGCATGCCTGCTGCAGACTACCAAGGTGGAGACTGGAGAGAAGCATTTTCCCACCAGCTGAGATATTTTTTTGATGTGGGGGTGGGGGAGAGAACATTTGGTACCCACCCACTTCTTGCCTAGGCCCACCCAAAATCTGCTGTCTGGCTACGCCCCTGTTGTAAACTGCAGAGCAGCCAACTTATCCATTTCAGGAGGGAGATTTTTCACCTGGTCCTGCTTTTAAATTACATCCCAAAGCAATGTAGTGTTTGAAATGCATGAGTCTATCTATTGTAATGAGTGCTGCAAGTCCCAGGATGATGTTGGCAGAAATCCAGGTCCAGCCAAAAAAGGTCTCCCTCCTGGAGTGGGTAACTTGGCAGCTCTGAAACTGGCTGATCAAATAAACTGATCCCATCGAGCCTCAGCTGTCCTACGAACCCGCCAGAATTCTGCTAGAAGCGCAGGCCCTCACCCGTTCTGGTTAGAGCTGTTCCAGCCTTTGTCATCTTCAGCTTTGATTTTTACAAGATGTCCAGCTTCTCCTCTGCATCTTTCAACTCAGTGTTGTAGTGATCCCGACAGCCACCAAAATTAGTCAGACTGTCTAAAAAATGTCAGCTCCCCGTGCTTATTGAAGTTTGTGTTTTAAGCATAGTCTCTCCATAGCCTAAGAGGGTGATTTTAAGCTAGTCACGCTTTCCAAAAATTCTAGGACTAGGGGGCATGTGATGAAACTACAGTGTACTAAATTTAAAACAAATAGGAGAAAATTTTTCTTCACCCAACGCGTAATTAAACTCTGGAATTCGTTGCTGGAGAACGTAGTGAAGGCGGTTAGCTTGGCAGAGTTTAAAAAGGGGTTGGACGGTTTCCTAAAGGACAAGTCCATAGACCGCTACTAAATGGACTTGGGAAAAATCCACAATTTCGGGAATAACTTGTATAAAATGTTTGTATGTTTGGGTAGCTTGCCAGGTGCCCTTGGCCTGGATTGGCCGCTGTCGGGGACAGGATGCTGGGCTCGATGGACCTTTGGTCTTTTCCCAGTATGGCATTACTTATGGATTTCTGTACGTCCAAAGCCTAGCCAAAAGGTTTCCCTCCAGGAAAGCAGCTCTTCCAATGAAATCATAACACTGCTGTTCAGTTGTAATCACTGCTCTGTGACTAGAATCAGGCCCTATCATTTCTATAGCGCTATCAGATGTACGTAGCGCTGTACACATTATATGCAGGTACTTTTACTATTCCTAAAGGGTTCACAATCTAAGTTTTTGTACCTTGGGCAATGAAGGGAGCTGCACTGGGAACTGAACCCAGGTTGCCAGGATCAACGCTCACTACACTGACCATTAGGCTACTCCTCCACTCCGCAATGCTTTGGGATGTAAATTCAAAAACCAAGATTGGCCAAAAAGTCTCCCTACTAGAATGGGCAACTTGGAAACTCTGCTACAACCTGAAAGGAAATCTAGGCCTGGAGAAACTCCTTTCCTGAATCAGATTCAGAACCAGAGCTACATCTGAAGAGAAGACACCACAATCCCTAGTCATCAACCACTGGGAATCCTGGTATCGGCAGTGCTTTTTTTGAGGGGGTACTCGGGGGTACTGAGTACTGGCACCTTTTCCAGCGTCTGCTAAAATTGACCCACGAAGCACAAGTTTTAATGAAAGAGCTCAGGCTCAAGACACCAATTCTGCCTTGTCATAGATTCTGTGACTGGTTGCAGGGGGCCTGGCTATTGTGGGGAGGGTCCCTCAGTGATCACCCCACCTCTGAAGGGTGGCCTGGCATTTGAGTACCGGCACCTTTTCTGCTAGAAAAATTGCACTGGGTATCGGTGAACAATATTCACAGATTTATAACCCAGATTACACGCTCAGGGGTTGGTTGGAGAACACACAGGCTGGTGCATTAACTCTTCAAACCTTTAAGAAAAGGTTTTAAAAAGAAACAAGCTCAAACCAGGCCATGTCTCTGGATTTAGTGCATTTTGCAAGTTTGATTTCTTCTGTATCAGATCAGGAATATAAATGTCAGCACCATCCAGCAGATTAAACCTCAGTCAGTCAAGGGTAGGTTTAAGCGGAACCTAATACTTTCTTACACTCGTGTTGAAAAGCTCCAGAAAGCTTGGCCATGCTATGGACACTGGCCCCCAGTGCTGGTCAGATATGGTGTGAAAGGCCTAGAAGGACAGAACCCTGAAGAGTACCTTGTGCCCACCTTCCCCGATGCTTCAACTTACCACAGGTCCTGGATGCCCTGGGGATCCAGGCTCGCCAGGAAGGCCCAGATGGCCTCTTTCTCCCGGAGTGCCTCGCTCGCCTTTCATTCCCTATAGAAGAACAACAATTAAAGACTCTTTAAAATTTAAGGGCTTGCAAACATTATACTAGCACTGAAAATGGATGGTTCTCCTTTAATCTTTCTTTGTTCACCTCTGTTGCAATATTGGGAAGGGGCTTGTTGGATTGTTGGTTCTGGACTTGATTTGTAATTCTTAACAATATGTTACCGCTAGGTGTAAGAGTCAAACATCTGCAGGCTTTATTGTCAACTATGATCATTTTCAATTAAAAAAAAAACATTTTTTTTAAAATTGAAGGCTTGGAACTGGGGTCCAGTTCAGCCCTCAGGCTGGGAGAGTTGCAGATTCTATAGTTTGTGGAGCTTTGGAGTCACAGAAGAATGTAATCACAGTAGGGGTTACTTTTCTGATGAATGGCACAGTCTCTCATATGGAACATTAAAGTGGCCTGTCCAGGACACAAGGACATGAATCCTCTAACCTTTTTGAGAGCCAATGCCTAGCTGATTGGCTCCGATTGCCACATCTGGCTGTAGAATAATGGAAATTCAGCAGATCAGGAGCAGGTTGTGTACTCACCATGCCAGACGGTCCAACTGGTCCGGGCAGCCCAGGGCTTCCTGGAGGGCCCTGAGACAGAAGAAACACTGTGAAGATCATGGAGCAGTATCTATGCATAGAAAGGCTACTGTTGCAGAGCAGTGTAAACATGTACTCATTAGCTATGCTGGCCAGAGGTGCTCTGGGGGAGGGAGGCCTTGTCATTGTTTGCAGGGGGAGTGTAGCCGTGTGGGGTGGGCTGGGGTTGAAAGAGTAAGACTGCTGGGGTGGGAGGACCAGATGTGAGTGGTAGCATAGGAACTGGTTCTGTGGGTGCTTGAGCACCCCCAATATTGAGAACATTCCTTGTATATGTCCACTGGGCTTAGCACCCCCAATAATTTTGAAAAGTTGGCTCCCATGAGTGGTAGGGTCAGGCTGGGAAGAGGTGACTTAGCGGAGACAAGGAGACTGAACCAACTCCTTCAAAGAATTTCATTGGGCATCAGCAAATCTTATCTAGTACAGAGCAGAACCAACCCCATTCTCCAAACCTGGTGAAAAGTTAAGTCAGAAGTGCTTAAGGTGCTCCTGTACTGTGTCTTATAGCACCACCTACTGGAGGAGTCGGGGACTACAGGAGGATTGAACCCCCATATAGCCAGCGTTCCTGTACCATGACTTACAGCACCTCCTGCTGGGAGAGGCTGGGACTGCGGGCACTGTGAGCTCCCTTATAGCCAGTGCTCCTGTACCATTCCTCTTTCTGCTGGAGAGGTTGGAACTCCAGGAGTTATATCTCTCAGTCAGGACTGTTGAGTTCCTGAGCTCACATAAAAGGTGGTGAAGTTAGTCTAAGACATGGGGATAAAATGCCCAGTGACACCAGCTCTACAACAGAATAATGACAGATGTCACTTACGGTTGATCCTGGAGAACCAATACGCCCTTGTGGCCCCATGGGACCAGGATCACCCTATAAAAAAAGAGAAAGGAAACACCTAATTCACCGACAGTCTTTTACGCAATAAAATTCTTCTCATTTATTGCGGTGGGGCCAATTACAGCTATGCATTACAGCTCAGTGCACAGTTTCCTTGTTGCTCTAGAAAGCTGCAAACAAACAGGACGTGAAATGTATTTGTTTTGTGGGTCCACAAATTTCATAATTCCCAGAGTCGATGGTCACTTGCTCCAATTATTAAACTAAAAAGCTGGAGTTAGCGCCCCCCAATCATGGGCTGCTGCACATTCAGAGGCTGATTTAGAGAGGGTTCTCTGTGGGTAAACATGTCCATGTGATGCCATTTCACTTCCTTTTACCCAAGACTGGAGCCGAGGCAGATGCATGAGTTTGCTGTTTCAAAATTATGTGAGTAACCTTTCTCACAATGTTTGTGCTATTAAATAGCAGGTGTAAATGTATGTGTGCATTTTGCTGGTTAATTTTCAAATGAAAAGTAAACCCAACCTTTCTCTTTAAAATCTGGTGTCACTTATCCATATTTGCTGCACACGATTTATAAATTGCTTTCCTGATATCAGAAACCGCTCAAGGGGGTGTGCATAAGAACATAAATTAAAAGTGATTATGATACGGACAGATTACTTTTTCTAAGGCCCTTTACAAAATTATCCACTATCATGCTGCAGCCTCACCTCTGCTCCTGCTCGTCCTGGGTTCCCGGGGGGGCCTGGGGGGCCACAGTCTCCCTGCAACATAAGACACTGATTTTAACAGAGAGACTAATCAAGGTGGGTGGGGTAGATGGCATGGTTCATCTAAGCAGGGAGGGATCGAATAACAAATCATTCGCCAGGGAGTTCATGGACACAGCCTCCACTTCCAGGATCCGTACAGTGTGAGGGGTCCGGGCACTGTGACAGAGCAGGGCTACCACATCGCTAGCCAAGCTGGGCTTGCTGGAACAAGGTGCAATCTCCCTAGTCCTGCCGAGCTCTTGCCCTTTCCTGTCTTGTCACTGACCTCATGAATACAGGGTAGGAAGGGGTTTCTGTCCCCGACTCTTCTGGGGTCTGAGTGTGAGCAAGATATGCCCATCTCTTACCTTTAGACCTGGAAGCCCAGGGTGGCCTGTTTTCCCTTTGAAGCCCTACAAAAAAGAAGCAACAAATATAAGCAGCAAATTGGAGAAGAGAATTGTCCCAATGTGCTATCGGCTTCCATCCAGTCTCACCCCCTCAGCAAATCCCTGGCTTCTGAAGCCAGGGCAGCAGTGGTGCTTATTTCAAATGAGCATAAGCCGGCATGCCAATATTTATCTCAATTCCAATTTTACAAAGCCAATAGATACACGCTAAGGGGCGTGGTTTGGGCAGCACAGGGAGGGCCTAACAAATGAACCTTTATTCCCCATTTCAGAATAGAATGGACGTCTATGTCCTAACAGCTCGAAGCTGAGATTTACACCTGTGTAGATAATAAACACAGTTATGCACCCTGGAGTAGAGTCAAAGGGCAAAGGCCATAAATTGTGAGGCCCAGGAACTTATGATCTGATATCCTTACAGGCAAACAGGCCTGGGAAAGGAGGAAGCATAAACAAACATGAGAATGTGGTCTAGCAGGTGAGGGAAACCAGATAGTTTTGAAAGAAGACCAGATGATCCCTAGTAAGATAACTTGCTGAAGACTTATAAATCATTGTTAAATACAAGTGTATAAAAATAGCTGTTTCAGTTCAGTATGTTGGCGTGATAGATACAGAAAGCATATGTATGCAGTAGTTCTATCCTCCCACGAGAAAATATTAATTGTATCAATACTTGGTAAGTAAATAAATTATTTTTCTCATAAGCGGCAGCCTCGGTCTTTTATCTCTGCAAATTGTGGGTAACTGGTATATGAAGATTTGGAGAGGTGATAAAAAGACCTAAAATATTTAACACCCGCTACCTAGGATATCCAGGTTCCAGAAAAGTTCATCTTCTGAGCAGTGCTTCACTGGAGGTATTAGGGGAAGTCACCCCCTTAATCTCCCAATCACTGGTGTTCCCCTCCCCCTAAAGCTAAACTGGCAAGGGATACTGGGCTCTGTGACAATCACATGTAGCGTAAGTGTAACAATCACTATTGTCACTATTACAGTATTTGGTGCTCCTAAAGGATACACAGTACTAGTGACAATAGTGATTGTTACACTTACTCACGCTATATGTGATTATGCTGTTTGGAGATATTCACCAGAATCCTGGACTCCTGACACAGGCATCGCTGAAACACAGTTTGTGTCACCTTGAACTGAGTAATGATATTTGGAATAAAGTGACTTGATTTCAGTGGAAGTTGCGTTTGGTTGATCTCTTGCACTTAGAATCATCGTCTTGGCTTTAAAGCATCTCCAGTTCACCATTTCTTTTGGTTAATCCTACTCCCCTTTTTTTGTCAGTCCATGCATTTTAGAACAGGATCTATGTCAACACATCCTGTCCTAGATTTCTAGCAGCAATGGCAGTGGAACACTTTTTTGTTTGGGGGTACCCAATTGTTGCCACCTATGGCATCCGACATATCTCTCCTTTCCTCTGTCCCTCTCAACCCCCCATGGTGTCAAGTATTTCTCTCCTTCCTTATTCTCTGCCCCCCCCATCTTATCCAGCATCTCTCCCTCCCCCATAGTCTGCAGCACCTTCCCTCTCTCTCAACCCCCATGGTCTCCAGCATCTCTCTGCTTCCCTCCCCCTCCTCTCTTCAGCACCTCTCTCCTTCTATCCCCCTTCAGTATCTCTCCCCTTCTACTCCTCCATGTCTATGATGTCCAGCATCCCACCCACTCCATGGTCTATAGCATCTCTCTTCTTCCATCCCTCTCAACCCCCATGGTCTGCAGCATCTCTCTACTCCCCTGCTCTTCAACATCTCTCTCCTTCTTTCCCCTTTCAGCATCTGTCTCCTTTCCTCCCCCTAGTCCCCACCTGTGATATCCAACATTGTACCACTCTCCATGCTTCCCTGGGGTGGCAACTTTATAAGCTACATTGGAGACATCACATGGCTGGCCCGATTCAGGGCCTTCAGATGCTCAAGGCCTGCTGGCTTCTGTCTCCTCTAAACACATCTTGTTTCAGAGGGGACAGAAACCAGCTGGTCAGCCTTGAGCATGCGCAGATGCAAGAGAAGAAAGGCCTCATGGGGAGAGAAGGGTAGCAAATGTTGGGGGTGCCATGGCACTTTTGGCTGTCCTTGTTCCGGGGCCTATGACTGGCAGAACTTGAGATGTCCTGACCTAGACGTCTCAGTTCCGATTTGAATGTCCTTTCTAAAATGCTGCTCAGTATTGTGATGTTGTCAGGTAAAAACTTCAACAGCAACAAATTCAGTCCAAATAAAACATCAAAAACTTACTGTTGGACCGATCATCCCAGGGGGACCAGCAAGGCCTGGCTCACCCTGAAAATGACACAGAGAAATGTGTTAAAGCCACAAATAGAACAGACCCAAAGATATGCCATTCCTTAGCCATGCAGAGCACCCTGATGCTCCTGTTCCTTGCTCTCAGCCCTCAGAGCGAGATTCTCCTGGGACCACTCTCATTCTCTGCCATGTACCCTGCCAGTCTCTTGTCTGTTCCTTACCCTCTGGCCTGGTTTGCCATCCTTCCCATCCAGACCCTCAATGCCAGTTGGTCCCTGCAGTAACACAAATCAAGAAAACAGAATTTGTTCAATATTCTGAAACTGATATGGCTGGCTAAGGAGGAAAGGTATCAACATGGGCTACCATTAAGACACCTTATTTTACTACAAGTCCTGCTATTTTAGCACAGGGTCTCATTGCATAAAATGGCACCTGTATTAAAAAAAGCATGTTAATGGCAAAATAAGACATCTTAACATGTTAATAACTTCTGATAACCAGAGCTGATATTATGATGTCACGCCTCATTCCACCAATAAGAGCCAACCTCATCAGTGATGTCACAATGGCTTGATTGCCCTAGACTTGGCTCACTTTTATTACATATAGCAGTGATTTAGCCAGAGCTGATATTGTGATGTCATAATGCCTCATTCCACCAATAAGAGCCAACCTCATCAGTGATGTCACAATGGCTTGATTGCCCTAGACTTGGCTCACTTTTATTACATATAGCAGTGATTTAGCCAGAGCTGATATTGTGATGTCATAATGCCTCATTCCACCAATAAGAGCCAACCTCATCAGTGATGTCACAATGGCTTGATTGTCCTATACTTGGCTCACTTGTTTTACATACAGCAGTGATTTCCATTTCTAGAGATATTTCTTTTTTTCTTTAATTAAAGGGGGGGATGTATCAACATGGGCCACCTTAAAGACCTGCTATTTTACTGTTAACCTCAGTTATTAGTAAGTAAGAATCAGTGCATAAAATAGGACCTGTGGTAAAACAACATGTTTTAATGGTAGCCCAAGTTGATAACTTCCCCTTAAGACTCATGGTTCTCTCTGTCAGAAATGTCCCAGGTACACCAGAAATAATGAAAAGGGGAGTAAAGCTGATCAGTTTGAGGGTCAGTGAGTTCTGTAATTTTGTCGTTCTTCATCACAGCCAATCCCTAAAATTGTGGTGAGGAAGGTCACTTTTACCCTTTCTTCCTCATTAGCCCAGGGCTGGAGAGCAGAAATACTGAAACATATCGGTAAATTTCATGCATTAGGGTAGTAGAGATGAACAGATTCGGAGCAATTTCCACATATAAGGAGCTCTTTTCCAATATACATCATTTATCTGAAAAGTGCCTGCCTGGGTTCTTGCATTTCCAGGATATGTGCACTTTGACCTGCATTTTGTGGAAGGTGTTCCCAGGGGCAGGGTCAAAGCAATGTGTGGGGACACGCGGGGGAGAGGGGTGGGGGTAAGCATGAGACTATGAGTGTGCAACGTGCTGATTAAGTAATGCTGAGCATCCTGCAGTGCAATTTGTGTTAATAACTACATGGGGTTTTTCTTGTTCACTTTAACAAGGAAATAACACGTGTTCACTTTCACATGTGCGTATTAGTTTTTTTTTTTTTTTATTTGTACCCTGCGCTTTCCCACTCATGGCAGGCTCAATGCGGCTTAGGTACTTATTTGTATCTGGGGCAATGGAGGGTTAAGTGACTTGCCCAGAGTCACAAGGAGCTGCCTGTGCCTGCAGTGGGAATTGAACCCAGTTCCCCAGGACCAAAGTCCACCACTCTAACCACAGAGAGAGCAGGTGCCATGTCTGCAGAACTTTTCCCTTTGGCAATTTTAAAAGCAAACGCGTACGCACATCTTCCCCTGAAAACTGCGGCAACGTTCACAGATAAACAAACTCTGCAGCAGCGCAGACAGTGGGAAAACAATGGCAACATAGAAGTCAACTTTTCAAAATTATTGGGGGGTGTTAAACCCAATGGAAATAACCTTTTCTCTGGACATAGTCAAAGAGTTTGTTCAATTTTGGGTGTGCTCAAGCACTGAAAGCATCCACCAAGCTTCCCCAAATACTCACTTGTATGCCGGGAGGTCCGGGTGATCCGGGGGGCCCGGAAAGGCCTGGAGACCCTCGCATTCCCTCGCTGCCCTGTAAAGAGAAAGATCAGATGAACTGGGTCTGTAAACCAGTAAGACATTCCTATCTGCCCTCCCCAAACCTCTTGGGAATGAGAGGTTGGTAACTAGTGCTTGTAATCTGGAGTTATGGAAATCTGTCCTGAGAGAGAGAAAATGGAAGGACTTCACATGACAAAAGGAAGAGATCTGTAACTTCCCTCCCACAATATTTAGGGGCAATCTGGGGACTGCGCGCTCTCGTACTAGGCAGATGGAGGGGTCGTCACTATTCTTGTTATTGCGTTGTTCACATGGTAAAAGGGAAAGACAGTTACCTTGTACACGAGTAACAAATCACAAATTATGGTGCCTGCCACCTGTATGACAGTTTTTTGGCAGAATATTAGCAGAATGCTTGATCACCAACTTCCCCAGTTATCTTTACCCCCCTGGCTAAGTCCAGGTACTCATTTATCAACTGAAAGTGGATGGATGGGGCTGCCTGACAGAAATCACAGTATGGGATTATTTCAAACTCAGATCCTGATTGTATGCATGGAGCGGGGAGAATTTGGAAGCTGCAATTCTCACGTCAGGCAGCAAGGGGCAGAAGAACCTCAGAAATACAAGAGAAAGGCACTGAGATTGGGGCTATCTGTGAAGGACACAGAGGATGTGGTGCTTCAAAATCAGGTCACTGAGCCACTGGGGATGGTTTGTCCTGCGAGGACAAAGGCGTCTTTCCCAAAGCTGCCACTGGGGACATGGCGGAGTGTATGTGATACCTTGTGCTCTGTAGAGGTATCTGGGGATTACACACCCCAGAGTCAGTGGTGGATTCTAAGCACAGTGTGAACTGATACAGCTTCTCCCCCACCCTACCCTTCCTCTGATATAACAAGGCTTCAAGATCAGCAATCCACAGCCTCAGGAGCACTCTGGGCCAACTTTCTGGGTAATGAGCCAGAGGGACCTTCAGAGAACTCTGGAATGTAACTCCCAAATCTTTAGACTTTAGAGATATGAGGTGGAGGCCCTGCAACTGTTGAGACTAGATGAGAATTAATGCACCCTATCCAAATATTAAGGCCCTTTCTTATTTCATTTCCAGAAGGAACAAATTCAAGCAGAAGACAGATAAACCATCCCCATTGCCCACGGCAGCTCTGCTCACCTTTTCAGCTGGAGGTCCAGGAGGACCTGGCGAACCAAGTTTTCCTGGGAAGCCAGGTGGTCCCTGTAAAGAGATGGAGTGAGAAACCCCAGTTAGCCCTCTGCGCCTCAGTGCCAGAAGTTCAAATGAAGGGCCCCATGCAAAATATTGCAAAGGCTCCTGAAAGAAACAGGGATAGGGGAGGGGCTATACGTGGAGCCCCTCCTTCTTTTGGTCCAGTTAATTTTACCTGGACGCAGTCTCATAGACTCCCCCACCCCCACCCCAAATCACATCGTGCATGAAAATCTCTTCTTAGTGCATTTAAAAGGAAGAGGTTGAAAATCCATTTAGACAGCTTCAGTCATTCTGTCTGTGTGACTCCTTGTTTTATTTGCAAAGATCTTGACTAAACCTTAGAAAATCTACTCCATAGAGTCTCTTCTAAAACACCTGAAAGGCTGCAGTCTCACCTAAGGCTTGTCTCTAATGCACAGTCTCTTGGGAAGGCTTGCTGACATGGCTGTAACCATGTCGGTACTTTCCTTGCACAACGCTCTGTGCAAGTGAGAATTTTTGTTATTACTCCAGCATTCTGCATCATACTTACAGGTGATCCCGGGAACCCTGGCTGTCCCTGAAATCCCTGAGGAAGAAAACAGAAACCAAACATTATTTCTCTCCCCCTGTTTCCTTTCCGTCATTGATTTATTTCATTAAAAAATATTTATAGTTGGCCAGTGGGTTTTTTTTCATCAGTGAATTATAATTGTTAAACATAGAACATGATCTCAAACAGAATGAAACAATACAGCAGAGAGAATCACAAAAATAAAAAAAAAAACCAAAAAAGCCAAAGCCTCTGACTGCACATTTCTGAATAAGGTCAATTGGCTGAGCATACAGCAGGTAATTTCATAGTCTGGTCCCCAGGGCCGAGTCAGGAAATGGAACCAATTTTATAAAGACACTAGTGGAACCATTTACTCAACAATGAAACGGGCCCTAGGAAGGCTGTCATGTAAGCTTTTTTTTTTTCTCTCTCCCCTGCCCTCCCCTCCATGTCCAGCGATTCTTCCCTCCCCTTCCCTCCATGTCCAGTGATTCTCCTCTTCCCTGCCCTCCCGTCCGTATCCCGCGATTCTCTCCTCTACTGTCCTCCCATCCCATCCATGTCCATCAATTCTCCTCTGCCCTGCCCTCCCCTTCCCTTCCTCCCCTCGATGTCCTGCGATTCTCTCCTCCCCTCGATTTGTACCTGAACATTCTCTAGCTGGCTGGCGCTGGCTTCCGTTCCGTTCGTAACATCCCTCCTGACGTCAGCTCGCCTCCAGCGTTCCCTTCCCTCTCACTGTTCCGCCCTCTGACGCCATTACGTCTTGACGCGAGGGCGGGACAGTGAGGGGGAATGGAACGCTGGAGGCTGGCTGATGTCAGGAGATGTTACGAACCCAGGCAGCCAGACATGGAACGTTGGAGGTGCAAATTATTATATAGGAAGAGAGTCGCATGCGTCTTAACAGAACCATCCTCAAGGACACAGAGTTACACCTGATCATGTAAATGTACCTACAGGTGTACCCACCCATAGAAAACACATATGTACATCACAAGTCCATGCTAGCCCTCCCAAATCACACCCCTGGGTGCCTGCACATATATAAAATGCACATGTACATCACAAGTGACCGATTTGCTTCCCATACAGAGCTGTACAATTGTATGAAAAGTGCTCACACACAAGCTGCCATTACATTCAGGCGGTGTTCAGCATTTCCCTGTCCCTGGTGGGTTTACACTGTGAGCCTGTACCTGAGGTAATGGAAGGGTAAGTGATGCTGCGGTGGAATTTGAATCGGACCTCCCTAGTTCTGTCTTCTACTCATGAAGAATAATGCTTCATATAGTTTACCCCCACAGAACCTGCTCCTAATAAAAAGCTACATTCTGCTTTCCAAACTATAAGTTTTCTCATGGCAGATCAGGCTGTATTACAGGAGCAGCGGGGAAAAAAAAAACAAACCACAAGCTAGCATTTCTGTGAGTCAGTGGAAGAGCTATAAAAATATATTGGCTAAACCAGAGAGTATAAAGTGGTCTAACGTGACAGAACAAAATCTCGTAAGGTTCTAAAAAGCAAAAAGTACCAGGTTTCAATCTCACACTCCATCTGAAAGGGATCCAATGTAGTATAATATGATCAATCAAACGAAATTCTCTGCCCAAGCTGTACAAACTCCAGATTCCCACTCAGAATTTGCACTTTGGAACCCACAGTTCTAAGATCTTGTGCTCCCCAGCTCAGCACTTGCACACGGATCTCCCTCTCACCCCTGTTCTCATATGATGCGCTCTGCGCGCAGGTCTTCGCAGGGTGCTGGAGATTCCACCCAGGCCTCACCTGATCTCCTTTCTCGCCAGAGTTTCCCGTTGCTCCTCGCTCTCCCCGTGGCCCCTGTTGCAAATACAGAAGGGAAAAGATGAACGTCAGAAGTCCGGACTCCCTCGAGGCCCTGCACAGGGCTGGAAAACCCAATTGCTTTCACCCCTCCAGAAACTTCACACCTCTTCCTCAGTTCTTAGTTCACATCAAGAAAGAAACAGTCTGGAAAACTGTGCAGTAAAAGCAGAGAAATGTCCTAGGTAACAGCAAACCACTGAGATGAGAAGGGGAATTTGCAAACTATTCACTTATAAATATTCTAGTGGCCACTCTGCATGCTGTAAAATGAGATCCAACTGAGGGAGTTGGTGAACATGGGCCCCCCACCCAGAAAAGATGTTCTATATCTGCCTGACATCAAGGGTAGATATATTAAAGAAAACATTCCCAGGTTCTCAAAGCCACTGATATGAGGTTCAGGTGGAAGGTAAACTTACCGCAGGCCCAACAGAACCAGGGACTCCTGAAGATCCAGGGGGACCCTAGAACACATTACAGGGAACATATTGAGTACTTATCAGAATGGAGCAAGGAGATGGCTAAAGCAGTGAGGGTAACGCACAGATGCTCCAGCTTAGTTCGGAGGAGGCTCTCAGAGGAATAGAAGTTAAACGTGCAAAACAGAAAAGGATTTGAAAGCTTTTGTGAGGAAGGATTTATAGTGGAAACAGTTCTGAAAGAAAATGACTTGTCTGAAACCTGCCATCCTCAGGGTGGCTGGAAGTATCTGAGGACTTCCGCTATGTGTACATTTAGCTGAATTGCAGAAGGTATCCGGGGGGGGGGGGGGGGGGGGGGGGGCAGCACAACCACACACCTTATTTTTACCCTTCCTGGCCAGCATTTGTCTTTGATAATTAGCATAAAGCACTATTGTGACTGATACTGCAGGGAAGGGGACAATCTGTTTAATAAGGCTTTTAATGCTGTCACATCTTGGCTCCTGAGTGAAGGCTCTGTTTTCTAGGCCTTTTATCTATTTCCTTTTCCTTTTCTCTTTGATATGAATTCTTGTTCCTTTCTCGTTGCTTTTATTGGATTTTAATAATTGAGAATCGCTCTGACTCCTGTCGTAGGATATTATACCAAGTGAAAATAAACTAAATTGTGGCTGTCAGAGAATGAGGATATTTATACATACGAATGGTAATGAGAATCAACCTGCTTAGAATACATTAAAACCAGATTTCCATAATTCTGCTAAATATATGTGCTGGAATCAGAAGCAGAACTTCTGGGCATCTTAAAGTTCAGGCCATGATATTTAAAAACACTGATGTGTCTGGAAGTAGCAGAACCACGTCAGGGACTAGTTTTTAAACAAATCTGAGGCGCTATGAAAAGTCTCGGGGAGGTGGGGGGGGGGGGGCTAGTTCTAGAACCCGGAGGGTTCACAACCCAAGTTTGTACCCGAGGCAATGGAGGGTTACGTGACTTGCCCAAGATCACAAGGAACCACAGTGGGAATTGAACCCAGCTCTCTTGGTTCTCACCCTACTGTTTTAACCGTGATGCTACTTCTCCACACATCCCACACCTTATTCACCTCACTGCCAGCGGGTGCCAGGATCCAGGGAGGAGTGTTTAAATGTGGCTCCCCAGATATACATTTACTCTTTATATGACCAAAATTAACCATTTAGGACCATGGTGGGGCTCAGGAGCGTTCTGGGCAGTGAAATTCAGCCACTCTGCACATGACTTCTCCATGTCTTATACTCCGCAGCATCACATTCATTTACTATCACTGAGTATCCTGCCTGCTGCCATCGCACTCAGTCGCTGCTCTGGTACATTTAAAGAAAAGGACTGAATCTGAGCGCCAGCTTCTAGAAACATAGTAACTGGAACCACATGGGGGAACTTCAAATTGAATCCCACCCTCCAGCTTTCCCCCCTGTCCTTCACGTTTCAGCATGAACAAACATAACAGCACAGGGGCAGAGCTGAGGAGCCAGAAGTATCCCAGTTCAGTGACCCTCAGCCACCCTTTTTACCCAGGAAACTGCTTAGTAAAATCATCTGGAAGCTGACCTCCATATGGCGTAACTTCAGCGTGAGAGAACCTCAGTCTGGTAAATATATACAACTCCTCCCCCCCCCCCCAAACAAAATACGCTGATCACCACAGCTCACCGATTCTCCTTTTTCTCCTGCAGGTCCTATGTATCCTCGCTCACCTTTCGTTCCCTAAAACAAAAAAGGGACACAAATCCTGTAACAAGACTGCGCAAGGCCAGGCTGCAGGAATCTTCTCAAAAGACTAGAATGCACAGGTCTCTGAGAGAGACAACCTCAGCAGAAAGCCCCCCCCCCCCCCCACTCCATCCCAGACAATCTTCAGTGGAAATGCCCCAACACAGAGATTCCCTCTTGTGAAGGCCTGGTTCAGCAGAGCCAGAAAGCAGCCCAATTTTCCAGTCCAACCATTCCATTTACCGCTTTAAATGTATTTGTTCCTTTTAATAATATCCCAGAGGTTTACTCTGATTTGACTTCCTTTGTTACCCGCTTTGAACTGTAATAAGCTATTAGCAGGATATAAGCTTGTAGGGTTACCATATTTTGTCCCCCAAAAAAGAGGACACATGCCCCGCCCCATCACACACCCCACCCGCCTCCTGTCACGCCCTCACTCCACCCCTCGCTCCACCCCGTCATGCCCTCGCTCCGCCCCTGTCACATTTTCCCCTCCCCCTGTCACACACCCCGTCACCCCCCCTCCCCATCACCCCCCTCCCCTTACCTTACTACTGCCATGGTGGTCTAGTGACCTTTCGTGCCCGGAGCGCTGCCCTGTATGCATCCTTCCTGTTGCTGATCTCGGCGCTGATTCAAAATGGCCGCCGAGAGTTGAAGTCTCACGAGGTCACTTCAACTCTCGGCGACCATTTTGAATCGGTGCCGAGATCACCAACAGGAAGGATGCATACAGGGCAGCGCTCCGGGCACGAAAGGTCACTAGACCACCATGGCAGTAGTAAGTAAGGGGAGGGGAGGCTAGCAATCTGCCCGTTTGCAGATTGGCAAAACCCGCCCGGTTGCCCGGACATGTCCTCAAAAAGAGGACATGTCCGGGTAAATCCGGACATATGGTAACCCTATAAGCTTGTATATATGGTATGGCAGGGACGTAGCCAGACAGCAGATTTTGGGTGGGCCTAGGCGAGAAGTGGGTGGGCACCAAGTGTCCTCCCCCACCCCACACACCAAAAAATATCTCAGCTGGCAGGAAAATGCTTCTCCCCACCTTGGCAGTCTGCAGCAGGCATGCACTGAAAACTGAGCATGAGCAGGTACCAGTACCATGGAGAGCAGCATTTTTGTTACCATCAGGGGGAAGTCTTCAGCTGGTGGAGCTTGGGATCCCCAACAGCTACTGCTAAACCTGTGCTACTGTTGGGTGGGCCTGAGCCCTAACTGGGTGGGCCTCGGCCCACCTAGGCCCACCTGTGGCTACGCCACTATGGTATGGTCTCAGCATCTCCCCTGCCAGGGATTTGGGTGTCGCAAACAGGTTTCACAGACTGGGTCTCAATCTTTCCTCGCTTAAACACATCTTTCTCAATCCCAGGCAGGTGTAAGGCCTGTATAGGTGCTGTTTGATTCGGATTTTCACTTTTTCAAACTTACAGGTAATCCAGGCGGTCCCATGGCACCAGGGTATCCAGGCAGACCAGGTGGGCCCTGCAGAGAACAGGTGAAAAGGCTGAGCAGGGTACAGCACCAGTCTGTCTAATGCACATTTGCAAGACTTCCTGTATCACTTACCTGCTCTCCTTTATCTCCATGAAGCCCCGGCACTCCCCGCTCTCCTTGCAGACCCTTTCAAGATGAAAAAAGAGAGTCCTTCAGCCCTGAAGCTGCTCCTGTTCTTAGCATGGATTAACTGATGTCACACTGCCAGCCACAAAGCAAAGCCCAACATTACTGGGATGAAAAGCGAGTCTGACAATTCTTTCCTATCCAGACAGGAAGCTTTGTGTACCAGATCTGTGGGTCTCTCTCTACACAAGTTACTTTCAGACTCACCAGAGAGGTGGGAGGACCTGCAAAGGAAACCTCCCTGTGGACTTTTCCCATGAAAATCTAGCTGGTGTGTGCACTGAGGGCACAAAATAAACATTCCCCCCCCCCCCCCTTAGTCAACGCATTTTACTGGCCGGTTAAATGCCTCATAACCAGCTATCTGGCAATATTTAAGGGGGGATAGCTGGCTTTCTCCCGCTGAATATCATTGGTTAGTGGCTACCCAGTCAAATCGGGCGATATAACTTGCAATCCACTGATTTCCAGCCACAGTTTAGCGGCTGTATTTGACTGCGTGAATACATGTGATATCTTTGGCCAGTTTGAGGATAACCTGCTCCCCTTTCTCAACAGTTAAACTGGATATTTAATGCCAGTCACTGGAAACAGCCCGGCATTGAATATCCAGTTTATTTCGGGGAGTTTAGAAGAAAACCAGTTACGTCGATATTCAGACTTAGCCGGTTATCTTAAAACCGGCCAAAGATATGCTACGGTTTCACCTGGCCAAATATGGCCACTAAACTCACTTTAAAAATTGGCAGATAGCCAGTTATATCGCACTATCTAACCGGCTGGCTGCTAACCGGGGATATTCAGTGGGGGATAGCCAGTTATCCCCCGCTGAATATCGGTGGATAGCCAAATAAGCGCTATTTAGCCAGTCAGCAGCCATTCTGGCCGGTTAAATAGCACTGAATATTGGGGGGGGGGGGGAGGGGGGTATGGGTGGTTTTTTAACACCAGCCCAGGAGCTCCAGTTGTCTGTGATTTTGCCTTTTTCACCAGACTGGCCCCCCTCATTTGTCTGCTACAGTCCAGCGCTACTAGAGATTGTGCCGTCGGAACTAGGCTGAGATCGATCGGCGGCAGCAGGTTGCACCGTCTACAACTCTGATCAGAACATTTGTTGTCTTCGGCTTTCTGGGTTTTGCAGTTCTGGCAGTCTTTCAGTGCATATCTACCACCCTTCACAAGTACCAGCTTCTCTACCAAGCACAGGACAAGTGACATCAGCCAAAACACTGACTTCCCATTCACTAAAGCAAGCCAATGGAGGACAAGAAAGCAGGTTGCCCAGAGCCCAGAACAGACAGCTGCGTGATGGCATGAAAAACTGCAGCGTGGCCACACCCATCCCTCTGCACAGCGCCAACAGCAGGCGTAACAGGGATTAGCACCTAGGACACAGGTGTACTGACCCAAACACACAACAATGAAGAAAACACAAAGGCCTGGTGATGTTATCACACTGATTAGTACAGATGTATCAAAAGGAGATCAATGAAAAGGTGGAAGGGAGTCTGGATACAGCAGCACCAGCCTAGGGGATCCCTTTGTCATTCTTCTCAGCTCCTCACCAGCTCCCACCCTCCTCTTAGCAAGGATGTAGCTTTTCCTCAGTAGCGCTGGGGGGGGGGGGGTGAGGGTTAAGATAAGGGGGAACTGAGGATCTGATGCACAAAGGCAGCCCTAAAATACGGCTGCCTCGGTAAAATTTAGCAAGTCACAAACAGTGACAGATGCACGGATTCCCCTCCCGATGCAGGCTTTACTGAACCCTGCCACCCCCCACCAACCCCCACATACACCCCCAAGGAACAAATACCTGGTGGTCCAGTGGACACCCAAAGCCCCCAGCACCCCCTCCTGGCCTCCTATGCAAGCAACCTTCAGTGGTCCAGTGGACCCCCAACCCCCACCAAAACCCCACCAAGGCAACAATGGCCCTGGTGGTCTAGTGGCCTCCTCCCTCCCCTCTCCCCCTCCCCCCATACCTGAAGTAACACCTCCCACCCTCCAGCCATGGTGTTCACCTTACACAAAATGGTGGTGCACTGGGCGGGGCTAAGCACATTGCTTGGCCCCACCCACTGAATCCCAGGATGCATTGGGCTGGAGCTGAGGCAGGAGAGTGGGAGGTATTGCTCCTGCCTCCATCTTTTTTGAGGTATGGGAGGAGGAAGAGAGGGGTCTTGGGGTCCACCGTACCACCAGGGATTTGTTACATGGGGGTGCAAGGGGGTCAGGGTCCACTGGACTACTAAGGAACTTTAACGATTCAGAGGGGTTGTCAGGGAGGGGAGAAGTAAGGAGCATAAGCAGACAGCATTTGTAGCTGACTGCTTGTGTTTCCTTCCTCTTCCGACAGCTCCAGAGCAGCCGTAAAATTAGCTCGTTAAAGCTTGGCACTCTGGAGCTGTGCATCGCCCGGAATGCTCATTAGAATACATTTGCATGGGGTCCTCGGTGGCTGCTAACAGAGCCACGGAAAACCCCTTTGTGCATTACTTGCTAAATAACATTTGCTTTAGACCGGCTACAACCAGTCTAGACCAAACGTTCCCAGCACGGTAAGCTTTGTGCATCAGGGCCCGAGAAGTACTATGTCGAAACTACAGAGCTACAAAGGGCCCGATTTTCAGCAGCTTCTAAAATTGAAAAGATTAAAGTCCAGCAGCCAGATACCGTGTTATTGCCAATAAACGGGCCTGCCTACTGAGTGGTGTCAAAGTTACTCTCAGGTTAGTACTGATATTCCACACTACTTGGCTAAATTAAGCCTCTAATAAGGTTTTGGTGGAAAGTTATCGTAAGGTAGTCATTAAAAGTTCGATAGTTATCTTCTGCTGGCTGCTCCCTGTGCTATGGTGAGGTTCTGAAAGGATCCAGTGTCATGAGTTAGAAAAGGACAATACACAGAAGCCAGACAGAAAGCGTGCGGTGCAGGATTCTTACAGGCAATCCAGAAGGGCCAGACGTGCCAGGAAAACCTGGGGGACCCTGAGAAAGAAACAGGGAGGTCACAACTTGGCTTCTTTTAAATTTAGGGCTGCAGGGGAATGTGCTGGAATGGGAGGGGGAGAAGTGCAAGGTTCCAGAACAGAAGAGCATGGGGCAGGGACAACTTGGACTGATGACTCGGGCTGAAGGCCACAGGACAAGCCACAGGACCTCGGACAGCTCCTTGTTTTCTTCAGTCCAGACTGGAAGAGAATGTGGAACGTACTGTAATAAACTGCCCAGCTCTGTATACAGCTCTAGCAGGTTCTGGCTGGGGCATTCCCAGTATATTCTGGTACCTGCAGTCCTGCTTGGGAATCAGTATGGAAGGTGGGAATATGGCACGATACATCTCATTTTCCTCAACGCAGACACTTACCGGGGGCCCTGGAAATCCTCGAATACCTGGAGGACCCTGGGAAAGAGAGGACAGAAGAAGATTAGGGCCAGAGGAGCGGCTGGGGTTATGGAAGACCTTTCACTGCGCCCAGGCTTGAGTAGGAATTGCAGAAAAATTTCCGCATGAAAACGGAAAGCCAAGAATTGCTCTGGAGGCCTCTCGGGGCGCTTTTCACACATCACAGATCCAGACGGGGACCTCTTTGAGAAGTCCCATTCCTTCAGCACCTGTGTCCAATGTACGAAGTATCGTAGAAGGTCTGGCATAGTTTCAAGTCAGCTGCTGGCACACAAGACTGCCCTCTACTCACCTGCTCCCCTTTCTCGCCAGTTAAGCCTGGGACTCCGGGGTGCCCAGGACCCCCCGGACAGCCACGCTCACTCTCTCCGGTGTCCCCCTAAATTCAGACAAAGGAGAAAATGAAAAAAAGCAGGTGTCAAAGAGAACCCTGTTGGCAAGGGATACTGAGGAAATCGCATGAGAAATGAGCATGAGGACGACTTATAATGAAGCATTTATCTAAGTTCATACAACTCCCTTTCTGAAAAAACAAAAATCTCATAGTAATGAATGCAGTGCAGCTGTCCATTTGATCTTGCTGCAAATATACCTTTTGCTTTCCTTAATCCAGAAATCACAAGGGCTCATTACAAGAGATTGTAGCCCAGTTATTAATGCCTAATTGTCCCTTATTTTTTCTAGGCTCTGTATAATCCTGCCTCACTTGTGGATCTGGTGGGCTCATGGTTTATTTGCTCTAGTGTCTGAGGCAATGACAGGGCTCACATGAGAAGATGTTGAAAATACAGGGGAGAAACCAACCCGAATACACACTGGAACACAGAAGCAACAGAGGCCAGGGGACAAAGAGAGATGCAAAAGCCAGAAGAACTGAGTGTGGGGGATGGGCAAAGGGTGAAAGCGGGTACAGAGCCGGGAACAGCTCAGCCTCACATATGCAGTCGCAAAGGCAGTAACTTACAGTGCGCATAAAAATGGCAAGATGAAATGAGGAATCAAAAATCCCCCCCCCCCCCACCACCCACAAATAAGCAAACTGCAAAACAACCCAGGAGAATTTAACCCCATTATAAAAGGGCAGAACGAAAATGGAACATACAGGGATTTCATTTTTAAACTCGCAGAACTTGATTTACTATGCCCTTGGAGAGGAAGAGGGTGCAGAGCCCAGCAGCTTTACACTCACTATTTAATGACTTAGTGGTATTATAAGGTGTATCAAGTGTTAAGTTCAAGCTTATCTCAATGAAAGGTGCGTCCGAACCAAAGCTAGACTGAACTAAAACTCCCGCTCTGTCCCTAGGAGATGGGTGGACAGCACTGCATCAGCATTTCACACTCACCCGGGGCTCTTCAGCTCTGGGAAACTCAGAAAAGCACTGAAAGAAAAGAGAAGAAAAACCGAGATTTCTCATTTGCCGATAACTTCATTCTCCTATCGTTACACCTCCCATTCTAGTGCAGTTAGACTGTTCCATTAATCTTTCACAGCCACGCCGGAGGACAGGAGTGGTCCAGAAAGCTACAGACCAGTGTGCCTGAGCCTGAAGCTAGATAAAACTGTAGAGGTCAGCAGTGGTCAGCAATTTGTTTGGCCTAGATATTCAATGCCAGGCCATGTTCAGGGATGTGCAGATGGCGCTAGCACAACCGGAAAAGTTATCGGATAAATGCCGACCACAACACAGCCGGTTAGAGGGGATATCCAGTGGCAGTGAAATCCTGGCATAATCCCGCAGAGCCTCTCCTGTCTGGTTAAATCGCTATTGTTAGGACAGAATAACTGCCTCTAATGTGCAATGGGAGGTGACACGTAACCTGGAGCATCAGCTTTCCGAAAAGATGAACAAGAAATGTCACAAAAAATGTACTGCTTTGTTTGTCACCCTCCTGTCTCCATGCATATCTCCCTGTCTCTCACCTATCCACCCCCATCCTGTTAGACTGCCACTGAAATGCTTTGATGTTTCACTTATATATACTGTCATCTACCAACATTTGCTTATTTCCGATCTGACGAAGAAGGGGGCAACCTTCGAAAGCTAATCAAGAAATGTATTGAGTTATGTCCAATAAAAAAGGTATCATCTTATTTTCTTTTCCATGTTTTATTTTGTTTGATTTCTATTGATTACCTTTAAAAGTGGACTAACACGGCTACCACACACCTCTCTACTCAAATCCTAAACTAAAATCAAAATCCAAAAATGTGAAGGTGTAATATAAGCACGTGGAGAACAGTAATTTGGTCAACTTATTGCATTTGGATTTTCAGAAGATGTTACTGTGTAGCTTCACGACATTTCCCCTAGTCTCTGTACTTCTTGAGAGTAAATAATCCATTTGCATTTACCTGTTCTATTCTATTTAGGGTTTTATAGACCTTGGCCATCTCTTCTCCAAGCTGACGAGCCCTAACCTAGCCTTTCCTCATACAAGAGGAGATCCATCCCCTTTACCATTTTGGTTACCCTTCTTTGAACCTTTTCTAATTATTCTATATCTTTTCTGAAATTTGGTGACTAGAATTATCAATAGAAATCAAACAAAATAAAACATGGAAAAGAAAATAAGATGATACCTTTTTTATTGGACATAACTTAATACATTTCTTGATTAGCTTTCGAAGGTTGCCCTTCTTCGTCAGATTTAATTGAATGCAATGCTCAAGGTGTGGTCTCACCATGGAGTGACACAGAGGCATTAAGATGTTCTTTGATTTATTCTCTATGTCTTTCCTAATCATTCTTAACATTTCTTTGGTTTTTGGCCACTCCCACACACTAAGGAGAAGATTTTAACATGTCGTCCATGATGACACTTAGATCCTTTTCTTGGGTGGTGACTCCTAACGTGGAACTTAGCATACGTGGCTATAATTGGATTATTCTTCCCAACATGCATCACTTTGCATTGGTAGCATGGAATGTTGCTACTCTTTGAGGTTCTATATGGAATGTTGCTACTCTCTGAGATTCTGTATGGAATGTTGGTACTCTGAGATTCTGTGTGGAATGTTGTTACTCTTTGAGATTCTGTATGGAATGTTGCTACTCTTTGAGATTCTATATGGAATGTTGCTACTCTTTGAGGTTCTATATGGAATGTTGTTACTCTTTGAGGTTCTATATGGAATGTTGTTACTCTTTGAGATTCTGTATGAAATGTTTCTACTCTTTGAGATTCTGTATGGAATGTTGCAACTCTTTGAGGTTCTATATGGAATGTTGCTACTCTTTGAGGTTCTGTATGGAATGTTGCTACTCTTTGAGGTTCTATATGGAATGTTGTTACTCTTTGAGATTCTGTATGGAATGTTGCTACTCTTTGAGGTTCTATATGGAATGTTGTTACTCTTTGAGGTTCTGTATGGAATGTTGTTACTCTTTGAGATTCTGTATGGAATGTTGCTACTCTTTGAAATTCTGCTAGTTACTTGTGACCTGGATTGCCACTGTTGGAAACAGGATTCTGAGCTAGATGGATCATTTTTTCTGACCCAATATGGCTATTCTTATGTTCTTATTAATAGTTTCTACCATTTTGCCCAGCTCTGACATCATGCTCACTGGTCTGTACTTTCCTGGATCACCCCTGGAGCCCTTTTTTAAAAAGTATTTTTTCAAACAATACACAGTTAAGCTGTGGAATTGTCAAGAGAGGATGTGGTGAAGGCAAGTGGCATAACCAGGGTTAAACAAGGTTTGGAAAACCTCCTGGAGGACTGATCCATCACCTCTTCTGAAAATGAGGACCACGCAATGGTTGTCTTCACTGGGGTCTGTCAGGTATTTCCAGTTGACCCAGACTACCCACTACTGCAGAAAGAAGAAAATGCTGGGCTCGGTGGACCTTCGGGTTAACCTAGGTATCTCTGTGTTAATTCCCTCATGGCACTTGTCCAGGTATTTTCATGGGTGCTGGACGCATGGAAATGCACTGACCTTCTCACAATTGTCCAAGCCTGGTGCGCCAGGTCGGCCGCGGTCTCCCTTCTCCCCTTTCACAACATTGGTTTGTGGTCCGCTAGACTGGCTTTGTGCACAGTCCCTGCAAATGTGCTAGAAAAAGAAAAATCAGACTTTGAGACCTCTTCCCCCTCAAGGGGCATCACGGGCAAGAAATGCCACCTACAGACAAACCTTATCCTTACAGTCGTGTGGTTACCGTGTCAGACCACTGGAAAGTACAGAAATGAAGTTAAGAAAGAAAGAAAAAGAGAAAAGGCTTCACATTCGGCATTAACAGCTCAAGCTTACACATCCCAATATTTCTACCTACAAAGCCTATGCATGGAAGGGCATCACCTTATATTCTCTTTTGTTTTTATTTATTCACCTTTATTTCTATATTTCTTAATTAAAACCGTAGGAGGCCCTGTTTACGAAGGTGCACTAGCGTTTTTAGCTCGTGCTAAAAATTTGCACGCGCTAAACACCCATAGGAATATTATGGGCATCTACACAGTTACCATGCACGAATGCTTAGCGTGCACTAAAAACACTAGAACACCTCTAGCGCAGTTTAGTAAACAGGGCCCTGGGTGTTACCTATTGGTAAAATCTTGCTCTAGTCCCAGATTACAGTTGGATGAACTTATACTGGGCCTTCAAAACTAGAACTCGCTAAGTGTCTCGCCTGCTGATGTTGACTCTCTGTAAAGTGTACTGGGAGTCCAGAATCTACCCAGGCAACAAGATCAAACAGTCATGGAGTTCTCCAGAAAAGTGCCAGAGTTCTTACCTGCAAAACTGCAATATGTCCCTCCGCCTCTAGGGGGCCCTGAAACAGAGAAGGGAGAGAAGAAGGCCCAGCGCGTTTAGAGACTTTCAAGCAGGAGGTCTCGTTCAGAGATGCACACAGCCAGGCAGTCTCTCAAGTGCAACACTGGAGTATTAATGGCAGACAGTGCTATGGTGAGAGGTCTCTGTTTGTGGTAAGCAGCACAAAGAGAAAGCTGCAAGCACAGAACTGGGCATATGGCCAGAAAGAGAGCAGAGAACCGGGTTAGACCAGGCCTTCCCTATACCTACCACGTATCCTGGTGCCCCAGGCTGTCCTGGCAAGCCATTGTGTCCTGGAATTCCCTGAATTCAAGAAAAGATCGGGAAGATTGAAATCTTTCTACATATCTGCTGCTACCTGCTGAGTGACCTTTCACATGACCCTGACTTCCGTCTCTCACACCACCTGTCCTCTCCATCTTCCATGCTTTTGATTCACTCTCCCTTCCCTCCATTCATCCATTTTCCCTCCCCCATTCTCCCCAGACTTTCTGCACTTCCTCAACTTTTTCCCTCTATCCATCCCTTCTGTTTCCCCCACCTTTCCTCAATCCATCCTCCCTATCCAACCCCGACCATCAGGCAAAACTAAGTGTTTGCCTAGTACAGCAGTTTCGGGGGGGGGGGGGGGGGAGGATTCATGGAACAGCTCCTGTTAAAGCAAAACAGCACATCCTGAGAGCCACGTAAACTCAAAAGAACTATCAATGAGAACGTTTACCAGCGGGAAGGGTGAACAGTTTGGAAACAGCCCATTTACCTGGGTAAATGACACACACACATTCACACCAAGCTTTAATATTTACAAGCATGATGGGGGGGGGGGGAGGGGAACAATCAGGGGCCTGAAAATTAATTGAGTAGGAAGTAGGGGGAGGTGTCAGGAGACTGAGAGGCATATTTTCAAAGCACTTTGGGAGGCTAAGTTCCATAGGTTTCTATGGAACTTTGGGAGGCTAAGTGCTTTGAAAATGAGCTCGTGAATGTTCATTTCGGGTATCCAATTCCCTTGCACCAGCCCTGTCCAACCCTTCCCCTGTCCTGTTTTTTCAACCCTTCCCGACTTCCATCCTCTCTCCCCAACCACTTCCATCTAGAACCATTTCCCTAACTTTTCTTTACCTCCACCCTCCCTCACCAACCCCTCTTCCTTCATTCTGTCACCAAACTTCCCTCCCTCCATCCTCATTCCCCAGCCCTTTCTTCTGTACATCTTTCCCTTCCACAAACCTTCTGTCCTCTTTTTCCTGCCTTTTCCTGTCTACTTAGCTCTGCCCACACAGGGTTAGAAGCCATTAATGGTGCAGAGCTTTCTGTGTTTTAAGTGAACACGCTGAGTCTCCTTGTCTTGCGTGGAATAAAAAAAATAGCACTGACTGGGTCTGGGGCAGATATTCAGTGACACTTTACCAGAGAGAGGCGCTGGATATCATAGGGTTCAGGAGCAGAGCCGGGAGTTGTCCGGGCACTGCTCGTATTCAATGACAGTGACCGGATAATAATGCAGGTAGGCTGAACTTTCATAAATGACCGTCCTAACCGGCCTGGTCAGCTCTCTGGGTAATGGCACTGAAATATTGGCACTATCTGTGGATAACCTCTCACTTGTCAGCCAGATATCCAGCGCCGGTAGCTGGATTTGGCCCAGTAATTAATATCTGGATGAGGTTATTTATTTATTTATACTGCACGGTTTACATCATAAACAGGGTCGCCGAGAGACTAAGCAGGGCCCGGGGCAGGGCTGTTGCAGCTGCCGCCCTCCCCCTCCCCCCCCCCCGATCACTGCTCCCCCGGATCGTCGCTGCTCCTGCCCCCTCCCTCCAGGATTGCCGCTGCCGCAACTGAGGTACCTTGGGGCTGACGAGGCCCCGCCAGTGGAAGAATCCAACACTGCTCTTCACTCCATGCCTGTCCTGCCCCGAGACTGCTTTTTTCTCTCCTTTTGCATGCTCGGTTTCAAAAATGAGCATGTGCCTGAGGGGGAAAAGCAGCCGCTCGGCACAGTGGTAGAAGTGAGTGAAGAGCAGCGCTGGAGGGGGGGCCCGGTGAATTTTGCCCTCCCTGCCCCCCCCCCAGTGGCCCTGATCATAAAATACAAGTTAGGAAAGGAGGAAGATAGGACCAGAAACAGAGGGGGGTGGGGGGGTGGTAGGTAGCTAAGGTAGGATATCAAAAGTCTGAGTAAAAAGGTTGGTTTTCTATTGGTTTCTGGAGTCCATTGGACTGCAGGACTTGAGGCAACTAGAGGCAAATCCAATTAATTTCTTTGACCGGGCAACCAGAGAGTTGGATCGAGGGAGAACGCTAGATATGGTGTATTATAGCAAAGCCTTTGGATACAGTTCCACATAGACGACTGATAAATTAACTGAGTGCCCTCAATATGGACCCTAAAGTGACTGACTGGGTTAGGAACCGGTTGAGTGGAAGGAGACGGAGGGTAGTGGTAAACGGAGCTCATTCTGAAGAAAAGGATTTTACCTGTGGTGTGCCGCAAGGTTTGGTTCTTGGGTCCAGTTCTCTTTAATATTTTCGTAAGCGATATTGCTGAAGGGCTGTCTGCTAAGGTTTGCCTCTTTGCGGATGATACCAAAATCTGCAATAGGGTAGACGACTCTAATGGCGTGGATAACACGAAGAATGGTCTGGAATTTGGCAGCTTAGATTTAATACTAAAAAATGTAGGGTTATGCATTTGGGCTGAAAAAACCCAAAGGAATGGTAAAGTATAGGGGGTGAAGAACTTTTGAGCACAAAAGAGGAGCAGCACTTGGATGTGATCGTACGCGACGATCTCAAGGTGGCCAAACAGGTAAAAAAGTGACAGTGAAAGCTAGGATACTTCGGAGCATGGGGACAGGAATGGCCAGTAGGAAAAAGGAGGCGATGCTGCCCCTGTATAAGACTGGTGAGACCTCATCTAGAATATTGTGTACAATTCTGGAGACCGACACCTTCAAAAAGATACAGGATGGAGTCAATCCAGAGGGCGGCTACTAAATACGTATTCTTTGGAAAGGAAGGTGGGAGAGGGAAGATATGATAAAGACATTTAAATGTCTCTATGGAGGAGTGGCCTAGTGGTTAGAGTGGTGGACTTTGGTCCTGGGGAACTGGGTTCAATTCCCACTGCAGGCACAGGCAGCTCCTTGTGACTCTGGGCAAGTCACTTAACCCTCCATTGCCCCGGGTACAAATAAGTACCTAAGCCGCATTGAGCCTGCCATGAGTGGGAAAGTGCGGGGTATAAATAAAAAAATGCACAGGAGGCGACTGTGTTTCAACTGAAAGGAAGCTCTGAAACGAGGGGGCATAAGATGAAGGTGAAAGGGAACAGACTCAGAAGTAACCCCAGGAAATAATTTTTCACAGAAAGGGTGGTAAATTCGTGGAACGCTCTCCCGGTGGGTGGAGACAAAAGCAGTCTCTGAATTCAAGAGAACTTGGGACAAGTACATAGGATCTCTAAGGGAGTGATAGGGAGAGTGGATTGCATCGATGGGCAGACTGCATAGGCCATATGGTCTTTATCTGCCTATATTTTTTCCAGTATTCTGTTTTTATCTTTAAATCAGCCCATGGTGGCCGGTGTTTAAGAAACCCCGATTATGTGGGCTGAATATTCACCAGTTTATTCTTAATTCATAATAAACATGGCAATCCTATAGCAACCTTACCAAATAACTGGTTTGCACAATCTCTCTTTGCAAAAGGAAATCGGGTCAAAAGATTAGTTAAATAGAAGATTCCAGGCCTGATTTTGTAAAGCTTTTGTCTCGCGTCTCTGAAGAAAAAGCTTCACTGCCATAGAACATTCTATGGAAATAATAGGAAAGAGTGTCAAGCGATAAAGAACAAGAGAACGGTATAATATTTCTTTTCACATGGGAGCGGAAATGTTTTCCATGCTCTGTGCAGAGATTCTGGGCCTGATATTGAGCCCACAGCAGTCAGTTTCTCTTACAGCACTGACCACCAGGGTAGAAAAAGATTAGGATATCGTCATTAATTATCCAGAGGCTGCTGGAAGCGTCAGCGAATATTCAGACCGGAACCCGGATAAATTTAGAACAGTGCCAACTCCGGCCCTGGACCACCCTGGTGCTAAATGGACGGTGCCATGGTGGTCAGCTCAGATTTTCACTGGCGTTATCCCGGTACCACTGAAAAGCCACGTACAGCCCAGTCAGTGGAAAGTGTCTCCTCCTAGTTATCTCCTTTTGTATATCAGCCTCTACTTCCACATATAGACTTAGAGATCTCAGTATGTATTGCTTGGAAAAGAAAGGCTCCCAATCCCTGGTGGTCTAGTGGGGAACAGGAAATGATCATTCGCTCTTGTTCATCGTGGCTGCCGCTTCAAAATGGATACCACGACCTCTAGTGGCAACCTTGCACCACTACTGTAGTACCACGAAGCTGCCAGTAGAGGATGCAGCATCCATTCTGAAGAAGCAGCCACAACAGGCAGGAACGAGGGGGCATCTGCTAGACCATCAGGGATCAGGCAGGTAGGTCCAGGGGAATGCTGAAAGCAGGAGGGGTGGGGGGGGAGTGGATTACAGAGACGCCAAGTTACCCAGTTCCAGGCTGGAGATTTTGGGGCAGTTCTGGATTTCTCAGCACCCGATCTTGGTGCAATATGGGACTGCAGCACTGATTTCAATGGGCAGGATCAGGCAGTACAAATCCCAAAGTACTCTGGGATGTAAATTCAAAAGCAGGAGTGTCCCAAAATCTCCAGCCTTGAACTGGGTAACTTGGTATATCTGGGATTGATGCTGTAAAGGTAGGGGGGGAAGGAGGGAGGATTCTTCATGTTCTGAGGGGAGGAAGGGGGATCAGAATCTTTGGGGGTCGGGGACCTGGACCTGGCCAGATACCCTTATATTCAGCCATAACCCACATAAGAGTCTTATGCAGGCCCCAGCTGAATATCGGCCATGACGAGACCTGGCGACTAGCACATACCTAATTAGCCCTGGATATTCAATGCCAAGGCCCAAACTGGACCCAGTATTGAATGTACGGGGTTAATCCTGCTTGTGACGGTCAGTGTTTAAGAAAATGTTGACCACCACAGGCTGACTATTGACCAGTACGTATACAGAGTGGCCCATTTCTGGACGTTTGCTTTGTGTAAGTAAATAATCCATCATTATCTCATTCTCTTACGGGCCACCCTTACAGAGATTATCCACAGCCTCATAAGCAATTGTCATGTAACTCTGACCAGTCAGTTTTTCATTGGACCCTTTGTGAAGAAAATGTAAATGGGAAACACACAGATGATCCCTGTAACTATCGCAGGAGAACTTTTCTCCACCCCTGGTCAGTCCAGCTACTTACCTGGTGGCCAGGTGACCCAGGTGGGCCTGGAGGTCCTGGGGGACCTGGTGGACCCTACAATAAAACAGATTGATTCTGTTGTAAGCAGGATATTCTGATGGGGTTAAACTCTTCCAACTGCAAAAAGAAAAGTCCTGAAGGACAAGAATGACAGCAAGAAGTGAAAAATGTGGTAAAAAGAAACCACAGCAGAGAACCGAGGAAAGAAAGCCAAATCAGACAAACCTGTGGCCCCATCTGCCATGAATTTTCATTCCCCATTCCTGGTGCACCCTGAAGAACCAAGAGAAAGCGCCCAAGGTTGCAAATTCAGTTTCTGAAGAACTCAGACCAACTGACACCTTAACCCAGACCAAAGCATCCCATCTCAAGGAAACGCCAACTGGAAGCCAAGCCTCAACCAATCACATGACCCAACAGCCAATCCTCAAGCAATCATCATGACCCAGCAGCCAAGCTTCAACCAATCAACATGACCCAGCAACCAAGCTTCAACCAATCACATGACCCAACAGCCAAGCCTTAAGTGATCACCATGACCCAGCAGCCAATCCTCAATCAATCACCATGACCCAGCAGCCAATCCTCAATCAATCATCATGACCCAGCAGCCAAGCCTTAAGCGATCACCATGACCCAGCAGCCAATCCTCAAGCAATCATCATGACCCAGCAGCCAATCCTCAATCAATCACCATGACCCAGCAGCCAATCCTCAATCAATCACCATGACCCAGCAGCCAATCCTCAATCAATCACCATGACCCAGCAGCCAATCCTCAAGCAATCATCATGACCCAGCAACCAAGCTTCAACCAATCATCATGACCCAGCAACCAAGCTTCAACCAATCATCATGACCCAGCAACCAAGCTTCAACCAATCAACATGACCCAGCAGCCAATCCTCAAGCAATCATCATGACCCAGCAGCCAATCCTCAATCAATCACCATGACCCAGCAGCCAATCCTCAATCAATCACCATGACCCAGCAGCCAATCCTCAATCAATCACCATGACCCAGCAGCCAATCCTCAAGCAATCATCATGACCCAGCAACCAAGCTTCAACCAATCATCATGACCCAGCAGCCAAGCCTTAAGCGATCACCATGACCCAGCAACCAAGCTTCAACCAATCAACATGACCCAGCAGCCAATCCTCAAGCAATCATCATGACCCAGCAACCAAGCTTCAACCAATCAACATGACCCAGCAGCCAATCCTCAAGCAATCATCATGACCCAGCAACCAAGCTTCAACCAATCATCATGACCCAGCAACCAAGCTTCAACCAATCATCATGACCCAGCAGCCAAGCCTTAAGCGATCACCATGACCCAGCAACCAAGCTTCAACCAATCATCATGACCCAGCAGCCAATCCTCAATCAATCATCATGACCCAGCAACCAAGCTTCAACCAATCATCATGACCCAGCAGCCAAGCCTTAAGCGATCACCATGACCCAGCAACCAAGCTTCAACCAATCAACATGACCCAGCAACCAAGCTTCAACCAATCATCATGACCCAGCAGCCAATCCTCAAGCAATCATCATGACCCAGCAACCAAGCTTCAACCAATCATCATGACCCAGCAACCAAGCTTCAACCAATCATCATGACCCAGCAACCAAGCTTCAACCAATCATCATGACCCAGCAGCCAATCCTCAAGCAATCATCATGACCCAGCAACCAAGCTTCAACCAATCATCATGACCCAGCAGCCAAGCCTTAAGCGATCACCATGACCCAGCAACCAAGCTTCAACCAATCAACATGACCCAGCAGCCAATCCTCAAGCAATCATCATGACCCAGCAACCAAGCTTCAACCAATCAACATGACCCAGCAGCCAATCCTCAAGCAATCATCATGACCCAGCAACCAAGCTTCAACCAATCATCATGACCCAGCAACCAAGCTTCAACCAATCATCATGACCCAGCAGCCAAGCCTTAAGCGATCACCATGACCCAGCAGCCAATCCTCAAGCAATCATCATGACCCAGCAACCAAGCTTCAACCAATCATCATGACCCAGCAACCAAGCTTCAACCAATCATCATGACCCAGCAACCAAGCTTCAACCAATCATCATGACCCAGCAGCCAATCCTCAAGCAATCATCATGACCCAGCAACCAAGCTTCAACCAATCATCATGACCCAGCAGCCAATCCTCAAGCAATCATCATGACCCAGCAACCAAGCTTCAACCAATCAACATGACCCAGCAGCCAATCCTCAAGCAATCATCATGACCCAGCAACCAAGCTTCAACCAATCAACATGACCCAGCAGCCAATCCTCAAGCAATCATCATGACCCAGCAACCAAGCTTCAACCAATCATCATGACCCAGCAACCAAGCTTCAACCAATCATCATGACCCAGCAGCCAAGCCTTAAGCGATCACCATGACCCAGCAGCCAATCCTCAAGCAATCATCATGACCCAGCAACCAAGCTTCAACCAATCATCATGACCCAGCAACCAAGCTTCAACCAATCATCATGACCCAGCAACCAAGCTTCAACCAATCATCATGACCCAGCAGCCAATCCTCAAGCAATCATCATGACCCAGCAGCCAATCCTCAACCAATCATCATGACCCAGCAACCAAGCTTCAACCAATCATCATGACCCAGCAACCAAGCTTCAACCAATCATCATGACCCAGCAGCCAATCCTCAATCAATCATCATGACCCAGCAACCAAGCTTCAACCAATCATCATGACCCAGCAGCCAAGCTTCAACCAATCATCATGACCCAGCAGCCAAGCCTTGTCCAATTACCATGGCCCATCCTCAATCACAACCAAAGATGGGCTGGGAGCTGAGAGATAAAGGCTACTTACAGGCATTCCAGAGAAATATGTGTCCGGACGAACGCCTGGCTGGCAGGAGCATTCACCAGGTTCTCCCTGCAACCAAGGAGAAGTGCGTCAGCATGGCTGTGAATTTTAGAATGTGGCGTATTTACAAAGGCAGAATTGAAAAGACTTGCACACTGTTTTTAGGTAGCCATGGGCAGAATGAATTCTTGATCCTTCAGTTGTGAATAAACAGCCTCAGCCTGATATGGTCAAAGACATTGTGTAGCTTGGATGATGCCACGTGTCCTTCATGAAGTATAACATCAGAACAGCTGCATAGCTGGAGAAAGGGTCAGTTACTTGTGATGGATGAAGAACACACATTTTATCTTACCCAGTCTCACTTCTTCCAAGCCTGGGGTGGGGGTGGGGGCACTGAAGTAACCATGCCATGGTACGTCATGGTGGCATCAGCCTGGAGACCTACTTACCATCATCAGACTGCAAAGAGATTGCCTTCCATTCCCACAGCCTCCTCCCTGTCTGTTTAAGCAGCAGGACATGGTGGGGGCTGCTGCTGCAGGTTCCTGTGGCTTACCAAAGGGGATGAGTCTTGATATACCGCCTTTCTGTAGTTTTTGCAAGTACATTCAAAGCGGTTTACATATATTCAGGTACTTATTTTGTACCAGGGGCAATGGAGGGTTAAGTGACTTGCCCAGAGTCATAAGGAGCTGCAGTGGGAATCGAACTCTGTTCCCCAGGATCAAAGTCTACTGCACTAACCACTAGACTACTCCCTCCAAAGACCAGGCACTGCTCCTAACGCCCACCCCTGCCAGCAGTATGATGACAACAGCCCAGCAAGGGTTTGCCCTGAGGGGAGCAGGGGAGAAAGGTCCTGCAACCTGTAAGGAAACTGCTTGCCACTCAACAGCAAAGGAAAATGAAGCAAGATGAGCCTCCCAGTGAAATTTTGCATAAGGTACAATAAGAACAGCCATAGCTCTTGAGTGTCTGCCAGTGGCATAGCTAAGGGGTGGGCCAGGTGGGCCCAGGCCCACCCACTTTTGGTTCAGGCCCACCCAGAAGCAGCACACCTATGATGTGGCTGGCAGGGATCCCCAAGCCCCACCAGCCGAAAACTCCCAACAACTGTCCCTCCTGCATATCTTGTAAATAGCAGATATTCACCTGCAGCGAGCAGCGACTGATACATACTGTTTGCACCGGCCCCACAGCCTTCCCTCTGATATATTCCCGCATATGCAGAAACAGGAAGTTGCATCAGAAGGAAGGCTGTGAGGCCTGTATTAGTTGCTGCTCACTGCTGGTGAAAATCTGCTACTTAAAAGGTATGCGGAAAGGGGGAGGGGGGGAAGGAGAGAGTAGTGGATGCTTGGAATGCCCTCCCGCGGGAGGTGGTGGAAATGAAAATGGTAACGGAATTCAAACATGCGTGGGATAAACATATCCTGTTCAGAAGGAATGGATCCTAAGGAGCTTAGCCGAGATTGGGTGGCAGAGCCGGTGGCAGGAGGCGGAGATGGTGCTGGGCAGACTTATACAGTCTGTGCCAGAGCCGGTGGTGGGAGGCGGGACTGGTGGTTTGGAGGTGGGGATAGTGCTGGGCAGACTTATAAGGTCTGTGCCAGAACCGGTGGTGGGAGGCGGGGCAGACTTATACGGTCTGTGCCCTGAAAAGGACAGGTAGAAATCAAGGTAAGGTATACACAAAAAGTAGCACATATGAGTTTATCTTGTTGGGCAGACTGGATGGACCATGCAGGTCTTTTTCTGCCGTCATCTACTATGTTACTATATGTGTTTGAGAGACCATATGGCATGCAGGCGAGAGAGTGAGAGACCAAATCACTTGTGAGACAAGGTGGAGTTCTTCTGCCCCCCCCCCCCCCCATCTTGGGCCCAGGCCCACACAAATTTGGGTGTCTGGCTACGCCCCTGGTGTCAGCTCGTCCTCCTTCTGTGATGCTTCACAACCTGACTGCACCCCGGACTGGGCTTTATTCTCTCTCTCAGGTATGTAGGACCCACCCCCAATTTTGATCTCTCTCTCTCTGCCTGACCCTCACTGGAAGCTTCTCAGAGGACTGAGAGTAGCAGAAAATTGATGGGTGTCAGACAGAGTTTACAATCACAAATAAAGAAAAACATGTTACCTTCACTCCCCTTTCTCCTTTCTCACCCTGCAGGAGACAAGGAAAAGCAGATGAGAATGGGAATTCCACAGCCCAGGGCTAGAAGGCTTTGGATTTTCTCAAACATCATTCCTCCTATTTAAGAATCAGCAACAGCAGAAAAGCTGTTTTGAAAAAGTTTGGCTGTTTCATAGCAAAATGGCCAAAATTACACATTTAAACTCGGAATGTGGTCTTGAAGCGATGTATACATCCGACCAAGTGGTAACGGAGTAATCAGCAGGTCTAGCAGTGTCCATTTAAAGCTGGAAAATTTTCCGCAGTGGTACTTACAAGGATGGCACTGCTGAAAATACCTATCACTTTAAATGGATTTGGTACCCATTTAAATTTAGATGGCGTTCCTTACTGCTCAATATTGACTTCCAAAGAATGACAGACATCTTCTGCTTGAAATGAGTGAAGATGAGGTTGGGCTGTGACCGGCTTTGCATGCTGGCACCCTCCCTCTCTAGAGTACTGTAGGGCAGGGCAGAATGATGCAGTGAAGTGCTTGGATTAGCTACATACCAGCAAGCCTGGAGCACCAGGGAACCCCATCTGTCCATCATGACCCTTTGAAAAAATCCAGCAACAGAGACATTAGAAGATAAAATCCCAGAACACAGAAAGCATGCAACATCCTATGCTTACTAATCCAGTTTCTCTGTGCAGTGGTAACATATACCAAGCTAGCATAACCTGAAAGTCACAGAACAGACTAAAGCAGATGTTCCACAGATGTTGTCTCTCTCAGAGCAGCTGAAGATAACACATGGGCTTTTATAGCACATCTCTCTTTATTCAGATTAAAAAGACTGGGGCGACAGAAAGCGGAAAGGGGGTGAGGGAAGGACAGGGGTAAAAAATGGGGGATTAGATCTAATTGTTAGAGGAAGATAAGACACATAAGACTAGATTCTGTACATTTGGGCACTGAAAAAATATGAGGATGGGTGCGATTCTATAAACGGCGCTGTGCGTGTTTATACAATAGCCTGTAGCGCCGGGATCCACGCCCAGCTCAAACCTGGTGTAAATCCTTGGGCGTAAATTAGACGCGGATACCCCAGACTCTATAATACGGTGCGCATGTTTAGTGAATGTTCCGAACCATCCCTGCTCCTCTCATGGCCATGCCCCTTTTCAGTTGTGCGCTAAAAGATTTTCACGCACATCTTTATAAATAGTGCTTAGCAAGGTGCACACGTCAATCCAAATTGTTGTGAATTAATGCTGATAATTGTTTGTTATTTGCACTAATTGGCTCATGCCCAGATTTTCACATGCCCCTGGCAGTACTTTCAGTGCCATATATAGAATTTAGGGGAAAATGAAAAACATTAAACAGTGATAGTGACTGGAATCTCATATTCTATAAAAAGTTTAATAAAGACAAGCTTTTCCATAAAAAGAGAGCTTGGTTTTCGATTTTACCACCGGCCGGCTGCAGAAAGAGCAGGCAGAAATGTGCAGGACTGCTTTATACACACACCTCGATTGGGTTACTGGAATGTTCTATTTCTTGGTATTAAGTGTCAATACCAGAAAAAAAAACTGCAAATCATACAGACTACAGCTCTAGACTAATATACATAGATTGTATAGCCATACTAGTGTTTCAACTCATCTAAACAAACTGCACTGGCTTCCCATAGCAGAAAGACTCAGGTTCAAAGCTGCTTGTTTAGTTCTTCAAATCTTACAGGGCTTCACCTCTGAACTGCTAAGACTGCTTCGCTACATCTGGTCCAGTCTAACAGACCGAAAAAACAACTGATGTTAGTGTCACTGTTTCAAAAGACAATTTGAAATCAGAAGATTTTCAGCTCTCTATTCCCTGTACTTGGAGTCAAAATATGGAACTCTCTACCTATTCCCATCAGAACAGAAAACAGCCACCTCAACTTCAGGAAGAGGCTAAAAACCTTTCTCTTCCCAAAGACTGTTCTTCATAACAATCCATCATGGATTCTACTTCCTAGTATCATCCACTTTCCTTTTCTTTCCTTTAATGTTTTTAGTCTACCTCACACTAACATTATCTGCTTTTGTCTCACCTAGAATGTAAACCGCACTGAACCCTGGAATGGGGATATTAGTGCTATACAATAATTAATTTGATTTGATTAGAATAGAATAATTTTCAAAGAGAATGTGCACCAGGAGTTTCCTCTGGAAAATCAGCTGAAGCCCATATGTGCTGAAGTGTAAAGCTGCCTCCCCCCCCCCCCCCCCCACCATCTTATACGCTACCGTGATTGTCATCTGACCTATAGACTGTACTTCAGCATCCCTCCCAGGCTCTCAGGTACCTGCAGCTGCCTAATTATTTCACTCTCCAGGAGCAGACAGGCCGGCCACAGCTATTAAATTGTAATAAGCTACTTAATTTCCATTAGCAGGGATCAAGTGGAAGGGCAGAGAGATAGAAAGTAACTGCAGCAGCTCCGTATCTCGTCCTACCAAGGACTGGAGCCACGCAAGGTCCGGATCGTTCTTAGAAATGAAACACTAAAGCACACAGAGCATAGGTTAAAGACTCAGTTAATTCACTCTGCTTAGCCAAAGTGAATTACATTTACAGAAAGACCTGCAGCTGCCAAGTTATTAAAAAGGAGTTTCAGATGCCCAGAGACTCCAGTGTTACGAGGTGTGAGACAGCTGAAGGGCAGAGTGAATTAGCAGAGCTTAGCCTAAGGGGGTTTGGGGTACTGGATGTACCGGGGTCTGTGTAATGCCTCAGACTTTCACAGGTTAGATCTCCCCACCTACTAAACACTAGCAAAGAATAAAAAAAAAAAAATTCAACAACTCACTGGCGGCCCTACGATGCTGGCACCAGGGAGCCCTGGAAGGCCTGGAGCACCTTTTGGTCCAGAAGAACCCTGCAAGAAACAAAACACATTGTCTAAAGTCTGGCGGGTACTGGCACTGCCCAGCCATCTTCCAGCCCATCTGGGTCAGCCACTTTAGCACTTCAGAAGCCTCTTGAAGAAAGCTGAGCCACTCAGCCCAGTGGCAATGGAGTCTAGAGCTGCACTCATGTGTTGGTCCATTGCACTCAATCTGATGCAACCACAAGGCTGTAAAGCCAGCACCACATTATAATGGAGCTCAGAATCTGTGCGGGAAGGCCCCGGAACAGACATTTCTCTGAGAAAGAAAAGAACCCTTTGCGGAATGACAATCATGCTGTTTAAATTTCAGAGCACCTCACTCTGTCTCATTAAGGGCCACCTCCTTGCTAAAGTTTCACCGTGACACACCATCTGTTACAGTGGTTGTGGCGACAGGCAGATTGTTTAATGATGCGGGAAACACCCATCTGTAATCGGGAAATTATAAACCTTATTATGTATTTCTGGGAGAGACTGCACTGAGAAAACCCCTGGGAAGCACCTGCTCCCTGCACCAGTATCAGAAATAAGGTCTCCGTTAGGACCAAAGAGAAGAGACCCTGCCACAAATGCAAAGAGATGGGGGGGGGGGTCTTACCTTCTCTCCTTTGACACCCAACAAGCCAGGGGGCCCCGGATGTCCCTCGGCTCCCTAAAGAAAAAGAACAGAATGTAAGTTTATCTTGTTGGGCAGACTGGATGGGCCGCACAGGTCTTTATCTGCCGTCATCTACTATGTTACTACAGGAAACAGAAAAATAAGTGCAGGGTCATGCATTTGGGCTGCAAAACCCGAGGGAGCAGTACAGTATGGGGCAGGAGTCCTCAAATCCAGTCCTCGAGGTCCACAACCCAGCCTGGTTTTCAGGATTTCCACAATGAATATGAATGAGATCTATTTGGAAATCCTGAAAACCAGGCTGGGTTGTGGACCTCGAGGACTGGATTTGAGGACTCCCTGGTATAGGGGGTGAAGTAAAATTAGAAAGTCATGGGATAGGAGACAGTGTCGATTGTGCATTAAGAACTGGTTAAAGAGAGAAAACAGAGAGTAGGATTAAATGAGCAATGATTTCAATGAAGAAGGGTAGATAGTGAGGTTTCCCAGGGGTCTGTGCTGGGACTGCTGTTTTTTCAATGTATTTACAAGTGATCTAGAGGTGGGAGGTGATTAAATTTGCCAATGACACAAAGTTTTTCAAAGTTGTTACATCACAAGAGGATTGTGAAAAATTGCAAGAGAACCTTATTTATGAGATGGGGAGACTGGGCATCCAAATAGAAACATGGGACAACTTCCCTATGAGGAAAGGCTAAAGAATCTAGAGCTTTCCAGCTTGGAGAAGAGACAGCTGAAGGGAGATATGATAGAAGTCCATGAAATACTGAGTGGAGTGGAACGGGTAAACATGAATCGCTTATTTACTCTTTCCAAAAATACAATGAAGTAGTAAATTTAAAACAAATCAAAAAAATTATTTCTTCAAGCAACATGTAATTAAACTTTAGAATTCATTGCCAGAGAAATGTGCTAAAAGCACTTAGTTTAGCAGGGTTTAAAAAAGGTTTGGACCATTTTCTAAAAGAAAAGTCCATAAACCAATATTTAGATGGATTTGATTTGGGAAAACCCATTGCTTATTTTTAGGATAAGCAGCATAAAAACAGTACTCTTTTGAGATCTTGCCAGGTATTGGAACTTGTCCAAACATTTTTTAAACCCAGATAAACTAACTGCTGTTACCACATCCTCTGGCAACAGGTTCCAAAGCCTAACTATTCGTTGGTCTGTCCCAGTGTGGCAATACTTATGTACTTCTGTACTTAAATTGCGGGAACGTCCCTCCCTTTCTGGATCCACATATAATATTCATGCACAGATCCAGGCATATAAATATATGTGTGTACTTTTTAAATAATAAATGATTGTTAGCTCGCAATTATCAACGCTAATTGGCTTGTTATTCAATTCAATTACGTGTGTCCAAATCTGTGCAATTTAAAGTTCCATTTATAGAATTAGGGGGGAAATGTCTTCCTTTTATACGAAGCTTCCTTCAAAGAAACAGACCCCAGCATCGCTTTAGCTCTCCAAAACACATCTGAAGGCAGCAGCATCATCCTTATGAAAAACCCAACCCCCCTCCCCTCAAGAATATACTCACAGCAGCACCGGGAGATCCCTTCTCGCCCCGCTCTCCCTGCAGACAGGAGACACAGAATCAGGATTCATGGTGAGACGGAGTTAAACAGGATACTTAGTTTGTACAAGAGTTTGTGGGGCTCGTTGAGAACCTATCGGACCACAAATCTCCCATTCCACATCAGCCAGGTCAGGATAGGAGCAACAGGAATAGCCCCCAGAAACAAGGCTGCCGAGAAGGGGGGGCAGGGGGTAAAATTCCCTAGGGCCAGGCCTCCAAGGGGGGCCGGGCACCCACCCAGTGCTAGCATGGCTCTCCTGCTCCTGTGTGCCATAGAGCAGAGTTATCACGTTAACTCTGCTCTGTCGGCCACAGGTACTTCTTCCTGCTGCGTCCTGCCTTCTGCGTAAAGTACTTCCTGTTTGGACGCAGCAGGAAGAAGGGACCTGTGCAGCAGAGCGGAGCTAGTAGGAGAGAAGACAAGAAAGTAGGGCTCAGGGGAAGGGGGCAGTGCATGGGCCGGGGGGGGGGGTGGTGTTTGCCCTGGGCCTGGTTTTGTCTCTCGGCGGCCCTGCACAGACACCCAGTAGTCACCCAGCAGTTTTACCCCTAAAAGGGAGAGCTGACCCCGGACAGTGGGTAATAATGACCAGAGCAGGAATGGTTAAATGCACAGACTCACCAGGGGCCCCTCTATCCCCACACCTGGAACACCTGGCTCCCCCTACAAGAACACAGAAAACGTGACTGTTAATGTTTGCAGTAACAGTGCAAAATATTTAAATCCTAACGACGGGGTAGAGCCGCTACTCACTTGTGCCCCCTTCAGCCCAGGGGGGCCCTGAACTCCTGGAAGTCCAGGCTGACCCTAAAATACAGGAAACCAGGGTGAGTGTGGGCAGGATGTATTGTACACGACAGTATCACGCTGGTGGAAGGAAAACTCACATGTTTGCCAGGATGGCCGATACCCATGGGACCCTGGTCGCCCTTGGCCCCAGGCTTTCCTGGAATCCCAATCACATTTGAAGAACCATCCTGGATGGTGGGGCAAGTATCACAGCCATCACCCTGCCAAGAGACACAGAAATAACAGCATAAGGGAGCAAAATGCCATCAAAAACAAATCCCAGCTAAGAACAGAGGCAGCGAGAGAGGCTGCTAAGCAGGAAGCAGGTGATCTTTCTGTGCTGGCTCATAAGAGTTTTGATGGTGATGTGAAGGACCCTGTCATATTCTCATAAGCCTGACTTCTACATTCCACCACTGTCCTCAGCGAGGAGGCCTCTGAGGCCGATATTCAAAGCCTCTCCTGCTTGCTTAGATCACCTGTCGCCACCCAACTGCGGATATTCAGCGACAGTAAAGCGGGGAGTTCTGCTAAATATCACATCTGACCAGCCTCCCCCAAAAGTGGGCTGGTCTTGGGCAGGCCAAGGGGTGGCACTGGGGAGGAGCCAAGGCTTATGCGGGAATATTCAGCCGAGGCCTGCATAAGTTAAGCGGGTGAAGTTAGGAAAGCTCAAAAGCCGGGACCTCCATAAAAAAAAAATGTTTTCTTTCCCTCTCCCGCAGCCCCTGACAAAATCCCCCCGGGGCACCCTTCCCCAACACCCCCGTGCCCGGCAGCAGCCCCATCCCACCTCACCACCTCCTAGTCAGGATTAGACCTTTCGCTGGGGCCTACCTGACCTCCCTGGTGGTCCAGCAGGGTGTCGGGGGCAGGAGCGAATTCCCCTCGCTCCTGGTCCTAACAGCAGCTTATTGAAAATATCTGTCGTGACCTCTCGAAGCAGCCATTTTCAGGAACTGAACATAGGGGGATAATTTAGCTGGTTACAAAGCGCCACCAGCTGAATATTGGGGGGGGGGGGGGGGGGGGGGGGGGGGGAAGGGGAGTCTGTCTTTAGCACTGAATAAAATGACCCTACGTTCTCACAGTGCTTTACAGTCCCCCGAGACGGAATGAGACCTATGCAAAGAGCTCTGTCAATGAGAGTCAAGCTGTCCATGAAAGTCGTGTACTCACGTACCTTTTCCCCTTTGGGTCCGCTCAGGCCTCTGATGCCAGGTTCCCCGGGAAGGCCTGGTATTCCTGTGGTTCCAGGGGTGCCAGGATCGCCTGTAGTACCAGCATCACCCTAAGGAACAAATGAATGAAACAGAGTCTTCAAACCATTCCCAGCAATCTTCCTGGTGAAATGTCCTCAGATCACTCAGAGGATTAAAAAACACTAATGTCTCAGGCCCCCCCTCCCCCCTCATGTCAGGAATAATTGCATAAAGCGTTTTTTTTTTTTTTGCATGTTAAAAGCTAGTATACATATGAACATTAATATGTTCAGTTTAATGACCCCCCCCCCCCCCCCCACATACACACATAGAAGTAAACACAATGACAAGAACGCATGCGGCGGATTCAAGGCCTGGGTCCTGAGTGCAGCGTAGGCAGCTTTGTGATGAACCTGAATTGCTTATACAATACACCAATTACCAGTGATTTGTACAGGATTTGGGTTGGTATTTTACAAGGACACGTGGAGGGGCATAATCGAACGGGGCGCCCAAGTTTTCCTGAGGGCGTCCTCGCAGGAAGTCCCCACGAAGGGGCGGGGTAACCCGTATTATTGAAACAAGATGGGCGTCCATCTTTCGTTTCGATAATACAGTCGGGGACGCCCAAATCTCAACATTTAGGTGGACCTTAGGCCTTTACTTAGCCTCCCAACCCAGGTGGCCTATTTAAAACTACCCTCCTTACGCCAGACAGTCCTCACTGGTGAGGACTTGCCCCCTACAGGGTAACTTCTCTCAATACAGGAACTCCGGGTGCATCCCCTGACCTCTCTAGTAGCAAAACCAGTCCACAGCCTCTCGGTGAGCCGAATACCAGTCAGTACACTGGAACCAGGTCTTACCTTCTGACCTTTCACTCCAGGATCTCCGGCTCTGCCCTGAGAGAAAGGAAGGAGGAAGAAAGCAGTTAAACAGAGCAACCTGTTCTCAGCTATAGACCATTGATCTCGCTGGCCATCATAGGTCATTGCCCATGTGCTTCCCGGAGCTGCTCCCATTCTCTCTACCTTAGACATGGGTTTGGAAAAGCTGCTTCAATCTGTCCCTCTCATCACCCCATCCTGCAGCTAAAGGTTTTCCTACATGTGAGCAGAGAAAGGACCTGCCTTGAGGCTGGTCTCTGTATTCCTCAGGTCTCAGCATTTCTTTGTCCCTGTCCTAATGTAATCAAATGGGGGTTTTTTTCTGCTTTCATTCTCTGTTTCTTTCTGTCTCCTGGTCCTGGCATTCATTTATTCCTTCCCTGTCTCTCCCCTGCATCTATCTGTGCCCCCACATCTCACAGCACGGACAGCTGTACTGTAGTGATGAACGTCACTCACTGTTTTGCCAGGAAATCCTATCCCGGGGTCTCCAGGTTCACCCTTGTCCCCTGGAGGGCCAGGTGCAGCTATGAATGTCTCTGTTTCGCCAGCTTTGTCTGGTAATGTGGGACAGCCTCCTCCACACGAATCCCCCTGTACACAAAAAAGACAGTCACTTGATTACAGGAGACACAAACTAAGCAACACATTTTCAAACCTGTCTAAGAGGGAGGTAGGTTTAGAGGTGGGGTCTGTGATTAATCAAGTGCTGCAGTTGGGAGGATAAGAGATTATGGGAGCTGCAGGAGAGGAGGGTCTTTATTTGGCTGAGTCCCTTTTCAGTTGTAGCTCAAGGTGAATTACATGTAGGGCATTTCCTTGACACTGAGGCAAAGGAGGGTTCAGTGACTTGCCCATGGTCACAAGGAGAAGCAGTGGGATTTGAACTGGGCTTTGATGGTTGTTTGCTTGATGTTCTACTCTACTCTTTAAATAACAGCTTCAGGGCTAAGAGTATTTTCACCACAACTTCAGGGAAAACTGTAGTTATGATTAACCAGTTAGCCAGGCATCAGACCAAAAACTGACCCCAAAGTGTCTAGGCTAAGAAAAGCTGAGAGGCAGTCAGACTGGGGAGAGAACTGTAGAAGGAAGAGACGAGGGGTGGGGGGGCTGATCGGTATTTGTATATTTTATTGGCATTAATAATGCCTTTGAATCAGATTCAAATTGGCTCTTTCCTGGCATAGCTGAATATGTTCTGAGGACCGATGCTGTCTCATTTTTTTTTTTTAATTTGGAACTGTTTAATGAGAGGCGACTAATGAATTCCTCAGGAAACCTGCTACAGCCAATGAGTTGAGTCCCAAAGCATCTGTCCAGAGCCAACATCAGGAGCTGGCTGGCACTCAGTGGACCGAATGTCAGCAATTGTGAAAGGAAGGCTCACAGGACACCCCTGGACCCTGGTCACTGACTTGCTGTCCTCACAGCAGCGTCCAAGGATGACACTCTTGTTCATCGAGTTGGGCAGTAGTGACATGACTCTCCGAAGAACATACATTGATGGCTAAAAGCACCACAGATCCCTTCCCGACTCTTCCAGGTGCCTCAGCTTCCAGGGCCACAGTCCCTAGTCACCTGTCTGGAAGATACACCAACAGCTGCCCCTAACAGTCAGCAAAACAGAGCTTCCTGTGGGTTAGGTTGGGTCTTTGGCTTGGCCAACCAAAACCTCTTCTGAAATTAATCTCCGTTTTAATTCACTGACTCCCTGATATTAAGCCCATAGTGGTCGGCTCGGCTTGAACACTGGCTGCCACGGGCACAGAAATCCAGGTATTCAGTGGCAGGTACCGGACAGTAGCCGCCACTGAATATCCGGATAAACAGGGAGGTGCCGACACTCTCTCGATAGCAGCAATGTCCTAACTTACCTAGACAGTTACCCAGGTAATGCACTGAACGTCATCGCTAACACGATCATTTTAGCTTTACCTAAGCTCCACCCACAGACGCTGACACTATCCTGCTAAACATTCAGCAGCTCTGACCTGCGTAAATGCCTTTGAATTATTCTCTATCTTTTTTAGTTTGTGCCTGGAACCTTATCCTCCCCCTGCACTGTTTCATCCCTTGGAGAAGGACTCGACCTGCTGGGATCCTTCAATATCAATATCAATTTATTGTTATTATACCACCGTATTCCCTGAAATTACAACAGTAACTCAGAATACGTTTTACATGGAGTTACACACATTTTACATAAGGCATTTCATCAGTACCGACCGGAACACAAGTGGATCGCAAATTCACATTAGCCATTAATTGTTGACAAGGAAGGTTTTCACACTTACTTTCTCTCCTTTAGGCCCAGGAAATCCAATAATGCCCTGCAGAGTGAGAAACAGCATAAACATGAGACATGCAGTGCCCTTTCTGCTGCTCACCTGTCTGCCCCTTCTCAACAGCGGGACCTGGGGGGTCGTGGTTCATCTTTAGCAACAAAGACCTGTTCAAGGAGAAGCTGGGTGTACAGACTGGCACTTCCTATGCCCGGCCTGCTCAGAAGAAGGCACATACAGGGTGAAGTGAAGCTGACCATGAGGAGAACACAAGCATGATACAGACCAGACCTGCACCCTGGTGGTGGAAGGGGGAGGGGCACATACATGTAATATATTCTGTTTCTGAAAAATCTTAAAACCTATCTGTTCAATGAATATTTCATTTTTTGAGTTGCTTGTATTATTGTTTCATCATGAAAAAGATATTATTGATTTATTTACTTTAGATTTGGCAGTACAGATATTTTGCTTGTGTTTCTGTACACTGCTTTGAACCTTTATGGGGATTTGTTGGTAAATAAATGTCAGATTCGATTCGATTCGATATACCTCTGAACCGTGCCCTGGGGGCTGGAACATGTAGGTATGATACAGACCTGACCTGGATGCCAAAATGGTGTCCTGCACCAATCTTGAGAATAATCGTTATGTGGTGGTGAGTGAGTGTCAGTTTATTGTAAATTTATTCAGGACGATATATCCCAAATTTTATTGTAATTAGTCAAGCTTTGACAGAGTTATGCAGAAAACAAGCTTTGTATAGTTTGTTTTATTTTGAAATACAGTGTTCGCGTTTGTAAAATGCGTTCTGTCGTGTTTTCATCTGCTGCTCTGTCCTATCAGATGTTGGATTTCTGCTGTTTTTGATTCTTTCAGATTGTAAACCTTTTTGACTAAAAAAGCGATATAGCAGAGTCACCCCTACTGTCTGCCCTCAAGCCCATCTCTCTGGGTAAAGCACAACGTGATTGAAATGCTGAGAAACCTTCCCACAGGACAGATTGTGAGAAGTGAAATCCACGAACCCACGTATTAAACCACAAAGGAATGTGAAAGACAGAGAGAGAGTCCAAAATAAAGGAAATTGTACAGTAAAATGGGAGGAGCCGTGAAACAGTGGTAGGTGTCATGTATTCTTAACAAAAAGGTTTTATTCTGGAGTGCCTCATCAGGCATGATCCTGAGAGCCCATTATCTGTCCTGAGAGAGGGTGCTAAGCCCAGCCCTGCCCCCCATTACTTACAGAAGTGCCTGTAGGTCCGGTCTCACCCACACTGCCCTGCAGAACAGAGAGCAGAAAGATATTGTGAGATGTCAGGACATGTGACCAAAGCATATGAGTCCCAAGAATGGTGTCTGGTCATGGTGAGAGGGTCACTTTGCAGAAGAAGACTATACCAAGGCCCATAGTGAGTTTGACCAAATGACCCCTTGTCTCATGTCATAGTTGTGATCACCAGCCTTGTGACTTGCGGTAACCTGCTGGGGCCACTAGGAAGAAATAAGAGCTCAGTGTCCTTCAACATGCTGAGGACAACAGATGGGGTTTAGGGTCCCCTAACATTCTGAGGACAGCACAGACGGAGGGAGCTCAGGATCCCCCAACATAACTTATGGTCTCTGCTAAGTTGGCTAAGTCCCATCCCAATACATTCCCACCCTCCGGAGCTGCTGGTTCAGAAAATTAGTGATATGCAACATTTTCCCATTGCTTTCTGTTTCCTGAAGAAAATCTGGGAAATAATTCTTTTCTTGTTTTCATAGAGGATGGAATGGTGGCCACACTGCAGCATAAGACTCCCCCCCCCCCCTCTCCCCATCAGGAAATATTGATTTAAGAGGGCGATGGGCATTACAGAAAGAGTTAATTAACTTTAGTACATGTCAGGCTTCTACTGATAAGCTCCATCTCTCTGTAACCCCAATCTAGAAAAAGAAATTTAAAAAAATCAATCCTGAGCAGAAAGGCCAGGAAAAGACACCAGGGCTTCTGCATCTGACACTCGCCTTCTCCCCCTTGGGTCCTGTCTCTCCAGGAAGTCCAGCTCTGCCCTGTAAAATCATTAAAATGCACCAGTTACACACAAACATCCATTGGGATGGAGATCGATAGAGACAAAGCAGCGAACAGAGGAGCTGAAATATCCCCAAAGCAAAATCACAGCAAACTACAGGCAGCAAATCGGAAATATTCAGGCAATAGTGGTCAGTGATTGCTTAAATGCTGTCACCAGCTGAATTAGACCCGGCTACCTAGTGCCGGCTCCCTCTGGAATATCCGGGCAGTCGTCAGCCTGCCGGGAGTTACCTGGATTAACCGATATTCAGCCTTTTTGCTGTGCTAAGTTACCTGGATCGTTATCCGGATACCACTGCTGAATATTGGTGGTGTCTGGGTAACAACCAGCTCCGCCCTGACTCCACATCCAAACCACCCCATCACTGACCAGATAAGTGCCACAGCAGCCGGACAGGATATTCTCTGGCATTATCTGGTTAGGTGCTGTTGAAGGTCATGTGGGGAGAGCTCTGGTTAACTGGAAGGTGTCTCTCCTACCTAGTTAACTAGTGCTGAAATTGGACTCCTAAGGATTTATGTAGATGTTTCTGAGGAGAAGAGGGAGTACCAGGGGACTGGAGGGCTCAGGGGATGGACACAGGGGTACAGAGCCTGTCACCTCTAGGATTGGAGAACAGGGGATGGACACAGGGATACTGAGCCTGTCACCTCTAGGATTGGAGGACAGGGGATGGACACAGGGGTACAGAGCCTGTTACCTCTAGGACTGGAGGGCTCAGGGGATGGACACAGGGACACACAGTCTGTTACCTCTAGGACTGGAGAGCTCAGGGGATGGACACAGGGGTACAGAGCCTGTTACCTCTAGGACTGGAGGGCTCAGGGGATGGACACAGGGACACACAGTCTGTTACCTCTAGGACTGGAGGGCTCAGGGGATGGACACAGGGGTACAGAGCCTGTTACCTCTAGGACTGGAGGGCTCAGGGGATGGACACAGGGGTACAGAGCCTGTTACCTCTAGGACTGGAGGGCTCAGGGGATGGACACAGGGGTACAGAGCCTGTCACCTCTAGGATTGGAGAACAGGGGATGGACACAGGGATACTGAGCCTGTCACCTCTAGGATTGGAGGACAGGGGATGGACACAGGGGTACAGAGCCTGTTACCTCTAGGACTGGAGGGCTCAGGGGATGGACACAGGAGTACAGAGCCTGTTACCTCTAGGACTGGAGGGCTCAAGGGATGGACACAGGGACACACAGTCTGTTACCTCTTGGACTGGAGAGCTCAGGGGATGGACACAGGGGTACAGAGCCTGTTACCTCTAGGACTGGAGGGCTCAGGGGATGGACACAGGGACACACAGTCTGTTACCTCTAGGACTGGAGGGCTCAGGGGATGGACACAGGGACACAAAGTCTGTTACCTCTAGGACTGGAGAGCTCAGGGGATGGACACAGGGGTACAGAGCCTGTTACCTCTAGGACTGGAGGGCTCAGGGGATGGACACAGGGACACACAGTCTGTTACCTCTAGGACTGGAGGGCTCAGGGGATGGACACAGGGACACAAAGTCTGTTACCTCTAGGACTGGAGAGCTCAGGGGATGGACACAGGGGTACAGAGCCTGTTACCTCTAGGACTGGAGGGCTCAGGGGATGGACACAGAGGTACAGAGCCTGTTACCTCTAGGACTGGAGGGCTCAGGGGATGGACACAGGGACACACAGTCTGTTACCTCTAGGACTGGAGGGCTCAGGGGATGGACACAGGGACACACAGTCTGTTACCTCTAGGACTGGAGAGCTCAGGGGATGGACACAGGGGTACAGAGCCTGTTACCTCTAGGACTGGAGGGCTCAGGGGATGGACACAGGGACACACAGTCTGTTACCTCTAGGACTGAAGGGCTCAGGGGATGGACACGGAGCCTGTTACATCTAGGAAAGGAATGCCTTAGGATCTGGAATCTGCTTTATATAACTCCCTTAAGAAAATATTTTATGTAAGTATTCTTGGCCTTCATTAAAGATACTGCGAAGCAGTGCACAACTCACAGGAATTCCAGGGTATCCCTGCCCGGGCTCCCCTTTCTCTGGCAGTTTCTGGAGTGAAGCCAGTGCTGGTGAGATTGATGGGCAGCTTGCGCAGGGCTCCCCCTGGAGGAAAGTGAGAAAAAGAACAGCAAATGAACAAGAGAAGAACCAGCACAATCCTAATGCCAACACCCTAAGCCAGTGGCATAGACCCACCCAGCAGCAATGCGCCTCTGCAGGGGCGGACTGACTGATCTGGACCCTTGGGCAAAAAGGGCCATGGCCCCTAACCACCTATCAAAAGTGATTACATTTGACAGACGTTAGGACACAGTGGACCCTCTACTACTGTGGGCTTTGGGCACTGCCCTATTGACCCAATGGTCATAAGTACATAAGTATTGCCACACTGGGACAGACCAAAGGTCCATCAAGCCCACGATCCTGTTTCCAACAGTGACCATCTTTGACTCTTCTCTCTCCTTCTCTGCTCACATCCAGCAGACCGCCAAGACCTGTCGTTTCTTTCTTTACAACATCCATAAAATCCGCCCCTTTCTTTCCGAGCACTCTACCAAAACCCTCATCCACACCCTTGTCACCTCTCGTTTAGACTACTGCAATCTGCTTCTTGCTGGCCTCCCACTTAGTCACCTCTCCCCTCTCCAATCGGTTCAAAACTCTGCTGCCCGTCTCGTCTTCCGCCAGGGTCGCTTTACTCATACTACCCCTCTCCTCAAGTCGCTTCACTGGCTCCCTATCCGTTTCCGCATCCTGTTCAAACTTCTTCTACTAACCTATAAATGTACTCACTCTGCTGCTCCCCAGTATCTCTCCACACTTGTCCTTCCCTACACCCCTTCCCGTGCACTCCGCTCCATGGATAAATCCTTCTTATCTGTTCCCTTCTCCACTACTGCCAACTCCAGACTTCGCGCCTTCTGTCTCGCTGCACCCTACGCCTGGAATAAACTTCCTGAGCCCCTACGTCTTGCCCCATCCTTGGCCACCTTTAAATCTAGACTGAAAGCCCACCTCTTTAACATTGCTTTTGACTCGTAACCACTCGCCTCCACCTACCCTCCTCCTTCCTGTACACAATAATTGATTTGATTTGCTTACTTTATTTTTTGTCTATTAGATTGTAAGCTCTTTGAGCAGGGACTGTCTTTCTTCTATGTTTGTGCAGCACTGCGTACGCCTTGTAGCGCTATAGAAATGCTAAATAGTAGTAGTAGTAGTAATAGTGGGGGGGGGGGGGGGGAGGATGTCCTTGTGTCCACCAATTGTGGAGTCAAGTCCACCCAAAATTGGATGTCTGGCCACACCACTGCCCTAAGCATAGGAGATGAGGCACATGGGGAGTGGGGAGAGGAGGTTTGAACTGGGGACAATCTTTGTGTCATTAAGCACAAGATTATTTCCCACAATTCTGTTTTGTCCTTACAAAGTTCTCCTTACCTTTTCCCCTTTGGTTCCATCCACACCAGGAGTTCCCTGAAAAAAAAAAAAACCCAGACCCTTGTTAATGTGGCAGAATGAACCTTCTCGATATCAAAGCTGCTTCTCTTGTCCAGCTCCTTCTCTTCAGCTCAAAATGCAACAGCAAAACTCCACAAGGTCACAAGAAGCTTTTGGATCAGACAGGCGCTCTCACAGCCACAGAGACGAGAAATGGAAGAGTGAACTTCTGCAAGACACAGTCACATGGCCAAGGGTTCCATGACTCCATTTCCCCCTGCAAACAGATACTTATCTGCTGGCCCTCAGTGAATTAGTTAAAATCACACTCGTACAATAATTCTGCGCGGGGGTTTAAGAGAGAAAGGAGACAGGAGCTACGTAAAACTCTCCTCATAATCACATCACAAGCTGCAACATTAAATATTTGGGGGTAGAGAGGCCCCCGCCTCCTTAAACCCCACTCAGCAGGCCATCCCTGGACATTCAGAGGTACCGAATATCCCTTCTGACCAGTGCAGCCAGGGCATTCCATGGGCAGAATCGAAGAAGAGCCAGCAGTTAAGCAGGTACCAGCCGTATTCAGTTCCTGCCTAGCTAACCAGGCAGATACGACCACACCAAAGGCAGACATATACGCGGGTGCCAGCACTGAATGTCAGACAGCTGCATAACTTCCGGGTCACTGAATGTCAGGCAGCACCTGCATAACAAGGAGGTTTAATGACAGGAGCCAGTTTGACATCAAACAGCTGATGCGACCCCTCCCGCACAGCCGCCATATTGGCCAGAACAAAACAATTGCTATTGAAAACAACAGCAAACTTGTAAGGTTTTATTAAACTTCCTAGGTTTTACATTCCCTCTGTTAGGAAAGGATCGGGGGGGGGGGGGGGGGGGGGGGAAGGATCAGTGCTGCGTGATAGGCCTATATTGTTTCTTATGATGACAATAAAGATATTTCTATATAAAAAGAAACAATAAAGGCCTATCGCAATACAGCATTACAAATAACAAAGCAAGCTCTGGAGCATTGACAAATACATTTTAAATATAACCCTCCCCCCCCTTCACAGACCCCCTCGAAAACTCCCCAACCACCCCAACTCCCCCCCCTCCCCCCCCCGATCTCCTCCTAACAGAGAGATTGCTATTGTTTTCAATGGCGTTTGCTATTGTTTTGGACAAAGCAAGATGGCTGCTCCTGGAGAAACTGGCTTCAACTTTTTGACATCATGCCATCTCCTGTTAATCCAACCTTCTTGTTAGACAGCACCTGCATAACTTCCTGGCCAGCCAATGACCCGGATGTGCAGTGCTGATGCCCAAGACAGGGTCCCAGCACTGAACATTTGGGTTCAATTTAGCCCATGGCGATCAGTGATATTAAAACTGCTAATCACTGCCAGCTAAATATCGGGGGGGGGGGGGGGGGGGGGGGGGGGAGAAGTGTCTGTCTCTGTTAGGGAGTCAAGAACACCTCCCAGGCCTGACCATGTCTCACATCATCCTGAGTCTGTTCCTGATGGGTAATCTGAAAAGATGAAGTGAAGATTGTACCTGATCTCCTTTGGGACCCGGTGAGCCAATTTCATCCTAGAAACAAGAATATGATAAAATATAAATGAAGGAAGCATGTGAGCAGCGCCGCCCTGCTGTACAGACCCAGCGGGAGCAGGACAGTACAGCCGCTTTGCTCTAGTGACCCACAATGTCTATTAGGACATGCAAGTTCAGTATTTGAAGACGACAAGATGAATTTAGAGTCAGAAATTAAGATAAGATCTGCAGGTTTCAGAAATCGATTCTCTGCTTCAGTTTCAAACAGCACAAGAAATACAAGGGAAAGGTCAATGATTATGAAGGAGGCTGGTAACAGCATCTCTGAGAAGCCCTGGAGCTGTTTCTCATACACTGACCGGTATTCCAGGTTCTCTGAAGCCTGGGAGGCTTTGATCCCCTTTGAGTCCAGCTTTTCCTATTTGACTGATTGCTTTCATGACCTCCTCAGGAATTGTAGGACAAACCTCACACGGGTCTCCCTGTAAGAAGAGACACCCATGAGACAGGCACATTAAGGCAGGGGCGAGAGGATATTGAACAGGACAGCAAAGGCAGGGCCTTTGCACCTCCTCTTACCTTCACCCCTTTCAGACCAGGGACTCCCGGTCGACCCTTAAGGATAAAAGAAAAGAGAAATCATTCTTTTCAATTCAAACATTCAAAAAGAGTGGAAGATGTGAGAGGGAGGCAGGAGACCTCAGTATCCTGAAGAAGAGACTGTCCTACAGCACCGGCCAGTTCCCCAAAGCACTGAAGACACAAGGTTTACTTTAGTTTATTAATAACTACTATAAAAGGCCTGTTTCGATAGGCAATGAAACGGGTGCTAGCAAGGTAATCCCCCCTCCCTCCCTTCCTTCCTCCAGACCCCCTCCCTTGTTCCAGACCCCCCTCCCTCCCTCCTTCCCTTCCGAGTTCCAGACCCCCTCCCTCCGTCCCTCCCTCCCTTTCAAGTTCCAGACCCCCCTCCCTCCCGAGTTCCAGACCCCCCTCCCCAGACCCCTCCCTCCCTTCCTTCCTTTCCTTCCGTCTGAGTTCCAGATCCCCCTCTCTCCCTCCCTTCTGAGTTCCAGACCCCCCTCCCTCCCTCCCTCTTGGCAGGGGTGCCCAGGGGTCAGTCAGTTACGCAGAGGGGAGTGTTGAAATCGGAGGGAGGGGGGAGTCTGGAACTCGGTGGGAGGAGCATGAGGAGGCCTTGAACGGGATGGGAGGGAGGGAGTGACGTGTGTGTGTGGGGTGCTTTGGTGATGCGCCGGGGGGGGGGGGAGGTTCTGTGTTGCCCTGCTCCCTGTCACTTACTCAGAAGTGGCAGGGAGCGGCGCACTGACAGCTGATTCCAAGGCAGGGGGAGGAGTAGGGAAACACGCGGAGCATGTTTCTTGCTTGGAATCAGCTGTCAGTGACGTTACTGACATCAGTGTGTTCTTAGCTGCCTAGCAGACCACCTCCGAGGGATCCACAGTCCCAGGCAGGTTAGAACGTTGGAGGTGAGAATTATTATATAGGATAATATTCTGCATAATTAACTATCTGGATAACAAAACTCACATATATAATCATAAATCACATCCACAGAAACTATTCACCTTACACATAAAAATGAAACTATTTCTTAACAGACCTTTTGCTATTTGACTTATCTGTTCAACAAGCTGAAAAGACTTTACAAAGATCAACTGTAAAATGATTCACAAGATAAATATGTCTTCAAACATTTTTTTTTAATTGTGTTGTATCATTTATTTTCCTAATTTGCACAGGTAACTAATTCCACAAAATTGGGCCCGTAATAGAAAAAGTCCTTTGCCTGGTCTTTTCAAAACGCATCTCTCTCAAAGCTGGAATAGTTAACTGGCAAAGTACCTGCAGACCTCAGGGTCCTATTAGGCTGATAGATCTTAGGAAACTGTCCCCAAATAAAAACCAGAATCTTGTTTCAAAGCCTTATGAATTAAAAGCACAATCTTAAAATGGATTCTTTTTCCATAGGCAGCCAATGAAAATCCTTCAATACCAGAGTAATATGCTGAAAGTGGCCAGAAATAAGTCATGTCGCTGTATTCTGAATAATCTACTGGCTTAATACTGGTTTTAGGTAAACCCAGATATAAGGCATTGCAGTAATCCAGGCCGCTCATAACCAAACTCCAAATCATCAATTTAAAATCTTCTATTGAGTTACAACCCTTCAATCTACTCAACATTCTTAATTTAAAAAATGGGCACTAACTACTTTTCTAAAATGTGATTTGAAATTTAAGTGACCATCTAAAGTAAGACCTAAATTGTGAACCTGTTTGGCCAAACAAACTTCATTATCACAGAGCTTAATTGTATCTGTTCTCCGTAAACCTCTCCAATAAGCATCATTTCTGTCTTATCCACATTCAAGGCTAACTTATTATATGCTAACCGTTTTGCTATAACAGTGAAAATTGATTGCAATCGAACAACTGCGTCTTCCATAGATGAATCAAAGGAGAAAAAAACTGGATACCATCTGCATTATCTACTATAATAAAACTCACCCTCAACGTTCTGAGGACACTGACGTCAGTGAAGCCAAGCCCTGACTTCCTTCAAAAAGGTTCGAAGGTTTGTGGTGGTGAAAGCCACCAAAATCGCTCCGGGCCCCGCCCTCGAGGGCGGAGCAATGGCAGAACAACGAAGGGGTTGGCAGGGAGGGAGGCAGGGAGGCGTGGGGGGGGTGGGAAATCGCTCTGGGCCCCGCCCTCGAGGGCGGAGCAATGGCAGAACAACGAAGGGGTTGGTAGGGAGGGAGGCGTGGGGGGGTGGGAAATCGCTCTGGGCCCCGCCCTCGAGGGCGGAGCAATGGCAGAACAACGAAGGGGTTGGTAGGGAGGGAGGCGGGGGTGGGAAATCGCTTCGGGCCCCACCCTCGCATCAAACGTCATGACGGGGGTGGAGCAATGGAAGAATAACGAAGGGGTTGGCCAGGGAGGGAGGGGGGGGTGTTGGCGACGAACACCTTGCTAGCGCCCGTTTCATTTGATCTGAAACGGGCCTCTTTTACTAGTATTCTATAATGCTGCCTGATTTGCCAGCTTTCCTAATTTCTGTAAACATTTCTTATCTCTCTGTATGTTCTGTTATAATATTTACACAGTGAGTCATATCACAATAGGTTAATATATCATATTATTTTAATTCATTCTATGATTTTGTAAATGGTGTTATTAATGTGCATATGATTGTACATAATGGTTCATCCAAGTTTATTTTAGTTATTTCATTTTATTTTTAACACTTTGGGTTATCACTGACAAGATCTCGATCCTCATAGATTTATTTTTAATATTGTATTTTATATCTGATTATTTTTATGTTTTTGCATTTTAATTGTTTATTACTTTATGATATGGATGTTAATTTTTGTGAAATGTGTATTTATAATTATCTTTGTGTTTTTATGTTAGACCCCTGAGGCAGGCGCTTGTGCGCCAAAACACGGTCCGTGTCGGGTCTTTTTCACAATAAAAGGACTGCCATTGTCTCGTTCTTGAAGGCCCAGTGTTGCTTTTTCTTGTCTATATTGTATACTTGTAAGCTGTATTACCCTCTCTTTTGTGATTACTTATATCTACAAGGATAGAAATATGCTCATATTAGCCCTCTCCTCAAGTCACTTCACTGGCTCCCTATCCGTTTTCGCATACAGTTCAAACTCCTCTTATTGACCTATAAGTGCATTCACTCTGCAGCTCCTCAGTACCTCTCCACTCTCATCTCTCCCTACATTCCTCCCAGGGAACTCCGTTCACTGGGTAAATCTCTCTTATCTACACCCTTCTCCTCCACTGCTAACTCCAGACTCCATTCCTTTTATCTTGCTGCGCCATGTGCCTGGGATAGGCTTCCTGAGCCGGTACGTCAAGCTCCATCTCTGGCCGTCTTCAAATCTAAGCTAAAAGCCCACCTTTTTGATGCTACTTTTAACTCCTAACCCTTATTCACTTGTTCAGTACCCTTATTTTATCATCCTCACTTTAATATTCCCTTATCTCTTGTTTGTCCTGTTTGTCTGTCCTAATCAGACTGTAAGCTCTGTCGAGCAGGGACTGTCTCTTCATGTTCAAGTGTACAGCGCTGCTTACGTCTAGTAGCACTATAGAAATGATAAGTAGTAGTAGTAGTAGTGCTTGGGATTCCGGAATCTTGATACACTTTGGGATTCCGGAATCTTGCCACTCTTTGTCCTTATCCCTTATTTGTCCTGTTTGTCCTAATTAGATTGTAAGCTCTGTGAAGCAGGGACTGTCTCTTCATGTTCAAGTGTATAGAATGTTTGTACGTTTGGGAAGCTTGCCAGGTGCCCTTGGCCTGGATTGGCCGCTGTCGTGGACAGGATGCTGGGCTCGATGGACCCTTGGTTTTTTCCCAGTGTGGCATTACTTATGTACTTATGTCCTCTACTTGGCTCACTTTTATTACATAGAGCAGTGATTTAACCTATTGTGATGTCATAGTGGCTCATTCCACCAATAAGAGCCAACCTCTTTAGTGATGTCACAATGGCTTGATTGTATAGAATGTTTGTACGTTTGGGAAGCTTGCCAGGTGCCCTTGGCCTGGATTGGCCGCTGTCATGGACAGGATGCTGGGCTCGATGGACCCTTGGTCTTTTCCCAATGTGGTATTACTTATGTACTTATGTACTTATGCTTTAGAAATTATAAGTAGAAGTAGTAGTAGTAGATTCCACGCTGCTGTTTCATGTAGAGTATTTATTTTGTTTGACTCAATTCCCTCTTTAACATACCCCTCCTCCCCTCCAATTTGATCCACTCTATCACTGCGATAGAATTTATACCCTGATAACACAGCGTCCCATTGATTGTCCTCCTTCCACCAGGTCTCTGGGATGCCTATTATATCTACCTCTTCATTTAGTGCTATACAATCCAACTCTCCCATCTTATTTTTTAGGCTTCTAGCATTTTTATAGTTGTTTTTTCCTTTGCATCTACAAACTGCTTTGAAGTTGACGGTGATAATTTTCATCCTTTATTCTGTTCTCTTATTAAACTCTCCTGGTTTTCTTTAACCATCATTGAAGCCTCTCTATTGGGATTCCCTAAATGTCCTGTTTCAATAATATCCTTTGAGGATACTCCACATCGAACCATGTGCTTGTGGGCAACTGCTGGCTTCCCCCACCCCATATCCCTCCCCCCCCCCCCTAATATTACAAAACTGTAATAGACAGATGGAAAATAAAACTGTAGAAAGTGACAAACCCTGCAGCATTTCTGTTGTTAACTCTCTCTTTTCTGAAAGTTGGTCCCCAATTAGCATCTCCAGTTTTCGATTACTCGGAAAAGAGGCAAACCTAGTAAGGACAGATCCTGTAATACCACAAGCTCTGAATCTATTTATCAAGAAAGCATAATTCACTGCGTCAAAAGCTACCGACAGATCTAACACAACAAGAAAATATCCAGAATTCACAAGAGATATTTAAAAGAGCCCAAGTGCCACAAGACATGGAGGAGAGGGTATCTCTGTACCATGAGATGTGGGGGAGAGGGTCTCTCTGGGACGGGGGTGTTTTCTTGGCCAGAAAAGTTTATGTGCTTCCCCTCTCCCTACATTGTTTCAGTACCCCTTAAAAATCCAAGCTTTGTACAAATGTTATCACGTGTTAGCAACCACATGCTACACCCAACACACATGAACACAACACCTACTCCAATGACTGAAATGGCTGCAAGAGACCCATTCTGCAGTCACAGCTCAGATGTCCCTAGTGGCCAAAACATAGCACTACAGTTACAGAAGTCCAAATCTGCTGACAGCAACAGTCTCTGGGGCACCAGGTCCATTCCCAACACTACAGAGAGACATCCCATCCTACCATGCTCTGCTACTGTGGAGAGTGCACCCAGTGAGCAGACACAAAGACCTGGTACCCAATTACAGCTGAAAATAGTCCCTGAGGTTCTGCACCCAAGGAAAGATGCCGCTCCCATAAAGACACTAAAGATGGCACCAGCATCCACAGAGAACTGGGGACTCCTTCCCTCTCAGCAGCTCACAGGGTCCTGAAAACACTTACGGGTTTCCCGATGGGACCCTCAGGTCCAGGTGTTCCAGGGAATCCCTAGAAGCCAAACAGAAAAGGCAGAAGACATGTTAATATCTGGAGCCTGCACGATATAAGCTGCCAGTCTTGGTCCTGCTGTGCCTTTCCTATGCATAGGTGTGCATGTGAATGTGAGGGAGTGTGAATCCTTTGTTCCTACGATACCTGTCCTGTGCGTGGGTGTGGGTGTGTGAATATGAGGGAGTGTGAATCCTCTGTTCCTACCATACCTGTCCTGTGTGTGTGTGTGTGGGTGTGGGTGTGTGTGTGTGAATGTGAGAGAGTGTGAATCCTCTGTTCCTACCATACCTGTCTTGTGTGTGTGTGTGTGAATGTGAGGGAGTGTGAATCCTCTGTTCCTACGATACCTGTCCTGTGCATGGGTGTGTGTGTGTGAATGTGAGGGAGTGTAAATCCTCTGTTCCTACCATACCTGTCCTCTGTGTGTGTGTGTGTGTGTGTGTGTGTGTGTGTGTGTGTGTGTGTGTGTGTGCATGTGAATGTGAATGTGAGGGAGTGTGAATCCTCTGTTCCTACCATACCTGTCCTGTGCGTGGGTGTGTGTGTGTGTGTGTGTGAATGTGAGGGAGTGTGAATCCTCTGTTCCTACAATACCTGTCCTGTGTGTGTGTGTGTGTGTGTGCATGTGAATGTGAGGGAGTGTGAATCCTCTGTTCCTATCATACCTGTCCTGTGTGTGGGCGTGCGTGTGAATGTGAGGGAGTGTGAATCCTCTGTTCCTACCATACCTGTCCTGTGCGTGGATGTGAATGTGGGGGATTGTGAATCCTCTGTTCCTACCATACCTGTCCTGTGTGTGTGTGTGTGTGTGTGTGTGTGTGTGTGTGTGCATGTGAATGTGAGGGAGTGTGAATCCTCTGTTCCTACCATACCTGTCCTGTGTGTGGGTGTGTGTGTGTGAATATGAGGGAGTGTGAATCCTCTGTTCCTACCATACCTGTCCTGTGCGTGGGTGTGTGTGTGTGTGTGTGTGAATGTGAGGGAGTGTGAATCCTCTGTTCCTACAATACCTGTCCTGTGTGTGTGTGTGTGTGTGTGCATGTGAATGTGAGGGAGTGTGAATCCTCTGTTCCTATCATACCTGTCCTGTGTGTGGGCGTGCGTGTGAATGTGAGGGAGTGTGAATCCTCTGTTCCTACCATACCTGTCCTGTGCGTGGATGTGAATGTGGGGGATTGTGAATCCTCTGTTCCTACCATACCTGTCCTGTGTGTGTGTGTGTGTGTGTGTGTGTGTGCATGTGAATGTGGGGGATTGTGAATCCTCTGTTCCTGCTGCAAGCAGCGACTGGACTCCATCTTTCAACATGAATGCACAGACTGAACTAAAGTATTTCATGTGACAGTGAAAATTTGTTTTGGAGAGTGATTAGTTATGTGTTGCTGGAGTGTTACTAATGAGTTAGCTTACTTTTTCTCCTTCTGGACCAGGAGGGCCACCAGGGTTACCCTAAAAAACAGATAAATAGCACCATTCAGCCACCCTGAAGACAGACATATGAGGGCAAAGATCCTTTCATCTGTCCCGGATTAAAACAGTTACCCTGGACAAAGCAGCAAAGAGACTGTTACATCTACACCAGGAGCACGGTGACAATTCTTACAGCCAGTCCACATACACAGTAAAGATGATTAACGCTCTCAGTCAGACACCGTCTCCCCGATATTCACCACTATTTAAATAGCACTTAAGCAGCGTTTATCTCCTGGTCAGCGCTTGCCAGATAACCAGTTATAATGCACGATGTAACCGGCTATCTGCTAATATTCAGCACCTCACCAGCTACGTTTGGCAGCCAAATCGGGCCACCGAAATAGCAGGCGTATCTTTGACCGCTTTAAGCTTAACTGGCCGGCGCTGAATATTGGCTTGGCCAGTTAAGTTTAAACCAGCCAAAATTAAACCGGATATTCAACGCCGGTGACCGAAAACCACCCGGCACTGAATATCCAGCCTCCCTGCTGACCACGGGAGTTATTTCAATATCAGCCCCGCCTGTGGCAGGAAGTCAGGTGAGTTTAATTCAGCTCTTACCGGCTTTCCTGGGATTCCAATTCCTGGGAGCCCTGGCAATCCAGGGGGTCCAGGGTCTCCTGCTAGACCCTCAGGTCCAACAAAACCCGGGTCCCCCTAAAAGAAAACAGAAAACCTGGGGGTCAATATTTAGTGGAGAACCCAGCACGTAAAGGTATCCAGATTTCTTCAATTTCATACATTAAGCAGGGGGGAGGGGTAATTATTAACGTGCGTTATTTGCTCCTTAATGCATGTTAAAGGACAATAGCATGAATTATATCCCCATAACACATGTTAAAATAAGTTACCACATTCAGAGCAATGCAAATGCATGTAAAACATCTCATTACTATGTAAATCAAACAACGCAGTTTGTGATGAACACAGAAAGCCACGTTACTCCTGGAAAAATACTGCCAGTAAAAAAGAGGGGAGAAGCTTCTTAAAGGGGTTGAGCCCTATCCCCCTTCCTCCCAATTACACCTCCCCCCTCATGATGCCCAATGTACAAAGACCCCCCCTCCTCCCAATGTCTGCCGAATAAAAGCCCCCTCTCAATGTCCCCACGGGGTAGCAAAAGATTTTAAAAACTGAGATACAATAAATCAGGAAGTAACATTTAGATTTATAAACCTAAAAAATTAAAGCAGATATAACCCATCTATTTACCATTAGAAAAAAAAAAGATATATTTTCAAAGGTTTCCAAAAAGCAAAACGAAGATTAGTTATTGAACAAAGCTGTTTTGGTAAACTATTCCAAAGACGACGGGCAGAAAATAGAAAAGATCTAGAAAAAAAAAGTCCTTTAAAGCGAATACCTTTAATAGATGAAAAACCTTAACCAAGCAAAATTATTTAAAATCTTAAAACGTCCTAAAAAAAATAACAGGTTCTATATAAAGATTTAAAATACAGAATGCATTGCCTTGCGGAAGCTGCAGGGTTACACTTGCCTTGTGTCCCTTTGGTCCTAGTACACAAATCTCTCCTGGTCGGCCCTATTCAGAGAAGAGAAGAGCTAAATTGAGATTAATAATCCACAGGACAGGAAGAGCTGGAGGCAGGAACTTTCATACAGAAATAAATCACTTAAAGCACAGCCATGTTTCATCCCTAGGCTGCATCAGGGGTAAAAACCAGGGGCGGACTGACCTTGGGAGAACAGGGCAGTGCCCGAAGGCCCACAGCAGTAGAGGTCTGTTCTCCCCTAGCTCCCATCTAACCACTTTTGATAGGTGGTTAGGGGCACAGGACCCTTATTGCCTAAGGACCCAGATCACTGTCTGTACCAGGGGAATAGCCAGACCTCGAGGTGTGAGGGGGCCAGAGCCCAAAGTGGGGGGGCACATTTTGGTCCGCTGTCCCACCACCACCCCCCCCAATGTCGCTGCCTTGCTGCGCCCCACTCACTACGTTGGCTGGCGGGGATCCCCAACCCCCACCAGCTGAAGCATCGCCACCGCCGCACATACTAAAACGAGCGTGCTGGACCATGAGGGGAAGAGAGAGCAGGGCAGGCAATGCGGCAGTACCGGAGACCGGCACTGGATGAAGGCTTCAGCTGGCGCGGGTTGGCAAGCTCCGCCAGCTAAACCAAGCGTCCAGAGCCAATTTGGGGGGCCAGGCCCCCCCTTGGCCCCCCTATAGCTACGCCACTGGTTGGTCCACCCCTGGGTAAAACACAAACAGTAGCTAACATGAGGAAAATAATATCAGCAGGGCAGGTGCCAATTATTACACCTGGCATCTGGAAACCAAACAAAATGGAACGTTACCAGCAGATGGGATAAAGGTTACCAATTTGGAGCCTGGCAATAGGTTATCCACAGTTAATGAGAACTCAAAGAGAGTATGATGACCTCTCACATCTGCAGATGATATCATTTACCTCATTTTAGCTACAGTTTCTGTGTTACGCCTGATGCAGCCTGAGCACAAAACATGGCCCATGATGCAATAATATATTGAGACGATGGGGGGAGGGGGGGGGAAGGAAAAAGGATGGGGAAAGAGGAACCACAGAGAGACACCAGAGAGGGTGAAAGAGGGAGGGAAAGGTCTGGTATCTAGCTGGACAGGAGGGCAGACAGATATCATTAATTTACATACAATAAATCTCATCTACATATGAAGCAATAGAAATGACTGAATCCTTACATGCCGTCCTGGGGTGCCAGGCTTCCCATGCACTCCTTCGTCTCCCTTTTCACCTTTCTGGCCCTTTAAGATATAAACAGCAAAATGTCAATGAAAAATTTATTAAAATGCAGAGACAGATGTTAAATGTTGCTCTCACATAGCATCACACACACAGACACACAACCCGCCTCTAACTCACGACTTTCATCCTACAGTAACAGTGATCGCTGCATTTACATGAAAAGTAGGTGTGAGTTGAGGGCAGGTTGACACAGTGCTTCTGCCATTTTTAACATTTATGCACTGGACCAATCCGTACATCCACAGGCAGGATAACCTGAATTGTAGCTCACCTCAAGCTATATCCAAATGAATAAATAAACTGGTCAGCTGGTAAGTCAGAATGGAGATCATCCACACCTCTACCAAAGTCAACCCCAGCCTTGATAAGGGTTCGGTCATTTCCGTAGCATCAGGTCGAGTTCCTGATTCAGGCGTACAGTATGTATCGTTTGTCCATGCTGAGACACCACAACAGCCAGAGAAAAGGTTCGTCCGTGTTTACTTTCAATGTTTCCCCTTAACTATGTCCCCATGTGCTTTAAACATGGAGTCAAAGCCAGCAGAAATCCTGGTCCCGCTATTCAAAGTGAGTTCTGCGTTTACCTGTGCACAGTAAATATATTACCTGCTTAACTTATACAGATAAAATTGGACCATTTAACTTGCTAAATGTGCCAATTTTACCTGTATGAAAGAAGCTGACTTCAGGGCAGGGTAACGGCAGTGCGAGCGCATGTACGTTTCCCCTAAATTCCATAACGGAAAAGGGAAAGGGATGGGATTTCATACACTGCCTTTCTGTGCTTACAATCAAAGCAGTTTATGTATTACATACAGGTAATTATTGTGTACCTGGGGCAATGGAGGGTTACATAAGTGACTCGTTCAGAGTCAGGAGGAGCTGCAGTGGGAACTGAACCCACTGCACTAGCCATTAGGCTCCTCCCCCGCTTACAGGCCCAATTTTACACTTAGCGTGCAAAGTTACAGAATAAGGTCAGTTATATGATAATAATAAGCTGCTAATTGGAACTGATTACCAATTATTGGTATAAGTGGGCTAATTAGCAGTGACAGGCACAATAGCTGTTAGTTGGGTTTCTGCAAATTGTGCGTGAAACTGTGAAGGGGGGTGTGGGCCTGGGAGGGACATGGGCGGGTCAGGGGTGTGGCTAGCATTTATGTGCGTGGGTCATGTGAGCATTTACAAGTCTCGGAGCTGGCGTAGGTGCTGCGCAGAAAGTGGACTTCCGTGTGTATTACACAACTGCAATTAAGCACACAACTGCTCATCTAGGACTCGCCCTTAGTATTCATCGTCCTACAGCTGAACCTTAGGTGATCCGTGGAGAATTTACCCCCTCGGTGGTGACAATAGATAAATTATGCTTTTAAAGCTAGGCTTCTACCCCTATTCAGCCGTGCTAGTGATGCAGATATCTGGAAAAAGCTAACCGTAGCTGCTGGCTGGCCCCTTTGAATATGTGGAAGGATGGGGGGGTCACCCTTAGCAGACACCCTCCCTCACAGACCTGCTCCACTGAAAATTGGGGAAAGCGAGTCTCACCTTTTGTCCTAATGGTCCTTCAGGCCCGGGGATTCCTGTCAGTCCCTGCAGGTGGAAAGAAAAAGAGCGGATTTGTTTCATTCGCTTAGGGCCTGTGTGGCTGCTGCATATCTGTATTCAGTGATGAACTGTATATACAAGATGAAACTGCAGGAAGGTACCATGGGCCGATATTCAGACTGGCTAACTCCAGCGGTCGGCGCTGAACCCGGATATTCAAATGCTGGGCAGTTTCCGGTGACCGGCATCGAAAATCCAGCTTATTTCTGGCCGGTTTAATGATAGGTTATCTTTAAAACCAGCCAAAGATATCCCACACTTTCACACGGTCAAATATGGCTGCTAAATCGGGTTTTAAATATCAAAAGATAGGCAGTTATATCGGACGATATAACCGGCTATCTGCTAGCCGGTTATCCCCCCACTGAATATCGGCGGATAGCAGGTTAAGCGCTATTTAACCCGTCAGCAACCGTTCTGGCCGGTTAACTAGTGCTGAATATTGGAGGAGGGGCATGTCTTTAGTCCTTAAAGGTTCATTTTCATGAACAATGTACAGAAACATACAATACAGACAACGTTAAAAAATAAAAACGATTAATTTTCAAAGCCATGGGGTAAAGGCCTCAGCTTCCCCCTCCTTTAGCTATTCCTCAGATATCTGGAGAAGGCGTTTGGCTGATTCTGCTGGGTGACTCGAGATGCATTACGGACTGACTGCCATTTTAATGTTTGGGAGGGTCCACGGCAGTATTTTTGTCCAATGGGACTCTGCCGTCTTGTCTTCTTTAGATCGTCAGGGTAAGGTAGAATTGTTTCTGATAATTCAGGCTCAAGGGATCAAATTAGACAGGCTTTGAGACTTTAAATGAATGAAGTTCAGGTGTAAAACGTGGCTTAGATAAAAATCTGGGAGAATCGCAGCGGGGGGGGGGGGGGGGGGGGGGGGGGGAGGGGGGTGCTCAGCTCTCCTAGATCGCTGTTGCTCCGTGCACTGAATATGTTGAAAAGATTTTCAAGAGCACCTTCAACCAGGGAACTCCGTCTTCTCAAGGGAAAGGACTTGGAGGGTAGTGGACCCTGTGCAACGAAGCTTCCGATGGTCTAGAACTGACTGATTTCTTGCAAAATTCTAATCTTTCGGGTGCTGCTGATACTCAGACCGGTGTCTCCTCTCCTAACTCTATCTGGGCACTTGTCCAGTTAGTGGTTTGACAGTCACCACTAGCCAGGTAATTCCAGGACTCTGCCCGGACTCTGCATTGACTGCCCAGGCATCAACCGGACAGTGTCCACGTGGTCTGTGTTGATTTTCCTTGGCACTATCCGGTTAATTACCACGGAAAATCAGCAGGAGAGCTGGGCAGCACCATTTAACTTAGCCCAATGGTTTTTTTTTAAGTGTCTCGTGGGGCAGCTTGCATATTTTTGGTTGCTGAATGGAGGCCAATCTTCAGCCATGTAACTACTTAATTGCTTGGGCAAATTCCTTTGAAAATCCCCCCCCCCTCCCCCCACACATGTGCCTCAGAAGACTTGTCTATGTCAGATAAATATGACTAAACCAAGAGAACTGTTAGGAAAACTGAAATCAAAGCAGTCTGCCTCCCCCTCCCATCCCCCTCTACCAGAACAGGAATACTTACTACATCTCCTGGGTCCCCCTTCTCGCCCTTCACACCTTCCGCACACTTAAAAAAAAATAAGAAACAGATCATGAGAAATGAGCCCAAGTGTCAGCTCCCCACTGCCCCCAGCCCACTGGACAGTCTGGACATTTGCATAAAGGGAAAGGGGATGGGATTTGATATTCTCTTTCTGTGGTTACATTCAAAGCGGTTTACATATATTCAGGTACTTGTTTGTACCAGGGGCAATGGAGGGTTAAGTGACTTGCCCAGAGTCACAAGGAGCTGCAGTGGGAATAGACCCACTTCCCCAGGATCAAAGTCTGCTGCACTTACCACTAGGCTACTCTTCCACTCATTCTACCAATAAAAGCCAACCTCATCAGTGATGTCACAATGGCTTAAAGTCCATTGCACTAACCACTAGGCTACTCCTCCACTCATTCCACCAATAAGAGCCAACCTCATCAGTGATGTCACAATGGCTTGATTGCCTGATACTTGGCTCACTTCTGATATTGTGATGTCATAAGGGAAAGGGGAACTGGGACTTCACATACAGCCTTTCTGAGGTTTTATTTGCAACTACATTCAAAGCAGTTTACATATATTCAGGTACTTATGTTGTACCAGGGGCAATGGAGGGTTAAGTGACTTGCCCAGAGTCACAAGGAGCTGCAGTGGGAATTGAACTCAGTTCCCCAGAAAGAAGACAAAAGACTTAACCCCTGTCCCTCTTTATCACAGCCTTATTGTTTTACCTTTTTCTTAAATTAAAATTGCCAAATCTTTTTGTTCTGTGCACAGCTACAGACAAAATGAAGCTTAGCATGGATACAGTTCCTCCCTCTCCCACCTCAGCTCTAGACAATTGTCCCCAATATTTGCAGTTGCTGTTGCTTTAAAACATCATTTCCAGTGATACCAGGATGTTCATCACCAGTTTGTACCCAGACGCCAGTGCTGAATGCAGTTATCGGATACCACAAGTATATACAGTGCCTGTACCCAGGTAACTGTCCAGGAAGGTAGAACGACTATATTAGCCATGTTCTGCCTTGGCTCTGTCCCCAGACCACGCCAGAGCTCTGGGGGGATCAGTGAAGATCACAGCTGACTCAGCTGAGCAGCACTTATCCTTCATGGATAACCGGGCCCTGAAACTTTATTATATACTCAAACCGTGGAAGGCAGCCGGGCTTCCTCCGTCAGTCAGTGATGAGCCCAGTCCAGTGATCGGCACTGAATATCCGGGTTTATTTAGGCTGGTTTAAACTTAAACAGCCAAGTCAATATTTGGTTAAGTTTATAGTTTATGTATTTATTTATTTGATACATTTGTATCCCGCATTTTCCCACCTTTTTGCAGGTTCAATGTGGCTTACATAGAGGCATTCGCCTTCTCCGGCATAGAAACAGATAGAAGGAGTTAATGTGGTCGGATAGGGTTCATGTGTTATAGACACACTGGAGAATTACAAGGGGAAGAGTTATATATAGTCTGTTACAAGCTTTGGTTTCGTTGAGTTGTGGAGTATAGGCACTTAAGTTGGATCGGTGGGGTATGCCTTTTTGAACAGGTAGGTTTTTACTGATTTCCAGAAGTTTAGGTGGTCGTACGTTGTTTTCATGGCTTTTGGTAGTGCATTCCAGTGTTGTGTGCTTATGTAGGAGAAATTGGATCCATAAGTAGATTTGTATTTGAGACCTTTGCAGATTGGGTAGTGGAGATTTAGGTAAGTTCGTGTTGATCTGGTTGCGTTTCTTGTTGGTAGACCTATGAGTTCTGTCATATATCCCGGGACTTCACTGTAGATAATTTTATGGACCAGGGTGCAGATTTTGAAAGCAATACATTCTTTGATTGGTAGACAATGTAGTTTTTCTCGGAGGGGTTTGGCGCTTTCGAATCGTGTTTCACCAAATATAAGCCTGGCTGCTGTGTTTTGGGCGGTTTGTAGTTTCTTAATGAGTTGTTCTTTGCATCCCGCGTAGAGTCCATTGCAGTAGTCTGCATGGCTTAGTACCATTGATTGTACCAAGCTGCGAAATATTTTCCTCAGGAAGTATGGTTTCACACGTTTGAGTTTCCACATTGAATGGAACATTTTCTCGGTTATAGAGTTAACTTGCTCTCAAGTGTGAGGTTACGGTCGATAGTAATGCCGAGGATTTTCAGGCTGTCTAAGATAGGGAGGGTGTAGTTTGGTATGCTTATATTTGTGGGTTTGTATGTATTGTATTGCGATGAGAGGATGAGGCAGTGTGTTTTGTCAGTATTGATATGTGCCATAGATAGTCCTAATTTGGCTGCCAAACCATTAGCTGGCGATGGACTGAATATTAGCAGATAGTTGACTGTATTGCGTGACTAAAGCACTAACCAGCAATATTCAGCAGGAGGTATTAGCCATCTGTCTCCCATTGAGCATTGCCGGATAGCAGGAGCCATTCCTGGCCAGTTAAATGGTTTTAAATATGGTGGGGAGAGGGGATTGTCTCTGTCTTAACTGTGTATTTTATTTCCTTCCCAATATTGAGCCCACCGTGATCAGCGAATTGAAAGGCGCTGAGTGTCACGGGCTGAATCTGATCTGGATGTTCACGTCTGGGTCCAATCTGGGATTTTGGCATTTAATATCTGGGTCACTGGTGCACACCAGAAGTTATCCGGGTCCCAGTTGAAATTCGAATCAGTGCCCGGATGACAGGCCGGATAAACTTTGGATAATTTTTCTGCTGTCCTAACTGTATTTAAGCAACACTGAAAATCGCTGTTAACCAGGTGCCCTGGATCTGCCTCGGGACTGTCCCAGCCCTAAGCGGAGAGTGCGGTGGCTGTCAGAGCACATTTCGGGAAGCATTAACTGGTTTGGTGTCACTGGTTATGTGGTCTCGGGCCAACTGGTGGGATTCAATCCTGTAGGAGCCCTTTGAAACCTGCTTTGCCGGCCTGTCTGAAAGGTGGCACCTGAAATGAATAAAGATAACCATAAGCTCTACGGAGCAAGGACCTGCCTCTTACAGTATTAGGACTGACCTGAAGGGGGCCCTCGGGAGATGTCCGGACACAGTCTGCTCCCTGCAGCAGAAAGGGAATAAAATATCAAAAACTATTAGAACCAGGAGACCCCTGGATACAGCTAATGCAATAAACTAATCACAATCAATCAATAAAGACTAGACATTCCCATATCACATTTTAGCCCCAAACCCAAAACATTCTCTTTCCTCTCTTTGGGGATAATCTTTAATGGTCTGCATGCACAGAAAACTTGTGAATGCTTTGACGAATTTTCCAAATGAAAATGTGCATGCACTTCTTTGAAAATGACCCATTTACAATCAATGCTTCTTACTTCAGGGCTAATTTACATTCAAAATTTCAAATGTAGACGTGTAAATTCAACCCCAACCCTGAGGAAGTCTCCCCCCACTTTGGGTGAAGTGATATTAGTACAGGCTGTGAACGTGCAACTTTTCCCATATATTGGGTGGATACTTTCCACCGGTAAAGAAATGCTTTTGGGATTTTCCCATTCCATAGCTAATCTGGACTGAAGAGAAAAGGGGGTGGTACTGAGTTGTAAATTTCATGCAAATCTGTTGTGTTTCTGGGCTGACCTACATTTGAAATCCAAAGCTTGCTTTGCAGATCTCCCTAAATGCTCAGCTATACAGTATAACCGATTCGTTGTTCACAGTTATTAAAAGGTCATGGATTTGATAAAGGGTCATGATCATTTTCATTAAATTCCCCTGGTAATGATGTCACAGTATAAATCAAACACCAGGCTATTTCTCACTTAGCACTGGACAGAGATTATGTCTCTCACTCACCCGGTCTCCTTTCTCCCCCTTAATTCCATAGGCTCCTGCTTGTCCTCTCTCACCTTTTGTACCCTAAAAAATTAACAAGACGGCATTGGTTTAGCAGACTGTCATGCAACTTGCTCATGAGGGAGGAACCACCAGAGTGAGAAGAAACTTACCCGTGGGCCTGGAGGGCCGAGTGTAACCTGAGGACACAAAGACAACGGGATTAGATTTTATAAAAGGGAAAAAAAATGGGTCAATGAATGCTCCAAGGACATAAGGATGATGATGTGGGACATGCACTTTCCACCTGAGCACAAGTAAAAGACTGTGACGGTCTCTTCTGAGACCGTGTGGGACATTCCAAGATCAGGAATCACCCCTGAGCAGATATGGCTTTGTGAACATCATTTCAGCATATCCTGAAGTGCCCCCAGTACTACCACCTGTGGGCTGCTCTTTATACCTGTGTGGCAGGAGGACGGAAGAGAGAGAGAGAGAGAGAGCAGAAGGAAACTGTCCTTGTTAGTCTCAGTTGTGAGTTGCAGAGAAACTGGACTCTAGAGAGCAAAGAGATTTGATTGAGAACAGAAGACGGCATGATGTCAAAAAGATGAAGCCACTTAGGATAGTCTACATTCCCCTTCCTTCCCTGCGCAGCTATTGTTCTGCGTACACTCAAAATAAAGCGAACAAACCTATGAGCTGCTGTATCCACGTTGTCGTTATTTAATCTCACTCATATTTTCAAACATGCCAGCAGCTTGTACACAGAGAAAGAATAATAACGGAATAACTTTTCATAGGTGGACTAGTGATTTGATATAAATCGTAATCACTGTGTCGTTTGGAGGGGCTGGCTATATTCACGCAGAAATTTTTTTCTCCTGGTAAAGGGCCACTAAAACAGACATCATGTTATGAGAATCAGGTGCTCAACATTCAGAGTTTATTTATTTACTGATTTATGGCAGTTATATCCCACATTAAACATGAATTATGTTGAAACCTGAGTGCATTTAAAATCTTTTTTTTTTCCAATGCCTAGGTCAAAAGAGAAAGATGGTTTGTTGGAACTTGCTTCTTTTGTTTTGTGGAATAAAATGGTATATTATAAAAATGCACTTAATATTACTTATTACTACTATTTAAAAGAAAGATATTAAATAATGAGGGCAGAGCTACCTTCATACAGAAGTACAAACAGAATAATCCATTTGTACAAAAGAGATGAGGTAAAGATGCGATTTCATGTGCCCCAATGAAAGCAAAGTTTAATTCTACTTTCAATCTTTATAACACTAGGCTTCCCAAGGCAGATTACAACAACAGTTAAGATGAACCCATCAGTGCACAGGATCTCCTCACTGAAATTTGGCCATATATTGAACAGAGTAGAAAAATGAGCACAAAATACAGCCTTTGCTGTTTTAATCAGCTACAATAAAGCTTGAATCTGTTTTAGTGATATTCAGTTTTGATTTCATGATATTTATATTTACAGATGGGAACCTTTCAAATAAATTAAAAAGCTGTCAAATAAGTAAAAAATAAAAAAATAAAACAACTTTTGTCCTCCACCTTTTAAGGCACTGCCTATCCAACTGGAGCAGCTTTTGACTTTTTACGGATGGACCAGGCATAGGCAGTCCATAATCTTTTCCTATTGCTTTCAATAGCGTTTGCTATTGTTTTGGGTGTACTTGTGACTCCGCCTACTGGCTTCAACCCATATAATGGGCTAGATAGTCTCATACCATCTCCTTTTCTCAATCTAACCTACTTGGTAGACAGCACAGCAGCAAAGCAGAAATCCAGGTATTCAGTGGAGACCAGACAAAGTCAAAGGGTGTTCTTGCCGGGTATTTGTGACCTGGATTGGCCACTGTTGGAAACAAGATGCTGGGCTCGATTGGTCTTTCCCAGTATGGCAATACTTATGTACTGGATTCCAACATCTTCCAGATCCAATGGCCCTCTCCATTGCTCTTTTGTTACAGAGCAACTCGGCACCCTCCAATGCCCTGTACCCAGAGCCCAGCTAGTATTCCTAAAAAAGTAGAGCTTCAATGCTAACTAAGACCACCAAGAGACAGGAAGTGGTGGATTCTGAGAACAGGTTTCCCTTCTCAGAATTAACACTTTACTTACCACAAGCACTACTACAGAGAAGGGTGCACAAAGTGGCGGTGCGTTCCCACCCTTTAGGAGGCTCTTTCAACGGCCCCCCAAATCCCCCCAGATGATATAAAAAATGCTGAAATTTCAGAGAATACTAGCTGTTTCTAGAACTTATTCTACTCATAAGTCCAGGTCAGACCATAGCGCTCCATTTTCCTACCATTTGTGGTTGATCCTCTCCTGTTCAGTAAATAGACGCTAATGGAGGTGTGCAAATCTTTTTCATGTATATTCATTAGGAATATTCTGAAGACTTGACCCTTTGGGAGCCCTTGAGGCCTGGGAGTGAATTCCCTGTTTCTCTACCATCTGTGATCAGGGCCCATTGACTTTCCTCAGTCTCCTGTCTGGTTTCCATTCCCATGAACCCCCCCACTTCCCTCCCATCAAGGGGTCCAAAACCATGGATTCTCAGCTGCTCCCTTCCAATTTGCTTTCTAGATCCTTTGTCTCCCTGCTGGGGTGCAGAGATACACATACCACAAGGATGAAGAATTTGGTGGGTGGGGGGGGGGGGGGTCATAGTTTTTATTTGGTCAAAAGAAACAATCTTAAAATAAAGAGAGACTGCATGACTACAGACAACTCAAGAGATTCCAAGGGGAAAAAAAAAAAAAGAGTTGCCCTACTGATTCAGACTAAAGGTCCATCTAGCCCAGTATCCTGTTTCTAGTCCAGGTCATAAGTACCTGACAGAAGTCACAAAAAGTAGCAAGATTCCATAATTGCAAAGAGTAGCAAGGTTCCGGAACCCCAAAGAATAACAAGATTCCAGAACCTCAAAGAGATTCCAGAATCTGAATGAGTTGCAAGATTCTAGAACCCCGAAGAGTAACAAGATTCCATGCCACCAAGCGGAGAGGATTTTTTTTACTAATATACAGAGAGACTGAGGGGAGAGAGAAGGTGCCAGAAAAAAGGAAGAGAAGCAGAGAGAAAGTAAGAGGAAGCATGAAGAAATGATGACAGAAAGAGAGAGGCTGAAGTAATGAAATTGAGAGAAGATGAGAGAGAAGTAAAGAAAGAGATGTAACAGCAGAGAGAGAGAGGGTGGGGGGGGGGGGGGGGGAAGTGAAGAGAAGACGATGGCAGAGAAGTGATGAGAGAGAGGTAAGAGCAGAAAAAGAGAGAGAGACCCCCAACAAGCTGAAGTGTGCAGTCTCCTCAGGAGAATAGGGACACAATACAATATCATTTCTTGTATTCTGCAATAATCAAAAATCTGTTCTTTGCAGAGTAACAATAAGAACATAGAAACATAGTAGATGACGGCAGAAAAAGACCTGCACGGTCCATCTAGTCTGCCCAAGATAAACTCATATGTGTATACCTTACCTTGATTTGTACCTGTCCTTTTCAGGGCACAGACCGTATAAGGCTGCCCAGCAGTATTTCCCGCCTCCCAACCACCAGTCCCGCCTCCCATCACCGGCTCTGGCACAGACCCCGTATAAGTCTGCCCTCCCCTATCCTAGCCTCTCAACCACCAACCCCTCTTCCCCCCGCCACCCAATTTCAGCTAAGCTAAAAACCTAGTATTACAGGAAAGTGCAAGATCACTTACGAGTTACACTAACTTCTCAACTAACAACTAACATAATGCCGTGAACGCTGTCATCCTACAAATTTCTGAAATAAATAAGTTTTCAGTTTTATTTTTCAAAATCTGATTGAATATCGACCCCCAATGCTTCCATATCGAATAGTTTACCAACAGATATTAAAGATTGTAGCCAGTGATTTAACCAGCCAGAAATGACTCCTGGTCGGCTACATCGCTTGTTCGGTGCGATCTGCTAACTTTCAGCAGTATTTACTTGGTTAGTGCTGCGGAAAATAACCAGTTGGCGATGAACGGAAAAACGGCTATTTTGGGAACAATTCCAGGGGAGGAGTCGACACTTGGCTAATTAAGAACCTATATTCAGCACTTAACCGGCATAAAAGTCAGTCCTATCTTTATGTGGTAAAGTGCTGAATATCTCACTTAACCAGCTGTGCGTTAGCCAGCTCCGGAAACCCAAATATTTCATGTTGATTCTTGGATCTAGCCTGGCAGCAAATTTCCAGGTTTAACGCAGGCTGAATATCAGTCCCCTAAAGTTTAATACATTTTTGTATTTCACCCTTTTACTGCTGGGAAAGCTGGAAGAAAATATTAATATATGACCCATATATTTTGGGACATGACCATAGAAGATCTTATGAATTAGACAATAAAGTTTAAAAAAGTGACTCCTGACTCTATAGGAAAGCAGTGCAATTTTTGTAATGGGAGGGGGGGGGGGACCCTGTCGAATTTACAAGCGTCACATAAAAGACGGAGTGCTGTGTTCTGAAGGGTTTGTAACCACTTCCACGCTTTCTCCATAAAACTAGCATATAAAACATGACAATAATCTAATTGAGAATAAAAGTCTGAACAAGCAACTTAAAATGATTACAATCAAGAAATTTGTGAATCTGGAGTAACTGTCTCAATCTCGTAAGCACCTTCTTGGTCATTGAATTATCCTGTTCATCTCAAATCAGTGAGTGCTCAAAGATTACAGCTAAAATTCTTACTGCAGATGGGATCAGTCATCTCCCCCCTCCCTGGCTTCCAAGGACCCTGGATGAACACATGCATAACACCCCCCCCCCCCCCCCCCCCCACCCATTCCCTTCAGCAACCTTCTCACAAAGGCCAAAGACAGCTCCAGACTTACATTAGCATCTGATGTCCTGAATGCACAGGAAGGACACTGGAAGAAAACGAACAATGGTAAGATACTTCCCAAAGAGGAAAAAGTGAAGAAAGAGCAGGAAGGGGGTGGGGGGGATCATGAAGAGGCAGCAAGTTTACAGAAAGATGAAATATAAAATGCCAATACTGGTCTTATGGATTGGAGAACAGGCCTACTGGTTAGAGCAACAGACATACCAAGACTCATGTGTCATGTGAACAGAGGCAGCTTAACCATTGGACCAGATGAGGCTCTGGCCCAGGGCACCAACGATTAAAGGTACCAAAACACCCAGCCTCTGACTTCACCTGGTCTACTGGTTAAGCCTTACTTCCCCTCTTCCTCCTGGGTTGGTGTCTCCCCTTCTCTCTTCCCCCTCTCTGCAGGCCCGGCACTACTCTCTTACCTCTTTCACTCCCCCGTGGCCTGTAAAGTTTACGTCGGTCGCTGGCAGCACATCCACTTGGTAAAATCTATATGGAAAAAGCTCTCAAGGCTGCAGCCCGTAGATGCAGTGGGTGCTTGAATATTGTATCCAGGGAGGGGTAATCTGGAGGTTCGTTTGCACCCCCTTCTTCCTTCTTAGCAAGTCACAAGGGGACACAGTTATTCACACTGTTACCCTATGCAGCTCCTCCTCTTCCTCTTCAGAGGTGTCCTGATTACAGAGGAAGAATGCTTCGTGGTGAAGGTACAGCCGAGGGACCCATTTCCTGCCATTGCACCGAACCCCAGGAAACTGAGAGTTACTAACCAAGAGGAGGGAGCTGATGGGACCTCAGGGAGGGCATGGAAAAGAACTTATGGAAACAGGGGAGAGAAGAAAGAGAAATCCAAGGGAGGGGGAGATGAACAGAACGTTGGTGAGTGAGTGAGGAAGGAACAGAAGAAGAATCATCTTTTAGGGGGAGGAAGTGGAAGATGTAGAGGAACTTAAGGGAGGGAAATGGGAGCCAGGAAAGACCCTGAGATAATACAGAAAGAATGGAAGAGGGAAGTGGAGACCAAGCTGAAGGAGCAGAAGGGAAGACAAGAGTGATTGGGAAAAGAGCAGGAAGATAATGTCATTCACCCTCACCTTCACTGCCTCTGACTTTCAAAATCCAAGATTCGGTAACATGTGCCACGTGTAAAATTCAGGTGTATTTCCTCTTCTGTGCACCAGTCCGAAACGCTGCTCATTTGTGTGCGCAGGAGAGTCCAGCATGATGCGGTGCTTTGTTCTTACTGAAATCAGAACCAGACCTCTGTGCAGGACTGGATCGTCCTGATCAGGTTGACCCGGGTGAAGTGCTGATCTTAACTTCCATGGTCAGGATCGGCGGCAGCCCAACAGCTGCATCAAATTCTCCAGCACTTCCTGGTCTGTCCACAGCGTGGCAGTGAGGAGCAACAGCCTGCATAAAACTAAGCCAGCCCAGATCCTGGGATGAGAGAATACAGGCAACCCTTCCAACAAAGACTGTGTAAGCGACCCAAAACACAATGGCACAGAGCTCCTGCAGATGCCCAGCAAAATATGGAGAGACAGTTGGGGTCCCTGAACTGAGAGTCTCCAGCCTCCCATCATAGGAATTTCTGCTCCTTTATGCTTTCCTGCTGCTCGAGAGGCAGTAAATGATGCCCTTCTGAAGTTCCAGGTGTCCGTCATCACCAGGACATGTGAAGCCCATAAGGACTTCCACCACCTGCCTCGCCTATCCCATTGGCGGTCCCCTCTCACCCCCTGCAGCGTGGGGGAGGTTCCACACAGACCAACACAGAGCCTGATGGCAGCTAAGAACCAGGAGGCCCCCCCTGTCTCTGCTTAATTAATGCACGCTATTAGCTTCAATCATGGGAGTATTTCTGCCGGAGGATTGTGCCTGGGCAGAAGTTGCTTGACAGGTCCAGACTGTCAAAAAAAAAAGCTTGCACCTATCAAACATATGGATGCATATGCCTGCCTCCACTGTAGGCAAATCAATCTCATGCATATTCATTGTGGATATCCTGAAAACGTGACTGGCAAGGGGGCACTTCAGGACTGACTTGGGAAACACTGGCATAGCCCGTGTGTGGCTGTCTCATTCTGCTGCCCATGGAGAACATCCTTTGCTACATAGTAACATATAGTAGATGATGGCAGAAAAAGACCTGCACGGTCCATGCAGTCTGCCCAACAAGATAAACTCATATGTGCTACATTTTGTGTATACCTTACCTTGATTTGTACCTGTCATTTTCAGGGCACAGACCGCATAAGTCTGCCCAGCACTATCCCTGCCTCCCAACCACCAGCCCCGCCTCCCACCACCGGCTCCGCCACCCAATCTCGGCTAAGCTTCTGAGGATCCCTTCCTTCCGAACAGGATTCCTTTATGTTTATCCCATGCATTTTTGAATTCCGTTACCGTTTTCCTCTCCACCACCTCCAGTGGGAGGGCATTCCAAGCATTCACCACTCTCTCCGTGAAAAAATACTTCCTGACATTTTTCTTGAGTCTGCCCCCCTTCAATCTCATTTCATGTGCTCTAATTCTCCCTGTGCAACTTTGATGAACCTCAAACCCTCAGATTCTAAACACCAAACAAAGGCTCCAGCCCAGAGTTAAAAAGGCACCTAAGCATCCCATGGAAGGTCCTGGTGTAGGTTGCAGGTGGGGTGGAAGCAGAGGCAGGGGGAGGGGGCACATTTTGACCTGCCTCCCCGCTGCCACAACGTCACTTACCTTGGCTGGCAGGGGTGCCCAACCTCACCAGCTGAAGCATTTCTCCATCGATGCTTTGCTTACATTGCCTGCCCTGCTTCCCCTCACATTGTGCATGCTTGATTTTGATGAAATTGAGCATGTGCGACGTGTCGCACATGCTCAGTTTCACTAAAACCACACATGCACATGATGAAAGGGAAGCATGGCAGGCAATGTAAGGAGAGCAGCGCTGGAGAAAGGCCAAAACCAGGGGCCCTGGATCCATTTTTTTGGGGGGGGGGGGGGCCAGGATCCCATGGCTTCCTATAGCTATGCCACTGGGTGGAAGACACACTGCTTCTGTGTTGTGCTCCTGTGGGTGTGGCTGAGGTGGGTGGGTGATGGGTGCAAGCTCTGTGGTGCGCTCCTTGCAGTGTAGACGGGTGGGTGGGTACATGGGTGATGGGTGGAAGAGACACTGTGTCTGTGAGGTGCTCCTTGCTCTATTCTATTTTACTGTTCTGCAGTGCCGTAGCGAGGGCTAATGGCACCCGGGGCGGGTCGCCGCTGCGCACCCCCCAGGGTGCAGCATGGCGCGACTCCCCCCCCCCCCCCCCCCCCTCTGTGGTGCACCCCCCCCCCCCCCCAGGAGCGCATTCTTACCTGTGGGAGGGCCGATCCGCCCCGAGTGCACGTCACTCGGAGCTGTGTCGGCCCCGCTGGTTCCCTGCTCCCTCTGCCCCAGAACCAAGGTTGCCAGGTGGGCGGTTTTACCGCCCAATTGGGCGGGTTTTCGCCAGCAGCGGCAGGAAACTTTCGCCGGCTGCGGGATGCGGTTTTTTGGGCGGTTTTCCCATCGCCGCTGTGTGAGTTCGGCGTTTTTTTCCGGGGCTTCTATTGGTCCAATTCGGTCCAACAGAAGCTTTTCCGGGGCTTCTATTGGTCCAAATTGGACCAATAGAAGCTTTTCATGGGCGGGGTTGACGTCAGGAATGACATAGGGGGCGGGGCTAGTGACGTGGAGGTGGGGTTAGTGACGCGGGGGGGTTCGGTGATGCGGAAGATGGGGATTGGCTACGGGCAGTTTTTGGGCGGGTTTACGGCTGTTTCGGGCTGGGAAAATTTTTCCTAGCTGGCAACCCTGCCCGGAACAGGAAGTAACCTGTTCCGGAAGTAACCTGTTCCGGGGCAGAGAGAGCAGGGAACCAGCGGGGCCGGCACCCCCCGAGCGTGTGCACCCGGGGCGGACCGCTCCTCCCGCCCCCCTTCCTACGCCACTGCTGTTCTGACTTATGACGAAATCTTTTCCCCGTTCTCCGCTGATGGTATTTTATTAGCCTTTATTCTCTTCACTTTTTGCAGAGTTCTTTCTTCTCTCTTTTCTCCGGAAGATCTGTGAAGCCCTGAGATCACATGGGTTTTCCATACATTCCCCAGCACATGAGGGGGAGGGAAGGAGGGGGGGGGGATGAGCACAGTCTAAGCTCTGTGTGTAGCATTTGCAATGCTTTCCAACCACAGCTCACTGAACATCTGTGACTTGGTGCTCACAGGGAGTTTTTTATTTAATGGCAAACATGTGCCCTGTACAAGTCCATTGAACATTATTAAATATATATATTTTTGGGGGGGGGGGAGGAGGGGTTTGCCGGGTTCTTGAAGCCTGGATTGGCCGCTGTCAGAGACAGGATGCTGGGCTTGATGGACCCTTGGTCTTTTCCCAGTATGGCGGTGCTTATTGTGTTCGGTTTTGGAGGCCGTAATCTTGCTAAGGATGTGAAAAGACTTGAAGCAGTCCAAAGAAAAGCGATGAAAATGGTATGGAGTTTGCATTGCAAGACGTACGAGGAGAGACTTGATGAACTGAGCATATATATCCTGGAGGAAAGGAGAAACAGGGGTGATATGATGCAGACATTCAAACAGTGGCGTAGCCACAGGTGGGCCTGGGTGGGCCAGGGCCCGTCCACTTAGGGTTCAGGCCCACCCAACAGTAGGACGCGTTTAGCAGTAGCTGTTGGGGATCCCAAGCTCCACCAGCAGAAGACTTCCCCCTGATGGTAACAAAAACGCTACTCTCCATGATACCGGCACCTGCGCATGCTCAGTTTTCAGCGCATGCCTGCTGCAGACTGCCAAGGTGGATAGAAGCGTTTTCCCACCAGCTGAGATATTTTTTTTGGGGGGGGGGGGGGAGAAGACTTGGTGCCCACCCACTTCTTGCCTAGGCCCACCCAAAATCTGTTGTCTGGCTACGCCCCTGCAGTCAAATATTTGAAAGGTATTAATCCGCAAACGAAACTTTTCCAGAGACGGGAAGGCGGTAGAACTAGAGGACATGAATTGAGGTTGACGGGGGGCAGACTCAGGACTAATGTCAGCAAGTATTTTTTCACGGAGAGGGTGGTGGATATGTGGAATGCCCTCCCGTGGGAGGCGGTGGAGATGAAAACGGTAAAGGAATTCAAACATGCGTGGGATAAACACAAAGAAATCCTGTTTAGAAGGAACGGATGCGAAGAAACTTAGCGGAGATTAGGTGGCAACACCAGTAATTGGGAAGCAAAGCCAGTGCTGGGCAGATTTCTACAATCTGTGCCCTGATCATGGCTGAAGAGATTTGGATGGGTCGAAGTGGAGCTTTTCAGGGCTTCGATGACAACTTCTGAACTTTTAGAACAAGGACACTGCTGGGCAAACTTCTACGGTCTATGCCCTGAAAATGGCAAGAGCATATCAAGGTCAGGTATACATATGAAGTATCACTTCATACCATATGCAATGAGTTTAACTTGTTGGGCAGACTGGATGGACCATACATGTCTTTATCTGCCGTCATCTACTATGTTACTATATATGTTACGATGCAATGAGTTTAACTTGTTGGGCAGACTGGATGGACCATACATGTCTTTATCTGCCGTCATCTACTATGTTACTATATATGTTACGATATTTTGCTGGCGTTAACTGCACAGAACACTTCCAGCCACCATTATGATGTCTCAGGGTTTTGAATGAGTGGGGAAGTGAAATAATCTGGAAAATGATTTAGTCACCTGTGGCTCCCTTTTTCCACAGGAGGAGGGACTAACAAAATCCTGAGAAACCAGGATCGCAGGAAGCCTGGGAAAAACAGCTGTACTGGTCACTAATCACACACTCCCAACCCCTTCCTTACATAATAATAATATCCACCCCCTCCCAAAACACTGTTGCCCCTGTCTCAGGACTGACAGCACCAGCTATAACCCCCCTCCCCAACTCACATATGCTGTAATTGACTAAACAGCCCCAAAAGCATTTGAACCAGTGTGTTTTTACTAGCAAAAAAGGTGCCTGTACTCAAATTCCAGGCCACCCTTCAGGGGTGGGGTGATCACTGAGGGACCCACCCCACAATAGCCAGGCCCCCTGCAACCAGTCACAGAATCTATGACAAGGCAGAACTGGTGTGTAGAGCCTGAGCTCTTTCATGAAAACTTGGGGACCATGGGTCAATTGTAGCAGACAGTGAAAAAGGTGCCAGTACTCAGTACCCCCGAGTACCCCCTCAAAAAAAAAAGCCCTGATTTGAACCGATAACCAAAATGCGCTGGGCAGAAGTTAACATTTCGAAATGATAAAAAGCTGCCTGGGTGTGGGAGATAAACGCTCCTGTTTTAAAATACAGTTTTATTCTCTTCCTCACCCCCCCCCCCCCTTTCTTTCCTACCGCCCTTTCAAGTTCAGGAAACTTTCTTGGCATGTCGTTATGTAAATGGGTTGCAAAAAAAAAAAAACAACTAAAGCAGTTAAAATAAAAAAAAAAAAGATCAAATATATCATGATAACACAAACAACACAGAAAGCAGAGCAAAACCAGTTTCAGGCTTCTCCTCTCCCATTCCCCTCCTCTGCTACAGGGATCCCTGGCAGCTGCTGCCTCTGGATCGCAGCCCAGATGCTTGGATGCAAAGCTTTAGAGCAGAGCAGAGGAAGGAGAAAGGACTGAGAGCTGGCAGGATGCCACACGGTGTCTATTGCATTCACCTCATTCACCCAGTCAGCTCACGGGCAGTAACTGCTGTCGATATGTAGCTCGTTCATGGCATACGTGGGGGGTGAGACCCGCAATTGGAAATGCAGCCAGCTCATGGTACATGCGGGGGTGAGAAACAGCTCCCAAGAATTTTCCTTTCCAAATTCACCCACCAGCTCTCTGGACTACATCAGCCAAACAGCTTCATCTGGTGATTCCTCTGGGTTTTTACCTGAATATCCTGCTGGTAGTAGTTAGTTTAAGCCCCTCACATGCTGATACAAAACCAGAAACACACAAAGGAGCCAGTATGCAAAGCAGCTGTTATCAGCCAGTAGCCACTTACCTATCCAACGGAGATTCAATGACATTATCTGAATATCGCTGCAGAATATCCTCACGGACAGTCTAGGCATGACCAGATTACTGCCACTGATTCTGCATACAGACTGGCTCAGAAACTACCTGATAACTGCCACTGAATCTCTTTACCGACCACCTCGGCATGACCTGATTACGGCCACTAAATCTCCAGAACAACCTGATAACACCTCAGCATGACCTGATTACGGCCACTAAATCTCCAGAACAACCTGATAACACCTCAGCATGACCTGATTACGGCCACTAAATCTCTTTACGGACCACCTCGGCATGACCTGATTAGGGCCACTAAATCTCCAGAACAACCTGATAACTGCCACTGAATCTCTTTACAGACCACCTCAGCATAACCTGATTATGGCCACTAAATCTCCAGAACAACCTGATAACTGCCACTGAATCTCTTTACGGACCAGCTCGACATGACCTGATTGCGGCCACTAAATCGCCAGAACAACCTGATAACTGCCACTGAATCTCTTTACGGACCACCTCAGCATGACCTGATTGCGGCCACTAAATCTCCAGAACGACCTGATAACTGCCACTGAATCTCTTTACGGACCAGCTCGGCATGACCTGATTGCGGCCACTAAATCGCCAGAACAACCTGATAACTGCCACTGAATCTCTTTATGGACCAGCTCGACATGACCTGATTGCGGCCACTAAATCGCCAGAACAACCTGATAACTGCCACTGAATCTCTTTACGGACCACCTCAGCATGACCTGATTGCGGCCACTAAATCTCCAGAATAACCTGATAACTGCCACTGAATCTCTTTACGGACCAGCTCGGCATGACCTGATTGCGGCCACTAAATCGCCAGAACAACCTGATAACTGCCACTGAATCTCTTTACGGACCACCTCAGCATGACCTGATTGCGGCCACTAAATCTCCAGAACGACCTGATAACTGCCACTGAATCTCTTTACAGACCACCTCAGCATGACCTGATTATGGCCACTAAATCTCCAGTACAACCTGATAACTGCCGCTGAATCTCTTTACGGACCAGCTCAGCATGACCTGATTGCGGCCACTAAATCTCCAGTACAACCTGATAACTGCCGCTGAATCTCTTTACGGACCAGCTCAGCATGACCTGATTGCGGCCACTAAATCTCCAGAATAACCTGATAACTGCCACTGAATCTCTTTACGGACCAGCTCGGCATGACCTGATTGCGGCCACTAAATCTCCAGTACAACCTGATAACTGCCGCTGAATCTCTTTACGGACCAGCTCAGCATGACCTGATTGCGGCCACTAAATCTCCAGAATAACCTGATAACTGCCACTGAATCTCTTTACGGACCAGCTCGGCATGACCTGATTGCGGCCACTAAATCGCCAGAACAACCTGATAACTGCCACTGAATCTCTTTACGGACCACCTCAGCATGACCTGATTGCGGCCACTAAATCTCCAGAACGACCTGATAACTGCCACTGAATCTCTTTACAGACCACCTCAGCATGACCTGATTATGGCCACTAAATCTCCAGTACAACCTGATAACTGCCGCTGAATCTCTTTACGGACCAGCTCAGCATGACCTGATTGCGGCCACTAAATCGCCAGAACAACCTGATAACTGCCACTGAATCTCTTTATGGACCAGCTCGACATGACCTGATTGCGGCCACTAAATCGCCAGAACAACCTGATAACTGCCACTGAATCTCTTTACGGACCACCTCAGCATGACCTGATTGCGGCCACTAAATCTCCAGAATAACCTGATAACTGCCACTGAATCTCTTTACGGACCAGCTCGGCATGACCTGATTGCGGCCACTAAATCTCCAGAACAACCTGATAACTGCCACTGAATCTCTTTACGGACCACCTCAGCATGACCTGATTGCGGCCACTAAATCTCCAGAATAACCTGATAACTGCCACTGAATCTCTTTACGGACCACCTCAGCATGACCTGATTACGGCCACTAAATCTCCAGAACAACCTGATTCCTTCCACTGAATCTCCTTACAGACCAGCTCGGCATGACCTGATTACTGCTGAATACTTTGAAGATGCTGAATATAGGCCCTTCACATGCACACATGTACTGTGGTGATGTACACATGAAGGACATACTTATACATGCTACTTACAGCATTATATTATTATCCAGGTTGCAAATACCACATGCACGAAAAAGTTGCTTACCTCATCAGCTGGCATTCCCTGCAGACCTGGGGGCCCAGTGTAGCCCTGTCCAATCAAGAAAAAAAGAGCAGGAGGAAAACGCTGCATCTCTGCCCCTCCTCCGCATCACAGGCTGGTTTTACATGCAAAGACTTAGCAGAGAGCTAACTGTCCAAAGCAGTTACCCATTCCAAGAAGCCTTTTCTCCTTCCAAGCCCTGTGGCCAGAAATTCCCTCCCACCAAACGACATCTCTAGCTGTTCCCTCCCTCCCACTATGAGATTATGTGAGCAGAACCACTTTGGGCTTCCTGACCCTTGGTAGGGTTCCTAAGACATTCTCCCACCCTCCATAGCCAGAGCATCTGACTTACCGCCGCTCTCCTGTCTCCTTTCGTCTTCCCAGGTCCAGTCTAAGGAGAGAGAACATAGAAAGGTCGTCACACATACATGTAGCATCATCACGTGTGACCAGAGACACGCTTGAAACCTTTCTCCACTTGCACCTGTGTTTATTTTTTCACTTTGAGAACATATATATATATATATATAGTTGGTCCACATGCTCAGCATATGAACACAGACCAGTGGTGGCCCTACCATTAGTCCACCTGAGGTCCCCACGCTCCAGGAGTGACACTCTCCCCTCCCTCCTCAGCCCTTTACCTTATTTGTTTCTTTTCCAAAAGGCAGCAGTGGCAGAGATTCCCATAGGCTGCCCTGCCCAGTGGCGTAGCCACAGGTGGGCCTGGGTGGGCCAGGGCCCACCCACTTTGGACTCAGGCCCATCCAAAATTGTGACAACCTTGCCAGCTGAACATTTTCTCTTCTTGGGCAGCCAGCAGCACTTTCCTTGAGCTGACGCTGAGACCAGCCCTTCTGTACATCCTCTCAAGTATTTAATATTTGGGGTTTGTGGGCAAGGAGGGGTGGGGAGAGGAGCAAACCAGAGGGGGGCCAGGGGGGCAAATTCCATGCCCATCCACCTTAGGCTCAGGCCCACCCAAAATTGCCCATCTGGCTACGCCCCTGGCCCTGCCACAGGCACCAGTCTCTTCTCCCACTGCAGCCCACCTCGACATAACTTCCTGTTTCCTCAGAGGTGGGATGCAGTAACGAAGGGCAGCCTATGGGAATCGCTGCCGCATTTTGGGGAAAGAAATAAGGTAAACGCAGGGAAGAGGGAAGATGCTAGACCAGGCGCAGGGTGGGAGCAGCTGGTACCTCAACCCCGCCTCAGGTGGCAGATTGCCTTGAACCGCCCTAACACAGCAGACACAGCACTAATGAGGGCAGATGCCTGGCATCTCTGACACAGATACTCCCAGGGATTATGTTTGCTGATTGACTCCCTGGCAGCCTCTCTATATGAGCTGTAAGCCCCAGCCTCACTCCTCAAAACCACATGTGTGGAAAAAGTGAGCAGAGAATCAATGGGACTCTGTTCTCCAGCACCAGCGAGACAGAGAGAGAGAGAGAGAGAGAGAGAGAGAGAGAGAGAGAGAGAGAGAGAGAGAGAGAACAGAGAACTACCTCATTCCAGCAGCAAAGAGAGAGAGAGAGACTCCTTAGTACAGCATCAGAGCGACATTGCAGCACCTCATTAATAGTGAGAGACAGCAGTTTATTGACAGCTCCTGATCAACAGCAAGAGACATCCCCTTCTTATAGCATCACAAAGATGGTGCCTCATTACAGCACCACAGCCTGTAGAGGGGGGAATAAGAGAGACCCCCCTGTTCTCAGACAGAGGCCTTTTAGAGCTGGTTTTGGATGCATTCTCTCTCTCTCTCTCTCTCTCTCTCTCTCTCTCTCTCTCTCTCTCTCTCTCTCTCTGCAGTACTGGCCTCAGTCTGCCTCTAGCCCAGGCACTGTTTCTGTTCAGTGCTATGTGGGTGGCAGGAGCCAAGGCACAGAGGAGTTACCAGTGACTGCTGGGTCCTGCAGTACTCAGGAGCTCATGCTGGAGAACCTTCTAGCAGAGCTTTGGGGTTTGGGGTTTGTTCCCCTGCATGGAGCCAAAATCACTCACACGTTCCAGCTGCAGTTCATACACATAATCTTAAATGAATCACATTTTTCTCCAAGAAGAGTAACATTAGAATTTTGTGGGGTGACATCACTCTGGAGCCCCCTGAGGGGAAGGAGAACAGACAGAAACAGATCAGATTCTGCCTGCCATAGAGCAGAAGACAAGCCCCAGCCAGTCTAGCAAAAAGACTGCCCCAGGACCGATAAGACCTCAGAGCTTCCCCTGCTGTGTGTGGGACAGAGACAGGAGAGGAAGGGCAGCGTCACCACCAGGCAGAAACTCCCTATGTCCAGCATAGTCCAACCAGGTGACCGAGGTTGGGGTTCAGACTGTATTTCACGGAACCTTGAGCTTCACTCCCAGGCCTGCCAACAGGTCACAGTAACACACGGGCTAATGTCACCATTTCATGGGCAGCGTCTGGGCACAACATGGACAGGGCTAGCTCTGCATTTCTGACAGTCTCATGCTGATGCATTATGGGACCAGCAGCACCAATTTCAGTGGGTAGAATCAGGGACTACAAACTGGGTATCTCTGCCATGGTCAGACGTCACAAAGGCGCCCAAAACCTTTCAACTTGAGGTAGGTAGAGGCTGCTATGAGAGAAACAGCCCTGTGCTAAAATGTTTCTGCATTTCTATTCCTTGCAGAGCTGGGTGGAGACAGGAAAGGTCTGAAGATACCAAGGGGGAACAATTTTTAAAGCAGGAGATTTTGATCCCACAGCCCAACCCAGCTGATGCTGCTCCGCCCCCACTCCAGTTCCTTTGACAGGACTGTGCCACCCCCCCCCCCCCCCCCCCCCCCACACACACACACACACACGGCTTCAGATCTCTCAGCAAAACTTCCTGCTTGTGTCCCCTGTGAGATCCGGAGCTGCTTGTGGTTGACACACAGGCAGTGAAAAAGCTGAACTGTGGTGCCCCGATTTCTCACATTTCGCAGGAGATTCCTGATTTTGGGTGGGACACGGCCCTCCGAGACATGGGTCTCCTGCTCAGTTCCAGAGACTCCGACACACCACAGGGGGTCCTGCTAGAACCTGCATATGCCCTGACCCACTTCTATTAGCGAGGCTTATCGAAGCATCAGAGGGGGAACAGGCAAGAGAGAGGATCCCTCATGTACAGTACAGCTCCTCATCGAAAGAATGACCCTTCTGCCGTATACTGAAGGGCGACGTGATCCTGAGCCCAGCTGTGTCCAGAATAAGTTCTCTTTTTGAAACAAAGTTGTCTCATCTTGTTTCAAAATAAATTGCCACAAAATTCATGTTTATTTCATGGTGGTTCACTTTTAGCTCGCACTGCTGTCTACAAATTATGGACATTACTTGAAAATTGTGAGCAGTAGAACAGAAACAAACAAAATTACATGACCCCCCCCCCCCCCCTCCCCACCACCACAAAAAAAAAATGACAATTGTATCATACAAGTTTGCCAGGGTAGATTAAGCTGTCTGAAAATCCTTCTTTCTTGGGGCAGCATAAAAAGTATGAGTACGGTTCATAAGTCTCCTACTTTCAGCTCCTCGGAGGTCTTGGTTTTGTGAAGTACCAGAATTCGTGCTTAGATTATCACATAGGACTTCCTGGTGTCCCTTGTTCTTTGCTGGGGGTGGGGGGGGGCAGAATGGGGACAGATGTAGGGCAGATCTCAGAGATTTGGGAAGGTTGATGCTGCAGATTGTATTAAATTGGTTTATTGGGACCAGTGGCGTAGCCAAGGGTGGGCTTGGGTGGGCCCAGGCCCATCCACTTTGGGTTCAGGCCCACCCAGTAGCAATAATGTGGCTGGCAGAGATTCCCAAGCCCCACCAGCCGAAAACTCCCAACTGTCCCTCCTGCAGACCTTTTAAATAGCAGATCTTTGCCTGCAGTGAGCAGCGACTGATACATACTGTTCGCACCAGCCCCGCAGCCTTCTCTCTGATGTATTCCCACCTATGCGGAAACAGGAAGTTGCATCAGAGGAAAGGTTGTGGGGCCAGCATGAGTAGTGTGTATTAGTTGCTGCTCGCTATTGGTGAAAATCTGCTATTTAAAAGGTATTCAGGGAAGGGCGGATGTTTGAGAGACCATATGGATGCAGGCAAGAGAGGGAGAGACCAAATCACTTGTGGGACAAGGCAGAGTTCTGCCCACCCACCTTGGGCCCAGGCCCACCCAAATTTGGGTGTCTGGCTACGCCCCTGATTTGGGACTTTGCATAGAGTTGTGAACTTATTTTCTCCATGTGATAAATTAGCCACAAAACCGCTTCAACACGTGTTTAAGATTATTTGAAATACCGACTTATTCAACAAAGATCAAGGCGATTTTATATTACAATAACGTTTAGTAAAAGGTTCATACAACCAGAGGCCACTCGACACTAAATAAAAACATCCTGATACAGTAAAGCAGGTGCTGCTTCCGTCTCAAGACCCCACCCAACAAAATCACAGCATTACTGAAAAATAAAGGGTCTTTACTAACGTTTTAAACTTTGGAAAGGAAAGCTCATCTGTCATATGTGGTGGGAGATTATTCCAGAGTACAGGTACCAACCAAAAAACGTGAATTTCCATTACGGCACTAAATGTGCCATAGTGACAGGTAACTAGTAACATAGTAGATGACGGCAGAGAAAGACCCGCACGGTCCATCCAGTCTGCCCAACAAGATAAACTCATATGTCGCTTTCGGCACCTAATCACAACACCTCTACTCAGGAAATCTAGACTACCCCAACTTGACATTTCGTCCTTTAGATTGTAAGCTCTTCTGAGCAGGGACCATCCTTAGTTATTAATTTGTACAGCGCTGCGTAACCCTAGTAGCGCTCTAGAAATGTTAAGTAGTAGTAGTAGATTATTCCACAGTACAGGTACCAACCAAAAAACGTGAATTTCCATGTCGGCACAAAATGTGCCATAGTAACTAGTAACATAGTAGATGACGGCAGAGAAAGACCCGCACGGTCCATCCAGTCTGCCCAACAAGATAAACTCATATGTGCTACTTTATGTGTATACCTGACCTTGATTTGTATCCAGGGCTTTTTTTGAGGGGGTACTGAGTACTGGCACCTTTTCCGCTGTCTGCTAAACTTGACCCATGGTTCTCGTATTTTAATGAAAGAGCTCAGGTTCTACATACAAATTCTGCCTTGTCGTAGATTCTATGACTGGTTGCAGGGGTCCTGGCTATTGTAGGGTGGGTCCCTCAATGATCAGTCCACCCCTGAAGGGTGGCCTGGCATTTGAGTACCGGCACCTTTTTTGCTAGACAAAGTGCACTGTTTGTATCTGTCATTTTCAGGGCACAGACCGTAGAAGTCTGCCCAGCACTAGCCCCGCCTCCCACCACCGGCTCTGCCACCCAATCTCTGCTAAGCTTCTGAGGATCCCTTCCTTCTGAACAGGATTCCTTTATGTTTATCCCACGCATGTTTGAACTCCGTTACCGTTTTCATCTCCACCACCTCCCGCGGGAGGGCATTCCAAGTATCCACCACTCTCGCGCAGAGATCTAAAAGGAGAATGATATCATTGAGTGTAGCCACATAAGACGGAAGTACTGTATGCATCAAGGTGAAAACCCTGAATACTATCCAACATCGCCTCACTGGAGTGAAATACCCGCATGGGGAGATAGGGCAGAGTGAGGGGGATGCTCAGCGGTGACTCGCAAACCTCACGATGTGCTCTGTACAATTCCTGCTGCATATATTTTCTCTCAGCATATGCAGGACCACGCTACGGGTTCAGTCAGCTTCACTCAAAGTTTCTGTCAGGTAACATGACTGATGGAGATTCGTTGCATATTAATTCATTGACTTCTGCAGTGAGAGACTGTTCTGCCAGGGTGGTGTGAGTTTTGAATCTTGGTGAATTAAATATATACATTTTTTTTAATAGGGGCATTTCTTACAGCACATGCCGATTGCAGAGTAACATAGGGCATGTGTATTTTTTTAAGTGCTTCAACTATTTCATCCCCTCCCTATACAAATAGCAGAGATGCAAATTACGCACTTTGCAGCTTGATGGGTTACTCAGAACTGCCCCTAGGGACATGGTCGAGAAGTTCTACCTTCATTCTGGCAACCTCTGTATTGCCATGGAAGAGGAAGATCTCCTGAAGGGACAGCAGTACCCTGGAGACGCAGGAAGTGATCCTGTATCCAGGACCTGCCCTCCAGGGGATGCAATATCCTCTTGCACCAAGGATGTGTCTCCAGGGGCTTCTGCCCAGGAGGAAAGGGATAGGACAGCTGTTGTAGCTGGTGATGCGATCATTAGGCATGCAGATAGCCGGGTGGCTGGCGAACGTGAAGCTTGCTTGGTCACTTGCCCGCCTGGTGCAAAGGTGACAGACCTCATACATCACCTAGTTCAGATTTTAGACAGTGCCGTTTCGGTACATATGAGTACCAATGACATAAGAAGCTATTTTGCACATTAATTAATTGCAGTGGAGTTTTTTGTTTTTCCGTTTTAGACCCATGATAGTGAGTTCTTAACCCTGTAGTTAGGGTCTGAGGTCTTTTTTTTCTCCACTGATTTTTACGATCAGTGTAGTACTATCCTTGCTTGGCTAACTTATGAAAAGCGGAAAAAAAAACCATTGGGGTTTATGGTTTTCTGATTTTTGGTTTCTTTACTCCTAATTTGATTTAAATTACCCCGATATTGAGTGGGTAAATGTAAAATCAGAGACTGCTGGAGAGGTGAAATTCCTTGATGGAATCAAAGACTGCTTTAAGGAGCAGCCGGTTGAGGAACCAACAAGAGGGGGAACAATTCTAGATCTAGTCCTAAATGGAGCACATGATCTGGTGCAGGAGGTAATGGTGCTGGGGCCACTTGATAACAGTGATCGTAACATGATCACATTTGATATAAGCTCTGGAGTAAGTACACACAGGAAATCCAATATGTTAGCATTTAACTTTCAAAAAGGAGACTGTGATAAAATGAGAAGGTCAAAAATTTATATCAGGCATGAATACTGTTCACAAATACCATCCTGGAAGCCCAGGCCAGTTATATTCCATATATTAAAAAAGGAAGGAAGGAAGGCCAAATGGCAGCCAGCGTGTTTAAAAAGTGAGGTGAAGGAAACTATTAGAGCTAAAAGAAAATCCTTCAGAAAGTGGAACAAGGATCCGACTGAAAATAATAGGAAACAGCATTTGAAATGTCACGTCAAATGCAAAGAGAGACTTTGAAAAGAAGATTGCCTTGAAGGCAAAAACACATTGGAGAAGATTCTATAGATGGCGTCTGAAAAATCTGTGCGGTAAAAATATGCAGCCAGGCATATTCCCTAAATTACGCCTACATTTTATAGAATAGGTTTAAATTTCCATGCGGTGTGTAGAATACGCTGAGCACCTCGCCACATGACCAAATTTGGTCACGTCCATTTAGGCCATGTGTTACTTGGCGTAAATCCTGACAAAAATATTAGGCGCAGAGCAGGTGTGTTCTCTAATAATACGCATAGATTTTAGAAATGCGCATTCCACGCCCATAACACACACCCTTTTCAACTGTGCAGCCATGTTACAGAATAAGCTTCGCGAGTTGTGCACGTAAATTGTAATTAACACCAATTACTGTTGATAAATGCTTGTTAACATCCATTTGACAGCACTGATTAGCTAGTTAAGCAATTAATTTACGCACATATAGAATACACTTCAATTTCCTTGTGGATATTAAGGCACGTTATATAGAATTTGGGGGATAGTATATTTTTTTAGGTATATTAGAAGCAAGAAGCCAGTAAAATAATTGGCTTGACCACTAGTTGACAAAGGGGTAAAGGGGGAACTCAGGGAAGACAAGAGATTAAGAGGGGCATTTTCGATATGACGTCCAAATCCAGTTTTAGACGTTTTACAAAAAAAAAAAAAAAAGTCCAAAAATCCAGTGCCAAACATGGTCATTTTTGAACCAGAAAAAAAAAGTCTATTTTTGTTTTTAGTTCAAAAAATTGCCCTATTTTAGACATTTTTGTGTTCACTGCATCTTGCTTTTAGGGCCATTTTCAAACAAAAAACGTCCAAGGGAAAAATGCACAAAAACAAGCCATCGGGATGCTTGGGGGCCAACGGTCTTACTAGACTGGCCACATAGACATCCCAGCAGAGCAGTGGGGCAGCCTAGGGGATGCTGCAGTGAACTTCTTGTAGAAGGTCCCAGGTATACAGCTCACCATTACACTCTTATGTTGTGGGGTGAGCCCTCCAAAACCTACCAAAAACCTACTGTACCCAACTGTACCCAACTGTACACCACTGCAATAGCCCTCATGCCTGCAGGTGTCACATATATATAGATACAGTACATATTTTGTGGTTTTTGGAGGGATCACACTTTCTAACACAAGTGTACCAGTTAGAGTGGGATATGGGCCTGGGTCCCCTTCTCTACAGTCCACTTCACCGACCACTAGGCTACTCCAGGGACCTGCTTGCTGCTGTAAGAGGAATGACATTTATATCTGCAGCAGTCACAGAGTTGTCACTGTCACCTCTTAGTGGGGTGGGAGGGGATCAGTGACCACTGGGGGATTAAGGGGAGGGTCATGCCATTATCCCTCCAGTGGTCATCTGGTTTGTTTGGGCACAGGATAATGGGCTTGATGTACCTTTGGTCTGTCTCAGTATACCAACACTTATGTTCTTAACTTATACATGTGATTTTAATGGCCAGGTTATCCCTGATTTTTCCATGTCTGAGTCAAATCAGCAGGTCTGTGCTGCTTCTACACATTGCCTCTGCATTTGTGAGCACACACACACACAAAACACACAAAACACATACAGACACCCATTGTTTCCCAAACTAGAGACCAAAGGGAGCAAGGCTGCTAAGGGATAACATTTAGGAAGTCCTGACGGGGTCATTAGGGGAAGGTTGAATCTGGTGGGGTAAGAAGGTCTGGGGACTGAGTGTACAATAACACAAATCCAGAAAAGAATGGCTTTGGAAACTGTATACGTTCTCAGTCTTGAGAAGAAATGGATTATTTTCAAATCCTGTCACCCAGAGCAGGTGGTATCCGAGCGCATCTTTCACACGGGACAGACTGTATTTTTATGTTCTGAGTTTTTGTTTGAAAGCTACTATGGTCTCTCTAATGCAAGGGCGGTGGAAGAAATAGGCTGATTAAAAATAGCTAAATTAAGTTAATTTAATAGAAAATAGCCATCTGAAGACCATATCACCTTGTCTTGGGAACTGCTTGGTCAGGACAGACTCACACACCATTCTGTGTCTCAGCTCCTCCTGACCCTGCACCTCCCACAGACAGCGTCCATGTCCTACCATCTCAATCCCCAAAACTGCTGTGCCCCCGGTACAAGCCCCACCTGGCCTCCTGTGGCCTCTTCCAGGCAGAAGCAGCGTGTGTACACTTTACCCTCAGGCTGAGGATTGATCTCGATCAGGTTACTGCTCTGCGCAGTCTCACTAACCTCGGCATCTCGTCTGGTTTTCGAGGCTTCAGGCAAACACTGCAAAACACGCAGAAAAGAGATACAATGATACCAATATAATTACAGCCATATTTCTATGCTGCAATTACCTTCTAGGTTCAATGCGGATTACAGTAAGAGCGGCCAGTGAATTTAAACTGGGAAGCTACGGAAAAAACTGCAGAAAAGAAGATGGAATGTTACGGTCTAGTGATGCTGTGGGAAATGGAAAATACTAGCAGAAACCCACAAAACAGAGACAGAGATGGGGGCTAAATGGTTTCTTACTTAGGACAGTTCTAAGGACAGACCTGTAGCACCCCATGTACAGTAGACATACACCACTACCTTCTCCTACAGAAGTACACAGATATGGAATGGGTTACCCCCAGCCCTAAAATCTATGGCTAATCTAAGCAACTTTCGCAAATCTCTGAAGACACATCTCTTCAATAGACCCCTTAAAGACACAAATCACCTCCTAAACTATCCTATTCTAACACCATCTTCTCTAACTCCTCATCCATCTTCTGCTTACTTTTGATTGTATCCAGTATCCTGTCATGACTCTGTCATAACCAGTGGCATAGCCAAGGGTGGGCTTGGGTGGCCCAGGCCCACTCACTGGGTTCAGGCTCACCCAGTAGCAGCATACCTATGATGTGGCTGGCAGGGATCCCCAAGCCCCACCAGCCGAAAATTCCCAACAAGTGTTCCTCTTGCATACCTTGTAAGTAGCAGATCTTCACCTGCAGTGAGCAGTGACATACATACTGCTTGCACCAGCCCCACGGCCTTCCCTCTGATGTATTTCTGCCTAGGCGGAAACAGGAAGTTGCATCAGAGGGAAGGGTGCGGGGCCAACATGAGCAGTGTGTATTAGTTGCTGCTCGCTGCTGGTGAAAATCTGCTATTTGAAAGGTATACGGGAGAGGGGGGATGTTTGAAAGACCATATGGCATGCAGGCGAGAGAAGGAGAGAACAAATCACCTGTGGGACAGGGCGAGGTTCTTCTGCCCACCCATCTTGGGCCCAGGCCCACCCAAAATTAGGTATCTGGCTACGCCCTTGGTCATAACAACACTCTGTAAGCCACATTGAGCCTGCAAATAGGTGGGAAAACGTGGGGTACAAATGTAATAATATTAATAATAATAATAATGCTTACTGAAGTGGCTTGAGAACCTGGGGAACTGGGTTTGATTCCCACTGCAGCTCCCTGTGACTCTTAACCCTCCATTCCCCAGGTACAAAATAACTTCCTGTATGTATCGTATGTAAAATGCTTTGAATGTAGTTGCAAAAGCCAGAGAAAGGCGGTATATCAAATCCCATTCCCTTCCCTTCTAGGAATCTGTCCAAACTCCTTTTAAATCCAGCTGATAAGGAATTAGCTGGATTTAAAAGGGGTTTGGCCAGATTCCTAGACTTGAAGCCTTGTTCACTTACAGTGGAGGCTGCTTTTTTTCTGACGTTCCCACGCAAGTGTATGATTATGTTTCAAGGAAACAGTTTTGGTCATTTCTTTTATCCTGGTTATTTAAAAAATGTCTTATTAGATAAGGAATCAGTTGTTCCAAGACCATAGATACAGGATTAAATATGCTGCAGGGATAAGTGTACTGTAACAAGTATGTATTTTCTTTATTCTTGTGTGTAATTAACACTAGGTGCCCTGTTTAATAAGCCTCGCTGTAGGCACTCTTTTTTCGCACGCGGTAACACTAGAGACACCCATAGGAACATTTGAGTATCTCAAGCATTAGCACGCGCTAAAAACACTAGCACTCCTTCGTAAATAGGGCCCTGTCTGTTTCTATCGATATGATTTCTGAATCTTCTTTGTACATTTCCTGTTTTTGTCTTTAGGTATAATTTTTTAATTTTCTTTTTGAAACGTAATGAATAAATAATTTTTAAAAATCCTTCTGTGTCAGATGCCTTGTCAACAAATTCTACACTTTAATTGTTCGTTGCATGAACGTACTTCTTTAATTTGTTCTAAATCTTCTACCTGTTATTTTCCTGGCATGTCCCCTCAGCAAATCCTAAACTTTTCCTAATGCAGATTCCTATCCTTCATGTATCTTATTACAGAGTCCTCAGTGAAGGTAGAGTTGGCGTCTGTATATGTTTACTGACCAGAATGCATTTAAGGGCAGAGCACGCACTCACCCCTGCTGCAGAGATCTCACAGCATGCTTCCTGCATGGCCATGCTTGCGCTGCAGTACAGAAGAGCCTTTTGGATGTCAAACTGCAGAAAAAAAAGGCAAAGATCAGTTCAGCAGCTGCTGCGGCCACTTTGATATAGAGCTGCTGTGGAGCTGCCACCTTTCAGGGTTGGGATATGATCAATGGGAACCTCAAAACTCTGCACATGCTCCTACCCCCCTCTATGAGAACCAGGAAATGCCTAATAGTCTCCAATTCACATTATGATCTAACATCAAAAGTCAGAAATACAGGATATTTAGAGGAAAATAGAAGAAGTGCCCAAGTGCACTGGACCAGTGGCCCAAAGTGGTCTACCCATCTTCTCCTAGGCAGAGGGGCACCTCAATTATCAGGGCTGCAACCAAGAGCACAGCCAAGGTCAGGTCTGGTGGCAGCAGTGGCGTAGCCACAGGTGGGCTTGGGTGGGCCTGTGCCCACCCATTAAGGGCTCAGGCCCACTCAACAGTAGCACATGTTTAGCGGTAGCTGTTGGGGATCCCAAGATCTGCTAGCTGAAAACTTCCCCCTGATGGTAACAAAAATGCTGCTATCCATGATACTGGCATCTGCGCATGCTCAGTTTTCAACGCATGCCTACTGCAGATTGACAAGGCGGAAAGAAGCATTTTCCCACCAACTGAGATATTTTTTTGGTGTGTGTGTTGGGGGGGAGAACACTTGGTGCCCACCCATTTCTTGCCTAGGCCCACCCAAAATCTGCTGTCTGGCTACGCCCCTGGGTGGCAGGGCACCCTAGGAAAACCTTCAACCTAGCACTACCCCACCTCACCACCCCACCCCACCCCACCCCATTTATAGGGCCTTAGCTGCCCCACCCCACCTCCAACAATCATGATCATCCCAACACCATCTCTCCCAGAATAATCAAGGTAACCAGGCTATAGGTCTTTGAGCTTCTAACATTTTGCTTTGACGACAACTGCTCTTTGACACCCCAGATGCTGCTACCCTAGGTGACTGCCTACTCTTGCCTAACAGTCGTGCTGACTCTGACCAAGGTCACTCTATCTCAGTGAAGGAGCAGGACTCATCCTCATGGCGAAGTGAAAGAAGAGTCCACTGGACCCTTCTCTTCCCATCTGCATTATAAACAATTTATAAAAACAAAATTTTATTTATTGGGATTTACTAACTGCCTTTATGAAGAGATTCACCGAAGGTGGTGTAGGGTAGGTACAGTTTAACATCAAACTTAAGAGCATAGCAATAGTAAAATGAATAAGTATAGACATAGACCCAGTGAAAGACAAAAACTTGAAAGCAGCAAATTGAGACCTAATAATACGACTACTATGAAACAGGACCAAAAATATACATATTTAACAGCACTGAAATTCAAATAATTCAAAGATATTAAATAAAATGCACATGCAAAGCCATAAGCGCCGACTCCGTGGGTGCTGTGGCTGCTCGAGCACCCCCAATATTTAACCTGCCGGAAGTCCCGGAATGGAAGTTCCTGGAAGTTCACAGCCTCCCTCCCTCCCTCTCCTCTGAGTGCTAGCCCGACCTGCGCTGCCCGCCCTCTTCTCCCAGTCCTCCGCCTGTCCCTCGCCTTCCTGCATACCGCCCAGAATTTAAAAGTTCTTACCTCGGGGTCTGGCGGCAGCAGTGAAAGGCGAGCAGGCTCGGCACTTCAGCCTGCCCTCATTTCCTGTTTCCGCAAGGGCAGGACCAGAAGCAGAGCTGAGAGAGAAGGGAAGGCAGGCTGAAGCACTAAGCCTGCTCGCCTTTCACTGCTGCAGCCAGACCCTGAGGTAAAAACTTTAAAATTCTGGGTAGTACACAGGAAGGTGAGGGGCAGGCGGGCAGAGCAGGTCGGGCTAGCACTCGGAGAGAAGGGATGGAGGGGGGGCCTGGAACTCAGAGGGGAGGGAGGGAGGGGGACCTGGAACTCGGAGGAGAGGGGGGCCTGGAACTTGGAAGGAAGGGGGCCTGGAACTCGGAGGGAGGGGGAGGAGGAGGAGGGGGGAATGCACCACCTGAAAAAAACATTTCAGCACCCCCAATCATTTTGAAAAGTTGGCTCCTATGTGCAAAGCCAGGCAAAAGCTTAGAGTTGCCTCTCCACTTAACCGAGTCATCTTTAACACTAGCATCCAACATATTCCAGCATCGTCTTCATTTTCCTTCACCTATGAGCAATGAAACTCATTGGTGGGTGAAGAAAGGTGAAGTCTGGCAGAAAAGCATTTGCCTGGGCTCTGGAGTAAGTGGCTACCTGGAAGAGGCCCGGTCAGTGAGCTGTGCAGGACCCATGACTTACCTGGATAGGTGTGCCCTGTGTGCTGCTGATGCCAATGAAGGTATGCCCTGCAATGCTGATGCTCTGCCTCCGCTCAATGGGTTTGGTAGAAATGTATCTGCAGTCAATGTGGACAGATACAAGTCGTTCCTGGATGCTCAGGACAATTTTGTGCCACTTTGAATCAAACAAAGAAGAGACCCCCTGCCCACTGAAGACACAGGCCACCGAATCCTTCTCCAAACCCTTGGCTCGGAATTCCAAACTCTTGTCTTCTCCGTTGATTCCTAAGGAGAGCTGGGAGACAGCAAGAGTTTTCAGCAGCAAATATACAAACAGAAACTCAAAAAACAAAGGCAGAGTAGAAAGACCAAGAGAGAGAAGATACCAAGTGACAGGTATTCTGAGAGGCTAAGGACCCTGGGAGAGAGCTAATCTAATTACAGATGGCTGGAAGACAGCCAGAGCTTTAGCCAGAAGCCACAAAAAGGGCAGAAGATGAGGGATGGAGTCCTGAGAGGGTAAGGACAGATGCCCCAAGAGAGCAGATACATTGAGGGCTCGGTGCCCTGGGAGGATATGGACACTGAGGTACAGGGAGAGATGGGAGGGTGACCGGAGAGTGGAGACATACCTGCAGGTACCCTTGCTGGTCATTGATCTGGAAGAGGTACCAATTCTCTCTACTTATCTGTTTCTTCAGTAGTAAAGTCATCACCAGTGTAAACTCATCGGGCAAACCATGAGGAAAGAGCTGTCTGAGAGAAGAAAGGAAAGAGCCATGAGTGAAGCTCTCCTTCACCAAGAATTCAAGACTAGGCACAGAGCTCAGAGAGTGACCCCTTCAGGACAGTGAGAGCACTCGCCATCCTACATCCGTTCACTGCTCATCCCCGTGTATAGGTCAAGGCATTCTCTGGAGAGACGAAGGGTAAATAGGTCAAGAACTGTCTGTAAACATCTACTCGAAACAAAACTGTTGTGGTCATTGCATAAACTTGTATGCAGGTGCGATATTTTAAACATAAGAAGCAGGTAAGAAGTCATCTGAAGTTAGGGTCATTAGCAAAGAAGCATTTCCGAGGTCTGTTTCCCCCCCCCCCCCCCCCCATTTCTTTCTCTAACATTTACCAAACTCCCACTGTGTAACTCTGCTTACCACACTTCTTCCTGGTTTCCCTTTAATTCCTGATTGTATGTTTTACCTCTCCAGTCGTGCGGTGAGACAACGAAGATGACACAAGGATGAGCGGACAACGTTCCAATCTATAAAAACAGTTTATTGCAAATCGTTCTGGACTCGACACAGCTGTGTTTTGGCTGGGTGGGCCTGCATCAGGAGTCTCATATGTAAAATAGGAACATCCACTTGTTGAATCTGAGATCAACTGCGACATTTAAGCACAGTTCTGGCCTCAAGCATACCCTACTGCCTTTAACTCGCAAACTCTTCCTCGGCTCGTTCCCATGTCCCGCTGATGTTCACTAGAGCTAAGAATTGTACTAGTGATCTCAGCAGCTCTTTGACCTGGTGGGCAGGATAACCAGGGAACCAAATGAGGAGGGGGGAGGGAGGGAGTGTCACAGAACATAGGATAAATAGCAAATCAAAAAATCTTCAACAAAACCACACAGCACTCCTAGTACTGCTTCCAAACCCAAATGCCCAAGGGCGACGAAAATGATAGAGGAGATGGGACGACTTTCCTATGAGGAAAGGCTGAAGTGACTAGGGCTCTTCAGCTTGGAGAAAAGAGGAGAGATATGATAGAGGTCTATAAAATAATGAGTGGAGTTGAACGGGTAGACGTGAAGTGTCTGTTTATGCTTTCCAAAAATACTAGGACTAGGGGGCATGCGATGAAGCTACAATGTAGTAAATTTAAAACAAATCGGAGAAAATCTTTCTTGACTCAACGTGTAATTAAACTCTGGAATTTGTTGTGGTAAAGGCAGTTAGCTTAGCGGGGTTTTAAAAAGATTTGGACAGCTTCCTAAAGGAAAAGTTCATAGGCCATTATTAAACTGACTTGAGGAAAGTCCACTGCTGATTTCTGGGATAAGCAGCATAAAATGTATTGAACTTTTTTGGGAGATCTTGCCAAGTATTTGTGACCTGGATTGGCCATTGTTGGAAACAGGATGCTGGACTTGATGGACCTTTGGTCTGTCCCAGTACTTATGCTTCTAATTGACAAAGTAGATCAGGTGTTTATTCCCTTCCTTAAAACTATATTTATGTTTATTTAAAAACTTCATATATTGGAGCAGTTTACAAAACAAAACAAAACACCGATAAGAAAGGGAACTCAATAAATCAATAGGATAAACCTACTTCAGACACACAAGAATATGAGTCGAAGACATAAAACTCTTACCTATCCTATATCTTCCATCTTTGCTTATACCCTTCACTGTCAATTAAAATGTTTTATTACGTATTGTGTTGACATTGTAAGTAGTAACTAAGCCATACTTTGTATTGTTATTTGAATATTTTTACTGCTGTAATTGTCTATTGCTTATGTTTGATTTAATCTTACCGTATACCACCTTGAGTGAATTCCTTCAAAAAGGCGGTGAATAAATCTTAATAAATAAACAGGCAGTGCTGAAAGGTCTCAGACCTGACACTTGGAGATCACAGGGTAAGATAGATCCTCTCGCCAATGTCTAGTCTTCTATTTCCTGGGTGCAGTCTTAATTCCTGCCCAACCATTGACAGCTGTTGCCTACCGCAGCCCCGCCCGCTGTCCAGAGCAGGCAGCCTTCCCAGCTTAAACTCATCCCACTCACTTGATTCCTCTCCAGTAAAAAGATCCAGTTGTTTATCTATATTTCACAAATACATCTGAAACCTACAGTACACACAATCCAAAAACTTGCGCAATTCCAGGAGCTCAGTTCCGCCAGCATCTGCCCTTGTATCTCAAGGGGGCCACCATTCTCTTAAAATATCCATTTCACTGTCTCGGCTCAAAGATTGCTCGGCAACTGGGGAGTGCATTTAATTCCAGGAGGCCAGGCTGCCAAACCATCCGTCCACAGACTTTCAGCATATTTTCTCACCAAAGATGCAAAGTATTCCCAATCTTCACGACTTCAACCATGAGAAGGGATCTCCAAAAGTTAGAAGAATGGTCGGCAGTCTGGCAGTTAAAATTTAATAGTACATACTCCACTGGGGTACAAACAATGGTCTGGTTTGTTGTATTATTAGTTAAACAACACTTGCAAACCCCCAAAATTCAAACAAGTTAAAACAAACATTGAAAAAATGTGCAAAACAACTTTTTTCTTTTTTTTAATGCTAATTGTGCTCAGTGTCAGGGTATCCCATATTGCATCGGCTGGTCATTCACATTTTAGCATTTAACCCTCATAAACATCATAGCACCCTACCGCCTGCCATGGTGTCTGTCCAAATTCAAGTCTCCTCTAAGTACTTTGTCATATATTTTTCAGTTTTCTCAGCTGTTGTTTGAACTATCACGTAAGCGGGGTATTTATCTTGGTGCTTGGAGAAATGGCTCAGCTCCTGCAGGGTATGCCCCGATTTAGTGCTCTATTCTTCACAGAGGTGTTCATCGTCCTTGATGCTATTGTTACTTCATATCGGCTGTTCCCGACATGTATACATGTTTCGCCCTAAGCGTCCTCAGGGGAACAAATGGACCGTGATGAATCAGCCTCGTCTCCTCTCAACCAACAGGAAAACGCTGGTGCATGCGCAGTAGCATACCATGGTAGGCGGTAGGGTGCATACTCTTTATGACAAAGACCTCTGGGCCGACTCCATCCTGTTTATATCTTTTGAAGGTGTCGGTCTCCAGACTTGTACAAAATATTCTAAATGAGGTCTCACTAGAGGCTTCATCACCTCCTTTTTCCTACTGGCCATTCCTCTCCCTATGCACTCGAGCATCCTAGCTTTCACCATTGCCTTTTCTACCTGTTTGGCCACCTTAAAATTATCACATACGATCACTCCCAAGTCCCGCTCCTCTTTCCCGTACTGAAGTTCTTCACCTCTAAACTGGGTTTTTGCAGCCCAAATGCATGACCCTGCATTTTTTTAGCATTAAGTCTAAGCTGCCAAATTCCAGAACATTCCTTGAGCTTCGCTAGGTTCTTCCTCATGTTATTCACACCATCAGGGGTGTCGTTCCTATTGTCATTGGTTTTGTTATTTTTCTTCACAAACTGTTTCACGTTGTATTGCGTTGGCAGGGATGAGACACCAAAATCTGTCACTGCTAAACTCCAATGAAACAAAAAGCTGTAAATGCCATACATCAGTCCTTTAAGGTCCTGCTTTACACAAAATGGAAGAGAAGTAAATTAGGGCCTAAATTTCCTGCTGTCTGGAAGTATCCAGGCCCAAAGCCAACCTTTCCGAAAGGAAACACTCAGTGCTGGAGAGAGGCCCAGAGAAAGTCATTTGCTAAACATTATTCACGTCCCAGGATTACATTGTTACTCTATCTGTGTAGAAGCCACTCATAAACAATTCCTGAGTGGGTGGGAAAGCTTAACACAAAGTGTTGGACTTGTGGAGCAAGACCCGCTTCTCACTGCAAGCTCACCCTGGAGAGGGGGTTGATCCGACTTCCCCGAGGTTCTGGGGCTTTTCTCACCTCATAGCATCTCAAAAAGGGCAGCTGGACTCATCTGCTGACTGGAACGTCTCTCCCAACCCAACAAGGTCTCTGATTACAGGAACATGGACCAGGCTTCTAATGAGTAACCTACTGCCGGCTGCTTGCAAGAGAACTCCGTCACACTAGTTTTGTGTGTTTCTAGACCAGTTTAAGAAGGGTCTCCTGGAAGCCTCCTCCAGCACATCACTGCATCAGACAAGTCATCCCTTGGTCTTCTAGAGAGCGTAAGAAGAGGGCTTTCTATTTGTGGAGCAGGGAGACAGAGTTATAGTTCTGGAGTGGCAGGGCAGAAAAGTCCTCACTAGCAAATGTGATTATTCGTTCTACTCTGTGCACGTCACCCCCCCTTTCCTCACATCTGAAGTTGCTTTAAAATGTCAAAGAGATTCTGTACACCAGCCCTGTCTCCACTGTGTCACATACCAGCCCCTCCAGTGAAGACTAGAAACTTGGAAAGGTAGCTCCAACATCCCAGGACCAATCATTTATTACAGTGCAAAAACCTTCACAAGCAACTCTTTACAACGTTTTGTTTCCTTCAGACACAAATCAATCCTGGCGGGTCCTGGCAGACTCAAACTTCTCTTCTCTACACTGAAGACAATTTCTGATTCTCCATTCAAGGGAAGGAATGTGTAGGACTGGTGACAGCGGAAAATAGAATTTCAAGGATCTGTCCGTATGTTGAGAAGAAGGTGCAAGATCCTAACCAACAGGAAACATTTCTAAAAACGGAGAAATAAAATTAACCACTCAAATCTGTTTTTCTAGGTGTGAGGATTGTCGCCTCACCCAGATCACCCTGGACTGGATTCTAGGAGTGGGACTCCATCTCCATGCACACAGTGGAGCAAGGCTTGTACTGGATCAGGTTGACCTGTGTGAACTGGTGATTCTACCAGGTGTTGAAGTCCTATGGTACAATTTAGAGAACAATTTAGCATTGTAACTGGTTAAGCATTATCGTGTGACAATGCTTTGCTAGGCATTAACCAATTATGTGAAAGCTTTAACAGTGGCCAATGGCCTTAAGTGTGGGAGGAAACCAAGTGCCACAGGCATTGGGCTCAGCTGCAGCCCCTCTCCAGGCCGCACAGCCACATTGATCAGGATGGGATAAAAGCCTACACACCCCTGTCCCATGCCCATCCCATCACCAGCATGAGCTGTTTTATAGGTACAGCAGTAAGACATTTTAATAAAGATAAATAAATATCTTTTACTCGGGAATGAGACCAGTCCTTGCCAATGCTATTGGTAGGTAAGGACCAGAGGAGGATGGAAGAGCCGTTAATAAGCATATCACCCTCTGCTCTGCTCCGTCATTGGCTTCTCCTCTTTCACTACACTCTTAACCTAACCCTCATTCACATTAAGCCCCTCAAAGAGATTCATTTTGCCTGTTTTAATTTTGAGCTGAGGTTGGCACTGGTCCGAACAGAACTCAGTTCCTCCTACATATCACATTTAAACCAGGTAGGTGAGATCGTTAGCCATTGCACAAAACATTTACTAAAATAGTCTTCAATACACTTCCAAGAACAAGCTCTGAACTTCTGTGTGTTTGAGAAACTCAAGCACACAGATACAACAATAAGATAAAACTTCTCTAGTCAATCAAAGAGTTGACTTCATAACTCTCAAGCCAAAGCAACCTGAAAGAGCAATGCTTGGAAGGAACATCCTTACACATGTATCATCAAAGCTCTCAAGTTTCTCATAATGGTCTTATGACTTCTCAGCTATGAGCTTTGTCAACCCCTTCCCTCATGCTTGAGCCATGACAACTGAACCAGTATCAGAAAGACATTGTACTGCTCCTCAATCAGCCTCTCTCTACAATGAAGCCACCTCCGCCCTCAGCCACACTATACTCAAGGTGCCATCACACCATGGAGTGATACAGAGACATTATAATATCCTTTGTTTTATTCTCTGTTCCTTTCCTAATAATTCCTAACATTCTGTTTGCTTTCTTGGCTGCCATCCCCTTCCTCACACACACTGAGCAGAAGAGTTCAACATATTTATTTCATTTATTTATTGGGATTTATTAAGCCTTTAAGAAGAAATTCACCCAACGCCGTGTACAGCAATTGAAGATAAAACTTACAATTTTGTTAACAGTATAACAATAGTAAAATGACCATATATTAGAATTATACCAAAAAGCAAGAAGGCTGTCCACACGATCCAGAGCAGCAAACAAACTAGAATGGAGATAGTCCAAGATGAATTTGACAGAGCAACAGAACAAGAGGGGTGTCAAATCACCCTACTTGGCCAAGTTTCGCCCTTATAGGGCTGCCTCAGGGGCTATAATTTCTGTTAAAAACAATCAAGTAATGAACAATTGAATAGAATTAATTGTTTATATATTATTCAGTTGTTCATTTGATGTGAATTTTGTGTTTTTATTATTTGACTGTTTTTAATAGTAATTATAGCTCCTGAGGCAGCCCTATAAGGGCAAAACTTGGCCAAGTCAGGCGATTTGGCCCCCTTCTTGTTCTGCTCCTCTGTCTTGGACTATCTTGGTCTCCATTCTAGTTTGTTCATCAAATACAAGAATTCTCTAGATTCTTTTCCTGAGTGTTGACTCCTAAAGTGAAACCTAGCATCAGGTAGCTATGATTTGGAACATGTTTCCAATGTGCATATTTTTATTTTCATCTGCCATTTGGATGCCCAGGTCTTCCAGTCTCCCAAGGTCCTCCTGAAATTTTTCACAATTCATAAATTCTGTGCATTACTATTCTAGGACAGGATTGGAAAATGTATTTGCACTGGATTTTCAAATCTCTATGCAATGTCTTGGGAAGAATCGGGTACAAACTCCCATGGACAATTTTCAAAGGGAAAATATCCACATAATTCATAGGTTGTTATGCAGTGTGGTTTCGATCATGTCCCCCACCAGAGACACCCTGGATATGTTTCTGGAGTGACGTAGCCTGTAATACCTTTCAGCATATGACGAGACTTCCAAAGCTCAACACTTACTCTGTGAGTTTAACCAGTGGGGTGGTTCCCAGCCGTAAAATAATTGGTCCCTTGGGATTTCGAATCTTCTTTACTGATGGGAGCTTCAAAAGAGAAAATCTTTGAATGAGATTAAACCCTAGAAGACATAAAAATGAGATAGAAGAGAGTCATTTTGGGCTGTCAAGCTCTGTTTTTGCTTTCTTGATCTGGCAGATTTCTCCAGCTATTTACAGCCTTCCAGCTCAACCAGAACCAGCCTCTCCGGGACTGCAGTGCCATCAGGTTTCACTTGCAGTCCAGGAGAGTCTGGTTCTGATTGAAGCCCCAGTCACTTCTGCAGCTTCCTCACCTAGGGGCAGTGGTGCTCATTTTCAAAGCACACAGACTTACAGAGTTACATAGGTGCTTTGAAAATGAGCTTCAGCATTCACATCCCTTACCTTCCTCCCCTCCTGCCCCCTTTAAATCACTGGGGGTGTGAACACTACTTCCATAGCATTTCCAATCCCAGCCAGCCTGGGAGCAGAAGTCACACTCCAGAATGGCAGTATGAGCTGGGCTCTGCTTGCTGGAGATTTGAGGTAACTTTTTAAACTTTTGAACAGTCAAAGAACTTGAGTGAAAAGGTTCTAAGCACTAAACCTCGTGCAGCACTGTTTTATGGAAAGCTGCCAGGGGATGAGCGAGCCAGGGGGTTGATATTCTGTTAATTTACTACTAATAATAATGATTTCTATATCACTACTAGATGTACTCAGGAACTCAGCGCTGTACACTTTTTATGCAGATACTTTCTCTGTTCCTAGAGGGGATTTTTGTACCTGGGGCAATGGAGGGTTAAGTGACTTGTCCAAGGTCACAAGGAGCTGCAGTGGGAATCAAACCCAGGTCGCCAGGCTCAAAGTCCTCTGCACTAACCATTAGACTTTAATTTTCTACATGTTCAGGCTCTAGTAGGTATAGAGTGGATGAGAAGCCTAATGGTTAGAACAGTGGCCTGAGAACCAGGGAATCCAGGGTTCATAATCCCACTGCTGTTCCTTGTGATCTTGGCAAGTCACTTAACCTTCCATTGCTTCAGGTGCAAGCTTAGATCGTGAGCCCTCCAGGGACAAGAAAATATCTGCTGTACCTGAATATATATACTGCACCCTGGAAAAAAAGCATGAGCTGATTTCTTCCGTTGTGTTCACTGTCTCCACAATGTTTTAAACCATCTTTAAATGCTTTCTATGCTGAAGGATGGCCTGAGGATACAGTGGAAGAGGAATATCCTCAGGGGAGAGGGCAAGGGATAAAAGGTCCCAATTATCCATCCTGAGATGTGTGTGCAACCTAATTGATTAACGAGCCATTAACATCAATAATTTGATGCTAAAGATCAATTATTGACACTAATTGGCACCAATGAGGGATTGTGCGCGCCTTTCTTTAAACCTGGGCGCCCAAATCCCACAGCTTGCAACCTGACAGGGGGCGTGGCCATGGGAGGGGCATGGGTAGGTCAGGGGCGTTCTCAAAAGATGCACCAGTGTTTTACAGAATTCCGGGGATTTGCACCTAGTTTACATGCCAGGATTTCTCAGCTGGAACACGGATCCCCACTAGGTGCTGTTCTATAAAGCGGAGTTTCCCATGTCCGGTCCTAGAGTATCCCCTTGCCAGTCAGGTTTTCAGGATATCCACAATAAATATGCATGAGAGAGATTTGCATGAACTACTTCTATTGTATGCAAATTTATCTCATGCATATTCATTGTAGGTTTCCTGAAAACCTGACTGGCTAGGTGCGTCCCAAGGACTGGGTTCTAAAGGTGGGGAGTGTCTTAGGTCAGTGTTTCCCCGAGTCAGGTCCTGGAATGCCCCCTGCCAGTCAGGTTTTCAGGACATCCATTTGCAAATCGAGTTCATGCATATTCATTATGGATATCCTGAAAACCTGACTGGCTAGGGGCACTCCAGGACTGGACTTGGGACCCTCATCCTGGCACCTATTTTTCAGCGCCATTTACTGTGTCTTTTGCAGACTCACTTGAACACCATCTCCCTATTACCCACATCACTGGCTGTGGTCTCAGATTTGTCTCTAGAACAGCAGCGTCCATGGGAAATCAGTCTCTATTTTTATTTTGGATGGAATCTCCTATTATCCTATTGCAATGGAGGCAGCTGCTTATACACATTTGGAATAATTACAGGGCATTAGGGACATAAGAGTTACCCTACTACCCTCAAATCCAGTCCTTGAGGTCCACAACCCAGCCTGGTTTTCAGGATTTCCAGAATGACTATATAAGAGATCTATTTCTACCAGGTACTTGTGACCTGGATTGGCCACTGTGGGAAGCAGGATACTGGGCTAGATGGACCACTGGTCTGCCTCAGTACGGCTACTCATGTTCTGTGTCAGACCAAAGATCTATCTAGCCCAGTATGCTGTTTCCAACAGTGGCCAATCCAGGTCATAAGATTTGGCAGGATCCCAATACATAGCCCAAAGTAGATACTGTATAACTTTCCAAGAATTCAGTCTGACTCACCTGAAGTATTCACTTGGTGCTGCTCCAACTTCACTCCTTCCTCTTGTAAACTTGGACACTGGTTGCCTTTAAGAGAAAAGTCAGGAGATACTGCTGAGTTAACCTACCACCCGTCTTAACCGACTTAATCAACGATCACCTTCCACATATCCTGACCTAGCAAGAGCTCACCTGACTGATCAGAGTGAGCTCCGGAGGTAGTAATGGTACCAAATGACCCAAGGACTTCATCCAGGTGTGTTTGTGGCTTGCTGGAAGGGTAAATGCCTTTAACGTCACTTGCCAAATGGGTTTTTGGGGTTTTTTTAACGTTGATCCTAAATCTCAGGGAGTTGCATTTTGACACAGCAGCTTCACAGATCACGACTAATGGGGTTTGTGTTTTTATCTTGAGCCAGAACTTTACAAGGGCAATTTTTTTTTAGAATGTTAACAAGTTATTACCATGTTACCCACCAAAAATAAAGCTACTTTGGAATTTCTTTCAAGAACTAGTATTTTAATTATGAGAAATTAAACAAAGGTAATCGAGTTGTGCCTTAACTTTTCTTCCTGATTCTCCTGCAACCAAATGGCAGAATGAAGGTTCATTTTAACCCTAGGGATGCCGGGTTTACTGGGTCACATATGACCAACTGGAGGAAACATAAGCAGCCATACTTAACATTTCTATAAGAAAGGTAAAGACAGTTCCCCCTGCATTCAAATACCAAGTCATAAATGTCTTACAGGGACTGTCAGTTCTGTGACAGTTTCTTGGTAGCCTAATAACAGGGTGGTTTTGCCATCACCTTCCCAGTCATCTGTCTTCCACCCCACACACACACCCCGGCTAATGCTGGCAACTCATTTGCCACCAAAAGTGGATGGATGGCTGAGTTGGCCAGAGCCTAGCTACATGGCAGAAATCCCAGTGTCAAATTGAAACATGGTCACAGTAGACAAACGACCTACCAATTGCTCCACAAGAGCACAAAATATGGATACTCTAAGCTCTGCAGAGCAGGAACTAACGTTGACAAGACAAATAATTTCTAGCAATCGCTTAAGTATCACAGTGAAACATGTCTAATGTGAGAGGGAGGAGTCAGGCGTTCGAATTTAAAAGTTGTCTGAAAGAGGTGGGTCCTTATGAACGATATGAACAAGACAGACCAACTCATAAAAGGTTATTCCAGGGGAAAGTGCGGAGCCTGGAGTTAGCACAGACAGGAGTAGGCTGCCTAGGGCTGCCGCCTAGGGAGAGATGAGGCAGCATGAATGCACATATGGTGGAAAGCAGTTTGGACCGAAGTCAAGGTAGAGCCCAAAGAAGTGGGGTAACAGTGGAGGAAGGTAAGTTGTGTAGCTGAATTTTGGATAGACTCAGGGCTTGTTTCAAGGGGTACTCGGGGATGCTGAGTATCGGCACCTTTCCCTTTACTTGTTATCATTGACGCTCTAGGAAATGATTGAACAGCCCAATCTCTTCACATCCCATTCCCCAGATTCTAGAAAGTTCTGTGCCCAAATTTCTGACTAACACACAAATTTGGGCAGAGAAGTTATAGCATAGTGTCAGTTGTACCCTAACTTAATTGTTAAATTAGACGTCAATTGAACTTAAATACCAATAATAGCCCTTAAGTGTTGTTAATTGGTGATAATTGGCTGTAATTTGTAGTTACGCATAACTGTACTTAGACGCTGTTCTATGAACTTACCCCTGGATTCTATATAGTGCACCTAGAGATCCGCACTGAAATCCAGGTGTATTCTGTAACAACGCATAACAATTGGCATAACAAGCCAATTAGCATTATCGCTTAAGCAATAATGAGCACTAACTGGCCATTCTTCTAAGGAAATCCCTTCTCATCGTTTCTACTCCCTCCAGGGTATCCACTCTATTGGCTATTTTCATGTCATCCGCAAAAAGGCAAATCTTTCCTTCCAACCCTTCAACAATATCTCCCGCAAATATATTAAACAGAATAGGCCCCAGCACCGACCCCTGAGGAACTCCACCGCTAACCTTCCTTTCCTCCGAGCGGATTCCATTTACCACCACCCTCTGCCACCTGTCAGTCAACCAGTTTCTTATCCAGTTCACCACTTTCGGTCCTAAGTTCAACCCTTTCAGCTTATTCATGAGTCTTCTGTGGGGGACCGTATCAAAGGCTTTGCTGAAGTCCAAGTAGATTACATCTAGCGCACGTCCCTCATCCAGTTCTTTGGTCACCCAGTCAAAAAAGTCAATAAGATTCGTTTGGCAGGATTTTCGTTTGGTAAAGCCATGTTGCCTCGGGTTCTGTAACCCGTCGGGTTCTAGAAAGTTAACTATCCTTTCTTTCAACAGCGACTCCATTATTTTTCCTACCACCGACGTGAGACTTACCAGTCTGTAGTTTCCCACTTCTTCCCTGTCTCCACTTTTGTGAAGAGGGACCACATCCGCTTGTCTCCAATCTCGTGGAATCTCTCCCGTCTCTAAAGATCTATTAAATAAATCTTTAAGAGGTCCCGCCAGGACCTCTCTGAGTTCCTTAAGTATCCTGGGATGTATCTCATCCGGCCCCATAGCTTTGTTCACTTTCATATTCTCCAGCTGTTTATAAACTCTTTCTTCTGTAAATGGCGCAGTATCCACTCCATTCCCAGACGTTCCCTCGGCAGCCAACCGCGGTCCTTCTCCAGGATTTTCCTCCGTGAACACCGAAGAGAAATAATTGTTTAGCACGTTCGCTTTATCTTCATCACTCTCCACATAGCCATTCTCATTATCTTTCAGTCTCGCAATTCCATTCCTTCCTCTTCTCCTTTCTCCAATATATCTGAAAAAAGTCTTGTCACCTCTCTTTACATCTTTAGCCATTTTTTCTTCCGCTCGCGCTTTCGCTAGCCGCATTTCCCTCTTTCAGTTTAATCCAATAATCTTTTCCGTGATCCTCTCGTTGTGTTCGTTTGTATTTCTTGAACAAATCCTCTTTTGCTCTTATTTTTTCAGCTACTTGTTTGGAGAACCATATAGGCTTCCTGTTTCTCTTATTTTTGTTTACTTTCCTCACAAAAAGATCAGTCGCCATATTTATAGCAGCCTTTAGCTTGGACCACTGTTTTTCCACTTCTCCTACGCCTTCCCACGCCAACAGTCCTTCTTCAGGTATTCCCCCATTTTATCAAAATGCAGCATCTCGGATATTTTTGTATTTTGCACGGTACGGGAGGAAATGAATTTCGCTTTGTACTGCACCAGTGTTGCACTGCAGGCACAGTCCAGTATCTTGGGGTCTCCAGGTCAGTTTACTTGGTCTAAAATGCGATCATTTGTAAAGCTTGATCCATATTTTGCAGGTGTGACCAAGGTGAGGTGACTTGAGTAGGGATTTGTTGCAGTCAGTCTTGTTCTCTTTTCCCAAGAAGCTGTATTTTCTAAGGCCTAGCGTAATATTTGCAATGATGCCTTTTCATGGACTTTGTGGCCGGCTGCAGGAGGTGCTCCCTCAGTGGTCACCTTTCCCTTGAAAAATGCCCAGCAGCTGAGGATCAACCCCTTCTTTTGCCCTGGATAGACTGAAGCTGAGGAAGATGATCCAGCACAAAATGCATGCGAAGCAGGTTACAGTAGTCTGGGGGGGGGGGGGGGGGGGGGGGGGAAGAGACCATAGAGAGGATAAGGATTTCAGTACTGTATCCAAGAAGGAAGTGGCAGGTTTTCATGATATTATAAAGAAATGACATAGCAATATGAGCAAAGATGAAGAGAGAGTTTGACTTAATGCACCGCCCTTCAGGTAAATCAGAGCAGTGTACAATTAAAACCACAGAAGGAAAGGAACTCCATCCAATATAAAAGGAAAGAGAATAAAGGCTTCATATTAACAAAAAAAACACACACACAACATAGGGTTCCAGAGCGGTTCCACTCCCATGAGGAAATAAGGGGGGAAGTTAGGGAAAGCTGTTCTGAAGAAATGTGCCTTAAGCAATGACAGAAACCGAGGATAGGATTGTTCAGAACACAGATCAAGGAGGGAACTGTATAGAAAAAGAAGGCCGATTGAGGAGTGGACTCGAGATGAGAGCAAAAGACTGAGGGAAGAGAAAGTTGAGAAGCTGTAAATGAACAGAACGAGAGCGAGAAGGAATACAAGGGGCAATCAAAGACGAATGACAGGCCGGAGAACCAGTGTAAAGAACTTATGAGCCAGTGTAAGAATCTTAAATACGACAGGGAGCCAGTGATGTTGAGCCAGGAGAGGTCAGATCTATGAGCATGCAGAAGAGGTTGTGTAGCTGTATCCTGAACAGTTTGGAGACAGGTGAGAACAACTTTAGGCAAACCAGCAAAGACTATGTTACAATAGTCGAGACGCGAGGAGACAAGGCCAGAAAGTAATGTAGCCCAAGAGGCATTGTCAAGATAGAAGAAAGATGACCCAAGGTTGTGGGCCAAGGGCAAAAGGGGATCATAGTGGTATCCGGCATTATAGAAAACGTAGATGAGGCAAGTCTGGAGTCAGCAATGGAGGAAAAGGGTACAGACAAAATATTTGAATGGATTCTCATCCACATACCAATCGTATTATCGAACTCGGTGCAAATAAACACCAGCGAGAGATGACTATCCAGATTTGGGAGGCAGCTTCTGAGTCATTCTGCCCCTCTCTACCCCTTCTCCCTCCTCCCTCCTCCATGTTCTCAGAGAGAGGAGAAACACAAGCTAACTAGCAAATGTCAAACCTGCTCTTTTTCTGGCTGACATTAGAAAAAGGAATAAAAAAGCTCCTTTCAGCTGCGCATCATAAGAAAGGAATGTGCGATTGTGAGGACTGACTGTTTCCTGCAGGATGGGAGACACTCGCAGTATGATAGAAGGGCAGACAGCTCACAGATCTCAGCCCACCAGTCCCTCATGCGCCCTCAGGCACTTCCGGCTTTTTAAATCATTCTAGGAATTGAAGACGAATTCTCACTCCCACAATGCTTAGCAATGAGAGTTATAAATCCAGGACTGCATTAAAAAAATCTGCAATTTCATTCACACATATTCACCAAAGATCAAAGCCCCTGATATTCAGCCCACTGGCCCCGGATATACAATGTCGGCTGGTTCCGGTGACCGGCATCGAATATCCGGGGTTTTTTTTTGGCCGACTCTAACTTAACCTGCTGTTTGAATGTTCAGCGGTCGCCAGTGGGCTGCTTTTTCTGCGGTGTGGCTCCAGCACCTAAATTTACACACGTAACTGCTAATTAAATCTAATTAGTGCTATTAATTGCTTGTTATGATATTAATACAATTGTAAGTTTGATGTTAAACTGTACACGGCTTCGGGTGAATCTCTTCATAAAGGCGGTTAATAAACCCCAATAAATAAATAATTAATAATCATGAGCGCTAATTGGCTCGTTATTCAATTAAGTTGCACAAGCAAATTGGAAGCGCAGTCAAATTTGCATGCCCAACTCAAAGTGCCATATGTAGGATCCAGGGGATGAGATAACTGGCTGTCTCACGCTTTGCTGGCTAAGCGCTATTTCCTAGCACTGAATTTCGACCCAACATGCCCAGTGCTCGGTACCAAGGCCATAGATTCTGGTATCATGTAGAGCACCAGTGATGGATTTCAGTTTTTACTAACCCTCAACACCACTTCCTGACCCATCCGCTTCCCTGTCCTAAAAAGGCTGGACATGGTCCAGGGCAAGAGTCTTAACCCAGTGTTTCCCTAGTCAGTCCTCGAGTTCCCCTTTGCCAGTCAGGTTTTCAGGATATCCACAATGCAGGGGCGTAGCCTGACACCCAAGTTTGGGGGGTCTGGACCCAAGGTGGGTGGGCCGCACTCCACCTTGTCCTACAAGTGATTTGTTTTCTCCCTCTCTCGCCTGCATGCCATATGGTCTTTCAAACATCCCCTCTCCCCCGTATACCATTTAAATAGCAGATTTTCACTAGCACCAAAATGTTGTTGGAAGTTTTTGGCTGGTGGGGCTTGGAGTCCCTGCCAGCCACATTATAGGTGTGCTGCTACTTGGTGGGCCTGAACCTAAAGTGGGTGGGCCTGGGCCCACCCCAGCCCACCCTTGGCTACGCCACTGCCACAATGAATATGCATGAACTTGATTTGCATACACTGCCTCTATTAACAGCCTGGACCTTCTTTTCTCTGCCAAAAACTGGTCACTCCAGAGGTATCAGGCAGATACCGCCAAGAGCCTCCCGGTCCTATATGGTCCACCTGGGCTGCAGAAGCCTGCTTTTCTCAGCAATGTATGTGACTGTACCATCCAATAGAACAGGCAAGAGGGTACTGGGCACAAGCCCCTTGCCTCAAAAACAAGCTTAGAAGGGAAGTATAGAAATCCAGGTCTGTAGTGTATGTGGGAGTGAGAGGGAAGGCGAGAGAGAACTCTGGATGTTGATTCTGGGTAAGTCACAATATTTGAAAGAATATTTGGATTAATATCAACCATCAGTGGTTCCAAGGGAGGCAAGACTGATGGGAACGATAAACTAGTTAACTGTGGAAGTGAGAGAAATGGACTTGCATTTGCCAAGGCTTGGATCCTTGAGCAGACATTTGCATAGGAAGAGATTTGCCAGCCTAGCTGCAAAGTGATTAACTGTTTTGAAATTCTTCCTTTATTGATCTTGTGTTATTGGAATGCTTTGATTTTAACTTTGTAAACAAGCCAGAGCTCAAATATACGGAGCCAATAAAACAAATTGAATTAAAAAAAAAAGAAGAAACACACAAATCGCAGGGAGCAGAGATCATTCTTTTCACAGAGTAAATATTTCCTACATGCTACTGAGAGCACAGAAATAAAAGAACAGATGAAGCCCACACCCCATCCCATGTTCCAAACGAATCCGTCTGCGAAGCTCAGAAGGGACCCTGAAGAAAGAAAAATCAGTTGGGTCTCTGGCCTTGATGAAGGTTCGTTTATAAAACCAAAACACTTGAGAACCAGGGTTTCTCTTTGCATTGAATCCTTTATACTATTTTAGCATAATGGCTGTCTTTTTCCGATAGTGAACAACACAGGAAAAAGTTTCACATCAGTCCCATGGATTTAAAATCTCTCCTTGCAAAGATCAGATCCCTGATATGGAGAAAGAGCCCCGTTTATCAAGCACAAGGATCTATAAGGGAGAGGAAGGCACAGTGGATGGCATGGATGGGCCAGATGGTCTTTCTCTGTTTCCTCACAGGCCATCCACATTTTTGGTTAAAATGACCTTTCAGTCTTGTCTTGCAAACAAAAGGAAATAGTAACATAGTAGATGACGGCAGAAAAAGACCTGCACGGTCCATCCAGTCTGCCCAACAAGATAAACTCATATGTGCTACTTTTTGTGTATACCTGACGTTGATTTGTATCTGTCTTTTTCAGGGCACAGACTGTAGAAGTCTGCCCAGCACTATCCCCGCCAACCAACCACCAGCCCCGCCTCCCACCACCGGCTCCACCACCCAATCTCCGCTAAGCTTCAAAGAATAAGGGTTGGCTACCCCGCACCACCACCACCACCACCTCAGGCTATGGACATCAGGGCCACCGAGAGACTGAGCAGGGTCTGGGGCAGGACCGTCAATGCTGCCTCCCCCCCAAGGATGCTGCATAGTCAGAATTCAGATTGGGGGGGAGCAGAGCCCAAAGTGGGGGAGGCACATTGTGCCCCAACTCCCTACCCCTCACCGCAACTTCACATACCTTGGCTAGCGGGGGGGGGGGGGGGTCCCCAAGCCCCACTAGCAGAAGCCTTTCTCCAGGGCTGTTCTCCGCCTTATTGTCTGCTCTGTGACTGCTTCCTCCCCCCACCCCACCCCCCAGATGCAGGGCCAAAGACCTGACTGAGAGAAACCAAAGTGGAAGGCAGCAGCAGGAAAAGCCAAGAGTGTGAAAACCAGATCAGCAGAGCTTCTTAGTCTGGAGACAGGAGGAAGAATGAAGACCAGCCCTCCCCGTCTCATTCTGCTGCTTCTACCACGCACCAGCTCCATTAAGCCATGGACGTCACAGAACTTGCAAAACTCAGATGATTTATAAGACTTAGTAGTACTGGAAATATTTATCTAACCTTCTAGCCAACTTCCTAATCTAGATTCACTCCACTTGAATCGTCTTTGAAGCATCCTGTGCAGATTCCCCGGTTAGTAGGACAGAAGTAAAGAGGGGGGGGGGGGGGGGGAGACCTAAAATACTGCAGGTAATGAGGATGAAAGACCAAGGCTACAGTCGGCCCATTACTCAATGGCTTGTCCTCCCAGTTCCCTCAGGAGAGGTGCTCAGTACATCAGACCAGCTTCTAAGTTGAAAAAGTACCGAAAAATGGGCCCCTGAAATTACACCTGAGCATCACATTTTTGTGTGAACTGTGGACACTTTTGTTTCTGGCACAGTGGTCTACAAATCCATATTCAATTAATACAGGCTTCTGTGCTGGGGAAACACCTTGACATGGCAAGATTTACTTGCTGGATCCGTGTTTTCAGAGAACTAATCCAGTCCTGGTCATGGAAGAGGATAACAGGATTCCAAATCCATCATACATGCAAAGAAGTCAAAGTAGAACAGGGTCAGGATCCAGTCCACGTCCCACTGGGTCACTGGACAGATGATCATATGACCAAATCTATCCAAAAGAGGCAAAAAAAAGTAACAGCCTGCTTTAAAAACTGAGGAGTTTGCAAAGAGTAACAAGATTCCATGCTACCAATCCCAGGACAAGCAGTGGCTTCCCTAAGTCTGTCTCAATAGCAGACTTGGACTTGTCCTCCATAACTTGTCCAAACCTTTTTTAAACCACTACTACTACTTATCATTTCTATAGCGCTACTAGACGTACACAGCACTGTACACTGAACATGTAAGAGACAGTCCCTGCTCAACAGAGCTTACAATCTAATCAGGACAGACAACCGGGACAAATAAGGGATAAGGACAAAGTGTAGCAAAGAGTAGCAAGATTCCGGAAGCCCAAAGGGTGGCAAGATTCCATACAGAATCCCAAAGGGTGGCAAGATTCCGGAATCCCAAAGAGTAGCAAGATTCCATACAGAATCCCAAAGGGTGGCAAGATTCCGGTATCCCAAAGGGTAGCAAGATTCCAGAATCCCAAAAAGTGGCAAGATTCCGGAAGCCCAAGAGTGGCAAGATTCCGGAATCTCAAAGACTACTACTATTTATCATTTCTATAGTGCTATTAGAAGTACGCAGTTCTGTACACTGGACATAAAGAGACAGTCCCTGCTCAACAGAGCTTACGATCTAATTAGGACAGACAAACAGGACAAATTAGAGATAAGGGAACTACTAAGGTAGGAATGATAAAACATGAGTATTGAACAAGTGAGTGAGGGTTAGGAATTAAAAGCAGCATCAAAAAAGTGGGCTTTTAGCCTAGATTTGAAGACGGCCTGAGATGGAGCTTGAGCAGAAATAAAAGTCACATAATCTGGGAGAGGAAATATGAGGGGTAGAATTTGCTTCCACTTTGTAACCAGATCTGGTCTTATCTGTTCCCTCTGCTTCAAATAAACATCTACTACTACTACACTACCAGACGTACAAATGTTTAAACCCTACCTTAAATTTTTGGTATAAAACTTCTAGACGTAGGTAAAGTCATTCCAAATATAGATTCTGAGCCCTCTAGGGCTGCTGCTGTACCTGATTTGGGAAATGCAAGTTAGTACCTGGAGAAAGAAAAGAATGCAGGAATACCTTTTCTTACAGAGTGCAATGAGCCTCCCCTGCATAGGCTGAAAAATCCCCACATGCAGAGTGCGGAGGTCCAGGTGAGCAGCATGATGTCCTCAGGAGCTGTCAGATCTGGAAGGAAGCAGAGATGTCGAGAGTAAGTCAGTGCAATACCATGACATACCAACCATTCAGTGGCCTGAGTATCAGACCATCACCTGCAGCGGATCTGGGCAACTCTCAAGCTGCCACATTTCAAACAGAATGAGGCACTATGGGAAACATGGTACTTAACTGGAAACATGAAAAAATGTGGAAGAAACCTCGGCCTCTATATTCGTTTCCTCTCCTTGCTTATCGCTAAGAACACAGGAATGGAGATGAGATCACTATTGGTGACTGATGCCATTTGGAGAGGGGAGATGTGATACAGACATTCAGATACCTCCATAGCATAAATCCACAGGAGGCGAGTCTCTTTTAATTGAAAGGAAACTCTGGAACGAGGGGGCATAGGATGAAGGTAAAAGTGGACAGACTCAGAAGTAACCCGAGAAAATACTTCTTCGTGAAAAGGGTGGTGAATTCGTGGAATGGCCTCCCGGTAGAAGTGGTGGAAACGAAGACCTTATCTGAACTTAAGAGAGCTTAAGACAAGTTCGTAGGATCTCTAAGGGAGTGAAAGAGTGAGTAGACGGCATGGGTGGGCAGACTGGAGAGGTCTTCATTTTCATTACAGGTCTTGTGATCTTATAGCCCATTGCCTTGAATGGATTGTGTCACTTATAGAGAGCTGCTAAGTTACACAGTTCCAAAAGAGAGACTTTTAGGCCAGTCCTGGTTTGAACTTACATCCTAAAGCAATGTGGGAGTCATAGTCCCTGATTCTACCCACTGAAATCCCTCCTGCGTGTCCCATAGTATATCATGATAGCAGTGGCGATCCTAGGTCGGCTGCCACCCGGGGCGGATCGCCGCTGCGCACCCCCCTCCCCCCGGGTGCAGCGGCATCCGTCCCCCCAGGGTGCAGCACAGCCCCCCTCCCTCCCTATTCCGGGGCAGAGGGAGCAGGGAACCAGCAGAGCTGACAGTTGCACAGCTGCTCTCTGCACCCTCCAGCAGCGTGCACCCGGGGCGGACCGCCCCCACCGCTCCGCCCTTCCTACACCACTGCATGATAGGTTTGTCAGAAAGCCTGGACTGGCCTAAAATCTGCCACTTAGAACCGGGTAACTTGGCAGCTTTGCTTATGTGGGTCAATTTTTAAACGCTCAGCCAGACGTCCCTTCAGCTGGGGAAGGAGGGGACATTCAATCAGGTTGGAAGCAGGTCCTAAAAAGAGTAAGGTAATTTGCAATAGGGTCAAAGTTCAAAAGCAGGAGGAAATGCACTCAAGTGCAGGGATAAGAACAGTAGACTAGCCCTACAGGGTCATACCAAAGGTCCATCTAGCCCAATATCCTTCTTCCAGCAGCGGCCAATCCAGGTCACAAATACCTGGCAGAATCAAAAAAAGGTAGTAACATTCCATGATACCAATCCCGGGGCAAGCAGTGGCTTTCTCTCTGTCTATCTTAATAGCCATTTCTGGCGCTGCAAATCAGGCAGTGTCACACGCTAACCGGTTACCGCTGGGTTAACGTGGGAGCCCTTACCGCCACCTCAGTGGGTGGAAGTAAGCGGTCCACCCCGAAATGACCGCATGGCAAGTGGTTCACTTGCCACATGGCCATTTCTTTAAGAAAAGAGAAACCTGCCATGGTAAAAGGGGGCCTCGGCGAGTATTAACAACACGCTCCAGCGCCAGTGCAGGCCCCCTTTTTCCGCAGCTTCGTAAAAGGACAACTTAATCTTCTGCTATGTGGAATTAGTGTTGAAGGCCTTACTCAGTTGCAGATGGACCACGTGCAGTGGGCTTCCTTAATTTAGTCTTTTGGCCTCTCGTTCAAAGAGTCCAACAACATTTATCTGACAGGATCTTTCCTTTGTAATCCCACTGCAGCAACATTTGGAAACGCGAAGAGGTACTGGGAAAGTAATTAGGAGAGCAAAACTGTAAATGTAAAAAAAAAAATAGCTACTTTGGTACAACACGTGAACATGATTTTCTTAGATATATTAGTGACAAGAAGAGGTGCAAAAGTGTCTTTGTGAGATTCAAGGCCGAAGGGGAGGAATATTTAGAGGCTGATGAGGGTAAACCAGAATTTGTAAACAAATATTTCTGTCCAGTGGTCACTGAGGAAAGGCCAAGGTCACAGGAATGGAAGTGAAGTAGACCTGAAATGATTTTCGAAAGACTGAGTTAATGAGAAGCTACAGATCTAAAAGTGCAGGTGCCAGACAAGAACTTGGGGACGTTCTGGCAGTTGCACAGTTTGCTCTTTGAACTAGAGTTAGGGCAAAGTGGAGCCTGGAAAGTCCAGGTCCATTGGTCGGATCTCATAGAGAGTAAATTAACGTCTGCTGCAAATGGAGGTCAGTGCAGTTTCTGGAATCCAGTGCATTACAGGCTCCAAGGCAGCGTCTTGTCAGAAGAATACATTTTTTTTTTGACTGGGTAACCAAAACGTTGCATTGGGGACAAAGTTAGAGGTATCGTAGTTGGATTTCAGCAAGGCCTTTGACACAGTTTCAAACAAATGATTTATAAATAAATTGAGCACCAAAATGACTGACTGGGTTAGAAACTGACGCTTGGGTGAATCTCTTCATAAAGGCGGTTAATAAATTCCAATAAATAAAATAAATAAATTTGGCTTTGACCATCATCTTGTCATACAGACTTACCATCTTGAGATCCTCAGACACTATCACCCCAAGCCCTATCTCCTGATTTGTGCTTCTCAGCCTCTTGCCCTCTATCATTTACAGAGTCTTTGGATTTCTACATCCCAAGTGCATCACTCTGCACTTCTTCGCATTAAACTTTAATGTCCACTTCTTCCAGGGTGTCCACTCTGTTACTAAGAATCATGCCATCCACAAACAGGCAAACTTTTTCTTCTAACTCTTTGGTAATGTCACTCAGAAATATATTGAATAGAATTGGCCCCAGTACCATGCCTTCAGGCACTCCACTACTCACCTTCCTTTCCTCCGAGCGAATTCCATTTACCACCTCCCTCTTTGTCTGTCAGTCAACTAATTCAGTTCAGGTACTTTTGGTCCTAACTTCAGCCCACTTAATTTATTCATGAGCCTCCTCTGAGGAACCATGTGAAAAGCTATGCTGAACTCCAGGCAGACTATACCTAGCTCATGTCCTCGATCCAATTCTCTAGTCTCCCAGTCAAAGAAATCAATCAGATTTATTTGACACAAGTTTCCTTTAGCAAAGCATCTTGTAACCCATTGGATTCCAAGAAGTTCACTATCCTTTCCTTTGACAGTGCCTCCATTACTTTTCCAACCTCCAAAGTGAGGTTTACCGGCTTGTAGTTTCCAGCTTCTTCTCTGTCTCCATTTTTGTAATGAGGGACCAAAGCCATTCTTCTCCAATCTCTGGAACCTCCCCTGTCTCCAAGAATTTTTTAAACAAATCTTTAAGAGGACTCACTCGAACCTCTCTAACCTTCCTCGATATTCTGGGTTGTATTTTATTTATTTATTTTTATTACATTTGTACCCCGCGCTTTCCCACTCATGGCAGGCTCAATGCGGCTTACATGGGGCAATGGAGGGTTAAGTGACTTGCCCAGAGTCACAAGGAGCTGCCTGTGCCTGAAGTGGGAATTGAACTCAGTTCCTCAGTTCCCCAGGACCAAAGTCCACCACCCTAACCACTAGGCCACTCCTCCACTCAAGCCCATGGCTTTGTCCACTTACAGTTTTTCAAGTGGTTCTTAAACACTTTCTTCATTCCCATATACCTTTGTCAGCGGACTAATTCCTTCTCTAGGGCTTTTTTCCGTGAACACAGAAGAGAAATATTTCTGTAGCACATCCGCTTTTTCCTCATCACTTTCAGCATCTTTCAGCCTCACAATTCCATTTCTAGCCTTCCTCCTTCCCCTAATAGAGATATTTAATTAACTCTGTGCAACAGAAAGAGAGCTCTGGAATACGTGAAAAGGGATAGACTATGAAGTAACATAAGGAAATATTTCTTTAAAGAAATGGTAGTGGATGCATAGAACGGCCTCCCAGGGGAGATGGTGGAGATGAGAACTGAAAATGTGGGAGAAGCCCAATCTCTAACGGGAGGAAAGGACCATACTGATGAGCAGTTGATATAGGTTAGCAGACTGGATAGGCCATTTGGCAGTGCTTTTCAATCTTTTTTTTGTGGCCGTGACGCCATGATAGTGGCCACATAAAATTGTGTGACCCCCACCCAGAGATGCAAAATAGTGATGTACCTATGGAAAGTCCACCCTATTTGGGGTCCCGACCCACAGTTTGGGAAGCTCTGCCTATGTTCTTCCATATCACTGATGAACAAAGTTGTGAGAGCTACAGTCAAAAACTTCTTCAGCTCTTTCAGCGTCATGGGCTGAGCTACACGAAGTCCTGTACCTTATCCTCTTTCCTTTTTGTAAGTACTCCAAGATCCTCTCTCTTCCTTTCTATTGAGTTTCTGAGCATTTCACACTCATTTCATTTCCTGACCTTCTCTTTCTGTAAATGCCAAGTAAGAGAATTTATCTGCTTTCTGAAGGTCATCCCTGCTCACTAACACCACTTTCTCCTTTCATCTTACCTATTCCTCCTGCGGTTTCCTTTTCTGTCTCTCCATTAAATATCTAAGTAAGGTTTGATCTCATCTATATTGAATGGGTAATTACCAGGATAGTATATCAAAGGGAGGTCTTGCTTGTAGGTCAGTGTACCAGTTCCTTCTTTGGGCCTTCAGTCATCGAGCTGTCCTCCCTGTGTTTCTTTATTTTTACTCATAGCTCTCTTCTCCTAATTTTTTTTCCATATTTTATGAATATTATTCTCTTTGCTCTTACTAATTTTGTTCTTGTTTTCATTTTCCTCTTCTCCACACAGAAATCTGTTGCTTTGCTAATTCTCCACGTTTTAGATTATATTATACATTTGTAAACTATCTTTCCCACATCTTGGCTACAAAGCAAAGGCCAAGGCCAGTAGGGTCTCCTCAACCCCGTCACTCACCCTTCTGAACTCTAAGACTTTAGTTTTTAGAATGGTTCAGCTCACGGCAGAAGTTATTACTGAACCACACGATAAGGTGATCACTAGATTCCAAATTTTCCCTGACCATGAACTCAGTTCTAGATCCAGCACTGCCTCCCTTTGAGTAAGATCTTCCTCTAGTTACACAGAAACATGGACAATGACAACAAATAAATACAACATGGCCTATCCAGTCTGCTCATCCATACCAGCTACTAAACTCTACAATCCTTCAGAGGCATAGGGCTTAGGCCCACTCGGGAGTAGCATGCACCATTGGTTTGAGGATCCACAAGCCCCTCTAGCTGATGCCAATGCATGCTGTGTTCTCACATATGCTCAGCATGCACAAGAATTGACACGCACAGGTGTCCATCATCAGAGGTTAGGAGCGCAGCTGCCAATTGCCACAGTTTTTTGATGGCCCAAAGGTTTCTGCTCAGAATGTCTTAAACTGGTGAGACTTGGGGATCACCGCCAGTCAAGGTAGTAATTTTGTAAGCTTGATAAGTGATGGGAAAGGGAGGGTGGGGGCAGGGTAGAAAGGGAATGGGTCTGTCCCTCAGAGAGCTTCTACACTTGTCCCAGTCTTCGTCTTCTCCACCACCACCACCACTGGAAGGCTGTTCAATGCATCCACCATCTTGTTCATAAAGAAATGTTACCCTAGAACACTGCTGAGTCTGTCTCCTCTCAGTTTTGTTCTATGCCTCTTGTTCCAGAGCTTCTTTTCAATTGAAAGAGACTTGCCTCCTGTGCATTTATTGCATGGAGGCATTTAAATCTCTCTTATCGTATCTTCCTTGTCCTTCTGCCAATATATATATATTGAGTTCTTTGTCTGTTCCCATACACTTCATGATAAAATACATTGACCATTTTAGTAGCCGCCCTCTGGACTAACTGCAGCCTGTTTATATCTTTTTGAAGGTTTGGTCTCCAGAATTGAACACAATATTCTAAATGAGGTCTCAACAGAGTCTACCTACTACTACTACTTAACATTTCTAGAGCGCTACTAGGGTTACGCAGCGCTGTACAATTTAACAAAGAGAGTCTACCTCCTTTTTCCTACTGGCCATTCTTCTCCCTATGTATTCAAGCATCCTTCTAGTTGACTTTTCTACCTGTCCGCCACATATGATCACACTCACGTCCCTCTCCTCTTTGGTACACAAAAGTTCTTCAACTGTGCCGTTCCCTCTGGTTTTTGCAGCTCAAGCACATGACCCTGCATTTTTTAGCATTAAATCTTTGCTGCAAGATTCCAGACCATTCTCCAAATTTTGATATATCCCTCCTTATGTTATCCACACCACCAGGGGTATTACTACACTGCATATTTTCGTATCCGGCACAAAGAGGCAAACCTTACCAGACAGCCCTTTCTCAATATTGCTTACAAAAATGTTAAAAAGAGCCAGGTCAGGGACCAGTCCCTGGTCACACCACTGATAACATCCCTTTCCTCAGAATGAGCTCATTCACCACTACCCTTTCTCGTCTTCCATTCAACCAGTTCCTAAACCAGTCAGTCACTTTAGGGCCCTAACAAGAGCACTGAGCTTATTTATCAATCACCTATGCAGAACTGTGTTAAAGGCTTTGCTAAAATCAAAGTACACTACATTTAATGCTCTCTCTTGATCCAACTCTCTGATCACCCAGTCAAAGAAATTAATCAGATTTGTCTGTCAGACCTGCCTTTAGTGAAACCATGTTGTCTCGCTCTTGCAGTCCATTGGATTCCAAAAACCTCACTATCATCTGTTTCAGAAATGCTTATATTAATTTACTTACAACAGAGGTTAGACTAACTGCCCTGTAGTTCCCAACCGCCTCCTTTCTTCTACTTTTTTTGAAGAGGGACCACATTTGCCCTTCTCCAGTCCTCTCGGACCATTCCCAACTCTAGAAAAGTTGCCCAAAAAATACTCCTTGTAGGGTATCAAGGACATTTCCACTCCTAGTAACGCTGAAACTTGTAGGCTCCAGCCCACATCTGGTAGGCTGAGGTGACCTCAAAGCAGGTCCTCCCTTTGGTCCAGCATCCTGAGGATCAGTTTTATACTTGAATCCACCTCCTTCCCCTGTCTGGAGGTGTGTTTCCGTACCTGGAATTCAGCTTCTTCCTGCTCTCTTTTAATTCAGTGGATACTACTGTGTTCCCACTAAAAAGAACTCTCCCTCTTCTTTCCTTTTCTTTTCTCAGTTCTCTCTTCTATCTCTTTACACCAAGATTCTGTGATCACAACAATATCTAAAGTCTTTCTCTGCTATGGTGGCCTTCAGGACTGTGACTCTCCAAGCCAATGATCCACCTCAAATTTTTTTTCCACATTGCTAACTGTTATCTCTCACAGGAGCATCTCAAGCCAGAATCGTGCCCTGTGCGACACACACCCTAATGCCCCACCCCACTACCATAGTGGAAACATTGGGTGGGTATTTTTGCACCCGTCTCCCTTGGGCCTTGCGCAGCCCCACTGCTCGCACAGCCCTTGGGATGGCCCTGATCACTCATATTCATCTGGTTTCTGTCTCCCAAAGGTTGATTTTGGGCTTTCATCCTTGCAGAGCTAACCTTGTTTACTTCATTTGTTTGGGGGAGGGGAAAAGAGTTGATGCTTCCCTCTTCCCTAGTTTAAGTGCTGGTTGAAACAGGATTTGAAAAGGATGTGCCAAGGACTGTAGAATCTTTCCTGGGTGGATGAGAACTATCTCATTTGTAAATCCTTATGCCAAGGAAAAAAACAAAGGAGTAGGGTATCTGATGGAACTTCCAACACAAATCCAAGAAACGTGGACTTCAATATAGTAGAAAATGTATTGTGGTGAATAGACCTCTAAGACTCGACACGGGACTGTGTTGTGGCGATTCCGCCTGCATCAGGAGTCTGTGAGTGTGAAGCCTCAAGTATATCTACTGTTAAGACAAGAGGCCATGAATATACTCCTTCAAAAGCATTAATCCGCAAACAAACCTCTTCCAGAGACGGGAAGGCGGTAGTACTAGAGGACATGATTTGCGGTTGAAGGGGGGCAGACTCAAGAGTAATGTCAGGAAGTATTTTTTCACGGAGAGGGTGGTGGATATGTGGAATGCACTCCTTGTGGGAGGTGGTGGAGATGAAAACGGTAATGGAATTCAAACTTGCGTGGGATAAACACAAAGGAATCCTGTTTAGAAGGAATGGATCCAGTGAATCTTAGCGGAGATTGGGTTGCAACACCAGTAATTGAGAAGCAAAACCAGTGCTGGACAGACTGGGCAGACTTCTACGGTCTATGCCCTGATTGTGACTGAATAGATATGGATGGGCTGGAGTGTAAATTTTAAGGGGCTTCAACGTTAGCTTCAGAACTTTTAGTACAAGAACAGTGCTGGGCAGACTTCTATCGTCTGTGCCCTGAGAAAGGCAAGGACAAATCAAACTCTGGTATAAAGTATCACATACCATGTAAAATGAGTTTATTTGTTGGGCAGACTGGATGGACCTTTCAGGTCTTTATCTGCCGTCATTTACTATGTTACTTTTTGGGGTTCTACATGGAATGTTGCTACTAATTGGGATTCCAGAACCTTGTAACTCTTTAGGATTCCAGAATCTTCAGAACTTTTAGTCCAAGAACAGTGCTGGGCAGACTTCTACGGTCTGTGCCCTGAGAATGACAAGGACAAATCAAACTCTGGTATAAAGTATCACATACCATGTAAAATGAGTTTATCTGTTGGGCAGACTGGATGGACCTTTCAGGTCTTTATCTGCCGTCATTTACTATGTTACTCTTGAGAGATGAAGATTGATGTTTACTCTTTCAAAAGAAAACTCCACTGTGAAGCCAATCAATGTCTCTGTACAGAGTATATTGATAGCCTCTTGTCTTAACAGTAGATATACTTGAGGCTACACACTCACAGACTTCTGACGCAGGCGGAATCACCGAAAGACGGCACCATGTCGAGTCTTAGAGGTGCAATCACCACAATAAATTTTCTACTATATTGAAGTCAATGTTTCCTGGTTTTGTGTTGGAAGTTCCACCTTACTCCTCTGTTTTTTCCTTGCGACTTTTCATAGTGGCGTCTTTGTTCCTCTACCTTTGCGTGCTTTCCCCACATCAATCCTTATCCCCACAGAACATCTTCAGTCACCGCTAGACCCAAATGTTTCTTTCCTGCCTCAGACACAGGCAGGGCTGTCTAATGCCCTATCCAGGGGCAGGGCTAGCTGTAGTATATAGGTCAGGGAAGCCCTGGTCAGCTGGTCAACATGAAAGACCAGCCCACCCATGACGGCCAAGATACTTGGATGCCTTCCATCCTGCTTTATGCTGTTCTTCTGTGACTCTTGTCACATCACTCACTGCAGAGCTCTGGAATGGAAACCCTTAAGTCTGTGTTTACAACTCAGAGAAGAGACTTTGATTTACTGGATACAGCTGGAGCATTCGACAGCAGGATGGGGCCCTAATCACTAAGGTTCTTTTCCTAATGGCTTATCCAGCCCTGCTTACAGTTCTAGAAATAGTGAAGGTAGCATCAATGCCAAACATTACTCCAGGAGTAGAGTGCCGGGCAGGAAGAATTTCCTGGGACGTGGCAGGCTCTTGGCTGGTCTTTGTATCCACCCCCAACCTCTTTTCCTCCTCCTTATATCTTGGAGTAAGAGTTCAGGTCACAGCAAGCAGAGATACCGCTGCCATTACAAACTGGTTTTCCAGTCTGGCTTTGTTAAATCCCATCCCAATACATTCTGAAAATCAAATCTTAAACAAGGTTCATGAGGACATGGCATTAGGTTGATACAACCTAATGTGTGTGAGAGAAGCTCACTGTCCTGTATTATATTGTGTGTGTGTGTGTGGGGGGGGGGGGGGGGGGAGAGACTTTTACCATTAGAGCCTAACAAAAGAGTTGTCATGCTGGGTCAGATCATCTAGGCCAGTATCCTTTTTCCAGCAGTGACCAGTCCAGGTCTCAAGTACCTGGCAGAATCCCAAAAAGTAGCAAGATTCCATTTTACATAACCCCAGGGATAAGCAGCGGCTTTCCCCATGTCTAGCCTAATAACAGTTTATGGACTTTTCCTCCTGGAATTTGTCTAAACCTGTTTTAAACCCAGCTATACTAACTGCTTTTATCATATCCTCTGGCAACGAGTTGCAGAGCTTAACTATGCATTGAGTTAAAACAAGTTCAGAGAAATTTCAGTGTCCTCTGGTCTTTGAACTTTTAGAAAGAGTAAACAATTTATTCTGCTCCACGCGTGATTTTATAGACCTCTATCATATTTCCCCTCAGTCCTCTCTTTGCTGTATCTCCAGGTCCTGTTGAATAATAGATCCACCAACAACGTTTGACAAGAAAAATCTAAATCAAATGCAAAATTGCAAAACTCTCTTCCTTCAGAGGAGTCAATTATCCCTTCTACCCTCAGACATTAGAAAAACAGCCATGAAGGCATCTCTACAGGCGAGTTCTTACACACGTTACACGTTATATAATGTAATGTTGATGGACCGAAGAATATGTCAAGAATCCTTCAAAGATAGAAACTCCTGAATGCAGGTGAGCAAAAGCACCCCCTGGCCCCTTTGGGGTTCACATGAAGGGGCTGTGCTGTGTACATGGAGAGTGACAGAAAGTCTCCCTCTCAGCATTTGGAAGCTTCTGCTCTGCAGCACTTTTCCCTTTGCATGTTCAGACTGGTGCTTTCACCTTCCTGATAGGAAGAAAACATCACTCCTGTCAGGCTTTCTGCACCCATGTCCTCTGATGGATTGCCAGAGGCTGCCCACCACCCCTGAGCTCAGACAAGAAATCCCAGTCCTCTGCTGCTACCCTCCTCCCCCCCCCCCCCCCCCCACCCCCATGTCTTCAGCTTAGCCTTACCCTTCTGGGGAGTCCGAGGAGTCACAGCACTGGGGGCAGGACCATAGCTGGAGGGGACGTCTCAGGTGAGCTGGACACTCTACACACTTCCCTCTTTCAGCCGCAAACTTTCTTCGCAGATTTTTCTTCTCTTTCTTTCTAGCAAATAAAGATTTCCAAGCGACTGACTCTTTTGCTGGTGAAGATCCTTCTGCAGCAACTGACATCCACTGGCTCTTCCTGGAAAGAACAGTGAAGTCTTCTCCCTCTCCTTCTCCCTTTCTCTCCCTCCCTCTCCTCCTCCTCTCCTAGTCTTTCTCCCTCCCTTTCCCCCCCAGCTTAGAGTCTAGTAAAGAGAGAGCAGACTTCCCAAGACAACTTGCCAGTTGCCAGGTTTCTGCAAACTGGAATACCAGGAGGCAGTAAAGGTACTGGAAAGCTGAGAGATTATAATCTAAGTCAGATGTGCAGTGAACAAAGCAATGGGCTCAGCCCATCTCCTCCAGAACAATCCCTCCGACACTGGGAAGAGTTCTTAGCAGTGCCGCCTTGCCAAAGTTCATTCCTCAGGGATCAGCTGAAGCTCAGTACTGTGTGTTTTACAGAATGCGATATAAACCTGCCACAAATCACAGGTAGACAGAGCAGAACGGACACTGGCACATGTACAGACAATTTCCAGCAATGTTTGAAATTTCAGCTGTAGGGTGCCTCTTCCTTCCCCTTCATTCTTGGTGTAATATAGTGAATTACAGGACTGAGGAATGGCACACACTTCAGGAGCTCCTGTCAACACCAGAGAGTGGAAAAATGCAGGTAGCTGGGAGACCCAGTATGAGTGTGTACGGGGCAGGGGCGTAGCCAGACAACAGATTTTGGGTGGGCCTAGGCAAGAATTGGGTGGGCACCAAGTGTTCTCCCCCCACCCCCCAAAAAAAAAATAAATCTCAGCTGGTGGGAAAACGCTTCTTTCCACCTTGGCAGCAGGAATGCACTGAAAACTGAGCATGCGCGGGTGCCGGTGCCATGGAGAGTAGCGTTTTTGTTACCATCAGGGGAAAATCTTCAGCTGGCAGAGCTTGGGATTCCCACCAGTTACCACTAAACATGTGCTACTGTTGGGTGGGCCTGAGCCATAAATGGGTGGGCCCTGGCCCACCCAAGCCCACCTGTGGCTATGCCACTGGTACGGGGCCTTCTTAGTCTGCCTACCTCTGTTTCCATGTTTTATCATTTTCTTGCTTTTGACATGGTGAATTGGAAGAGTAAAGTCAGGGGCCCTACTTCCCAGATGAAGGTACAGGATCCTCGCCAAAGCATTGGAAACAGACTGAGGAGTCCATTGTAGCAGGACGTGGGTGGAGATCAAAGAACCCCACAGCAGCACATGGAACATTTTTAAATGGGGGTGCATTGAACTGTGAGGTGGAGAGGACCCATCCCTGCAAGAGATGCTCTAAGTTGTACTGCCAGAGGAGCTGGTTGGGGAAGCCGTCATGCCGAACCTTGCGGGATTTCTGGCTTGCAGAAACATGAGAAGTGACATCTTGGTGTCAGAGACTCTGTTGAGAGGCCGAGGAGAGCTGGGTGCAGGTGAAAGAGAAAAATGTGAGCAGATAAAGACCATATGGCCCATCCAGGCCATCTATGCTCCCTATCACTCCCGAGAAGATCCTGATAGAGATCTGAACCTGGCTTAGGCCTGGAGTTCAGGATGAGTATCCTACAGCTGTACCCGGAGCAAGCTAATACTTAAGAGAAGATGCTCCAGATGGGTCCCAAGGCCACACTCCTAGGCATTTGGAATTGGCTGGAGCTCAGTTAAAAGGGTTTGCCAAGAAGGAAGAAACTGCCCTCAGCAACCCCAAGGTCTATCAGCCCACTGGCTGTTGAGCCTCCTATACAAGGAGTCTCTCTGCTGCAGGATGATCTGTTACTTGATTTCTGACTCCAGTTCCAGGCCCTGTTTCAGATTCCAGTTCCAGGTCCACAGCCCTAGTCTGACTCTAACTCTTGCTATCTGCAAGTGCCTGATCCATTCCTCTGTCTTCAGCCATGCAGTTCCTGACTCCTGATGCTTCTCAGCTACTGCCTAAGCCTGAGCTTCCACTGCAGAGGCTCAGCTCCACTTTGAGCCCTACAAATCTAATCTAATTTAGCATTTATATGTCACTGGATCCCCAGCGGTGCAAAGTGGATCACATAGTTACAGAAGAAGAGTAAAACCAGTAAATCAATAAGGCATAATAATTAGCATAAGAAGTTTTTAAATAAATACGTTTTGAGAGCATGTCTGAAGCTAGAATAGTAATAGATCTCTAGGTAATGCGTTCCAACCTAAAAGAGCTTGATAGTTATAAGATCTTTGAAAGATTCTTATAAAATGCACATCTTTAGGTGTAGAAAAATAAATAATACACAATGATGTCATTAGCAAAAGAGAATAGATGTACCAAGTATTCTGGAACAAATACCTTAAGGATGGCAACATGACACCAGGGCTTATATCAGGAAGAAATCTGTCTGAACATTACCGTTGGCAGCCCTGCTTGTGAGGCTTCACCAGGTCCCCTTTGATCAAATTCCTTATATTATTCTGGATTCATCATGGATTGTTTAGCTTCCTTGGGGCAGGTTTTATCTTCATAGCTCAAATTAATCAAACTAGATCAATCTGGTGAGGTCCTTCTTAACTAACCAGATGATTAACTAACAGGTTCCTCAGACGTCCACTACATAGATGAGGCTGGTGCAGAACTTGATCTCTGGACTACCTCCCATCTGAAGCCCTCCTGCCCATCAGTAGGTCCTACTTCCTACTCTTTGCAAATGTCTTAAAGTATAGGCAATCCCTTAAGAAGTTGTTCAACTCTCTGCTGATAGTCTCAAGCTCACTGGCCTCTTAGTAACGTCAGCGGATGAGGAAGGAGAATCTAGATGGACATTACTCATCATCTTTGTGCTGCCCCCTCATGAGACTGGATGCGTGCAATTTATTTCATGTTCAAAAGTACAGTTATAACTCAGGAAGCTGTTAGCTCCTTCCCCCCCCCCCCCCCTCCTTCCCCATAGCCTACTCTAAATACACACAGACTTTTCATTGTTGGGATACAAGGTTGAAGCTGTATTGATTGTACATGCTTGACATCATTATCCAAGCCAATTTACTTCCAGGAATTCTTCCATTTGCCCTAACATTGCTATCTTCATCTGATGCTAGCCTATACCCTTTCCACACATTTACTTCTGGTCAACCAGGTAACACTTATGCATTTCTTTTAATAGTATAGCCTAATCTTGACACCCCTCCCCCTGTGGGAGTAGGTTTAAGACTTGGGTATCCACCCTTCTGAAGATGCCATAAGACCTTTTCTCTGCATTCCCCTTCATTCCTTGCACCTTATATCCACAAAGGCAGGTGGGAAGGCTGTCATGATGGGAAAAAGGCCAAGTCCTTCCCTACACCCCTTCCCTTGCACTCCGCTCCATGGATAAATCCTTCTTATCTGTTCCCTTCTCCACTACTGCCAACTCCAGACTTCGCGCCTTCTGTCTCGCTGCACCCGCCTGGAATAAACTTCCTGAGCCCCTACGTCTTGCCCCATCCTTGGCCACCTTTAAATCTAGACTGAAAGCCCACCTCTTTAACATTGCTTTTGACTCGTAACCACTTGTAACCACTCACCTCCACCTACCCTCCTCTCTTCCTTCCCGTTCACATTAATTGATTTGATTTGCTTACTTTATTTATTTTTTGTCTATTAGATTGTAAGCTCTTTGAGCAGGGACTGTCTTTCTTCTATGTTTGTGCAGCGCTGCGTACGCCTTGTAGCGCTATAGAAATGCTAAATAGTAGTAGTAGTAGAAGTCACCTTACTTGCCTCCTTTTAATCTCATTTACTTGCCCACCCCCACCTTGACTTAACCTTTGACTTTTCCCTTGCCTCAGGTGCTGCTGCTCACTACTTGCAGGAGGGGGAATGGGAAGGGAGTCCCAATCCCTTCCAGGAGGGACAGTGACACCTGATTAACATCACCTCCTGGGTACCTCAGTCCAAGGGTTCTCCCTTCCCAGATATTTCTTGATCTTCACAGGATCATTGTGGCTCATGTTTACTTCTAAGTGTTTCCTGGCATTACAAAATGCTCAACATGTGTTTTTTGAGCCATCATAACTTATATTCTTTATAGGATCTAAAAAGCTGTATGTATGATGAGTAACGTTGGCGCTAGACCTTGATATATGATGTAGAGCAGGGTTGGGTTAAGAGCTTGTTAGATGGTTTTTCATTTTCTCTTTACAATTCTTCATGCTCTGAGCTTTTCTATGGTGTCTTCTTGATATTTGGAGTTGAGCGGAGTTGGTTTAAGAACTTGTTCAATGTTGTTTCGTTTTCCCTTTACAATACTTCATGCTTGTGGCTTTTCTATAGTATCTCCTTGATCTATGGAATCAAGTGGGTTGGTTTAAGAGCTTGTTGGAGGCTGTTTCATTTTCTCTTTATAGTATTCCATGTTCAGGACTTTTCTATGGCGTCTCCTTGCTTTTTCCTACTGATACGGGGTCATTTCCTTTTATGGTGTTGCTGATGTATTTCTTTCTGGATGTTTTCTCTGCAAGACATTCTTGCAATTATTGCCAAACCTGATAAAATATAAAATAAAAAAGACTGGAAGACAATATTTTCTCTTCAGTCGACCCATATGCTATGTACTGTGCCTTGTGGTACTCATGGGGTGTTTGCAGGCAGCACATATGATGTATCTTATGGCAGTGTTGTGTAGAACCATTCAGGGATCCAAATGACCCAAAACGCTTGGTTGGATTCCAGCAAATGACATCTGAGGTTAGTGCTTTGGCAATGGAGTCAAATGCTGGCAGTCGATTGCCTGTCCTGAGAACAGGGTCTTCAGAGATGAGGAGCAATTTACTGTGTCTAATGGTGTATATGACAAGAGACACACCCTAATGTCATAGCTGAATCCTAATGCCTACAAGTCCGACCACAAAACTTTTCAGACTTTTCTGCATTAGACTTGGATAACGTTTTCCTGGAGGAAAGTGTAATTGGATGGAACAGAACAAAGCAACGCTGAGAACCTCAGAACCAATCTGCCTTTAACGCGCTGAGTCAGCGTATACCATTTAGCAAAAGTCTGATTCAAAACATAAGGCCATGCAACTCATTTGGGATTAATTTCCCAGTGGCATTAATCTCACATCATGCTGCCCTGCTGACAGATTCCCAAACCCTGACTCCTGACTTCCTGCATTAGGATCATTTTTTATCTACCCCATTGCTATGAGACCCTCTTCTGCTGGTAAGTCTGGTTTCATGTATCTGCTATGCAGAGTGGGTTGGAGCTAAGAGGGGAGGGGACATGAGTCTCACCCCCATTTGCTGCTGAAAGCATCTGGTTGGTTAGTGACTGAAATTGAATTGAACCATTGATGGCACTGAATTAGTTTGGTTCATATATTAATTCCTTTTCAAAACACATCAAATATTTATACTGTTTTAATCCATCATCTACTGCCATCATTTTATGAAAACTGCAAATGTTTTACTATCATTAAAACTCCCTTCTAATCCCAAGTACCCCTGTAGTTTAACACAGTGGGACCTGGGCATGGCATTTAGGGCTCAGAGCCTCCTATGTACCATCAAGAGACTCGGTGCTTTCCTGAGGACCCTGACTGTCTGGGACGGGTCACGCCTAAGGTTATAGATTTAGGATCCAGACACAGGGGCAGAGGAAGATAATTCAGTGTCAGTCTGAGACCCAACATTTGGAGGGAAACTTGAGACTGCTTCTAGCTTTTAGATACATCAATTCCCTGGTGCATTGTGGTGTCTTTCTAGGGAAATCCAGCATAATGACTTCAAATCCCACAATTCACTTGTATGTATTTTGAAAAAGCTGTGTTTTGGCCATATGACATCTCTCCTCCCCCTCCCCAACTGTCTGCTCAGTGCTTGTTCTTGCCAGATGTGACCAGATGTTCCAAGTTTCAGTGTTTTCCTTTCTCCTGCTGTATCTTCACTCCTGAAGGTGCAGTTCCCTGATTTTTTACCCCTTCACTTCCTAACAGGTCCTGGGACAGTGAAGCCAAGGAGCTTTCTATGATTAGCTCTGGTCTTGGAATGGTTAACAACAACCACAACCCTTTGCAAACGAAATGGAAAATCTGAGCCCTGTACATTTCAGTCTCCTGCAAAGGCAAAGCAATGCTCCAGGGTTAATAATCTACAGCTGGGATTGTAGAATGAGTGCTGGGAAGGGGAGGGGGCTGCTGTGCTAAAGCTTGCCTTTTCCATGTGGTCTGTAGCACAGTAGATCTCTCTTCCAAATCAGTGGAAGTACTACTACTACTTATCATTTCTATAGCGCTACTAGACGTACGCAGCGCTGTACACTTGGACATGAAGAGAGGAAGTAAAGACGCTTCGGGGAGTCTAATGCCAAATTCACTGTCTGTAAGCAGTGGGGACAGAAGGCAGGGCAGTTTTAATTCAGTCTATAGATTTGTCATGAAAGCATCCGCTGATCAAATCACTAGTGCTGGCAAGTGACCCTGGTCCTGCTGGAAGACTTCTGGTCTCCTCTGATTTTCTGATCTGCAGAAACGCAACAGAGTGGATATCAATAGGCAAAGACCATTTGCTGCATGTTATTATGGGGTTTTTAAACTTTATTTTTAAGAAACTTTTCACAAAATATCCAGCATCTTAAATGTTGCCAGGAAATGCTTCTGAATACTTTTAAAACAAGCTTTTAGATATATCAAAAGTCCTCAAACGAAATAGGGGAGAGGAAGAGCTGAAATGAAATAATTGTAAGATAAATTTAGGAAGATGAATTATTCTTAGCCTACCGAAAACAAATCAGATAAACCCCTAAATATTTTATTTATTTATTTATTACATTTGTACCCCGCTCTTTCCCACATACAGCAGGTCCAGTGCGGCTTACATAGTAAAAGAAAGCATCTTACATGGTAAAGAATACGGTAAAAACAAGGAAATGTGGGAACAGTAATTATAAATTGTGATGATGATAACTACTTACATTATGAAAGGCATTACAAAGGACATGTGAAAAGAAGGTAATGAAGTAGAATAGGGAAGGTAGACAAGGATATGATAGGTGAAAGGGAAGGAGAATGGGAGGGAAATGGTAAAGGATGGAGGGAAGATCACAACACATTGAAAACCCAACATTCCCTTGACTGAACAAGGGAAAAGTATTCCAAAGTAAACAGTTATGCATTTGACAGAAAGTTAACAAAGAAAATTGCACCCAAGTAGGGCACATGTTGACTGGGTAGATCTGGAAAAATTCTCATGACAGAATAGGAAAAAAGTCTTTAGAGCAGAATCCCTATTGGGCTTCAGTGTAAATGACAACAACAGTGGAGACCTACTAAAGACTTCCATTGAGGATTCCAGTGTGATCACTTCCAAACTGTCCATAGTCCGATCTCCCTCGTACTCCCTCTCGGGCAGCAGCTATCCTGTAAAGACTGAAGACAGGTGGAAAAACCTTGGACGGATATTGTAACTCATCAAAGAAAAGAGTACATCCTCGGAGCAATGGATATTGAGAACAGCAGACATCAGCAAGCACCACCCCCCCCCCTTCATAAAAACATAAGAATAGCCACAATGGATCAGACCAATGGTCCACGTAGTCCAGTATCCTGCTTCTAACAGTGGCCAAGTCACAAGTACCCGGCAGAAACCCAGTTAGTAGCAACACTCCATGTTACCAATCCCAGGGCAAGCAGTGGCTTCCCCATGTCCATCTCAATAGTAGACTATGGACATTTCCTCCAGGAACTTGTCCAAACCTTTTTTAAACCCAGATACGTTAACCACTGTTACCACATCCTCCGGCAGCGCGTTCCAGAGCTTAACTATTCTTTGTGTGAAAAAAAAATATTTCCTCCTTCTGAGTATCCATAGAATATCCACACACTCTGTAAGTTCTCAGTATCCTCAGAATATCCATACACTCAGTATTTTGTGAGTATCCTTAGGATATCCACACACTCAGTATCTTTTGAATATCTTCAGAGTATCCACACTCACAGTATCTTTTAAGTATCCTCAGAGTATACACACACTCAGTATCTTCTGAGTACCTCAGAATAGCTGCACATTCAGTATGTTCTCAGTATTCCCAGATTATCCATACACTCAGTACTACTTATCATTTCTATAGTGCTACTAGACGTACGCAGTGCTGTACACTTGAACATGAAGAGACAGTCCCTGCTCCACAGAGCTTACACTGCCAACCCAGGAAATGTGCTAGTACCAGGTACTGACTTCACTGAGATCAGAAGAGAGTCCTGTAGACTTTATAACCGCTCTTCCCCCCTCCCCCCAATGCCAGTCGGAGTATGGGTGTAAGCGAGAGCTCGGTATACCCTGGCTGTCCTGAGTTCTCTGACTGTCTCTTTAAGAGCTGATAGTGTAACAATTCAGACAGCCACAATCAGAACCAGCTCTTTCATTACATTCTCAGCCTCTGGAACAGGTTCAAAGCTGGTAATTAGCAACAGATGGGTGTCAAAGTTTCACATTAGCTGGTCTCTAACTCTCTCTGCACTTAGCAAACAAATAGGAGCTGAATCTGTATGTAAGTGGGTTTAGTACCTTTCCTGTATCATATGTATGTCTGTGTTCAGGTTCATAAATGGGAAATGGGACTTGATATACTGCCTTTCTGAGGTTTTTTTGCAACTACATTCAAAGCAGTTTACATATATTCAGGTACTTATTTCTACCTGGGGCAATGGAGGGTTAAGTGACTTGCCCAGAGTCACAAGGAGCTGCAGTGGGAATCGAACTCAGTTCCCCAGGATCAAAGTCCACTGCACTAACCACTAGGCTACTCCTCCACTCATTCCACCAATAAGAGCCAACCTCATCAGTGATGTCACAATGGCTTGATCGCCCGATACAGTTCCCCAGGATCAAAGTCCGCTGCACTAACCGCTAGGCTACTCCTCCATTCATTCCACCAATAAGAGCCAATCTCATCAGTGATGTCACAATGGCTTGATTGCCCGATACGTGGCTCACTTCTGATATTGTGATGTCATAAGGGAAAGGGGGAAAGGGAAATGGGACTTGACATACTGCCTTTCTGAGGTATTCAGGTACTTATTTTGTACCAGGGGCAATGGAGGGTTAAGTGACTTGCCCAGAGTCACAAGGAGCTGCAGTGGGAATTGAACTCAGTTCCCCAGGATCAAAGTCCACGGCACTAACCACTAGTCTACTCCTCCATTCATTCCACCAATAAGAGTCAATCTCATCAGTGATGTCACAATGGCTTGATTGCCCGATACGTGGCTCACTTCTGATATTGTGATGTCATAAGGGAAAGGGGGAAAGGGAAATGGGACTTGACATACCGCCTTTCTGAGTGTTTTTGCAACTACATTCAAAGCATTTTACATATATTCAGGTCCTTATTTGTACCAGGGGCAATCGAGGGTTAAGTGACTTGCCTAGAGTCACAAGGAGCTGCAGTGGGAATCGAACTCAGTTCCCCAGGATCAAAGTCCACTGCACTAACCACTAGGCTAATCCTCCACTCATGCCTGCAGTCTGTGAGGGCGAGTGCATGAATCAGGCCCTAGAGGGGCTGTACATGTGAACAGGCATGTACAGCTGGCGTGTGTGTGTGGGTGCGCGTGGTGGTAGAAATGTGTGTATGGTTGCAGGATATGACTTTATCTAAGAGTGAGTGATTTCTAGGCGAGTCTGGAAGTGCTTACAGAGTCTTGCAGTGCTAACTCTGATGCTGAAGATAGAGCTGATTGGTTTTGTTTGAATTTCTGCTTCTGAGCCAACGGCTTCTGGCTGAAAAAAAAAACAAACCAGAAGGTATTTATGCTCTGGAAAAAAGCCAGAACTTTCTTTGTCAAGACCAATTTGAAAAGAAGTAATAGAAAACTCTGAAATCTGTTTCTATTTCTGTCCTTTTGCCAGTGCTTCTAAGAATAGTTTTTACTTGTTTAACCATTATTTCACTGTTGTAAAGCTCTTTGCTACCCTAAGGACTGGAGATGTTGGACCAGTGGCACCAGTTACCACCACTTTGTACCCAAATGCAAGCTCACAATCCAGTAAGTAGCACAGACTGGTGTGTAAGTGTGAAGGGGGGGGGGGTTACACATAGGCGTGGTGCCAGCTTGCATGCATGTTATACAATACCATAAATGATACACACTGCATGGCAACGCTTCAGAGCACCAAGGTCTGCCAGCCCTAGACCTGGCATAAGTGAATGTGCCAGAAGGTAAGTTGCACCACTACTGACATGCAGGTGAGGTGATCTGTAATGGACTCTTGCTGCCGTTATAGAACCCAACGCTCAGCATGTGGCATCAAGGTGTCTAAACTGAGGAGCCAAGTTACAGAATTGGCCTGTTAGATGTCCAGACAGAAGTCTGAACACAGACCACCCAAGAAGACAGACACCCTGCCACAGGGTCCCCAGTCCAAGATTTTCCACATCAGCCAAACTTGCCAGAATCAGCAGCCCCAGGGCCCTCTCCTGACAAAGCTTGGCACAGAGCCCCAGGGGCTGGTGGCACCATGTTCCCACTGGGTACCTCTGGAGTGAGTTCGGGACTGTTTCCACAGATATACTGACGGCACTTCGCATCTCTCCCCATAACCCATAGCTTTATTTGTCCATCAGTTTCAAGCTGCAATGTCTGGTGGGGATTCTTTCCAGTCTCCACTTTGTGACTGTGGTTCCGGCTGGCAGTGCCTGGACTCAGAAATCCTCCATAACTATCTCCCCCCCCCCCCCCCCCCACACACACACACACCCCAACCCCAAGCTTCCTGACGGGATAGGGAGGCATTTCCCAGGGTCCACACTCCTTGGATGTCCTTTTTGGGATGTGCATTTATTTAAAAAGACAAAAAAAACAAACGGGAATTGTTAACAACTCTATTCATGTCCTTTTTAACCCAAAATGAGAGTAGCAACCTTGAAATCTGGGGGGATGGGGTCCCCAGTGAGTGACAGTGGGATTCGTGCTTCATATCATGTTTCTTATTCACCTATAGACTTTCTGGTTCAAGCTCCCATTGTCAGTACCATCTTTTCATTTGCACTTTAGTGTGGGGTAAAGACCTCACCCTCTCCTGCCTCCAGGGCCCCAATTTCCTGGTTGTTTTCCATCTCTTCTATCCAATTCCACACCACCTGTTACAGTCCCCTCATAATGCCAAGGCCATGCCAGACTGGTAAAGAATTAGCAGGTACCAGTGTCCTGAGTGGACCGCCTCCCCCGCCCCAAAGTGCTCCTCAGTTCAGATATGCACGTTGGGTAGGTTTTCTGGTTATGTATATCAGGGGTGTAGCCAGACAGCAGATTTTGGGTGGGCCTAGGCAAGAAGTGGGTGGGCACCAAATGTTCTCTTTCCTACCCCCACATCAAAAAAATATCTCAGCTGGTGGGAAAATGCTTCTCGCCAGTCTCCACCTTGGTAGTCTGCAGCAGGCATGCGCTGAAAACTGAGCATGCGAAGGTGCCAGTATTGTGGAGAGCAGCATTTTCATTACCATGTGCTACTGTTGGATGGGCCTGAGCCCTAAGTGAGTGGGCCCTGGCCCACCTGTGGCTATGCCACTGATGTATATTCACCTAGAACTGAGGATAGGCAGATTATAAATATTTCAAATAAAATTCTGCCCCCAAAACAGCCCAAGTCCTAACGTAGGCTTTGGAGGAGGTGAGTCTGCACAACGCATGGATAGGTGTTCAGCAGGGTGCTGTGTGCAGTGGAGCTGGGCAGGTATTATCTAATCCCGTGTCTGTTTACAGAAGCAGCTGCTGAAATACCAAATTTAAACCAGATTCCCAGAGCCCCTGCAGAGTCTCATTGTGCCAAGATGCATCCTGTTTCCTCTTCTGATTGCACAAGCAGCTGGAATAAGCAGAAAATGTTCAAAAACACAGACAGTGACGTTCCTGAACTCAACACAAGAGAGGAATCCGTGCAAGAGCTTGTGGGGGCAGGGACACTGGTCTGTGCCAGAAGAACTGTCTCATGGTTCCAGACCACAAGATATCCGACTCCTGCCATGAACACCTTGTGACCCAGAACAGCCCCAGGACTAATAAGAAATTGAATTCATACCTGACAGCTTAGTACAACCAGAGGGCAGGAAGTTCCCCAATCCTGCAAATTGAAAGGGAAATCTTCCTCCAGTGCCTCGCAGAAATCCCAGCCCCTTGGATTGATGTCTGGGTGGAGTGGCCGAGCATGAACAAAACTGCCTGGTGCAGGGAAAATGCTCCTAGACAGATGTGATCACAGTGCAGGACACATCTGCAGACGCGGAGACAGGGGCTGCTGTGTGCCAATGTTTACCAAAGGCCTATGTCACAAGACCACTGGAGATTAGAAACATTCATCCCACACCAGCTCTCCAACAGGGATCTCACAAATTAAACCCCATTCACCCCACCAAGGAACCGTTCTGTAAACAACATGAGCCATCCCGCAGGGACCTCACAGTTCCCCTCACATCCACTGAGCCATCCTGCAGGGACCTCACAGCTCCCATCTCATCCACTCAGCCATCCCGCAGGGACCTCACAGTTCCCCTCACATCCACTCAGCCATCCCGCAGGGACCTCACAGTTCCCCTCACATCCACTGAGCCATCCTGCAGGGACCTCACAGCTCCCATCTCATCCACTCAGCCATCCCGCAGGGACCTCACAGTTCCCCTCACATCCACTCAGCCATCCCGCAGGGACCTCACAGTTCCCCTCACATCCACTGAGCCATCCCGCAAGGACCTCACAGCTCCCGTCCCATCCACTCAGCCATCCCACAGGGACCTCACAGCTGCCGTCACATCCACTGAGCCATCCCGCAGGGACCTCACAGCTCCCGTCCCATCCACTGAGCCATCTCGCAGAGACCTCACAGTTCCCCTCACATCTACTCAGCCATCCCGCAGGGACCTCACAGCTGCCGTCACATCCACTGAGCCATCCCGCAGGGACCTCACAGCTCCCGTCCCATCCACTGAGCCACCCTGCAGGGACCTCACAGCTGCCGTCACATCCACTGAGCCATCCCGCAGGGACCTCACAGCTCCCGTCCCATCCACTGAGCCATCCCGCAGGGACCTCACAGCTCCCGTCCCATCTACTGAACCATCCTGCAGGGACCTCACAGCTCCCGTCCCATCCACTGAGCCACCCTGCAGGGACCTCACAGCTGCCGTCACATCCACTGAGCCATCCCGCAGGGACCTCACAGCTCCCTTCCCATCCACTGAGCCATCCCGCAGGGACCTCACAGCTCCCGTCCCATCTACTGAACCATCCCGCAGGGACCTTACAGCTGCCGTCCCATCCACTCAGCCATCCCACAGGGACCTCACAGCTGCCGTCCCATCCACTCAGCCATCCCACAGGGACCTCACAGTTCCCATCCCATTCACTGAGTCATCCCGCAGGGACCTCACAGCTCCCGTCCCATCCACTGAGTCATCCCGCAGGGACCTCACAGCTCCCGTCCCATCCACTGAGTCATCCCGCAGGGACCTCACAGCTCCCATCCCATTCACTGAGCCAACCAGCAGGGACCTCACAGCTCCCGTCCCATTGACTGCACAAATGAGCTGTCCTGAAGGGATTCCCCCCCCCCCCCCCCCCCCCCCCCCCCACAATCTCCTTCTTCTGCCTTGGTGGTATTTTATTACCTTCAGCACTTGAATGCTTGTGTTAATACAAGGCGGATACCAAGGTCTTAGAAAGAAATAAATCAATTTACCTAACAGACAGGAATTGTAGTGTTTCTATTGTTTTGTTTTCCTGTCTACAACTTGTTGTTTTCTTTCACTTTAGTGTGTTAAGTTGCCAAAACACTCTTCCCTTCGCGCCAGAAAGGTGTCAATCAAATCTGAATAGGAAGGAGTCTGTTCTGAGAAAGTGGCCAAAAAGAAGCAAAGCTTCAGGTTTTGGGGAAAGTATAAAGCTCTGTCTTAAGAGAGGAGCTGAATCCCTTCCTCCCCTGAGGGGGTCCAGTAAGGGGGAGATGCCTCCACTCTAGGGCCTGCACGAGCCTTAGCTCCCTGCTCTAGGGGCCAAGGAGGAAGAGATATAAACACAGGGATTGCTAGCCTGGTCCAGCTGGCCCCTGGTACATAGTTTGAGGAGAAAATCTAGTTCTCAAAGAAACTGACCTGATCAGAGCTTGCCAGGGTGATGCACAGCCGTCCCCCTGAGACAAGGAGTGCCTAGAAGGAAGAGGCAGCGATTGCCAGGGAGCAATGATCATGATCCTGTCAGACAGAAAGTAACCGAGTATAGCTACAGCCACAAGATGATCTCTGTCAGGGAAAGGATCTGATATCTGAGAGCAGTGGAGCTGGTGAGTGCTGCTTCCTTAAAGCAACAGGGGATGCAAGCAACCTACTCAGGTCCACTAACCTGTTCCAACCAAGGGAAGCCCAAGTACTGGATATCACAGAGCCACAAAGGAGATCAGGAGCCATGATCAAAACAGCTGGAGCACAGAAAGAGGTGAGATACGTTGGACTTAACCCTTCCCAAACCCATCTACCATTGGATAGAAGAGATAAGGGCTATGGCGTAGCACCAAAGAGGATAAAGGGTGAAGAGGTGGGAGTTGGAAGTGGATAATACAGTTCAGAGGAGACCAAGAGCTTTCACTCTGAAACAATTTGATTCTTATTGCAACTAATTCAATGGACAGTGGAGGCGGTTTTGTTGCCAAAATGCAGTGCGCTAAGCACAAATTCATCCGGGCGCCCAGAGGATGAAGGCTGTAATCATCTGCTTGACAGTGGACTTAGTTTGCTTCTGCATCTGCCTGGCAGTGACTCCTGTGGCATCTCCACCCATTCCCAGTGCTCCTCATTTCACTGGCGCAGTGGTAGCAGGGCCACGTCTCAGTGTTACTTTCTGTGACTGATGAAGCCCCTCAGGTGTGAGTTTTATTTCCCAGCCACAAAGCAAGGCTGAATATCCAAGTTGTTTTAAGCCTGTGTAAAATTCAGCTATAATCCCGGCTTCGTCATCTGCATTGTCTTCCCCTCTCTCGCTCTCTCATATCAGTAATTTTATGGTTGACTACAAAAGAAAATCTGTGAGCTTTGATTACTAACAGCAGCATAATGCACTTATTTCCTTATGTTTTGTATCCAATTTCTTCTATCTCCTCAGAATCTACTGTAGGAGAATTGTCTATCTTCAAGGTTTCTTCACCAGCTGGAATTGCTCAAGAGGAAACTACAGTCATAAATATTTGTATAAAGTCAAAATGTGCAGCTTTCACGAGCCTCTGATGACACTACAGCTGTTTGGGAGGGGGATAGGGGCTAAGGGCCTGCGTTACACCTCTGTGAGGAGTGAGGGTATGGATACAGCTACCTGATGGGGGTGAAGGATGAGGGACTTGCTGTCTCTCCTAACCTTACAGCCCCGGCACACACCGCTCCAACCCCCCTCCCCTCAGTCACTCTAGGGCTTCTAACGGTCAGTTGTCTAGGGCTGTGATGCTGCTTCATGCCGGTTCCCTCCACAGGTTTCATGTACATATGATCCAAGACGTTTTTCTCTTTCAAAAAGTACAAAAAGATTAGGGGACATGCCATGAGGTTACTAAGAGGGTAATATTCACCAGTGACAGCCACCACTGACGAAACTTATCTATTTGTTGCAGTTGTATCCCACATTTTCCCACCTATTTGCAGGCTCAATGTGGCTTACATAGATTTGTTGACATTGTCATATCAGGATATCAGATACAGTTAGTAGTGTGTAGCGATCAAGAAGGGAAGAGGGAAGAAGGGAGGGAGTGAATTGGATAGCTGTATAAGGTAAGCTTTCATAGTTGAGAGGGTTGGTGAGGTGAGTTAATGAGGTTGTGGGTGCTAACCTAACCTTTTGATGGCCTTTGAGGACTGGAAGTGGATATAATTGGTGTAAATAACATAGGAAGCAGGCACGAACATTTCTCATCCATAGCCATTAGGGATATTCTGAAAACCTAACCTTTTGGCAGCCCTTGTGCACTGTTAGTGAAGGTTATGGCTTTATTTATTTATTTGTTGCATTTGTATCCCCCATTTTCCCACCTATTTGCAGGCTCAACGTGGCTTACATTATGCCGTAGTGGCGATCGCCATTATCGGAATGAGAAATACAGAGTGGTATTGCATTAAAGTTCATAAGTGACAGAGTACTTTAAGCAGTCCGGAATGAGAAATAAAGTGGTATTGTGTTAAAGTTCAATGGTGACAGAGTAAATTAAGCAATCAAGTTTCGAGGGTTCAGTTTTGTCCAGTTCTGGCATAAGTTTCGTTATCTGGAATTTAGGATCGATCATTGTGGTATGCCTTTTTCAACAGGTTGGTTTTTAGTGATCAGACTGTTATGACTGTTGGAAGGGGTTGGGGGAACGGGCAGGGGATAGGGAAGCCTTGTGGGGCCCTTATCCAGGTATGGGCAGCTCCTTGAAGTCACCTAGGTGAAATTATGCTCTGGATATTCAGTGCTGAGCCACGACGGGTACCAAAGCCAAAAAAAGGGGGGAAAGCAGCACTTCCACAACAGTCAAATAACAAACAATGAGTGGAAGATGGGTATCGGCATTAAATATCCCAGAATGTTCAGTCGTCCAGCCCTTGGCTGACCTTTACTTTGTCCTACCCCGAAGAATTTTTCGTTTACTGTTGTGATCTGTGCAGTAGCCACTGTGGAACCTGTGTGGTATATCGATCCCTGGAAATAAATAAAATAAAAACATGACTTCCGCATGTTGGTGATTTGTTGTGTGGTTTTGTTCTGTACTGTTGTGTTTTTTGGATTCACTCAATAAAAATGCCAATATTCATCCTTCACTGGTTAAATTAAATCAGAGTACTGGTCCTATTCGCTTGATTGATTTAACCAGTTAAATATGAGCAGTTATCCAGTTAAGTGCCAGCTCTTTTCTCACTGCACCCCTGAACCACTCACACGATAACCAGTTCAAGGAGATATTGAGCCACTGAATATGCCCTAAGGCCCAGTCAGTGTGAGTTCACCAGATAAGAGTCTGTCTGATCCAGTTCAAATATTGACCCCCAAATTGAGCATATAAAATGAACTGAGCAGACTATTTTTTCACAGAACGCATAAAGAAGCTCCAGAACTCGTTGTTGGAGGATACGGTAAAAGCAGTCAGGGTAGCTGAGTCTCAAAAGGTTTTGGATAAGTTCCTGGAGGCAACATCCATAAATTGTTATTAAGCTAGAACAGGGGAAGCCACTTCTCATCCCTGGAGTTGTTGGAATGGGAATCTTTCTGATGCCTGAGATTCTGCCAGGTACTTGTGACCTGGACTGGCCAGTGTTAGATGCGGGATACTGGGCTAGATGGACCTTTGCTCTGACCCAGTATGGGCTATTCTTATAACTTCCATCCTGTTCACATTTGTGCCAGCCCTTGAAGTTTATAATTCCTCTCAGATCCAGCAGTTCTTGGCTTGTAACTAATGGTCACAAGCCAGGTCCCAGAGAAGGATAGGATTCCTTTGTGTGTGCATTTTAGTCACTGCACAGTCCTTCAGAGGGACAAATAACTCAAGGGGAAATAGCAGAGATGCACAGCAGAGCAGGAGGGAGAGCAGTGTAGACCCTTCTAGAGTCACAGCAGACTTATTTGTAAGTTCATTTTCTTATATACTGCCTGTAAGCCTAAAAGTTATCAAAGTGGTGCACTTTCAGGTACAGGAAGTATTTTTCTGTCCCCAGAGAGCTCACGATCTGAGTTTGTACCTGAGGCAATGGAGGGTTGACTTGGCACAAGGAGATGTGGTGTGCTGGAATTTGAACCAGGATCCCTTTCAGAGCTCATTTTAGAACTGATTCTTCGTGGAAATGATAAAAGGCTTAACAAAAAGCACAGAACGTATTTCTAATGTGTGTCTGAACACAGTTAGGGTCTTTCGACAAAACCAATGCAAGACAGGAGCATGTCTAGGATTCCTACCACCACCACAGAATGAATAAAACCAACAAACAAATCAACCAGGAATGTCAGAGCGTCAACAGCAGACAAATTAAAGATGTTGAAACATACACTTTAATATGCAAACAAACAATTCCAATAACCTACACAAGTTGGTGGGTCACTCTAAGTTTGCCAGATTGTATGACAAGCTCTCGTTGGACATCCAATGCTTTTATTGAATTATGTAGGAAGAGCCCGACATGTTTCAGCAACGCACTTGCTTCAGGGGCAATTGAGTTCTTGCACAGTAAAGGCAGAATCCAAGCAAAGAGACCCACCGGGCTGGTGGAAGTTGATACTCGGAGCTCTATAATCAGCTGCTCCGATGAGTCTGCCATCACCTGCAAGACTGCAGCTGTGAGTTAACCACTGTGGCACATTTGAATCAATCCTACATGCTCCAGAACACTAAATCAGAAGGCTGTTGTAACAAGAAAGTAAGATGGGAAAATTTCACAGCAGCAGCCTTTCATGTCTCATTCTCCTTCTCTTCCCATTGACAGTGGCTGGGGGAAAAGTAAGATCCCGAGGAGCCAATAATGCAACCAGTACAGCAGAGAGAATGTTCTGGGGCTGATGGATCCACCCAGCATTGACACAGACAAAACCTGGGAGTGACAAATCCAGTCAGCAGTGGCAGAAACAACACTCTGTGACTGAGCCCTCCAGGTGACCCAGAGTCCACTGAGTTCTGGCTCACTCAACCAGCTCAAGGAACAACCTCTTCTCTCTGCAAAGGCTTCTGCACAGCTAATAGTTCTTTCTTAGCTTAATAAAAGAGGCCCTAAATAAATACACCTTATTCTGTAAAGCAGCAAAGTTATCTACACTTAAAAATCACAGAACTGTGCAACCTTCCCTTGTAGTAGACTTTCAGTTCTAGAAACCACACGCCAAATGTCCAAAATCACTTCTCCTTCAACAACCATCCACATACAAAATTCTGCAGTCTGATCAAATGTAACCAGTTGTAGCTTTGGCGTATGTTGAGCTGTGGTTACTAGGGAAGGGGATGGGACGGCTTCCCTATGTGGAAAGGCTAAAGCAGCTAGGCCTCTTCAGCTTGGAGAAAAGGCGGTTGAGGGGAGATATGATAGAGGTCTATAAAATAATGATTGGAGTTGAACGGGTAGACGTGAAGTGTCTGTTTATGCTTTCCAAAAATACTAGGACTAGGGGGCATGCGATGAAGCTACAATGTAGTAAATTTAAAACAAATCGGAGAAAATTTTTCTTCACCCAACGCATAATTAAACTCTGGAATTCGTTGCCAGAGAATGTGGTAAAGGCAGTTAGCTTAGCGGGGTTTAAAAAAGGTCTGGACTACTTCCTAAAGGAAAAGTTCATAGACCATTATTAAATTGACTTTGGGAAAATCCACTATTTCTGGGATAAGCAGCATAAAATGTATTGAACTTTTTCGGGATCTTGCCAGGTATTTGTGTCCTGGATTGGCCACTGTTGGAAACAGGATGCTGGGCTTGATGGACCTCTGGTCTGTCCCAGTGTGGCAATACTAATGTACTTAAGGATTGTGTTCAACTTCCCCCTGCAACTCTTCTGTTGCGGTTTCAGCCTGAAGCCTGCTTGTGGGCGGTAAGAGAGGGGTCCTACCGTTGGAACTTAGAGAAGCTCCTTCAGATGACAGCACAGACATATTCGCAATTTGTGGAACTGGTCTCAGATGTTTATCCAGTGGGTCCTTATCCTTGGGGGTAAACATCATAGCTTTCTCCACTTGTGCCTTCGGTTTATTTTTCCTCTTCATAGCATTCAACCACAGAGAGAATCCCAAGACTTTGAACTACTTCAAAGGAGTGTGCGCCTTGAATTAATTCCATGTAAATGCTTAGGTCTTTTTATCACCTCTCCAAATCTTCATATACCAGTTACCCACAATTTGCAGAGATAAAAGTCCGAGGCTGCCGCTTATGAGAAAAGTAATTTATTTACTTACCAAGTATTGATACAATTAATATTTTCTCATGGGAGGATAGAACTACTGCATACATATGCTCTCTGTATCTATCACTCCAACATACTGAACTGAAACAGCTATTTTTATACACTTGTATTTAACTTTTTAGATTGTAAGCTCTATTGAGCAGAGACAGTCTCTCTATGTCAGGTGTTCAGCGCTGCATGCGTCTAGTAGCGCTATACAAATGTTAATAATAATAATAATAATAACAATGATTTACAAGGCTTCAGCAAGTTATCTTACTCGGGATCATCTGGTCTTTTTTCAAAACTATCTGGTTTCCCTCACCTTCTAGACCACATTCTCATGTTTGTTTATGCTTCCTCCTTTCCCAGGCCTGTTTGCCCGTAAGGATATCATATCAGATGATAAGTTCCTGGGCCTCACGATTTATGGCCTTTGCCGTTTGACTCTACTCCAGGGTGCATAACTGTTTTTATTATCTACAGCCTTCAGGCACACCCCCAACAGCCACGTGCCTTGGCGCATCCAAAAGATGTACTGGGAAAGAGGGGCAGCATCAGTAATGTCACAGACAAAAGTCTCTCCTCCAAGCGGCTTCCAAGCCCTGGAACCTCTCACCTTTTTTCCTCTCAGCATTTAGTTCTAATTTATATTTTGATGTCTAAGAACCTATTAGGGAAAGCCAGTTCTTTAAAGTGTAATAAACTGGAATCAACACTGTAACGTCACCAGCATAACTATCGCTGCAAAACCCTTGATGCTTCGGCTCTAAGCCCAAAGAATGCATGAAAATATTAAATAATGTCGGAGACAAAGGAGACCCTTGCGGAACACCACATGGATTTTGCCATTTATCTGAGAAACCATCTTTCAGCCTAACTGAATAGAAAGCCTTTGAACCAATTCAAAGCATTATGGGTAATCCATGAAGCAAACACTTGAATGGGAAGTGGAACAGTGAATTGTTGATAATACTAATCATTATTATTTATAAAAGACGGGCAGGGTGCACTGCACTGTACATTGTAAAAAATAATAAGCATGGAGGATTTATTCATCTTCACTAGGAGAAGCCCAAACTCATTCTCTACCACCAGGGGGCAATGTCTACCTGGTAATGTGTTGGACCAGTGAATTAAAAAGAGAAAAAAAAGCCTAATAAAAAAAAAAGCCACATCTATAAAATGCCTGGCATAGGAATAACAAAGGCCCTCCAGGTTACAAACACCCTCACACACTCATGTTTCATATGCAGCTCCCTTTAATGGAGTTTCACACGTGTGCTGGTTCCATTGACTCCATAATCCGATGCCTTTTTTTAGCAAGTCTCCGCCACTGCTGAACCAGCTAAGATGTGCTCTCAACAGGAGAAATGCAGAGAATTGTCAACAGTGTGCAGAAACCTACTTTTTTTTTTTTTTTTTTGCAGCAGTGCAGTAAATGAAACTGCTCCTTCATCTTTCCCAGAGTCACTGGTGCCTGGACCCATCTTCCATCTTTTCCAGACAGGGCCTGGTGCCTAGTCAAACTTTAAACCTTGTTCCTCGCTCTCCCTCTCCCACTCCCCATTAACTTTCATGCCCCTCAGTGCCCCTGAGATGATTATCCCAATATTATGTATCTTCCAAAAAAAGTAATGTAAAATATATTGACAGACAGCCTTCATCTAAATACTAAACTTTGTTTTGTGCTCATGTATGTGATGAGGACAATTTCCAAAAGCCATTTACTTTGGATGTATACCATGAATATGCATGAGATACAGTTCTATACATTGGAAACCCAATATACGAAAGTTCATCTTATGCATATTCATTGTACACTTTCTGACCCCCCCCCCCCCTCCCCTTGTGCCTGAGGGTCCCCAGGACAGATTTGGGAAGCCCTGTTTTTGTGTGTCTTACTTGGAGATTGAGAATGGATCTCTCAGACTGAAAATGAGCTCTGGGGGGAACTGCATGGAACCATCACAGCTTTCTTATGCTCCACTGAGACTTTCGCAAAGCCAGAGCATGGACAGGTCACAGTTAGCTTAAGTATGGATCTTGTTAAAAGCAAAACTTGTAGGTGGCGTAGCCAATAAGCAAATGTGATGGAAGACACAACTGGGCAAACCTACCATAGACCCGCTATAACGCGGTAGACGGGGTCCAAATTTTTACACCACATTGTAAGCGAGTCTGCATTATATCAGGCCTATGTTACTCACACTGGCACCCACACCCCAGTTCAGTAAAAGGGCTGCATGTTTCATTGATATATCAAATGGATTTTATCCAACATTGTATCCACACATTAAAAGGGAATTTGGATTTCCGATATGACGAAGAAGGGCAACCTTCGAAAGCTAGTCACAAACACAGAAAGCACAGGCTAAAATTAACATCCTGCTTTAGAGTCAACTGATTTGTTACTTCTCATTTCTTCCATTTTGCAATATCAATAATCGATTTCAAATGGAGAATACTAATCATGTCCGCATTTTCCGATTGCAGCCATTGAAGAACAGTATCCACGGCCGCTAAAGCCAATGTCAATTTTGATGGTGGAGGTGGAGAATCATCTTCATCGCTGCTGTCCTGAGCAGTGGTGTAGCCAAGGGTGGGGCCTGGGTGGGCCAGGCCCACCCACTTTGGGCTCAGGCCCACCCACTAGCAGCACACCTATGCTGATTCCCTAGCCCCACCAGCTGAAAACTCCCAACAACTGTCCCTCCTGCATACCTTGTAAATAGCAGATGGCATGCAGATGAGACAAGGAGAGACCAAATCACCTGTGGGACAGGGAGGGGTTCTTCTGCCCACCCATCTTGAGTCCAGGCCCACCCAAAGTTGGATGTCTGGCTACGCCCCTGGTCCTGAGATTGGTTTTCAGTTTGTGCTTCATGACTTAAAGCATTCGCTGCAATTGTCTGGTCATTTGACCATCATATGTAGGGCACTCATCGTCAATATGAATCCATTCTACCATGTCCTCGATACCACACTGCGCTAACTCACCTTCCGGTTCCCCTGTTTCAGGCGCAAATGCTTCATGTAACCCTCTCTCCCAGCGCTTTTCGATTGTGGGGTTATTTCATCCCATGTCCTTCCTGCTAGATTGAAAACACTGCCAGTGTTAGTTTCTTCACACATTCAGTGATGGTTATTTCCTCATCAATTATCAGTTTTATTCAATCTTGAATGTTGAAATGACACCTTGGTCCAAAGGTTGAATCTTGGAGGTGGTGTTATTTGGCAAGTAACTGCACACCTCCACTTGCGTTTTTCCTGATTTTGAAAGATCTAAAGCTTGTAGCTTTTCTTGTATTGAACATGCTTTTCTTTTTCTTTTAGAAATTTCCACGTTAGCCAGTACTGCCTTGCGTCAATTCAAAGAAGTAGTTCAGAACTAATTAACTCACACCAGAAAACACATGAAAAATCAGGTGCCCAAGCTCTGACCCCATTTTAACCATCAGGTGCTCAAGCTCTGACCCCATTTTAACCGATCCCACGTTATATCGGGTCTATGGTAAGAAGGAGTTGCTGCTGGGCTGAATGTAGAACCTGATTATTTGCGTCTACCCAAGATGGGCCGCTTTGGCCTTTATCTGCATCGTTCACTGTGTCTCTATTAGTGCTCTGAGCTCTATTTATTTGAGGTCTTCTCAGACCACGTGTCAGGAACAGGTGAAGTGAAACCAACTTGGGTCAGTCAGGCGAAGGGTTGTCTGGTTTTCCTCCCACCAAACTTTAAATTCTTCTGTTTTCTAATATGTTCATAATTCATTTCACGGCAAGCAGCCAAGGTCATTGGGCTAAGTGGAGTAAATAGACTCCGCATGGCTGAAAGGAATTTTTAATCATTCTGGGAGTGACCCCGGTACAGCCAGTAATCATCTCTCTGCTGCATTTGGGCTGAAAAGTACAAGCAGGAATTTCAGCAGGAAAAGGTCTGAAATGAAGGGTGAGATCCCTTAGAAAGAGGTCCTGGCCCAAAATTCACACTGTCTGCTGGCAGTCCACAGGCTACCCTTCCTTCCTACTGTCACTGGCAATTCAGTGGGATGACACAAGGAAAGAAGGCACTGCAGTGTTAAGAGTACTGAGACCCCACCCACAGCTCTGAAAATGCACCTCACTCCTGCCCTGCAGCACCCCCTGCTATCCAGTACTGAGACCCTCACACAGCTCTGCCAATGTACCTCACTTCTGCCCTGCCCCATCACCTACTATTCCAGGCCAGCACACCTGACTCTTGCTCTGCCACACTTCCTGACAACTCCTATAGAGATACAGTTGAAAACTATCGGACCTAGCACCTGAATTAACAAAGTGTGATTTAAAACATCCCCTATTTTTAGCAATTTACTTTCCTCACATGATAAAAAAAGTGTTAATACCTGATACAGTAAGTTAATTATATTGCAATGCAGCAGGTGTTAAAAGATGAGCATTAAATCCTCAGTACTTGTGTGCTAAAGCTTAGTGTAGTGTGAGAAAATCAGTGATAAAGTGAAAAAATACATGAACTTCCGTTTTAAGATTAGAAAACCGGAGGTTCTGTGATCCAGCCAGGGAAGGACTCTGCCCAGGAGTCACCTATCAACTGTTATCAAATGGGCTTTTCTTTTTAAGGATGAACTGTATGATTTATCATTAGATTTTTTTGTGCATGTGATGATTGAAGTCAGAAATGTGGAATGCGGAAGTTTTTCCTTCACGGCATCTCTCCATCTAGTTCTGAACACACCTTTCCTCTCAATTTTTGGAACTTTTTGAATCCATATGTTCAGAACGTAGAATTTTAAATGACTGTAATTTTGAAGTGGTTTGGTTATTCCAGGGCCATATTTCATTTTTTACTTCTGGAATTTTTTTTGGATCCTTTACATATAAGCATGTCAACATGTTCCTTGTGCAATAACCTTGCTGTCTGGATGTCTCAACGCCACCTGAAATTAAATATGACCAAAACCGAGCTTCTCATTTTCCCCCCCAAACCCACCTCCCCGCTCCCCCATTTTCTATTTCTGTTGATGGCTCTCTCATTCTCCCTGTCTCCTCAGCTCGAAACCTTGGGGTCATCTTTGACTCTTCTCTCTCCTTCTCTGCTCATATCCAGCAGATTGCCAAGACCTGTCGTTTCTTTCTTTACATCCGTAAAATCCGCCCCTTTCTTTCCGAGCACTCTACCAAAACCCTCATCCACACCCTTGTCACCTCTCGTTTAGACTACTGCAATCTGCTTCTTGCTGGCCTCTCACTTAGTCACCTCTCCCCTCTCCAGTCGGTTCAAAACTCTGCTACCCGTCTCGTCTTCCGCCAGGGTCGCTTTACTCATACTACCCCTCTCCTCAAGACCCTTCATTGGCTCCCTACCCGTTTTCGCATCCTGTTCAAACTTCTTCTACTAACCTATAAATGTACTCACTCTGCTGCTCCCCAGTATCTCTCCACACTCGTCCTTCCCTACACCCCTTCCCGTGCACTCCGCTCCATGGATAAATCCTTCTTATCTGTTCCCTTCTCCACTACTGCCAACTCCAGACTTTGTGCCTTCTGTCTCGCTGCACCCTACGCCTGGAATAAACTTCCTGAGCCCCTACGTCTTGCCCCATCCTTGACCACCTTTAAATCTAGACTGAAAGCCCACCTCTTTAACATTGCTTTTGACTCGTAACCACTTGTAACCACTCGCCTCCACCTACCCTCCTCTCCTCCTTCCTGTACACATTAATTGATTTGATTTGCTTACTTTATTTTTTTTTTGTCTATTAGATTGTCAGCTCTTTGAGCAGGGACTGTCTTTCTTCTATGTTTGTGCAGCGCTGTGTACGCCTTGTAGCGCTATAGAAATGCTAAATAGTAGTAGTAGTAATAATCTGTGATATTTGGGAATTGCAAAGATGAGTACACCAATCTCCTACTTGGAAAAACCACCCCATAAATCCATGACTGGGAAGAACAGTAGGAGAACAGCAGATCTTACAGAAAGGTGGAGGGGAGTGAAGGAAAAGGGGACAGAGGATTCAGATGTTGCAAAGGGACCCTCCCTAGTCTGGCCTGCTCCTGATGTCACAACCGTAGCATGGATGGAGTAGAGAAGAGATGTATCCCATGCTAATGCTACATCCCTCTTTGGGGGGGGGGGGGCTGCCATGGCTCTGTCCACTGATATATATATAAGAGACCCCAGAGAATGAGTAGCAGTGGTACTGGTGGATTAGTTGAAATACGTTTTGTGCATTGAAGGTTCAGCCTATGGGCCTAGTCAGGGAATGCTTAAAAAGTGATGACTCCCTTGAATCTTGAGTTAGTAACATAGTAGATGATGGCAGATAAAGACCTATATGATCTATCCAGTCTGCCCAAGAAAGTGTCCTTGTATGAAAAGTGTCTACTAGCCAGATGTTTGCTGCACCTCTGCTCAGCTGGCAAAATACAAGGAGTAAAGTGAAACTGGAGAGAAAAGAGCGAGAGAAGCAGGGACCTGGAGTTTAACTGCAGGAGAAGGTATTGTGTGGAAATATCCCTCTGAGAAAGAGGGTCTGTGTGGAAAAGGATCCCAAAGGTGTCAGTCAAGAAAGAAATGTGTCCACTATGCAGGAAACCCCAGTCCCAGAGACTGACCATTACACGAAGGGGATCACAGACACGGGTGAAGGAGTTGAGCGTGTTCATTTCACGTCTACAAGTCCTGGAAACAGAAAGTATCACTAAAAAAAAAGCCCACCTGTTTGCTCCAGCTGTTGTTGGTAATCCATACCTGCTTCTGAGCATTTGTCTAAAGATGCAACCTACGCCTGGGCTTGAAGGTGTTATCTCTGCGACCCCCACCCCGGCACCCAGAGGGAAGCTACTCCCTGGAGAAGACGGTGAGCGAAGGAGACAAATCAGTGTTCTGAGGGGCCACATCAATGCCCATTCTCAGATGAGATAACACCCCCCCCCCTTTACATACTGATGAGGTTTTACATAAATCTTGTACAGATGTTTAAGTAAACTGAAAGCTGCTGGGATGTTGGAGTAGGTAAGAAACCCCTGGAAGCTTTTTCTTCACTTGCTCATTTCTATTCTGCCTTTGTCCAAGGTGGAGTACGATTTATTTATTTACTATGTATTCATTCATTCAAAACGTGTTTCACTGCTTTCGCAGGACAAAATGGTGCACAGACTAAAAAGAAATAATGAAAGGAACTACAATGGAAAAGTAGGATAGAAGATCACTTATCCCAACAAAAATGAGATTACTACAGTCCGAATAACAATAATCAAACGTGTTTAATTAGAGCAGCCAGAATAGTATCTGAGTCAGAGGTTATAAGCCTGCTGAAATAACCGTGTCTTTACTACTGATTTAAAACCTGAGTTTGCCATGGATTAACGAAGGCAGTGTGGGGGCTGTGAAATAAAACGCGCTCCATCTAGTACTTTCCATTTGGGCCAAGTGGGGTCCCGGTAAAACCAGACGATGGTCCTGTAGCTATCGTAAAGCATGTGTAGGGTATAGTTAAAGTGGACAAAAAAGACATTGTGCCCAACTGGAATGCTTTGAGGGCAAAGAATGTTATACTGTATTCAACTGGTAGCCAACGGTACTTTATTAACAGAAGAGTAACATGATCCGTTTTTCTTGAGTGACATAGGAGATGGATAGCTGAGTTCTGAAGTGTCTGTAACTTCTTTCAGCACCTTAATAATCACTCATTTCTAAATACAATATATGAATTAAGACATAGTCACACAGGGAGGGTGGGGATGACACGGTAACACTCCCCCAACCCCACACCACACACCCACTCCTCAGTTCCACTGGAGAGACTCAAACGGACCTCTGGGATTCTACATTCCACAAACTTCAATGATACAGGGAGGGTGGGGATGACAAGGTAACACTCCCCCACCCCACACCACACACCCACTCCTCGGTTCCACTGGAGAGACTCAAACGGACCTCTGGGATTCTACATTCCACAAACTTCAATGATACAGGGAGGGTGGGGATGACACGGTAACACTCCCCCACCCCACACCACACACCCACTCCTCGGTTCCACTGGAGAGACTCAAACGGACCTCTGGGATTCTACATTCCACAAACTTCAATGATACTTGTATCTATATATAGCAATTGTGAAGCAGACCTTCTGGTGATCTGGGAAATCGCATCATTACAACCTCAGCAGCAGAAGTGTGATATACACAGTCCTCCGGGAACCCTGCTCTCGGGTGTGCGCCATTCCCTTTCTCTTCAGGCAACTTTTGATATAAGATGGGCCCAGCAGGCAGTAGAACATCCCACATGCTACATAACCACTGAAATAAAACCAAGCTCTGCCAGGGAGTCTGCAGGACCCTGGACAAGTCACTTTGAGGCCAGTTTTGACTGGTCTGTGTAGTTGCAAAGGCAGTGCATATCTTCATCCCCCCCCCCCCCCCCCCCCCGTCTTGGCTTCCTTGCAAAAATCTGCCAATAGGTATGCTCAGGTTCCACCTGCTACTTGTATGGATCCGGGGGGGGGGGGGGGAGTTAAAAGACCACACGTATGTTTGAAAATGCCAAGAACGTGGGATGTTCTAGTCCTCAACTTAAATATGCCCAAAGATGACCTTTGCATGTGTTTATTTATTTGTAGCATTTATACCCTGCTCTTTCTCGCTCAATAGCAGGTTCAGTGTGGCTTACAATAAATGGGAACAATGTGTAACAGAGATAACACAATGTATGGATACATCAAATTACAGGAGTAACAAGTTGTAAAGAGAATGAGAAGATGAAGGAATATGGGGGCAAGATAAGGTGTGGATAGTGTTAGTGGTTTGGATTAGTGATGTAGTTGTATGGGTACTTAGATTAAGTTGGTTCCTTCGAATAGGCTCGTTTGCAAAACCCATATGTCTACATCTTTAGCCATTTTGAATGGTGATATTTTCAGACAAGTAAATGGCTTTGAAAATTAACCTGTGCCTCAGTTACTCCAGATGTGACTCCACTGTCAGAACAACCCATCCAAAGTAGTTTCTCTGGTCTCCCTTTCAGAAGTTGTTACAAACTTCAAGAGCCAGAAATGTGCTACTAGAGTGACTTTATAAACATCTAGCACAATGTTTGATTGAAATGGGGTTCTCACCTGGGTAATACAGTGTCACCACACTGTTATCATGGCTCTCCCAGCTGCTGAGGGAAGGGCTGTGACCTCCAGGAACCAGGAGGAGAGAGACTGCTGTGTTCAACTCTCTTCACACCTTCGTCTTCAGTCTTACCATTAGTAAACAGATAGGCAAAGCCAGAAAATAGGGGGGAGAAACCCCCTTTAACTCACCTTGCAGCCCTCTCAATTTAGATGACAAACACTGCTGTTAATGTGGAAAGATGTTGGCAGACTCTTTCCAAGGTCCAGAGAGGCCCAACCCACTTCTAGCTTCTCAGGCCCTGAAGAAGAAATGGTGGCAACTGAAAACAAAATGAAGTGTCAGTGGGGCTACTGTTCACTCAGTGAACTGGTCCATGGCATAGAAAGCGCCCAAATTAATGTACACTTTAATCTATGGTAAGTGAATAGGGTATAATCACTACATCTCTTCTCAGGAAATCTCATCTACCCCAACTTGACATTTCGTCCTTTAGATTGTAAGCTCTTCTGAGAAGGGACCATCCTTATTCGTTAATTTGTACAGCGCTGCGTAACCCTAGTAGCACTCTAGAAATGTTAAGTAGTAGTAGTAGTATAAAGCGGCTCTTGCGATACTGAGCTCAAGGCCAATGGTTCTCTGGCCTCATCCCCCCCCCCCCCCCCCCCATTGACCCTGAATACTTGAAGAGAGTTCGTGCTCTGTGGAGCTCATGGTCTACTCAAGACATATGGATGAGACATGAGTTTATTATAGAAAAATGATTGTAATCATGAAGAATCTGATCAGTGAGGGCCAAGGGAAGGGTTTGAGATTTAAAAGCAGCTAATGCTTTGAGCAACAGACTGAGAATCAGAGGAAATCTAGTTCAAATCCCACTGCTGCTCCTTGTGATCTTGGGCAGATCACTTAACCCTCCATTGTCTCAGGTAAATACTTAGATCCCGATATTCAGTCAGAAGCCGTCAGTGTTGTGCTGACCACCAGCTTTATTCCCAGACATTCCACACCCAAGACACGTCTGGCACTGGCGTTGCGTATGGAGCTGGATAAAACCTAACCGGTTCAATGCGATGTTCAGCATTTAACTGGCTATGATGAACCACATGAAGGTAGGACTGTGTTTTTCTGGTTATCTCTGACAGTTAAGGACTTAAGTGCATAAATGCGACTCCACCCCTGAGGAACCCACAAAGCTGGTTTCGGATTAGAAGCTAAACGGGCATTTTCGGCAGCCCTGTCCAGGTAAATGCCACTGCATATACCTGGTTAGCCCTGGACAAACCATTTCTGGCCATTTAAACCGCTTTGACAATCGACCCCATAGATTATAAGCTCTCTGGGGAACATGGAAATATCCACTGTACTTGAATGTAACTCAGAAAGAGGTCAGGTAAGTGCAACTTGAATAGAAGCAGTAATTCAGGTACATTGTATAGCACCGAGAGGAAAGCACAGAAAAGAGCAGCAGGCATGATGTGATGAGCGGAGGTTGCAAGAAGGAGTGCAGAGGAAGAGAAGGGGCTGCAGAGTGAAGGGCAAAATAACTAGACGCGAACTTGGAAGCAGAAAGATGTAATGGATTGTTCCTTTCAGTGCATGGGGTGGTTTTGGAGGAAAATGAATGAATAAACAGAGAGGGATAATATGGCTGTAAAGGTACTGGATGAAGGCTGAATTTTGAAGAGGAAACAGTGGAACATAACATAAGGATAACCATACTGGGTCAGACCAATGGTCCATCTAAGTCAGTATCCTGTTTCCAACAGTGGCCAAGCAAGGTCACAAGTACCTGGCAGAAACTCAAATTGTAGCAACATTCCAAGATACCAATTCCGGGGCAAGCAGTGGCTTCCCCCTTGTCCATCTCAATAACAGACTATGGATCTTTCCTCCAGGAACTTGTCTAAACCTTTTTTTAAACCCAGATATGCTAACCACTGTTACCACATCCTCCGGCAGCAACTTCCAGAGCTTAACTATTGTTGAGTGAAAAAATATTTCCTCCTGTTTGGTTTATAAGAATTTCCATGTCATTTCCTTGAGTGTCCCCTAGTCTTTGTACTTTTTCAAAGAGTAAAATATTGATTCACTCCTACTAATTCTACACCATTCAGGATTTTGTAGACCTCAATCATATCTCCCCTCAGCCATCTCTATTACTACTACTAAACATTTCTAGAGCGCTACTAGGGTTACACAGCGCTGTACAAATTAACAAAGAAGGACGGTCCCTGCTCAGAGGAGCTTACAATCTAAAGAACGAAATGTCAAGTTGGGGCAGTCTAGATTTCCTGAGTAGAGGTGTAGTGGTTAGATGCCGAAGGCGACATTGAAGAGGTGGGCTTTAAGCAGTGATTTGAAGATGGGCAGGGAGGGGGCCTGGCGTATGGGCTCAAGGAGTTTGTTCCACGCATGGGGTGAGGCGAGGCAGAAAGGGCGGAGCCTGGAGTTGGCGGTGGTGGAGAAGGGTACTGAAAGGAGGGATCTGTCTTGAGAGCGGAGGTTACGGGTAGGAACATAAGGGGAGATGAGGGCTGAGAGGTAAGGAGGGGCTGCAGATCGAGTACATTTGTAGGTTAGTAGCAGAAGCTTGAACTGAATGCGGTACCTGATCGGAAGCCAATGAAGTGACTTGAGGAGAGGGGTGATATGAGTGTATCGGTTCAGGCGGAAGATAAGACATGCAGCAGAGTTCTGAACGGACTGAAGGGGGGATAGGTGGCTAAGTGGGAGACCAGTGAGGAGTAGGTTGCAGTCGTCAACGCGAGAGGTAACGAGAGAGTGGTGGTGTGCTCAGACAGGAAAGGGCGGATTTTGCTAATGTTATAGAGGAAGAAGCGACAGGTCTTGGCTATCTGCTGGATATGCGCGGAGAAGGAGAGGGAGGAGTTGAAGATGACACCGAGGTTGCGGGCAGATGAGACGGGGACGATGAGGGTGTTATCTCTATTCCAAGCTGAAGAGCCCTAACCTCTTTAGCCTTTCCTCATACAAGAGGAGTTCCATCCCCTTTATCATTTTGGTCGCTCTTCTTTGAGCCCTTTCTAATTCTGCTATATCTTTTTTGAGTTACGGCGACCAAAACTGAACGCAGTACTCAAGGTAAGGTCACACCATGGAACAATACAGAGGCATTAGAGTATTCTCGCTCTTATTTACCATCCCTTTCCTAATAATTTCTAGCATCCTGTTTGCTTTTTAGGCCACCGCTGCCACACACTGGGCAGAAGATTTCAGTGCATTGTCTACAATTACACCTAGATTTATTTTAGGGGTGCTGACCCTCAAGGTGGACCTTAGTATCAGGTAACTATGAATTGGATTGTTCTTCCCAATGTGCATCAGTCCACATTAAATTTCATCTGCCATTTGGAGTGGAAGTGAGAGGTGATGACAGTGTAGATAAGATAAGGGTTTTGTTATCATTTTCGGAAAGGAAGGGAAAGGTTTAGTGATGTTATAAACAAAGAACAGCACATTTTAACAATACTTTGGATGTCCATGGAAGAGAGAAAGGGGTCAGAGACTCCAAACAGAGGGAACTGGGACGATGACAGTGTTACTCACAGAGATGGAAAAATGTATGGTAACAGTGGCATATCACTGCATTACATCCCAAAACACTGCCGATAGGGTATGAAAAATTAATAAATTTAACTGAATGGGCTGTGAATTAAAATCTCCTAGTATTATCTTAAATTGCAGTGTCTTAATCCTTTAAAATGTTTGTGCACTTAATTCCAGCATTTTCCACACAGCTCTCTAGTCATAAATAGCAAATTCTCTCAGTTTAAATCCTGATGAGTCCTCTGTTGCTCCAAAGGAGACTTCACTTCAAGTGTACGCTATTCAAAATGGAGACAACATACCTCTTGTGCTTAGAGTCCTAGACTCAACTGAAAGTCAGTTTAAATAGCCAAAAACAGGAATCAGCCAACGGGCTTATCATGCAACATCAAAAATATTCCACTGAACACCAATGCGATCAGTCAAAAACTCTACCACTTAATCCATTTCTATTTTTATTGGTACAAAACAACTTGGGTAAAGGCAGGGTACAAATTACAAACCTATATGAACAATCGGTGGGGTTCTGACATTTTTAGTAACTTAGGATTCAATTGACCATACAAGGACTTTGTTGGAAAATCATATCAACCTGCTTCCAGTTAATGTAAATTATTCAGATCATTCACCTTCCTTTTATTGAGACAGAAAATCCATCTTTGCTTCATAAACTAGCCATTATGTGATCAATAGTTGTACAGCACAAATAAAAACCATCATGGCGCTGTCCTACACAATGCAAAATCATTGCAGCTTCCAATATCCTGCTTATTAAGACAATAGTTATGTTCAGCCAGGGGCACCCTGATGTGGTGTGTGATGTTACCAACACACAATTTCCAACAGGGCAACTTGTAGCAGGTAAACAGAATAAAACGAAAGATACCATAATGCCTCTGTATCGCTCCAGGGTGAGGGCCGCACCTTGAGTATTCTGCAGAATTAGAAAAGTTAGAGAGAAGGGTAATGACTTCCATTTGAGGAAAGGCTAAAGAGGTTAGGGCTCTTCAGTTTGGAGAATAGATGGCTGAGGGAAGGTCTATAAAATCTGGGTTAATGCAAATTGATTGTTCACTTAGTCTTCCTAAAAGTACAAAGACTTAGAGACACTCTATGACATTACATTGTAATTCATTTTTAAAAATTGGAGAAAATATTTCTTCACTCAACGTGTAATTAAGCTCTGGAATTCATTGTCGAAGCAAGTGGCAAAAGCAGTTAATGTAGCTAAGTTTACAAAAGGTTTGGACAAATTCCTGGAGGAAAAGTTCACAAACCATTAAGGAAGACCTGGGGAAAGGCACTATTACTTGAACTGGAATAACCACGGTTTGAAACCGGATATTGGGCTTGAAGGACCTTTGGTCTGAGCCAGTAGGGCAACCCTTATGTTGTAAGGCCATCCCTGCTCTGCTCACAGTCTCCAGGAACACCCTAAACCTAGATTATGAAAAAAAAAAACCCAGGGCCACTTTTCAGTGCACCTTAAAAATTGCACAAGGTTGTATGTACTACTACTACTACTTAACATTTCTAAAGCGCTACTAGGGTTACACAGCACTGTACAGTTTCACAAAGAAGGCCAGTCCCTGCTCAAAGGAGCTTACAATCTAAAGGATGAAATGACAAGTTGGGGCAGTCTAGATATCCTGAATGGAGGTATAAAGGTTATGTGCCGAAAGCGACATTGAAGAGGTGGGTTTTGAGTAAGGATTTGAAGATGGGCAGGGAGGGGGCTTGGTGTATGGGTTCAGGGAGTTTATTCCAAGCATAGGGTGAGGCAGAAAGGGCGGAGCCTGGAGTTGGCGGTGGAGGAGAAGGGTGCTGAGAGGAGGGATTTGACCTGTGAGCAGAGGTTTCGGGTAGGAACATAAGGGGAGATGAGGGTAGAGAGGTAAGGAGGGGCTGCAGATCGAGTGCATTTGTAGGTAAGTAGGAGAAGCTTGAACTGTATGCGGTACCTGATCGGGAGCCAGTGAAGTGACTTGAGGAGAGGGGTGATATGGGCATGTCGGTTCTGATGGAAGATGAGACGAGCAGCAGCGTTCTGAACGGTGAAAAATAAGATCCATTTTCTGCATATTTAACAGAAAGCAAAAAGCATTTGATGAAATGATCCCCATAATGCATGAAGCCCTAAGATTATCATCTGAGCTGTTATTCCCAGACCCATGCGCTGAAGCTGCATCTATCTGCACTGATGGAGCATGAAAATCTGGAGGGAAAGACTACAAGTGACAGCCTGACCCCATCCTTTATCCCTGAGCAGCTGTACAGAAAGCTTTATCACCAGGTCTGAGACGGCCACTGATAAACGGCTTACTTCTAGGCGTCAGGCACTGCCTCCTCCCTGTTTCTGCAGGCTCAGGCCATTTTAAACCCTGATATTATTGTTCTTGCTTCTGAGATGACATTTAGTGACATCTTTATGAGGCCACAGAGCCAGAGGCTTTGAAAAGAACCACAGGTAAGTCACACATCAGAAATGGAATCTGATCTGTCAAGGGCAGCAGAAGGCCTTCATCCCTTCTCTTTACAGTATAGAAACTCCGGCTACTCTCCAGCTAAATGGGATTGAAGCCCCTCCAAAAAAAATCCAGAGTGAAGAATTCCAGAAAAATGGCAGCAATATGCCTTTGCTTGTAAATAACTCTTTGGTCTGATTTTTGTCAGGAAATGCTGTGACTAGAGAAGAGACACAAGGGACAGCTTAAAGCAAAGAGGAGTAATTTCATTTCAGAGGCCAAGAAGCCAAGTTAGCAACACCGAGAGAAATCCTCAGAAGAAGGGGGTCTCATCCACAACATCAAGCAACCCCAGCCTTACCGCCACATAATAAAGAAGCCACAGAGATCTGGGACATGGCACCAAAGCAATTTAAGAAAGGATTTAAGACTTATTTCGTTCAGCAAGTGTTTGGGATGTAGGAATAATTAGGTTTTATTCTGTCTGTACTGATAGCTGTAATTTTAGGTTTCGCTTTTATAATGACATTGTAAGTCAATTTGTAATGTTTTTGACACTTTGCTGTTTATTCTACTGTGTATGTACGTTGTTCTGCGCTTAGAACTGTTTGTTAATGTGGATTATAAATACATTTTATTATTATTATCATTATTAAGCATCATAGAGGAAGCAAGGGCAGAAGGCGGATTCTGTACAGACGATTCCATGTCCCCATGAAGAGATGCACAGACAGAAGCAGGGTGACCTCTACCTGGACATAATGTAACCAAAGAACGTAATGGACATTACCCGATTCCTCGTCCCTCCCTAAGTTCCCCCCAATTGTACCTACCATACATGTACCTTATCTACCACAATATCACCTTGTATTCATTCACACCATGTATTTGTTCAGACCGGAATCGGCTAACGCCGTTAACGGTACTATGTAAGCCACATTGAGCCTGCAAAAAGGTGGGGAAATGTGGGATACAAATGCAACAAATAATAATAATAATAATAGCCATAGTGGGTCAGACCAATGGTCCATCTAGCCCAGTTTCCATCTTTCAACAGTGGCAAATCCAGCTCAGAAGTACCTGGCAGAATCCCAAATAGAAGCAAGATTCCAGCTGCTGATTCCAGAGACAAGCAGTGGCTTGCCCCATCTCAATAGCAGACTATGGCCTTTTCCTCCAGGAACTTGTTCAAACCTTTTTTATACCAAGATACAGTAACTGCTGATACCACATCCTCTGGCAACGAGTTCCACGGCCATGAATTTCAGGATGCAGAGGCTTCTGATGAACTGCTCTCACCGGCCCCTCCAAGGCTCCTTCACCAACTTTTTACCTGTAAATAAAAAATGAAGCCCTTGTTTCACTTGCCCGTTAGCTTGTAACAATGAGGCGGGGCCGCAGGGGGGGGGGGGGGTTAGGACCTGTGAGGTCCAAGGTCTGTTCTCACACTGAGCAGGGGGGGGTGTCTCTGGATCTGATATGTTCTCGCTCTGTGCTGGGAGTCTCTGGATCTCAGACATGTTCTCTCTGTACTGGGGGTCTCTGGGCTTGAGACATATTTTTCATCTGTTCCAGAAATATCCTAATCTGAGCCATGGTCTCAGGCATATTTTTACTCTGTGCCAGGGTCTCTGGGTCTTGGACATGTTCTCATTTTGTTTGGGGGGGGGGGGATCTCTGGGTCTGAATCATGTTCTTGTTCTGTGCAGGGCACTCTGCAGGTCTGATAAATTTCAGTATACTTGGATTCTGAAAAAAATCTGCTTAGTACCAGATAAACCAGCCTGAAAAGGCTTCAGTAATCATCTCCTTTCAGCTTGGACTGTTTGCAATGTTTGTGTCTCTCTGTTTCTGTCCTCTGCAGGGGTCTCTCCTTCCGAGGCTCATCCTTTCAGGCTGAGGGGGGGAGAGGATGCAAATACAGTGACAGACCCACCAAAGAAGCCCCATGGCCCTACATATAGTATATTTGCACAACAAACTCTCCCAACTCGGGTCTAGCTGGGATCAAGCTGACATTTCGCTTCCTCTGAGGTGACACACAATGTCCAAAGCCTACAGGACACCTTCTGATAGAATGAGATCTGTACCAAAGGTCCAGATCCTGCCAGCTTCTCTGAGCTCACAGGCCATCCTGGAGACTAAGTTCAGCGACTATTGACTGGCAGTTGCCCGTGGTCTGTAGCCCACACCCATCCAGATCCCATGAAGGCACAGAGGATTTCTGCCCCGTCGCTTCTCAGGCTCTATCTGTCCTCTTCTTCCCCTGCTCTCTGTATCTCTGTCCTCACCCCATTGTGTCCCCCCCCCCATCTTACCAGAGGACTTGGGTGTCTCTTCACCCTCCTATTCCACAACTGAATTTAATTGACCTGCATCCCCCACCCCTCTCTGACACTAGCGGAGCCATTTCAGGCCTATTACAGAGTCAAAAGGAAAAACCACTATCTCTCTGCAAATGGATTTGGGTTTTTTGGTATTCAAGAGGTGGCTGTAATTGCTCTCCAGTGAAATGTGCAGGCAAGAAACCAGCCACACGTATCCAATGTGCAAAGGGAACAGGTGAAGGGGAGGAGGGAAAAGGGCAGAGGAATCTCTGGATCCAGGGAGGCTGCAGCAGACACAGCACAGGAGGAGGACTGAGGAATTTATTTGGGATTTCCAACCCACTAGATTTATGATCACTGATTTTACAGCCTTTGGTTTAATTTGGAGATACAGCGAAGGGGTCCTCTAATTGTTTTCTCCATCAATTTATTAATTCAGCAAATGCACAAGTGTCACAAAAGTCCCCTCTCGCTCCTTCCCCATCCCTATTCCTCCAAGCTGGGGACTCAGCACTGAAGCACATGCCCCAGTCAGTCAGCAAAATCACCCTGCTTCCCCCTATCGTCACCCCTCCTTTCCTCCATTACTCTCCGTCCTTCCTCCCATTCACCTTATCCCTTCTTTATCCTCTCTCTTCATTTTTCCTCCAGCCTCTCCGGATCACCATTCCTCTAGTTCAGCGGTTCTCAACCCAATCCTCAGGGCTCACCTTGCCAGTCAGGTTTTCAGGATACCCACAATGAACACGGAAGAGATAGATTTGCATGCAATGGAGGTAGGGCATGCAAATTTATCTCATGCTTATTCATTATGGATATCCTGAAAACCCGACTGGCTGAGTGTGACCTCAGGTCTGTGTTGAGAACCCCTGTCTATTCCCCCTCCTCACACTTCTCCAGCCCTTCTCTTCCCCTTTTCCCTCCAAGCTGCGGAGCCATAATTAAAGCACCTTCACTGGGTATTCAACAAACACCTCTCAAGACTCTAAAATGCTTTTACTGTGCAAGGAGTCCAGCCCGGCAACAGAAACCAGAAATTCAGAGCACGACTAGTCTTCCACACTGATCACAGATGTGGGCATATGGTGCCCAAGCTATGTGCAGCAAAGCCCTCTGGCATACCAATGGACTCCAATCTACAGGTCTGGCTCAGTCAGTCAGCTTTGGCCCTATGGTAGTAAAAATATTCATTTTGTCTTTTAGCTGCCCAATGGGAGCTGTTTATCCCCAATCACTGTGACCTGATGCTAGCGGTGTACAGATGGGAGAGATTATTACAAAGATTGCACCAAATGTTCATGCTATATCCCTCCGGGTTAGAGTCTGGTAGCCCTTCCACGGAAAAAGCTTCATTCTGAATGTAACAGTGCATTTGTAAAAGAGGAGTGGGTGGGGGGGGGGGGGGAAGCTGGGTGCACTGATAACAGACACAGACTGAGGGTGTGCCCTGAGTGAAATGGAGAAAAGCAAGCCATTCATTTTAAAGACTGTTCTGTTGTTAAGAAACGTTATGTCCGCTAAATCTGCCTGCTTACCTTTGCCAACCTTACTCGAACTTTGGCTGTGGCTCTTCCTGGCTTTTACCATCATCCTCTGTGCTAAGGAAATCTCTCTGCTGTCAGGCACACGTTTGCAAACAGAGAAAATGACAGCAGATAGAAGAGCATAGGACCCTCCCCTGCCATCAACTATCCCTTCCTCTCTCCTAAAATATTTGTCCCAAGCTTTCTTGAATTCCCTCCACTGGGAGGTCATTCCATGAATTCACTACTCTTTCCAGGAAGTATTTCCTCAGCTTACTTCTGAGTCCCCTTTCACCTTCATCCTATGACCCCTTGTTCCAGAGCTTCATTTCAATTGAAAGAGAATCGCCTCCTGAGCATTGATTTAAATGTCTCTATCACATCTCCTCTCTCTTGCCTTTCTTGCAAAGTATAAATATCGAGATCCTTAAGTCTGACTCCATACGCTTTATGACTAAGACCACTGACCATTTTAGTAGCCTCCATCTGGACCGACTCCATCCTATGTATATCTTTTTGAAGATGGGGGTCTCCAGAATTGTACACAATATTCTAAATGAGGTCTCACCAGAGTCTTGCACAGGGGCTGCATCACCTCCTTTTTCTTACTGGCCTTTCCTCTCCCTCTGGTCTTTGCCTTTTCTACCTGTTTGGTAGATCATCCCATACAATCACATCCTTTTGTGTAAGGAGGTACTTCACTTCCTGCTCCCTTGGGTTGTTGCAACCCAAATGCATGACCCCTGAACTTTTCAGAATTCAATCTTACCTGCCAAATTCTAGAGCATTCTCTATGCTTCATTGGATTCCTCCTCATATTATCCGCACCATCAGAGGTATCTACCCTGTTGCAGATAGAGGCGTATTTTCGAAGCTTTGAAAATGAGCCCCTATAGTATCATCTGCAAAGAGGCAAAACTTGCCAGACAGCCCTTCCGCAATATCACTTGCAAAAATATTTTAAAAGAACCAGTGCAAAACCCAATCTTTTGCACCACAGGTAACGTTATCCCTTCCCTCAGAGCAAATTCCATTCACCATTACCTGTTGTCACTTTCCACTCAATGTTTCAAATCCCGTCACTTGATTTTAGCAAAGCCTTTGACACAGCTTCACATAAGTGAATACGAGGCTCATTTTCAAAACACATTACTAAGTTACATAATAACCTATGGAACTTCGTAAGTCTATGTGCTTTGAAAATGAGCCTTTAAGTACACCACATCTAGCAGTCTAGTAAAATCATACTCTCTCAGGTCCTGTATTGTACTATTCCATTTCCATTCATTTCAGACAGGAAGCCCCAATGCCGGTGGCAGGCAGCCTATGAGTGCCGCTGGCACTGCCTGGGCAAAGACTGCAGATGATTTTAAGGTACAGGGGAAGAAAGAGATGCATCAGAAGGGAGACACACCCCCAGTTCAAAATTCCTGGCCCAACACCCTCCCCACCACTTAAAAAAAATCCTTGGTTCCAAGATGGCAGCACTGGGGGGGGGGGGCAGAAGTGAGTGAGCACTGCTTCTACCTCTTTTAAGTTATGACCGGAGGAGGGGGTCGGGAGGACCTGGGAGAGGGGGAGGGGTGCCACTAGATACCAAGAAATTACTTCCCAAGGTCTTCTTGCAATTGTTCACAGTCCACGCACCCATCTGAGCAACTTTGGATAGATTTGTGTCATCTACAAATTTAATCACCTTCCTCATTAGTCCCAATTCCAGATCATTTACAAATATAGTACAGATCCTTGTGGACCTCCACTATTCACCTTCCTCCATTGAGCGAATTGGCCAATTAACCCTACTCTCTGTTGTCTATCTATTAATTAGCTTCCAATCCACAACAGAACATTGACAACTCTCAAATTCAAAAGTCTTCTTTTTATTTAATTCTTTCTTTTAAACAAAGTAGTAATATAATTAAACCCCCCCCCCCCCCCGCCCCATGTCTCAGTTATTCATGATTCTGCTGTCACTGGGTCCAAAACATCTGTAAATACAGTTTTATGTCCCAAGAGTGCCACCCTCTGTCCCCAGAACCCCACCAGCAAAGGACATACATATAATTTCCAGCTCCCGCCAGAGCTTTTCCTTGAAGGAAATAATTGAATAGAAGGTTAAGATGGTATCCGTCATCCTGGAGCAGCAGACATGGAATGTCAATGCAGCCTCTGAACCTCCAGCCTCCCACTGTCAGAGCTCCGGAGTCTCTTTCAGAGGGACGTGTGGGAATGAAACAAGTCTGTCCTCTTCCAATGAAGGGGGAGATCGGACATAAGAGGGAGGGAGCCAGTCCCTTCCCTTCATGGGACAGAAGCTGTAGGGGTGAAAGGACGGGATAGAGCACTCTCCTGGGGTCCTATGGGGGTAAGGACGTGAAAGATCATGTATAACACAGGACGGCACTGGACCTTAGGCTGGGATGGAGAGAACACATATCCTGGCTGTAGGACCACAGACGTTAGCCAGGCAAAGATCTCGCAGTAAAAAGATTTCATTTAGAAAAAGAAAAAAAGAGAAAGAATCAAACACTGAGTAGTTTTCCCCTGTGCGTTAATTCCAGGACACAAAATATCACCCTCCATCTGCCCCTCTCACAGCAGCGGATGCACCGAGGAGAAAAGGAGCAAGCGGTACACCTCATCCGTGTGAGCATGTGCCGCAGCGGGTACTGTGTCTGCTGTATATGTGTGTGGGGGGGTGAGTGTGTGCATGTGAGTGTCTGTCTGCACATATGTCTTGTGTCTCGTGTGTGTGTGTGTATACTATGTGTACATTGTGTGTTTTTTGAGTGGGCGACTGCATGTGTTGTGTTTTTGGGTGCATGTAGCAGAGTATATTTGGTGTGTCTGTGTAATATTTAGAAATGTGTCCCATCGTGACAAACATTCACACAAGCAGATCAGAGAGCTCCTTCGGAAGTCTCCCTCCCAGGCCAGGCCCAGGGTCTCTTCTCCGGGAGCTTCACACATTTCCCACTAGGAATGTGGAAGAAAAAAAAAACGCTTTCTTCCCTTCATTCTCCAAGTGGCCTTGTGGAGATACATCTGATATCTGTGTACCCTGCAATTATGTTGACGGAAAGTCTTGTTACACCTCTGTCTGGAAGTCCCCGTCAGATAGGTCCATAGAGATGGAGGGTTGTCCCCAATCTCCTCCACAATGCAGTTCCAGTCTCTCTGGTGGTATCAGGGGGTCAGGGGGTGTAGCTCTGAACCTTTCCCAGGCTCGCTGCTGGGGACTGGTCTTCTCCTGTAGGAGAGGGAGAAACAAGGAACGGACCAGTAACCAAAGCTTTACTATGAAGACCAAGTCCATCAGAGCTCCAGCCCCACTGAAACTGGGAATTCCAGTGCAAGCAAACATCTGTATACTGGGAACACTGCATTGCACCATCTGTATGCTACATCTGGGAGTCTGTCACAGAGATGAAAGGAATAAGGAAAGGTATACAAATGTAGGAGAGACCAACTGCATGAGACTGTGAGGGTTCTCCTCCCGCCCAAAAGCCCAGGACACAAACACCAGAGGTGAGGGTGAAACGACTTGCCCAATCTCTCACATAAACAGGCAGTGATGATCTGGGGCACTGGAGAGGAAACAAGACAGGAGTTCTGCATCCCTAAGTTTCAGCAGTAACCACAAGGCATGTTTAGAAAGTATCACAAGTTGTCACATCCCCTTTCTCTGGGCTTAACCTCACCTTTCCCTGCACAAGCAGGCTCACTAGTGATGAGAGCTGTGGGCTGTGAACCAGGGCTCAAATCCTGCTTCTCCTAACGGTGCCCCATTAATTCTTGGGCAAGTCACATCACCCTCCAATGAATTTGGCGGTGAAAATTCAAAGTGAATTAATTGGGCTGCAGAGGATATTCAATTGCAGCAAATTATTCGGGTAGACGGTCATGGTTAGTGCCAGGGCACAGTTATTACCCTGGCACCTGGGTATCTCAATGGTAGCCCTGCCAGGGCCACTGAGAGACTAAGCCGGGCTCGGGACAGGGCCACCGCTGCTGGGCCTGCTCCCCCCCAAGACCACTGTGTAGCCAGACCACAAAACTTGGAGGGAGGACGGAGCCCAAAGTGTGGGGGGCACATTTTGCCCCACCTCCCTGCCTCCTGCCGCAACTTCACATACCTTGGCTTGCGGGGGTCCCCAGTCCCTGCCAGCAGAAGCCTGTCCTCCAGCGCTGTTCTGTGCCGCATTGCCTGCCCTGCAGCTGCTTTTTCTCTCACATCACGCATCAAAATGAGCATGTGTGGCGTGAGGGGGAAAGCAGGGCAGGCAATGCAGCAGAGAACAGCGCTGGAGGACAGGCTTCTGCTGGCAGGGACTAGGGACCCCCGCAAGCCAAGCCAGAGGCCCCAAAGCCCTGTGTCTGCTTCTCCCCAGTGCCGTTTTCTCTGTCCTGCTCCTGTCAGGAAGAAAATCACCCGGGTCCCGTCTGGAGCAGGAGAGAGACAGACCACCGCACTGGACCCTGAGAGGACCCTTGTCGGCCCTGAGCCCTACTTAACATCGGTGATGCCCGGTGACTCCTGGCAAGTTGCTGACTCTCCAGAAATGCAGTGCTGGTACTTGGACAGTGGCTGCCACTGAACATCCAGGTCTGGTTTAAAGAACTCAAGGCCACCGTCTGCGTCAGAATGTAACTCGTACCAAATGCAAAATCTGAAGAGCCACTTACACTGCAGGTTCCCCTGTCGCCTCCGGATGAGATGCTCCAGCGCTTATCTCTCTGCAAAAAGCAACGAAGAAACAGGACTTACAAGAAGAGGCAGCCGGGAGCCTGGGTGGGGAGGGGAAGAACTGGGTTACGGTAGGTACTGAGCGGGCCGGGACCTCACCTTGGAGTCTCTGCTGCCCTCCCGATACCGCTCTAAAGTATGGAACTTGCGGTTCAGCTCGTGATACAGTTCGGAATGGCGCTTCCTTGTGTGCATCACTTTCTGCAAAGGATGGGCCGTAACGTTAGTAACCATCCCAGCACGCTGCAAATACCATCCCCCTCCCAAATCCTCCCCCCCCCCCCCCAAGGTGCAGTCTCTCTTCCTCCACCTCAGAACACTGCAATACCATCCCCTTCCCATCACATTAGTACCCCCCTCCCAAATCCTTCCCCCCCCCAAGGTGCAGTCTCTCTTCCTCCACCTCAGAACACTGCATTACCACCCCCCTCCCACCCCATACCACCATATTAGTATCCCCCTCCCAAATCCTCCCCCCCCAAGATGCAGTCTCTCTTCCTCCACCTCAGAACACTGCAATACCATCCCCCTCCCACCCTCACAGCACATTCTCTCCCCCTTTCCTACCCCACAACATTGAATTACCATCTCCCTCCCACCCCACTTTGCTGCATTACCATCCCCCTCCTACCCCACCACACTGCAACACTATCTCCTCTCCCCTCACCCACAGTGCATTCTTTCCCCCTTTTCCACCCCACCATACTGAATTATCATCCACCTCCCACCCACCCCATTCACAGTGCATTCTTTGGCTCTGTCTGTTCCTGGTGGTCTGGAGCCACCGGATAACTCAAGTTTACTCACAAACAAAAATCAATGTTTCTAACTATCAAAAGAGACCTTAACTCTTAGAGATGCAAAGTGCTCCAGCACCCAGGACCTCAGGGGATTTCATCAGGACAGCAAGGAGTCAAGGGGGTCCTGCTTTCACCTCATCTTCTAATAAACACTCCATGAGAACATGCTTTTCGGCTAACTATTGCGATCAGCTACAACACAGAACATACAACTGCAGTCCTAATCTTAGAAAGAAGAAAGAGCCACGACTATCTGACTACAGAAATGTCTCGACACAAAGGTAAGTAAAGATGAGAGACAAGACCAAGTGCCTCAAAAGTTTCCTCTGACAGACTGAGGAAGAGGAAAGGAAGGCAACTTACCTCAAAATCCATGTCCGAGTACCGGAGACGCTTCCTCTGCAGGCAACAGAAAGACAGAGCAAGGCAAACTGAGTTAACGAAAGACCTGACCCAGCCCCCGCCATAGCCAGTGTGCAAGAAGGAAAGCCCAGGACGCCAACATCAGAAGCGGCTCACACAAGACATACAGAAGCATAACGGCCCAACCAAAGACTGCAGCTGCTTGAGTGTCATTGATAAGAACCCATAAGGCCTTCTGTGCAGGCGTGGGGGGTGGGGCAGGGACCCTGCTCTATCTTTTCTCCCTTACAGCTCATGGGTCCTCCATTCTGACAGAAAAATTTTTACTCACTTTCCTCCCTCATAAGAGTACATAAGTATTGCCATTCTGGGAAAGACCAAAGGTCCATCAAGCCCAGCATCCTGTTTCCAACAGTGGCCAATCCAGGCCACAAGTACCTGGCAAGATCCCAAAAAAGTACAAAACATTTTATACTGCTTACCCCAGAAATAGTGGATTTTCCCCAAGTCAATTTAATAATGGTCTACGGACTTCCACTTGAAATTACCCACTTTGCTATACTTAGCCCCTTCCCTATGGAGTTCTCCTGTGTGATCTCAGTATCCAGGTTTAGCACACCCAGGGCTTTTTTTTGAGGGGGTGCTTGTGGGTACTGAGTGCCGGAACCTTTTCCATTGTTTGCTAAAATTGACCCATGGTCCCCAAGTTTTAATGAAAGAGCTCAGGCTGTACACACCAATTCTGCCTTGTCATAGATTCTGTCAATGTTTCCAGGGGGGCCTGGATATTGTGGGGTGGGTTCCTCAGTGATCACCGCACCCTTGAAGGGTGGCCTAGCATTTGAGTACCAGGCACCTTTTTCATTAGTAAAAACAATACTGGTGCTCCAGTCTGGGATTCCCCATCCCACTCCAGTCCTTATCCTGCTGCTCCTGCACCTCAGTGGGAGACTGACACACAGCTGGTGGTAAATCCCAGATGAGGAAACAAAGATGTGACAGGGAATAAGTCCATATACTCCACTCCTTACCCTTATGGTGAGGTCAAAATTCAACAAACAAACTTTCCTTTGCATTTGAATCTTTTGATAAAGAGTTCTGGGATTATCTAGGAACATGACTTGTTTAGTGCAAGCCCATTTACTCCCAGAGATGCCCCTTAATTGTCAATGCATTTGCTTGCCCCTTTGAAGAGTGAGTTTATTCCCCACGCAATCATCTCATGCACGGTTTGCAGGATGAAAATAACTATTTCACTTCTGAAAATTACTCAGAACCCGGCTCTTTCTAGACACTGTGGGCCAAGCAGTGAAATGAGGGAGGGTCAGAAACCTTATCACTGTACTTTGAGTATATTCTTTTGGGTTGAGTGATCAGATGGTCGTATTGATTTTAATTGTATCATATACGTTTTGGATCCGTACACTGCTTAGATGTTTTTCAATAAGGCAGTATATTAATTTAATAAATCAAGTCGAGTGGTAATATTTCAGCTGCTGTGTGTTGGTCTTTATCTCTGTAATATGAATGTGGAGCAGGTTTTTAATACCAAACACCATGATTGTACTGTGTCTGTGCACTGCGTAGCCAGAGACCTACTCTCAAATCGTTCCAGTGCATATTCTCAGTCATTATTCAAAGTGCACCAAGTTGTCCAGGACTCAAATCAGCCCCATGCACAAGTGGTAGGGTTTTTGAAAGATCTGGGTTTAGCTTCTAGCTGGGCTCCTCCACTCCCTGAGAGGGCTGCAGCTGTGGAAGCTATGAAGTCGGAACTCACAGCCCCAGAGAAATAGACACTGATAGCTATTGTGCAATGCTGACACCTAGTGGCAGGAAGAAGCCTGGTGCATTACTGCCGTAGCTAGGTAAAGTGAGTTGAGAGGGGGAAGAAAATAATGCAAAGTCTACAGGGCAAGGGCAAGGCACCTCCTTGTGACTCTGGGCAAGTCACTTAACCCTCCATTGCCCCATGTAAGCCGCATTGAGCCTGCCATGAGTGGGAAAGCGCAGAGTACAAATGTAACAAAATAAAATAGATACTATTGGAGATTCCACATGGAATGTTGCTATTCCACTAAAACATTCCATGTAGAAGGCTGCGCAGGCTTCTGTTTCTGTGAGTCTGACGTGACGTCAGACTCACAGAAGCAGAAGCCTGCGCGGCCACATTGGTGATCTGCAAGGGCCGACTTCTACATGGAATGTTGCTAGTGGAATAGCAACATTCCATGTAGAATCTCAAATAGTAGCAACAGTGGAGGAGTGGCCTAGTGGTTAGGGAGGTGGACTTTGGTCCTGAGGAAGTGAGGAACTGAGTTCGATTCCCGGCACAGGCAGCTCCTTGTGACTCTGGGCGTCACTTAACCCTCCATTGCCCCATGTAAGCCGCATTGAGCCTGCCATGAGTGGGAAAGCGCGGGGTACAAATGTAACAAAAATAAAATAGATACTATTGGAGATTCTACATGGAATGTTGCTACTATTGGAGATTCTACATGGAATGTTGCTATTCCACTAGCAACATTCCATGTAGAAGGCTGCGCAGGCTTCTGTTTCTGTGAGTCTGACGTCAGACTCGCAGAAGCCTGCGCGGCCACATTGGTGATCTGCAAGGGCCGACTTCGCTAGTGGAATAGCAACATTCCATGTAGAATCTCAAATAGTAGCAACAGTGGAGGAGTGGCCTAGTGGTTAGGGTGGTGGACTTTGGACCTGAGGAACTGAGTTCAATTCCCACTTCAGGCACAGGCAGCTCCTTGTGACTCTGGGCAAGTCACTTAACCCTCCATTGCCCCATGTAAGCCGCATTGAGCCTGCCATGAGTGGGAAAGCGCAGGGTACAAATGTAATAAAACAAAAAACTGCTTGCAGAAAAAATGTGCATGGTAGAGGCAATGGAGCTCCCGTCCCGGGGCTTTTAGCCAATGTCATTAGCACTATTCTAATACCGAAGTGATGCCGTGGTTTGAAATTTGCTCCTTAAGCAATAACAAAGATGTGCTGATGACAAAGCCAATGCAGTGTCTGCATGTAAATTGCAAAGTCCACCGGGCCTGGGATTTACATGTTGCTTCTGCCCCACTTTGAAAGGGAAAGTGCACAAGCCACTTGCACCTGATTTTGCTGAAAATAACATCTGTGTGCGTACTTTTCCTCCCCCAGGAATGCTGTCTCTTAAACACCTACAAGTCTGGGAGCAAGGAAAGAACAGAGGCTCTTCTAGCTGCACCGAGGCTAAAGTTCAGGAGCCAAATTAAGAGAATAAAGTGAACATCACAGGAAAAGCTGAATATAGCTAAAATTATAAATTGCTGGATATGAAACTCTGCTGTACTCTGACAATAAGACACATCGCATCCTTATTACCAAGGACGGCGGGTGCAGTGCTCGGAGACTCTCGCAAGATCAGAGCAGGAAGGAGCCCGATAGGTCTCCAAAGAACACAAAACAAAATTTAAAGATGGCTGGATCAACCCTGAAGGAGAGAGAGGTTACATAAGAACATAAGAAAAGCCACACCAATGGTCCATCCTGCCCAGTATCCTGCTTCCAACAGTGGCCAATCCAGGTCACAAGTACCTGGCAGAAACCCAAACTGTAGCAACATTCCGGAATCCCACAGACTAACAAGATTCTGGAATCCCATATAGTAGCAAGATTCCAGAATCCCATAGACTAACAAGATTCCGGAATACCAAACAGTAGCAACATTCCATGCTGCCAATCTCAAGGCAAGCAGTGGCTTCTCCATGTCTGTCTCAATAGCAAACTACGGACTTTTCCTCCAGGAACTTGTCCAAGCCTTTTAAAAACCCAGATAAGCTAATCGCAGTTGTAAGGTTGCAAGGATTATACCGGGGAAATAAAGAGAGAGCGGCTGGAAGCAGCTCCATTTAGCAAATACGAATAAAGAAGTGGATGCCAAACAGCATGGCTGACGTTGAAAACTGGCCACATAAGGTTATGTTTATTTCCAGCGGCACTTTGCACATCTTCAGGTAACTTCAAATGGCCACAGCTACATCTGACAACTGGATATATAATTTACACATCTGGCCACTGAGTTTCACCACTGAATTATTAAGCTTTTGTCCTACTTTCTACCTCTTATCACTTCCTTTTTTCCAATGCATAACTGAAAGTTTTGCAAATAAAACGGGCAAAGTTTTGCATAAATCCACCAGCAATTTAAAAAGAAAAAAAAACACCCTTACAAAGCCGGCACCAGTGAAAACTGCCTAAATGTGACGAACACTAAACTGTTCCCCAGTCACAGCGACATTTCTGTGATTGATGGAAAGTCCTGTAGACTCCGATACATTTGCAGAGCAATTTTCAAATAGTCCACTGGGCTGCGAATTATGTGAGTGCTTTTACCTACCCAAATTTTCAAGCACAGTTTCTCTGAAAATAAAGTACTTCTGTATGTTGTACCTGCTCATTTGGATGGATAGTCTGAAGAGGGTTAATTAGAGCACGTCTGTGAAAATGTTATGTCTGCCATGACTAAACATGTTTTCGGACATGCCACTTCCAACAGTTCTGCTCAGGATGTGTGTGTTATGGAAGAGCATGCAAACATTTAGTCAGACTGAGGGAAAGTAATTTTAAAACAGGACAATTTATTCAGTACAGCTTAGAAAATCCCCCCCCCCCCCCCCCCCCCCCGGTGTTCTACCATCGTCTGGACCAAACAGACTTCAAGCCACTGCTTGCCCTGGGAGTGGTAGCATGGAATGTTGACTGAGTTTCTGTATAGAATGCTGTTACTCTTTGAGATTCGTGGAATATTGCTACTCTTTGAGATTCATGGAATATTGCTATTTTTTGAGATTCTATATGGAATGTTGCTACTCTTTGAGATTATATGGAATGTTGTTACTCTTTGAGGTTCATGGAATGTTGCAACTCAGATTCTATATGGAATGTTGCTACTCTTTCAGATTCTATATAGAATGTTGCTACTCTGAGATTCTATATGGAATGTTGCTACTCTGAGATTTATGGAATATTGCTACTCAGATTCTATATGGAATGTTGCTACTCTTTGAGGTTCATGGCATGTTGCTCCTCTGAGATTCTATATAGAATGTTGCTACTCTGAGATTCTATATGGAATGTTGCTACTCTTTGAGGTTCATGGAATGTTGTTACTCTGAGATTCATGGAATATTGCTACTCAGATTCTATATGGAATGTTGCTACTCTTTGAGGTTCATGGCATGTTGCTCCTCTGAGATTCTATATAGAATGTTGCTACTCTGAGATTCTATATGGAATGTTGCTACTCTGAGATTTATGGAATATTGCTACTCAGATTCTATATGGAATGTTGCTACTCTTTGAGGTTCATGGCATGTTGCTCCTCTGAGATTCTATATGGAATGTTGCTACTCTTTGAGGTTCATGGAATGTTGTTACTCTGAGATTCATGGAATGTTGCTACTCTTTCAGATTCTATATGGAATGTTGTTACTCTTTGGGGTTCATGGCATGTTGCTATTCTGAGATTTTATAGGGAATGTTGCTACTCTGAGGTTCATAGAATGTTACTACTATTTGGGTTTCTGCCAAGTACTTGTGACCCGGATTGGCCACTGCTAGAAGCAGGATACTGGGCAAGATGGACCACTGGTCTGACCCAGTATGGCTATTCTTTTGCTCTTAAGTAAGTAAGAATAAGCTTGTTAGCAGGCTGGACTTGGAAACAGTCAGCCATGAGAACCGTGGGGACCGAGGAGGATGTAATGAAGGATCACGCAGGCAGAGGATGAGAACTGGGCAGTATAAACTAAGAAACTGATGAACATCTTGTAATCTGTCTCTGCTGCAGCTGTGCTGAGTCCTGGACAACCCAGTACACTGTGAATAAAGACTAAACATTCTGAAAGTGAGGGCACCGTGGGCTTTTGGACCTGTTGAGAGGGTCTGGGAGGACAGTGAGGTTATACAGTGCTGGGTTACACACAGTGCACATAAGGGCCAAAGGTGTTTCACACAAGACATGGAGCAAATTCAGAGTGGAAAAGCTGAGACACAATCAAATAGTCACAAATACACAGAAGAGAGTGACAGATGTGCCCTGTGGGAGCAACAATCCAACCGCCCACACTGATGCAAAGTCAAGTACAGAGATGCTTTTGCATTGATTATTGCTGTAGGAAAACGTACCCCGAGAGACCTGCGCCTACCTTTATACATTTTCCCTGGAAAGTAACACAGTAAATGACACCTGAGCAGTCCATCCAGCCCACCCAGCAAGGTGACCACTTCTTCATGAATAAATATTAGTATCCTTAATCTCTCTTTCTCCCTGTCAATTTTGGGGCATAGACCGTAAAGGTTTGCCTGGCACCAGTCCTACTTCCCAGGGGGTTGATATTCAAAGTGATTTGGTTCCTCAGTGACGTACCAAGGGCGGGGCAGTGGGAGCTGTCCACTCCGGGTGTGAGGAGCAGCTGTGTGACTGTCAGCTCTGCCGGTTCCCTGCTCCATCTGACGTTGCTTCCTGTTCCGGGGCAGGAAACTGGCGGAGCCGACAGCCATGCGGCTGCTCCCTGCATCCCCAGGAAGTGATGCGCCAGGGGTTGGTGTGCCACGTGGGTGATGTGCCGGGGGGGGGGGGTGATGTTCCGGGGGGTGACCCGCCATGGGGGTGATGCTCCAGGAGGGTGATGCGCCAGGGGGGGGGGGTGATGTGCCAGGAGGGTGATGCACCAGGCGGGTAACGCACCTGATGGGTGAAGGTGATGTGCTGGGGGAGCGATGTGCCAGGGGGGTGATGCGCCAGGGGGGGGGGTAACGTACCTGGGGGGTGAAGGTGTTGTGACGGGGGGGTGATGCGCCAGGAGGTTGATGCGCCAGGGGGGTGAAAGTGATGTGCTGGGGGGGTGATGCACCACGGGGGTAATGCACCTGGGGGGGGGGGGTGAAGGTGATGTGCCGGAGGGGGGTGATGCGCCAGGTGGGGTGCATAGCGATGATCCGCCCTATGTGGCAGCCGACATAGGAATGCCACTGCAGCTCCTGGCTGGTTACATCGCTTGTTCAGGGCTAACTGGTTATATTCAGTGGCTCTTAACTGGTTAGTGTTACTGAAAATGTCCGATCAGCACCCAACTCAGAACCGGTTATTTTGGGGGCGGAGTCAGCACTTGGCCAATTAAATACCAATGTTCAGCATTTAAGCAGCCAAGGTAACTGCCGAAAAGTCAGTCCTATCTGTATGTAGTTACTGCTGAATATTGCACTTAACCGGCTATGGCACTGTAAACTCAGAAATTCAATGCCAGAGCCCCAACATGACTCGGCACTGAATTTCCAGTAATAACGCCAGCGGCTGAATATCGACCCACTGCTTTTTAACCAGGTATTTGCTAACCTGCTCTAATTGACAGATTATTTTTATAATTTTGTTATCCTCGATTCGCTGGGTTTATTTCTTTGTTCCTAGTCCTGGATAGTTTTGCTGTCTTTTCAATCCCCTCCTATGTAATTTGTCAGAATGTTACTGGCACTGAAACGTCCACGTTCTGAATAGAAATGAATAAAAATGATTGCTCCTCTCTCCTGTCACCTGCACATGACCTGGGGATGCAGGAAAAATATGCACCTGGGCAAATCTGCAAGAGTCCGTTTCTGACTCTGGAAATGTCCCCCTCCCCACCCCCAGGTCTCTTCTCCTGCTTCCCTACCTTCTGCCCACGCCTTATTCATAGCAATCTTGCACCAGTCCGGGGTTTTGAGCTTCAATCTTGCAGTTTAACAGCTCATTTTGCTTCTACACTGAGTGCAGCCCAGCCATTGGAGACCCAGGTTCTAATTCCACCTCCAGACTGAATCACTGTGATCCTGTGATCTATTTTATGCTACCAAAATATTAAAAGCTTATTGCTCATAAGTTAGACTCTGTAGCTAATAGGAAGGTTACCAGGGTCATTCTGGGTGAACAGCCCAGAAGAAACATTTAATCCAGATACTGAGGGACAAGGGCTCTGAGCACCTCACTGTCTGCAACATGCCAGGATTTATTCTCAGATCCGTACATATGCAGCACCCTGCAGGGATTTGGATTCTCAGCAATCTAAGAGCTGCAGTGTGCCGTCTCCCTCACTCACCCCACCACAGCCGCAAATATTGGGGTCTAGGGCCAGAAATTTGTCAGCACTGGCACACGGCAGCAGAAACTATGTCTTACCTGCAAGGAGCCGCTGGCGTGAGCCGGACCTGGGACAGTACGAGGCATGGTCCGGCTGCGCTCTGTCACCTCTGACCCCAGGACCTGCCGGACCACAGGGTGCTGCTTGAATTGAAGGCTGTACTGGTGCTTCACTGGGCCATAGGGCTGCTGCATGTTCATATTGATGTGGTCCACGGAAAGAAAGCTGGGGTAGCCCTCAGCTTCACTTGATCTCTGCCCCTTGGCAATGCTGGCCATCTCCTGCAGGGTCAGGTTTCTTCTGCCCTCCTCCCTGGAGAAGGGCTTCAGGCTGAGAGTCCTCCGGGGAAGTACCATGTAGTCACTCTCCAGGGACTGCTCCTGAGTCCTCATCCAGCCCATATCCAGTGACCGCAGACTGTTCCCTCTGCACAAGTACATGGGGCCTGGGGGCTCCAGGTTCACCTCTTTTTTGGCTGGTGGGTCGCTGAACTCATTTAATACTTTCAGAGGTTTCTGACCCAGCTTTGGCTGTTGGAGCCGGAGGCTACCAGCTGTCAGGATGTTTCCAGGCAATGCAGAGAAGCTGATACCCTCACTGCCGAGGTTCAGTTTGGTATCTTCGTCATCGTCCAGGGAGATGCGTGATAAAGTCCCTGCAATGGTAGCTGGATTACACATGTTCATCCCTTTAAAAAGGACTGAGATGAAGGGAACAGAAAAGATAGGGATCAGACACCGTGATGCTCCCGCACTCAACTGCCCCATATTGAGTCACGCAGGTCCCCTGCTCACTGCCCCATGCTGAATCACGCAGGTCCCCCGCTCACTGCCCCATGCTGAATCACGCAGGTCCCCCACTCACTGTCCCATGCTGAGTCCTATGGGTCCCACACTTACTGCCCCATGCTAGGTCACACAGATCCTACACTCACTGCCATGTGCTGAGTCACGCAGGTCCCCCACTCACTGCCCCATATTGAGTCACGCAGGTCCCCCGCTCACTGCCCCATGCTGAATCACACAGGTCCCCCACTCACTGCCCCATGCTGAGTCCTATGGGTCCCACACTTACTGCCCCATGCTAGGTCACACAGATCCTACACTCACTGCCATGTGCTGAGTCACGCAGGTCCCCCACTCACTGCCCCATATTGAGTCACGCAGGTCCCCCGCTCACTGCCCCATGCTGAATCACGCAGGTCCCCCACTCACTGCCCCATGCTGAATCACGCAGGTCCCCCACTCACTGCCCCATGTTCAGTAACACAGATCCCCCACTCACTGCCCCATGCTGAGTCCTATGGGTCCCACACTTACTGCCCCATGCTAGGTCACACAGATCCTACACTCACTGCCATGTGCTGAGTCACGCAGGTCCCCCACTCACTGCCCCATATTGAGTCACGCAGGTCCCCCGCTCACTGCCCCATGCTGAATCACGCAGGTCCCCCACTCACTGCCCCATGCTGAGTCCTATGGGTCCCACACTTACTGCCCCATGCTAGGTCACACAGATCCTACACTCACTGCCATGTGCTGAGTCACGCAGGTCCCCCACTCACTGCCCCATATTGAGTCACGCAGGTCCCCCGCTCACTGCCCCATGCTGAATCACGCAGGTCCCCCACTCACTGCCCCATATTGAGTCACGCAGGTCCCCCACTCACTGCCCCATGATGAGTAACACAGGTCCCACACTCAGTGCCACATACTGAGTCCTATGGGTCCCACACTCACTGCCCCATGCTAGGTCACACAGATCCTACACTCACTGCCATGTGCTGAGTCACGCAGGTCCCCCACTCACTGCCCCATATTGAGTCCTATGGATCTGACACTCACTGCCCTGTGCTGAGTCCTATGGGTCCCTCACATTCACTGAGTTGAGCCTACTCAGTATTACCACCCTATCTTTCCAGTGTATGATCAGTAGAACCGAACTTGTCACATCGAGGCGTGAAGGCAGAAATCTTGCTATTATCTGAACTATGGTGAAACTTTTCAGTGAGATGAGGACTCCGGGTTTCTAGACTGGGGCAGGAATTTTACTTCAGCCCCTCCAGCACCTACCTGTTTCCCCGTGTGCTGTGTACCACGAAGACTTTTCAGTGGTCTGGCAGGTCAGATCTATGTCTTTCTCAAAATCCGTCTATAAAAACACAGAGAGAACAAGAGGGGAGAGAGAAATGGGGACATATCGAAGAAAGGAAGGAGAAAGACAGATAGAAGTGTTGCAATCAAACTGGTGATCTTGTTTCAAGAAACAGGCAAATTAATGCCTATACACATACATACATATAAGCACATACACTCACATATATTATATACATGCACATATACACATATATAAACACAGACACACAAACATACACGCAGAAACACATATATATACACACATATATATATACACACACCACACGCACTCATGCACAAGCATATATACACATGCATACACACGCACTCATGCACACACAAACATATATACACATGCATACACACGCATCACACACACATACATCATATATACAAATATACACACACACCACAAACATATATATATGCGTGGACACACATATACACCACACACACTCATAAATATACACACACCCATATATACACATACAAATACAGACACACATACAAACACATCACACTTACATATATACACATACACACATGCGTACACACACTCATACATATAAACACACCCATATATACACATATATATACAGACACACATACAAACACATCACACGTACATATATACACATACACACATGCGTACACACACACCACACACATGTACATTCACAGACATCACACACATATAGTGTGAATAATAAACTAAACACACACACATGTATATACACATGCATACATACACACATATATACATATACATACATCACATATACAAATATACACACACACACCACAAACCACAGACATATATATATATATGCGTGGACACACATATACACCACACACACTCATACATATACACATACCCATATATACACATACTTATACAGACACTTACAAACACATCACATATACATATATACACATACAAACATATGCGTACACACACCACACACATGTGCATTCATAGACATCACACACATATATAGACAAAGACATACACACTACACAGGCACATATACATCACACACACATATATATATATACAAACACATACACACATATATACACATACATATAGTGTGAATAATAAACTAAACACACACACATATATAAACACATGCATACATACACATATATACATATACACACATCACATATACATGCACAAACATATATACAACACACACACAAATACATCACTCACACGCACGAACACCACATGCACTCATGCATACACACTGTATACACATACACATCACATACACATATATACACACACCACAAACCACACACACAGACACACATATACACCACACAGTCATACATACACACACATGTATACACATATATACAGACACACATACACACACATCCCACATATATATATATATATATATATATATATATATATATATATATATATACATACACCACATATGCATACACACATATCACACACACATGCATTCACAGACATCACACACAAATACATGTATATACAAACACACACACACTCACACATATATACACATACACTACACACAATCTCACATATACATCACACACAGCACACATGGACACATATACACCACACAGGCCCATACCTCTTTTCATCAGCACTTTGGCAATGACAAGACAGTCAGCACACGTCTAACACACCAGCACATGTCCCATTATACACTGACAGTAACTTGCCCAGGGTCACCTTCTCCTCATTCCATACTCACCATGAGTTGCACCTGTCCATTCTTACAGGAATCGGGGGAATTCTCACTCTCCTCACTCTTGCACACTCCAGTCTGACATCTCACCACCTCCTGGACCTAGATCCCACCATCAGGAGACACTGCAGTTACCTGTGGGTCAATGGCCCCTTCCCCATACCCCATTCAAATGCTGCAGTCTTGTGCCCCCAAGCTGATTTGTCTGGCCACAGGGAAGCTATGGGGAAAGGGTGACGAGAAGGGACGGCTACACGACACACAGGAGCCCACAAACCCTCTCACCTCTCTTCGTAAGAAGCCATGAATGGTGAGGATCACAACCCCCTGAACAGAGTTAAATATGGCAAAAAGGACCTGGAACAGGATGGAGCGTCTGTCTGTCATGGCCAGGACTGCGGACATCCAAGTCAGAGCGAGTAGTGGCAGAACCACGCAGGAGCTCCAGAGCGAGGACCTAGTGAGGGAGGCAGATGTCAGAATCCAGCAGCCACAGAGGGTAAACAACACCAGTTATCCCTGTCTGTACTGAGTGTGCCAGGGAGACCCTGGAGAGGGAGGAGACTGCAGATCGAATCCACTCCTGTGATATCTGCTTTGAAAACTTTGATCATATCTCTCCAGTACTGTTGTGTCTTCATGAGTTGCCAGTTGGCCGGAGAAGCCAATTTCTGTGCTTATAGTTAATTTTTTAAGCCATTTGTTTAATAATGGATATGGAGTTATTCTCGCATTTTGAGTTTCAGGTGCTTTAATCGTTGTTTATTCTCTGGTCACAAAGAATGATACAGGGCAAATTCTTTTTTTTATATAGATGCTCATGTTTTAATGTGTTCTTTTCTGTATTGCTATTTTATAAATGTGCTTTTGTTAACTGCACAGAGGTAGTAAGAATGTATAAATATAATAAATGACATGAAATGAGAGAGCAAGTCAAGCATCAGCAGCCTCGTCCACTGTTTGTTCATACACAGACTGTGCTCAGGGAGTCTTCAGGGGCGTAGCCAGATGGTCAAATTTCGGTGGGCCTGAGCCCAAGGTGGGTGGGCATGGAATTCACATCCCCCCCAATCCCCCTCTGGTTTGCTCCTCTCTCCACCCTTCCCTGCCCACAGACCCCAAATATTAAATACTTGAGCAGGCAGGGATTCCCAAACCCTGCTTCCTGAAGATTTCCTCCTCCTCAAGCAGCCAGCACTCTTCCAAATGGCAGCCGGCAGCACTTGCCTCAAACTGATGCTACTACCGGCTTGTCATGCATGCTCAGTGCTTATGCATGTGCAAAAACTGAGCATGTGCAGAAGGGCCGGTCTCCAGGCAATTGCCGTTGGCTGACATTTGGAAGAGCGCTGGTGCCCAAGGAGAGAAAATCTTCAGCTGGCAAGGTTTGGAGATCCCCACCAGCCACAGCAAGAGTGTCACAATTTTGGGTGAGCCTGCCAGGCCCACCTGTGGCTATGCCACTGGTCTAGATACATTTGGGATGTTATCCTTAGCTGATGTAGGAACAGCAGGAAGAGCAGAACCCTCCTTCCATGCACATTTACCCCTTCAGGTACACCCCAGGGAATTCTGTGATTACGTGTGTGCAAAACATCATTAATAAACACACACATAACTGTGCAAACTGTACAATCCAGTGGGTGAAGGAAAGCAGAAACATCCACATCCATTTATCCTCACATTGGCCAAGCAAAAGAGAAGACACAGCTGCCGCCTCAGCCTAACCAAAGCTCAGCTTCAGTGCCGAGTTTCCTCCACTCAACCCCGTCTCCTCCAGCCACGCTCCTGTGAGTCATCAGACCACCGGCACCACTGGACCACGGTGAGCTCAGGATCACCTCCTCTCAGCCCTTTAAAAAACACTGAGGGAACATGTGCCACATGGCTGGTGGGGAGGCCGAGCCTTGCCAGCCTAACAAGCACACTGAAGAAATAGAGCAACACCAGACAAGCCAAAGAGCTCTGCAGTGCAACTGGCAGGGGGGTCAGATCTGCCAGCCAAGGCAGAGATGGAGCTACAAACCTTGGATGAGGAAGCATGTCAAAGAGGGAGGGAGGATGAAACGGAGAAAAGTGTAGGCAGATAAAGACCACCCCTCAGGCTAGCTTCTGTTACTTAGACGTAATTCTTAATTCTTCCTTATCTCTTTTGCCACATCTGTCCAAAATTAGTTTCTTGGTTTCTTGTCACCTATGAGCGATTTGCCATCTCTTTGATTCCAATCAGTTTCACTATCCAAATAAGGCCACTCAAAAACACTGCAGGGTACCGCAACATTATCCAAATAAAGCCACTGAAAATCAGTGCAATGCACCACAGTGCTATCTACATAATGCCACCGACATTCATTGCAGTGCACCGCAGTGCTATCTAAATAACGCTACTGGAAATCATTGCAGTGCACTGTAGCATTACCCAAATAAAGTCACTGAAAATCATTGCAGTGCACCGCAGCACTATCCAAACACCACAACTGGAAATCATTGCAGTGCACCGCAGCACTATCCAAATAATGCCATGCCACTGAAAATCATTGCAGTGTACTGCAGTGCTATCTAAATAATGCTACTGGAAATCATTGCAGTGCACTGTAGCACTACCCAAATAAAGCCACTGAAAATCATTGTAGTGCACCGCAGCACTATCCAAACACCACAACTGGAAATCATTGCAGTGCACCACAGCACTATCCAAATAAGGCCACTCAAAAACATTGCAGGGTACCACAGCATTATCCAAATAAAGCCACTGGAAATCAGTGCAATGCACCAAAGTGCTATATACATAATGCCACCGACATTCATTGCAGTGCACCGCAGCACTATCCAAATAACACCATGCCACTGAAAATCAGTGCAGTGTACTGCAGTGCTATCTAAATAACGCTACTGGAAATCATTGCAGTGCACTGTAGCATTACCCAAATAAAGCCACTGAAAATCATTGCAATGCACCATTGTTGCCACTGAAAATCACTGCAATGCACCAATGTTGCCACTGAAAATCATTGCAGTGCACCGCAGCACTATCCAAATACCACAACTGGAAATCATTGCAGTGCACCACAGCACTATCCAAATAACACCATTAAAAATCATTGCTGTGCACCATTGTTGCCACTGAAAATCGTTGCAATGCACCAATGTTGCCACTGAAAATCATTGCAGTGCACTGTAGCACTATCCAAACACCACAACTGGAAATCATTGCAGTGCACCACAGCACTATCCAAATAACACCATTAAAAATCATTGCTGTGCACCATTGTTGCCACTGAAAATCATTGCAATGCACCAATGTTGCCACTGAAAATCATTGCAGTGCACTGTAGCACTATCCAAACACCACAACTGGAAATCATTGCAGTGCACCACAGCACTATCCAAATAAGGCCACTCAAAAACATTGCAGAGTACCACAGCATTATCCAAATAAATCCACTGAAAATCATAGCAGTGCACTGCAATGCTATCCAAATAACACCACAGCAATCAGTGCAGTGCACCACAGTATTATCCAAAGAACATCACTGGAAATCATTGCAGTGTACCACAACATTGTCCAAATAACACCACTGAAAATCATTGAAGTGCACTGCAGCGCTGTCTAAGTAATGCCACTGAAAATCATTGCAGTGCACCATTGTCACCACTGAAAATCATTGCAGTGCACTGCAGTACTATCCAAATAACACCAGGTCTATCTAAATAGCACCACAGAAAATCATTGCAGTACGCTGCAGCGCTGTCTAAATGCAGTGCAGGAGCAAAACAGCAGCTATGGCGGTCCACAGGCAGAGCAACAGCGGGTCCCCAGAGTTATTCAATTAATGACAATATTCGTTCTGTAACTGTGTAACTATCCAGATGAAGTTAGGAAACCTAAAGAGCTGTTTGGACTTTATCCGGTTACCCATCCAGATAGGGGGCTGAATATTGTTGCTATCCAGACAGTGCCCTATCCGGATATCCAGCCCCTGCTGCTGCGCAGATAAGGGGGCTGAATTTTCAGATTTATTTTAGCCACAGTGGCTGGTGATTAAAAAATACACTGACTGTCAGGCCTGCTTATTTTGGGGGATAGGCTTGATAAAGGTGGTTTTACAAAAGAATTTGCTGGCATGGACCTGAGGATTTCAGAAGTTCCTCAAGTGTCAGTTCGTTAGGGCCTTATTCTGTTTGAGGATTTATATTCTGCCTGATTTCACAATGGATTCAAGGCAGAGTACAATCGAGAAAGTCTTCTATAGAAAGAGGAGGCATCTGTCTCCCCCTATCCACCAGAATCTTTTCACGTTCAGCTTTTTCCACTATTTTGTGTAGCCTGTAAAAACAGAAGGCATTACATTTGCATAATTTTGTAAAATTATGATTTTTTTTGACACATAATCCCTTGGGATGTATCCACAGATGGGGAAAGAAGATACCAGTTAAGTACATAAGTATTGCCATACTGGGACAGACCAAAGGTCCATCAAGCCCAGCATCCTGTTTCCAACAGTGGCCAATCCAGGTCGCAAGTACCTGGCAAGATCCCAAAACAGTACAATATATTTTATGCTGCTTGTTCTAAAAATAAGCAGTGGATTTTCCCCAAGTCCATTTTAATAATAGTCTAAGGACTATTCCTTTAGGAAGTCATCCAAACCTTTTTCAAACCCCGCTAAGCTAACTGCTTTTTACTACATTCTTCAGCAACGAATTCCAGAGTTTAATTACATGTTGAATGAAGAAATATTTTCTCTGATTCATTTTAAATTTACTACTTTGTAGCTTCACTGCATGCCCCTTAGTCCTAGTATTTTTGGAAACAGTAAACAAGCAATTCACATCTACCTATTCCACGTCACACAATATTTAATAGACCTCTATCATATCTGCCCTCAGCCATCTTTTCTCCAAGCTGAACAGACCTAGCCACTTTAGCATTTCCTGATAGGGAAGTCGTCCAATCCCCTTCATCATTTTTGTCGCCCGTTATTGGCAAGAGAGAGAGAGAGAGAGACACTGCAAGGGGCCTCAGGAAAGAGGCTGAAGATTGCGACAGAGGGCCTCTGAGCCCAGAAAAAAGGCTGTGAATTATGACAGAAGACCCCTGAGCTCAGGATAGAGGCCGAGAATTGTGACAGAAGGCGCCTGAGCCTCTAACACTCATATGATCATGTCCACGTGCACTACATACACAGTTGGGAGTAGAAGGATTTAGCAGTCTGATTTTTCAAGGTTTAGGCTCTGGATTTCAATTTTGAAGTTATTTACATTTTTTTTCTATTTGTGAAACGAAAACTACCAGAAAAGGGTTGAGGTGATTTACTACTAGGATAAGTAATCCAATACAATAAATATACACAGTGCATTGGTAACTGATCCCCCCTTCCTCCCCCTCACATATACAAATGATATAAAGCTGAGCCAAGCTTTAATTAATAAAGCAGAGGAGGGGGGCATCTCTCAAGTCAGATTATTCCAGAATCTCAGGGTGACAATGCAAGAAACCTGCACCCAAATCTACAGTCATTACTCATCTTTTTAATCCAAGCTCACGGTGAGTTACAAAATCGGTATTTCCTTGGCCAGCAGGGCTCAAAATCTGTTTTGCATCCCAGGCAACAGAGGGGGAAGAAGGATTTGACCCCTGGATTTCCGGCCACTGTTCTATCATGAGGCCACACCTCAGTTCAAGAATGATTAAAATTCATTTCTAGACCACGTTTTCCAATTTTAGCTCAAGATGCTTTACATTTTTTTTACATACAATAATTTGCTGAGGACACAGGAGTAGGGTTACCATATTTTGTCTCCCAAAAAGGAGGACACATGCCCCGCCCCCACCACACACACCCTTTCATGCCCTCGCTCCGCCCCCTGTCACATTTTCCCCTCCCCCATGTCATACACTCCGTCACCCCCCCTCCCCGTCACCCCCTTACCTTACTAGTGCCCTGGTGGTCTAGTGACCTCTTAAGGGCAGGAAAGAGCCCCCTCTTTCCTGCCCGGAGCGCTGCCCTGCATGCATCCTTCCTGTTGGTGATCTCGGCGCCGATTCAAAATGGCCGCCAAGAGTTGAAGTCTCACGAGGTTGCTTCAACACTCGGCGGTCATTTTGAATCGGTGCCGAGATCACCAACAGGAAGGATGCATGCAGGGCAGCGCTCCGGGCAGGAAAGAGGGGGCTCTTTCCTGCCCTGAAGGCGGAAGAGGTCACTAGACCACCAGGGCACTAGTAAGTAAGGGGAGGGCATGATCTCACTGCACAAAGAAAGCAGAGGTCAGAGGACATGTGGGCAATGCATAATCTCACTGCAGTCAGAAAACAGAGGTCAGAGGATGGCTGGGCAGTGCGTGCTGTTCTATTGTCAGAAACTAAATCCAAAATAAAAATTAATTAAAAAGAAAGAGGTAGCACAGCTGGACAGTGTGTGCTTTCACTGCAGTCAGAACACAACTGGACAGTGCATTTCCTCTTTAAGGTGTAACCGGTCCGTCTTCCATATGCACTAAAAAAAACACTGGAGGTGAGAACCAAACAGCAGCAAGAATTTGTGCAAGACTCAGAATAGATAAGCAGGAAAGAGACATGAAGCGAGAGAAGAAAATGCATAGACTTGTGTGCCGCAGCAGATATGAGAATGAGACAGCCGAGAGCAGCTCCTAATTCAGCCAGCTAAAAATACAACCATGGAGCAGCTGCTGAAAATAAATGAACTCAGTAGAGCATGTGATACCTTCAGGTGCAGGCAGAGCTCTACCATTCCTGCAGCAGCCTCCAGCCTGACCTTCAAGGTGACCTTCAGATGATGGAAAGATGCCACCCTTTGAGGTATATGCAGCTTGTGTAGGAACAAAAAGCCCTGTGGCAGCCAGGGAGTGCATTCAGACGTTCATCCTACACCACCGATACTCATTGGCAATAACCAATGCTCCAACCAACAGGCTCATTTGTCCATATGGGTTACCCAAAGTTTGATCTATTGGGGGTTCTTGAGGACTCGTTTCAGGAAACCCTGCTCGTGAGGTTTAGTCATAAGTTGCTTTACCAGCTTTTGTTCATATAATCTTTATCTATATCTATCAATCTCTATCTCGCAAACACTATCTAAAAACAGAGAAAAGTATGTGACATTAATATGACACTGGTGATATCAGCAGTGGGGGAGGGGAGGCTCTGGGTTGGACACAGCTCCACGCCTGAAACATCTGATCAGCAGAGAGTGACAAAACAGAACACAAAATATTCAAACACTGGCTTTGTAAAGTCAATTTACAGCCAAAATGTATCCATTTAAGCTGAAGGAGCCGAAAATTATAAAGGATAGTAATGATATTCAACCCACAGCCAGATAACTTTATCCAGACAAGTGGAGCACATAAACAGCAAATGAATAACCTTATAGGTTTTAAGTTCAGGACCACTTATACAGTGGCTCAAATTATACAGATAAATTCCACAGAAAATAGCCACATATAGGTGGGGGGGGGGGGGGGTGTCCTTTTACTAAGCTGCATAACAACCTGCCTGAGGTATCAGTAGCGCTGGGCTTTCCCATGCGCTGAGGCCACCATTAATGTGGCTGTAATAGGGCCACATTTTCCATTTCGTCAATTCACGGCCACACACTTGGCCATTAGCGTGGGAGCTTTCATATATGAAGATTCTACATGGAATGTTGCTACTATTGGAGATTCTACATGGAATGTTGCTATTCCACTAGCAACATTCCATGTAGAAGGCTGGGCAGGCTTCTGTTTCTGTGAGTCTGACGTCCTGCACATATGTGCAGGACGTCAGACTTACAGAAGCAGAAGCCTGCGCGGCCACATTGGTGATCTGCAAGGGCTGACTTCTACATGGAATGTTGCTAGTGGAATAGCAACATTCCATGTAGAATCTCAAATAGTAGCAACAGTGGAGGAGTGGCCTAGTGGTTAGGGTGGTGGACTTGGTCCTGGGGAACTGAGTTCGATTCCCACTTCAGGCACAGGCAGCTCCTTGTGACTCTGGGCAAGTCACTTAACCCTCCATTGCCCCATGTAAGCCGCATTGAGCCTGCCATGAGTGGGAAAGCGCAGGGTACAAATGAAACAAAAACAAACAATCCACCGAGATCTCAATGAAAATATATTAAAACAAACCAAAAATACTCAAACAGCTCATATCAAAAGCACTCACAGTACCGGACTTCTTTCCTCAGAATGACAGCATTCCCACCATGCTAACAGGTGAATCTGCCTCCTTCATAATGCGACAGTGTTTATCTTCTGTTGCTACAGCTGTTTTGACAAACTTTTGTCATATTTTTCGGTTGCTGGATTTGTTCTGACTATTAGGGGAGAGTTTGTTTTATTCCCAATGGGTATAGGCTCTCTTTTTACATTCCTGTCTGATGAGTCACATGGCTTATTATCACAACTGTGGATAAGGCTTATGCTGTGCACTGAAATGATATGGTATATTCTGTTAAGAGCTAATATCTCTTTTGTAAAAAAAAAAAAAAAAGTTTAGTGCATGTGGTAGATCCACTTTGGTGTTTTTCACTATTACCGTTTCTTAGTTTTAACAGCTATCACTGTTTGTCTGATTATGCATTTGAGTTACTATTATTTATTTTGTTTATCTGGTTATGCATGTTTATGTTTTATATTTGAAATTAATTTTTATGATTTGTATGATTTTAATTGTACTGTTTGTATATTTATTTATTGCGATTTATTGATATTTATTGATATCCTGAAATGACAATGCCATAACAGGACTCTGTAAGCCACATTGAGCCTGCAAATAGGTGGGAAAATGTAGGATACAAATGCAATAAATAAATTAACCACCTTTATGAACAGATTCACCCAAGGTGGTGTACAGCAGTATATCAGATTTTACCCCTGATGCAGCCTGCAGGTTAAACGTGGCCATGTCAAGTGACTGTTTTAATAAAGCTGCACATCTTTCCAGACTGCAGGTATGGTTGACTTAGGACTGAGCCTCTACATCCCCTAATGTGAGTGACAGATCCCCTTCACCCCCACCCCCTGGCATTAGCAGGACAGAGGGGCAGAAAGCAAAACTTACCCTGCTCGCTGCTTTTTGGACTTATCAGAAATCCCATCTCGTGACATGAGTTTATTGAAGATAATAATCCCAATCAACATATTCACCTGAGGTACAGGAGCAGAGGAGAGAACAGGGAGGACAGTGGGAAGGGACAGAACAGTGAATGTGTAAAAAGTTTCATCTCTTTCCCATGCAAACTGCTCAGACCCAGCAGCTCCACCACCCTGGGCTGTGCCCCCCACCCTTGCAGCCACCCATTCCAGTGTCACCATAAGATTGTACGAGGTGAGTCTCTCCTCCAAACTTCCAAAGGGCACAGCAAAGGAAGAGAAACAGTGGAAGAGGGAGAGGGATAAAGAAGGAGAGATGACAGTGCCAGGGAAATGAAGGGGGGGGGGGGGAGAGAAGATGGTGTAGAGACTTATCCATAGAAAGAAAGGAGAGGAGGTGAACGACTGGTCATGTTTTCCAGCAGAAACATCAACACCTTCCTAAAGATTACTTGTAAAACTACAACTCAGCACCTACCAGTACAATGACGGCTGCAGGTCCTACAAAAGCATACAGGAGACCCCCCTCCAGAGACAACCAGCAGCTGCAGCAAGAAACAGAAGGATCAAACAAAAAGAGGGGTGCAGAGAGAAAAGGCATCAGAAAGCAGCAACACTCCACAATCCCAATAATTACATAAATTTCAGACTCCATCTGAACAGCCCTTTCTTGGATCCCAGACCTGCCTGTACCAACTATGGGCCCTTGTTGGGGGAGTGAGGACAAGAGTGGAAGTCATACCCTACACACACACACATATATTCAATATGGGCTACTATTGGAAGAGGTTCTTTTACCAGAAGTTGGGTTACTTTAGCACAGGGTCTCATTGTATAAAATTGGTCCCTGTCCTAGCCCACACTGATTCCCCCCACCCCCAAATTGTTCTTTTCATCCATCCCTATTTTTTGGTAATGGTCTACACCACCCTTAAAAGTTTTGTGCATGTAGTAGATCTATTCTGGTGTTTTTTCACTGTTACCATTTCTTAGTTTTAACAGTTATCGTTGTTTGTATGATTATGCATTTGAGTTGTTTTTATTTTGTTTATGTGGTTATGCATTTTTATGTTTTATATTTGAAATTGTTTTTTATGATTTGTATGATTTTAATTGTACTGTTTGTTTGTATATTTTACTGTGGTTCTGCTTCTACAGTGAACGTGGGCCATTGTGGATCAGCTCATTCTAGGAAGCCCATCTCAATCTTTACTTTCCTCATCATTTGAAGGGGGGGGGGAGGTTTCCCCATTTTTGTTTTAGAAGCAATTGTGTTAATAATGTGCATGACTGTGCAACTGGAAGCAAGAATCCGCGTCTTTATGATTCACCATCCCAACAAGATCCTGAAGAAAAGGAACGTACTAGTGACTGGTCCCATATCCTTTGGTTCGGGTGAAACCAACAGACACGGCAACAATTAATGCTGGCAAACCTAATTCAGAAGGAACATGAGAGAGAGAGAGAGAGAGAGAAAGAGTGAAATTGAATACAACAGCGAGGCAATAATGAACTTATTACAAACACGCAGAGGTCAACATTCGATGGCACAGCCGCTTTTTGAAGCACCGCTGGGCGTATTTCCAGCAGTGAGAAATGGTTAAGTGCTACTTTGAAAATATGCATCTACTTTTCAGTGCAATACTTATCCATTAAAAATTTACACCTATTTAAACATGTGGAGCCCTGTTTTTTCAAAAAAAGGACACAGAGAGGGGAATTGGGTGTGAAGAAGTCCCATTAGTGTTTTACAAAAGCTTTGGTCAGACGTAGGAGCTGCACATGGAGTAATAATGTACAAACACCCCCTCCCCAATACATTATAAAATCACTATTCCTGCTCCAAACGTACCCACTTAGCCAGCAGTATTACTAACCCCCCTCCCCCATGACAGCTATCACTTCTACAAGCCATTGAGCCAGAGTAAAAGCTCCCGCTCAGATAACTAATGTGTAAATTACTGTATAATCACACTCATCGATCTGTGTCCCATCCATACACTGTCCCAACTCCACCCATGTGAATACCCAGCTTGAAAGTACCCCTCCCCCAATGCATTTAGGAGCTATGTTTCAGAGCAGCTAGAATATTGATATTACACATACGGGCCGACATACTAGTTCTTTATATAATTTACCCCATTGCAGCGCAAAGTTTTAAGAAACGCTCGTGCACTTGGTGCTGTCACTGCATATATAAGCACTTTTTGGACTATCGTCCCACTTTCCTAGTTAGATTCGAGTAGCATCACTCAGGTAACCTTGGGGTTTTTGCTTTCTGTTCTGCTGTGTGAGTAATATTCAAAAGTGCTCATGGATATCTTAGTCGCCAGCTCCGCACATGCCCTGCACTGCGCTGTTTCTGGGATGGTAGCAGGATTTGCTCAGCTGTTCTGGGCCTACAGAAATGGGAAACGTATGAAGCTCTTACCCCACCCCAGGCAGAGGAAGCGCTTGCGGAGCAGACGGCTGCGCATTCTGCCAAGGACTGCCAGGTAGGACTGCCAGGCTTCAGTGAGCACCCAACAGAAGGAAGACAGGAAGAAGAAGTGCAGAAAGGCAGCGGTCATGGTACACACGCCCTGTGACAGATTATCAAAGCAGTGAACAGATACAGCAGGAACAGAGTTTACATACTCACAAACGTGCCACACAGTGTACACGCTCGCAAATCTGCCTCACAGTGCACACTCTCACAAATGTGCTTTGCAGTGTGCATGCTTACCACGTAAACGCTCACATATGTGCCTTACAATATACACAGTCAGACACATGCCTCATAGTATACACACTCACAAACATTCATCACAGTATACGTGCTCAAAAACGTGCCTCACAGTGTAAATGCTTACTATGAAAATGCTCAGACACGTGCCTTACAGTATACATGTTCACACACATGCTTCATAGTATACACAATCACAAATATGCCTCACAGTGTACACGCTCATTATGTACATGCTCACAAACATGCCTAACAGTGCACACTGTCACAAACGTGCCTCATAGTGTACATGCTCACAAACATTCTTCATAGTGTACATGCTTACTATGCACACGTTCACACACATGCCTTTCAGTATACACATTCACAAACATGCTTCAAAGTGTACATGCTTACAAACGTTCCTCATAGTATACATCTCACAAGCGTGCTTTACAGTATACGCGCTCATTATGTTCACACTTACAAATCTGCCTCACAGTGCACACTCTCACAAATTTGCTTTGCAGTGTGCATGTTTACCACGTAAACGCTCACATATGTGCCTTACAATATACACAGTCAGACACATGCCTCATAGTATACACACTCACAAACATTCATCACAGTATACGTGCTCAAAAACGTGCCTCACAGTGTAAATGCTTACTATGAAAATGCTCAGACACGTGCCTTACAGTATACATGTTCACACACATGCTTCATAGTATACACAATCACAAATATGCCTCACAGTGTACACGCTCATTATGTACATGCTCACAAACATGCCTAACAGTGCACACTGTCACAAACGTGCCTCATAGTATACATGCTCACAAACATTCTTCATAGTGTACATGCTTACTATGCACACGTTCACACACATGCCTTTCAGTATACACATTCACAAACATGCTTCAAAGTGTACATGCTTACAAACGTTCCTCATAGTATACATCTCACAAGCGTGCTTTACAGTATACGCGCTCATTATGTTCACACTTACAAATGTGCATCGCAGTGCACACTCTCACAAACGTGTCTCACAGTATACATGCTCACAAACGTGCTTCATAGTGTACATGCATACTATGTACACACTCACAAATGTGCCTCACAGTGCACATGCTCACAATATGTTCAAAAGGGGGTCATTTCCTAATCCAAAGGGCCTTTGTTCAAAAACTGTTTCCTCATTTACCTTTGCTTATTTTGCTGCAAACATATGGAATGTCATACATACATAACACAGTAGATGACGGCAGAGAAAAACCTGTACCGTCCATCCAGTCTGCCCCACAAGATAAACTCATATGTCCTTCCCATTCAAATAAGAATTAGAAAATATGATCTTTTCAGAAAACAACTGAAGGCTTTTCTTTTTAACAAATTTTTAACTTAGGTTTTTTTTTTTTAATTAAATTGTTTGTTTTTTCTCCAGAGACTGTCTGCTCTTCTTATCCTGTTAATCCATATTGAACTTCAATGGCTTTTGTGAAATATAAGAGGATGTTGGTATTGATATTTGTTTTCCAGCTCAGTCGGAACCAGTGCCAGGATTGCGATGTCATAAGCCTTTACTCACAACTCCCTGGAGATTTTTTCCTTAATTTTAAAACCCTCCCACTGATCCCAGTCTGGTCATTGCAGAAATAGTCCTGAGGTTGTATCATTAGCTCTAAATCTGACCACCAGGTGTCAGGCTTAGAAACAACCATGATTTTTCCACCCTCCCACCCCTCCTCCTTATCTGCCTCCATCGTATTCCCAGCTCTAGACAATCTGGATCAACTCCAAGACTCCTCCCCACATCGCAGCATATAGCACTGACCCGAACCCAATGCATTTCTAACAGCTGTACTTCCCCTCAAATGACCTCTGAGTCAACCCAAGGAGCCACATTTTCAATCAAGAAAGGAGTCAAAATCCTGGATCTCAGGTTTCACTCATATCACATGCCAAACTCATCTGCACATCATGTCTCTGGCCTGGGCTGCAGGTTGCCCACCCTCCTCACACACCTCCTCACCATGGTGCTTCCTCAGGACCCAGTGGAAACAAGAAGCAAGCAGGGAGAAGACCAGAGGAGAATCAGGAAAAAGAGGCGAGAGGCGGAGACGCACCGAGGTAGGTCTCCTAATAAGTCCAGCCTTTCTCATTACAGGATTTCCATCAATTCCACGGTCTGCAGCGAGAGTGCAGTGCGCATATGTCGGCACAATGTAAGGAGTAATGTCCACACAGGCAAGAAACCGCGAGGCTATGAATTATCTCAAGATATGTGGTGACATTTAATAAATCACCAAGTAAATCTCAAGTGATTTGTGTTTTATAATAAGAATCCTGATCAATACCCTCCATTACAGCTGCACAAACCTTGCTTCTCCAGGATACCAGCACACATCCCTTGCTTCTCTACAATATGAGTGTAAATCCCCATCTCTCCAGGACACTGCCACCCTCCCCACCGCTCTACAACCTGAGTGCAAATCCCAGCATGTCCAGGACTCTGGCACACACCTCCATCATATTACAACACAGGCACAAACCCCTCTTCTGGCAGTCTTCCTCTCACAGAAACACGTAATTACAGACACTCACACGCATATGAACATACAACATACACAGTCAGGTACAGCCAACACATGAAGTGCGGTTCTCACCTTGCTGAGCGCCTGTGATTGACCCACAAGCAGAAGCACGTTCGAAGCCAGGATAGAAATGCAGAAGTTGAGGAGGATAATGGAACGCTCAGATTTAATAAACCTAATTGAAGAGGAAAGAGACCCAGCATGAAATCTACCATGACAGTGAGGTGGGGGCAGGACACTTCCAAACCACAGCTCATATCCTCACAGGAGCTGCTCTTCCCGCTCCACTTCTGCTGGGGCAACCCACCTCCAAAAAGCAGCATACACAGCCAAGAGAATGAGCAGCGCCATGCAGGACACCGCACAGCCAATCATGAGAGGGACGGATGGGGCTGCTGAGGGGTCCAGGACCTGCAAGAAGATTCACCGGAAGCTTTACTGACTGCACTACGTACAGGATACACCCTTCCCCCCCCCCCCCCCACACACCCCGACTCATCACAGCCCTGCCGCTCGGTCTTCTCCAAACCCAGGCAACGGACTAAGGACCTGCTTGACTGCAGGGTGAGCAGCAGACAAGATATGCAAAATGAAATTCTGTGACACAGTTTGAAAGGGCCATTGATCTAACAACTAACGATCTTTCCAAGCCACTTCTGCTCATGGTTCCTGTGGAAATGACTCTGACCCCAGAAATTCATAGTAACAGATCCTCAGTGATCAGGTATTGGGTGCGTAATCCTGAGGACGGCCACTCCTGCGATGGGCAGAGAGTGATCCCAGGTGAATAGCTGGGCATTGACCTATGGGGCAGAAGTGTGTTTTAAGAGACTGCACTCGCCCCTTTCCTTAGAGGAGACCTTCCCTTCCAATGCTACCCCTCTGCTGTGCTTCTCTGCTTGCCCTGAAGGCATTTCTCCATCTCTCTACCAACAGGTGACTCTCACAGAATATTAATTGCCAGCAACAAGCACAGACTAAAGGAATGTGGGTCACATCCGCCCACGGGGAAGCTACGTGTCAGTCTGTGTGCAATCATGTACACTGTATGTATGCATACTAATTACACACATATGTATCGGTTTAATCACATACGAACACTGTGCAGACACAGCTCACATGCTGTCAAGTTCAGTGCACAAACAGATGTGTATTCACCCACATCTCTGTGGATACCCTCTGTGCACCCCCTCCCTAACCCAAGGTCTGAACTGTCCATGCAGAAATCCATCAGTTATTGGCCTGTGCTAGTTCATATCCCCCTCCCACACACACACACCACACACAACACAGAACGCGCACCATTAATATGTTAACACAGAACACAGATAAGTCCCTGCTGAATGCATTCTTTAAAATTATAATTGCTGTTTGTTGAGTTGAGGAGGCTGTGCTGGGAGGTGCAGGGTGGGGGTGGTCTCATCATTCCTAGCCCCCACTACCTGTCACATGCCTTCTGCTCCTGTTCCCTCCTGCAGGCCCTTCTGGCCAGCTGACTTATACTGTCATATCTCACCGAAGAGAACGGGCTCCAGACTCACCGGATCTTTAGGCAGCTGAGCAAGTAGTGCAAAGGTGGAGAGCTGATGGCACAGACATTTGGGTGAGCTGAGTGAGAATGTACGGTCTGGCAGCCCTGGGTGTCCCAGTTTCCAAAGCCAGAGTCCCTGATCATATAAATCAAAAACAAGAGACAGAATGGTTTCAAAACATCAAGCAGAGATAAAACACCCCCTCCACACAGTTGTGATGCAGCTTTGTGTCCAATAAAGGGGGATGGGCTGGAGGACCTCCAGGCCCTCCCACCCCCCAAACACTAAAGAACCCAATGGGTCCGCTACTTGCACCCCCCCCCCCCCCAACATTTAAAAAAATGGCCTGATGGTCTAGTGGGACTGCTAGCCCTCCCTTCCTTCTTCCATCCCACCTGGCACCCGGCACCCCCCCATTGGTGGTCTACCTTATCCATAGTTGGAGCAGGGAGGGACTAGCACTCCCTCCCTTCTCTTTGGGCGCCTCCTCAAAATGGCGGTGCCCTGCCTGGTGCATCATGGAATGCAATGGTGGGGCTTAACCCTTATATGGAAGTTAAGCCCTGCCCAGCACACCCCAGGATGCACTAGGCAGGGCGCCACCATTTTGAGGAGACGTCCAAAGAGGAAGGAGGGAGTGCTAGTCCCTTCCTCCTCCAACTATGGATAAGGTAGGCCGTGGGTGGGATGGATGGGATGCTGGAAGGGAATGAGGGCTAGTGGTCCCACTGCACCACCAGGCCATATTTTTTAATATTGGGAGGGAAGTAGTGGTCCCACTGGACCCACCAGGGCCTTGTGTTGGGGGAGCGGGGCTTAGGTTTGACAGATTCGGGAGAAAATCCCAGACCTGTCAAATAACTTCTGCAGGAGGATTGTGCATTGGGCACATATGGGGTTCTTTTCTAGAGCACATGTGTGAAACACCAACCCCCTTCCCCCCCCCCTCCCCACCCCACCCCAGTACTGTCCCCAGAACACTCCAGTCAGTACAGGCTGTTTATGGACAAGTTCACCCATATATCAAACATTTTAGCACATACATTTATCGGCCCCAATATTCAGACCTCAGGAGATAGCCGGGCTGTCTCCTGCATCTGGATATTCAATGCCAGACCATTTTCAGTGACCAGCATTGAATATCCGGGGGGGATTTTGGCCAGTTTGAAGATAACCAGCTACGTCAACATTCAGACATAGCCGATTACTCTTTCAAACCAATCAAAGATATACCAGGGTTTGAAACGGCCAAATATGACCACCAAATCTGGTTTAAAAATCAGCGGATAGCTGCTTATATCAGGTGATATAACCAGTTATCCACTAGCTGCTAACCACGGATATTTCAGCAGCCAGTTAAGCGCTGTTTTATCCATAGAAATTCTATTAAAAATGTACCCTCATAAAGCGCTTTGAAATTGCCTTCTCCATCCCTACTCTCTGAGCTCACTTCTACAACAGCAGAGATGAGCAATAGTCCCATTTCCATACTGATAACAGACATTTGTCCAGTGTGCTAAGCTTCCTCCAGTTTAATGCTTTACTGGTTGGTATTCACTCACTCTACACCTACAAGCGAGATAAAAGCTCTCCCCATAAGCCTGGCACCCACCTCATCCCCCACCCCTCACATTCACAAATACAGATCCTTGCTGTTCCAGCAAGTCTGGGTGGGCGTTTTATCACACCCTCTATCATCTCCTCCTCCCCCTGCCCCCTTCTCTCCCCCTCTCTCTACTTGCCTAAGCAAAGGCACAGCAATTGAAAAAATTAGGTTCAAATACTGAAAGGGAAAATAGAAAAGTGCCATTAGCAAATTCCGGTTGCTTTGGCAACATGAATAAGAACCCGTTTCTTTATTGTAGCCGATAAGGAGCAGAGAAGTAGAAATAGTTGGTATTTAGAAGCAGTGAACACTAACCAAAAAGACCAGGAGCTCCCTCCCCACATCCAGAGGTGAACGGCCAGGGGCTCCCGCATGAGCTCCATAAGCTCTTCGAAGCAAAACACAGCTCCTGTATCTACACACAGACTGACAAAATCCTCTTCCAAAATCTAGAGTTACTGGTTATAACCACCGCTAAGATGCATTATTAATAAACAGATGCCATGCATAAAATGGGATCAGCAGTAGATAGAAACAGAAACACAGAATATGAGAGCAGATATAATGCACATTAATGCCTGGTAATGCTCTAGTGCACTTTACTCACTTTGAGGAAAAGCCTCAAAACAGCTGATGCGAGTTACCAGTTAAAAGAAACGGAACGAGCATTGTAAATACCAAAACATCAAAGTAAACAGTAATAGAAGAGTGAAATAACTGCCAATATTATAAAATAAGCCGCTGAGTGAAGAATGACTAGAAGAGCTGTGTGTACAGAAAGAATCTATGCATTTGCTTTCTGCGATGCCTTCCTCTGAATCGCAGCTCGTTTCAGCACCATGAGGTGGGACAGCTCCCTGCACACCTATCCCAGCCAGGGCTCTGCTCACACCTGCTGCAAAGGATGAAGAAGGGTTACCTTCAAAAGCTCATCAAAAAATGGATTTGAGTTAGTCAAATAAAAAAGGTAGCATCTTTAATTTTTTTCTATGTTTTATTTATTCTATTGATTACCTTTAAAAGTGGACTAACACGGCCACCACATCTCTCTAGTCATAGGGAAACCTGGATGCCTGTCAATATGTTCATTGGTTAGCATCCATTTCTGCTACATGAGATTTTAGGCTCATTTACATAAACTTGGCCTGAAATTTCTCACATGATACTACAGCAAGAAACTTTGCACATTCCTGGCTGAGGCAACATATGAGAAATAGGGATAGGGGTGAAAGCCCTTTGGGCGGTAGTGAAAAAAATTAAAAGGCCAATTGGATGTGCCCCCGGACCCCCTCTCCTAGAAAGACCTCAAAATCCCTGGTGGTCTCAGTGACCCTGATGCCCCTTCTCTGATGTGGAACTAAAAGTTACAATTTCTCCTTCCTGAAGCCCTGTCCCTTTGCCAAGTAATTGTGAGGGCTGTCCTGCCCCTTTCCCCTCTCCAGCACCCTGACTCACCCCAGGGGGTCCAGGCCTAGCCTTAGGCTCCAGCTTCAAAAGCAGTGCCTGCTGACCCTCTAGCACTAGTACTGCACAAAACTTGCACAAAGGTTTACCATGAAGTGACTTTTCAGAAATGTTCTTTGCACGAAAAAATATCCCAAAACACTTGCACTTTGGCATTTTTCTGCATCTCCAGGTACTTGCGTGATGTGCATTTTTGTAAAGTCACTTTGCACTTTAGTAAACAGGACCCACAATGAAAAATCCTACCAAAGAGGCTTGCTTCGTTTTTAATTTAAAAACAAACTGAAAACAAATTTAGGTTGGTCTAATTCAAGGTGCCACAGCCCAGAGAGAATCCACACAACACTAGATCTCATCTTTCTCAGCAATAAGAAGTGACTCATGTGAGAGCTGTGATCACCCACAGTCTCAGCCTCAGTGCTTGCTCCTGGGTCTGTGTCTGTACTCACGGTTTAGAGAAATCCCAGGTGACGCACTGTGCATCTGAAGTACCCTGAAGGAAGGATAAAGATTGAGACTTTATTAAATAACCAGCCAAAGGTCAGTGGAGACAAAATCAGCTAAGTGCAGGTATTTTGCTGACATCGGGAGCATATATCTATTTTAACTGAAGGTGCTTCCGAGCTGCCTGCTATGATATATTATCTGGACCCTTCTGCCATTGATCATATTTACAGTGCTGTTAAATGTTTATATTTCTGACACTTTCATGTTTGTCCTGTTATTACCATTCAATTTGCCATCTCCAAGTTTACCACGTCGATTATATTTATTCTTATGTTTGGTCATTTTACTGTTGTTATGTTGTTAAAATTGTAAGTTTTATGCCAAGCTGTACCCACTGTTCACCACTTTAGGTGAATCTCTTCAATTAAAGTGGCTAATAAATCACAACAAATAAATAAGCAATAAACCCTACTACTACTACTTAACATTTCTAGAGCGCTACTAGGGTTACGCAGCGCTGTACAGTTTAACAAAAAGGACAGTCCCTGCTCAAAAAAGCTTACAATCTAATGGGCAAAATGTCAAGCGTCAAGTGGGGGCAGTCTAGATTACCTGAATAGAGGTATGGTGGTTTGGTGCCGAAGGCGACATTGAAGAGGTGGGCTTTGAGCAAGGCTTTGAAGATGGGCAGGGAGGGGACAGAGCTTTCCACAACTGAGAAACGGGCGAACCTTCCCCAACCCAACACTCTGCACTTTACTCAACTAGTGAATTTTTTTAAAAATCAATCACACCAATCCAAGATAAGGAACAAGGTCCTCCATACTGAGGGCAGTAGAGGAGTAACCTTTTATACTGAATGGAGGGGGAGATTTTTTAGTACATATCCCAGGGTGCCTTATCCAACCCAGGCTGTGTTCCAGACCCTTTCAAAGGGAGCTGCTGAAAACCAAGGCCCGCATCCCAATTGGCAATGAGAGGGTAAAGTTTACCTCAAGCAGCAGGAACAGATTACTATCCATATATGGAGCAATATTCAGAGGCAGAACCCCCAATTGCCACCCAGGTAGCTTAGGACAGGCTTGTTTTGCTGTTCTAATATAACTGGTAATATTCATGTTAAGACACTGAATATCAGTGGTGCTCACATCACTCCTAGCTGCAACCGAGACTAACCAAAGAGAACCACGGTGATCAGAGTACATAAGAACATAAGTAACCATACTGTGTCAGACCAATGGTCCATCTAGCCCAGTATCCTGTCTCCAAACAGTAGCCAAATCAGGTCACAAATAACTGGATGAAACCATTCTACGCTACAAATCCCAGGGCAACCAGTTGCTTCCCATGTCTGTCTCAACAGCAGACTATGGGTTTTTCCTCCAGGAATCTGTCCAAACCTTTTTTAAACCCAGATACTCTAACCGCCATTACCACATCCTTTGGCAAAGAGTTTCCAGAGCTTAAACTATTCGTTCAATGAAAAATATTCCCTCCTATTTGTTTTAAAAGGTTTTCCATGTAACTTCTTTGAGTATCCCCTAGTCATTGTAATTTTGTTATGAGTAAAAAAATCAATTTACCTTCTCGTTCTGCACCACTCAGGATTTTGTAGACCTCAATCATAGATATTTGATTTTCAGTGACAGCAAGAATCTTTCCCTGAGTATAGTTTGATTGTGTCATTGTTTGATGTATCAACTTTTAGAAGCACCATGATTTATTTAATTACTAATAACGAAGGCCCGTTTCAAAATCGCAATGAAACGGGCGCTAGCAAGGCTCCCCTCCGTCCTTTGTGTCTCCGTGTGTCGCCGGCCCCCCCTGCAGCCCTCCGTGCGAATGTGCTGTCACCCTGGCCCTTTTGGCACGCCCCCCAGCATCCGTGACCATTCCCTTCCCATAACGTGTGCCCCGCCCTCGACGGTCATCGCGTTTTGACGCGAGGGCGGAGCAGAGCTACAGTGCAGTACAACATTGGAGCTGAGAATGTGCTCCGCCCTCAACGTCATAACTTTGAACGCGAGGGCGGGGCCCACAGACTGTGATTTGTGTGGCTTCAGAGCTTCTAACTTACGAACCTGGCTTCAGTGACGTCAGTGCAAATAGAACGTTGAGGGTGAGTTTTATATATATAGATTACTACTAATCATTTCTATAACACTACTAGACGTATGCAGCACTGTATATATTATGTGCAGGTACTTTTTTGTCCCTAGAGGGCTCACAATCTAAGTTTTGTACCTGTGGCAATGGAGGGTTAAGTGACTGACCCAAGGTCACAAGGGAGCTGTGGTGGAATCCAACCCAGGCTGCCAGGATCAAAGCCATTAGGCTACTCCAACAAATTGTGACCCCTGATGCAACCAGCTCTGGTGAAACAGGTCCATGTTGTGTTCTTTCCTGTGTTAATGGTAGTCTCTTCTCAATAACATAGTAACATAGTAGATACGGCAGATAAAGACATGTACGGTCCATCCAGTCTGCCTAACAAGATAAACTCATTTACATGGTATGTGATACTTTATACCCGAGTTTGATTTGTCCTTTCCATTCTCAGGCACAGACCGTAGAAGTCTTGTACTAAAAGTTCTGAAGATTCTGGAAGCCTAAAGAGTTACAAGATTCTGGAATCCCAATTAGTAGCAACATTCCATGTAGAACCCCAAAGAGTAACGTGGTAACATAGTAAATGACGGCAGATAAAGACCTGTACGGTCCATCCAGCTGCCCAAGCAAGATAAACTCATTACATGGTATGTGATACTTTATACCAGAGTTTGATTTGTCCTTGCCTTTCTCAGGGCAGAGACCGTAGAAGTCTGCCCAGCACTGTTCTTGTACTAAGTTCTGAAGCTAACGTCAAAGTCCCTTAAAATCTACACTCAAGCCCATCCCTATCTATTCAGTCACGATTCAGGGCATAGACCGTAGAAGTCTGCTCAGCTCCCGTTTTGTTATGGTCTGGTGCTACTTTCCTGTGTCCCTATGTATGAGTATGAGACAGATTTGTATCCAACTACGCCTCCATTTCCGACATCCTGAAAAATCTGGCTGGGACTTCCCCCAGAACAGGTTTGAGAAGCGTGGGGTTAAATTAATCCAAGTACCTCACACAAACATCATTCCCAGTAACTGGATTGGGAGAGATTGTAAACAGAGGCAGAACGGCAAGTTGGAAATTATAGCACGTTCTTTGGAAGATTCTCCAATAACACTCACCAGACTGAGGTTCAGAAAAGCATGAAGGAATTGTGCACCAGAGTACTGCTAACATGTAAAAAGCTTGGACTCAGAGAGGGGAGTTTATGGAACATTTTATAGTTTATTAAAACTTGCTATAACACCTTTGGCTAACTAGCGGATCTAGGCAGTTTACAACTCTAAGATTAAAAATAAAGGTAGGAAAAAGAATAAAATAGTCACAATCAAGATTCTAGCTTTCTGAAGGAACAGGAAGAGTAAACAGAGGGAGAGAGAAGCATTAGGGTAGCCGAAGGGAGCAGCAAATCGCCCTATGAGGATTATAAGCAGGTTTTTATTGCCGATTGAATTTCTTCAGTGAAGATTCAGCACGATTCCAAAAGAATGGTGCTTTGAAAAAATAAGACACGTCACCTGGTAGATTCTAACCAGGGAGGACTAACCAGTGATCATTTATGGAACGAAAAGACGGACTGGTGAATACAGAATAGTGAATGATGGTAAATACCGGGGAAGACCTATCTTACGAGCTTTAAACGTAAGTGTCAGTAGTTTGAAAATAATCCATTGTTCAACAGGAAGCCGATGATGTTGCTGTAGGAGAGGAGAAACACGGTCGACTCTTTGGGCATGACGCAGCAGTTGACTGGTGACATTCTGTAAGGATCGCAGTCTTTTTATGCTAGAGCGAGGACAACCTAGGTAAATAATATTGTAAAGTCAATTCTGGAGTGAGAGAATCAATGAGTCAAATATGTCAAGATGAAAATATGTTCTGATGGAGTGAAGTTGACAAAGAATGTAGAAACCAGTTTTGCAAATATTTGATATTTGTGGAGAGATGTAAGTTGTGAATCAACGATGACTCCTAAGTATGGAAAGAAATCAACAGGTTGAAGAGGAGCAGCAAAAAGAGACTTAGGACAAGTAGTAGAAATAGAAAGATCACCAGTGAACCAACAGGCTACAGTTTTTTCCTTATTCAATACTAGCTTAGGTTCTAAGAGCCAGTCGGAAAGGGTCCAGTAGAAGAGGTGAATGGGTTTATAGGAATCAAGTTTCACACAGAGACAATGACTCCGAGAAAAGCGCACAGGTGCATATGTGCTTACAGTTACATTCGGGCATAGGATTACACTTTTATGCAATCTGAGTGCAGGACATTCCCGGGCAGTTTTCTAAAATACAGAAGTGGACAGACACATTTACACCTGTCAAGAGCATTAGCATAAAGAAAAATAAGGAAAAAGGTCGAAGGTGATTACAACTTGAACAAGAAGAGGGGGTAGGACATCAGGTGGTGTAGAATTATAGGTCACTGGACCCTCTCGCAGCTGTCCCAAGGGCACAGACCTTAATACCTTTTCAATCATTGGTCCCTCGATCCTACCAGACATTTCTGTCATATATTGTAAATGTAACAAACTTTAATTGAAACTGAGTCAGCGCTACATCTTCCTCTCCCGCTATGTTCTCGCTTTGATATTTAACACATATATAAGTATTTTTTGAGCTTTTGACTGAATCCCCAAAACTGGCTTCTGAGTTGCACTGCAACGTTCACCCTGTAGTACTTGGCAAAAGCAAACAAGCGTCAACTATGTTGTCACCTTGCAAGTATCCGCTGGAGACGGTAAGTAGTCTCTGCCCAGAATGTCACAGTATGCCTCACAGAATGAGTCTGCAAAGCCTGAGCAGCCTGCAAGCAAATAAGCTGACACGATAGTCTCCTTCAGCCATCTAGCAATTGCGAGTTTGGAAGTCATGAAGCCAAGTCTTTGTTTACAGAAAGCACAACTAGTCTGTCCGAGAAGCAGAGATAACCTCATTTGCCCACTCCTGGAAACTAAAAGAGATCTCTTAGGAGCTGGCGGCTGTGCTCTGCACATGATCAGACAGAGGCTGCTCCTCACTGCCAGTTGGCCCCGACAAAATGGGACCAGTTCCCACGCTCATCCTGCATCAAACTGTGCACCGGCCCTGCTGAAGAGCCCGAAGGCCCCAGCATATTCGATGCTGCGCCGAATCCAAAAGCGTTCTGCCACCAACCGTTTCCTCTGTGTCCTGCGGGATTTTTCGCTTCCTGCACTGCAATGCCCCAGTGCTGGGAGTCACCTTTCACCCAGACTGTCACCAGCGCAGTACAAGGTGTCCCAAGTGGTGAGACAGGATCCCTCCCCTGAACCAAGTAGAACTTGCAGCCCTACAAGTGTTCCGAGTCAAACTTTAGGTCGGACCTACCACAGCCGGCTGCTCTGCCCAAGCTCAGTCTCCAGAAGATGAGAAAGAATCAGGACTGATGCTCTGTCCACCAGGGGTGTGCTGGTAAATTTTTAACAACAGGCTCTTTCTCCGGACGTAGCTAGCTCTGCAGTTGGAAGGGCCAGGGGTGGCCGGGTGGGGGGGGGGGGCAACACTTGCCTCTCTCTCCTCCCTCCCTTCATGCGGGCACGTTAGGCATACCTTTGCTGGCAACCAATAAATGACTGACACCACTCCCAACGTCTTGCTCTGAGCAGCATGTTGTAACTTCTCACATATGCTGGAGAAGTCCCAGCCTGCTGCTCAGAGCTGGAAACAAGGAGTGGGGAGCAGCAGCAGTCTATTTACTTGGCTGGCAGGGCTCAGCATCCCCACCAGCAAAGTAAAAGATATTCAGCAGGGGGCCCAGCCCACATTTTGGGAGCCAGTTGTTAAAGTAGCCATGGAGGGCCCTACTTTAACAACCGGCTCCCAAAATTCTTAAAAACTTAACAACCGGCTCTTGCGAGCCTGTGAGAGCCTGCTCCAGCACAACACTGTGTCCCACTCTCTTCAGCAAACCTCTTTCCTTCTACTTTTTTATTTTTTATTTTTAAGGTTGTTGTACTGGAAAAGGAGAGCTCCAGAGGAAACAGGGAAGAGGTGAAGGGAAGGAAGAAATAAATGTGGTGTTCAGTGGTGGAACTCCTTACCAGATGTCATTCAATCTCAGCAAGATTACTTATTGCTCTGCAAACTTACAAAATCCTTCCCTTTTTAAAGAAAATACCTGTTATGAGTCATAATTTTTCTCCTCATTTGAAGATTCTCTTTATGCTTCCTCCCTGTTTCCTTTCCCTCATGCTCATCCTCCTTTTTCTGGAGTTGTGGTTCTTTTTCTTGAATTTCATTGTTTTTGTGGAATTTTATGTTACACTTGTAATGATTTCTCATTGAACTAGACTTTGAGTGGGATATAAATGTCATAAATAAATAAATAAATTCACGGGGCGCCAGATACAGAGCTCTGAAGACCTCCAAATATGACTCTGCAGACTCAAGCCACCCACAAGCTCAACTGGGGACCAGATGACCAACTGAACCAGGAGCAAATCACTCAGAACCAGAGTCTAAAAAGTGTGTCCATCCACCTGCTGGAGATAGAAATACTGAGGAGTTGGCAGGGGCGGACTGACAGTGATCTGGCCCCCGGGCAAGTAAGGTCATTGGGCCCCCCTGGCCGCCGCCGCTCACCACCCCCCCCTCCATTGCTGCCCCCACCACCACACACTATAGCCTCCCTACTGCCGCAGCTGCCACCCCCCCCCCCTCTCGCATACTACAGTCCCCCAAGCCTCAGTGGGCCTTCCTGGTGCTTTGAAGGCCCTGGTAGTCTAGTGACTTCTTTGGAGACAGGAAAGAACCCCACTTTTTCCTGCCCACTACCGCTATTCTATACGGTTCTGCTGTGTTTTTCAAAATGGGTGCAGAGGCTTCCTGCGGTACCCTTGCGGGTCTCGACAGTCTCGCAAGACTGCCGCAGGAAGTCCTCGGCAGCCATTTTAAAACACGGTGGGCAGAATAGCAGCAGCGGGCAGGAAAGAGTGTTTGATCTTTCCTGTCCCCAGACCACCAGGGCCCTTCAAGATGGGACCAGGGGAGGGCTCACTGAGGTTCAGGGGTCTGAGTGTGTGGCGGCGAAAGGGAACAGAGAGAGCCTCTGGCCCTTGGGCACTACCCAGTTGCCCACATGGTCAGTCCGCCCCTGGGAGCTGGGACTGCATGCCAAAGAGATATGTCTCAGCTCAGTTCTCTGTCTCCACCTGCTGGTTGATGGACACAACTATCCCACTAGTTTTTGAATAGTGGAAAGCTATGTAATAGAAAGTAATGTTTTGGAGAATTTTCTTAGGCACCCTGTTATAAAATTACCCCAAAATGTGTAAATCATTGCGTGTTCTCAGACACTGCAGGTATCATTAAAAGATGAAAGTCATATTAACGCATGTGTGAAGTACGCAACGTCTTCCATTGAAGCTATACATACGTTGACGATGTGAGAAAGTTCCACGAGGATGAGGGGCTCTGCTGGTTTAGTCAGGGGTCTCACTGTCACAGTCAGCACTTTGGAACTCACGGCCAGGGAGTTTCTGTGGGAAGAGAAAGGAGTCCTTACAGCCCATGCACACAAATGGCTGGGGAATAGCAGGCACCCTGTGCTCATGCATGTCTGGATTAACTGTTGTGTGACATGAAGCTCATTTAATGATGGACAAGGAAATCTGGGAGGATTCCAGCAAGAAAATCAACTTTCCACCTTGTAAGTTTAACTGTGGCAAATTTTTAAATCCCTGTACGCTCAGAAAAGGAATTCCCCCCCCCCCCCCCCCCCCCCCAAAACAGTATCTCTGAAAATTTGGAGCTGGCTGGCAGGTTGGGTGCTTTTGTTATCTACATTACACTGAGTACAAAAAGAGTAGCATGTGGAAAGATTAGAATGAAATTACCATGCACTGCTCAGCACCACCCACCCCCACCCCCTTTCTACAGCACAAGGAAAACAGCACAACTTCTGTAACCCTCAAACGGGGAGGGAAACATTTAGCTGTTGATGTTACTCAGTCAACTGATTAGTTAATTGAGTAACATCATTTGAAAACTGTCCTACTTGGGGGGTAGATGGTCAGAGATTGTGACCCCTCATCTTTAAGGGTCCTTCCCTTGCCAGCCCTGTTCACAATTCTACTGAAATAAACAGCTGATAACTTTGGTATCCAACCAAATTCCATGTGTAGGTTCACCTGTGTGAGTGCCAGGTCACTCGTGTGAAAACTAGACTTGGTACCCTATGGCAGTGTACAGCTTTCTTCAGTAGTGGCACTGGCTCAACATCCCAAGTTGTCTCCCTCTCTCTTCCCATCCTCTGGTTGGCACCATTATTTCTCACCCTTGCCCACAGGATGTGGTAGAACACACTGGGCAGTACCAGGGTGGCATCCTCTCACAGATCACTGGCCCTGGCGAGTGCTGCATGTTTGAGCGAGGGCTGTGCCTCTGAAAAGATGGGAGACCTCAACTTCTCACCTGGGAGGGGGGTAAGATGAACCCCAGTGAGCGGTACAGCACGGCGCCAATAACAAAATAGGCAGCTTCATCTAGCTCTGGAACGGGGAGAAGAAACATGAGCACAGGCAAGAGATAATCTCAACATCTCTCAAATCCCTGACTCCCCACACCCCAAAACTGTCACACATAGACTCTGACTGGAGCTCTGAAGGGAAAAGCAGACATGAGAGGAAAGGATGAGGGAAAGATAAAGAAAAGCCGAGAGGAAACTGAATGGAGAGCAGTGTACGCCAACACTTCCCCAACCATGATGCCCTCTGTTCTAAGGACAGATGCAACGCTCTTTATGTCTTGTAATCTGAAAGTAGAACTCTCTTCTGCCATAGTCCAAGACTTAGCACTTTGCCCTGCAATAGGGCTGTTTAGTCTGCGGGCTGGCGCTCTGCCCTATTACGGATCTCTGTAGCCTAAGGACTGGCATGCTGTCCCATACCAGCCTCTGATCTGAAAGCTGGCATTCCAGCCTGCTATGTGTCTGCCCTGCCACATCTCTGGTCCACAATCATCTCAGCGCACAAGGAGACCGTGGAATTCTACTTCTACCTTCAGAGAAGGGAACAGCTCTGAACATTTCAAAGCTACTTCAGTTCTGTGCCTGCAACCATCAGTCTGTCAATCACCAGCAGGGCTTTTTTTGAGGGGGAACTTGGGGGCACTGAGTACCGGCACCTTTTTCACTAGAAAAAAAATGCACTGATCGCCAAGTGAGTCCTTACCCGAGGATGAGAGACTAAGCACCTCCTTGGGGATGAAGAGCTTGTCCTCTGCGCTGCGTACCCAGTCGTTCATTCCTCTGCGACCCTTCATGGGGAAATTAATGTCACTGGAGACCGCAGACACAGGCTCCCGCTGAATGCTGATCACTATTATGGAGAGAAAACACATCACTGCCACCTCCGGCTCACTACACACTGCACTGTCAAAAGACTCGGCCACACTCAGAACACACTGCACTGTCAAAAGACTCGGCCACACTCAGAACACACTGCACTCCGCTGCTGGACGCTGACAGATTCAGTAGTTAAACGTAGCAACAACCCAAGAAATATTCAGTCCAGGGGCGCAGCCAGAAAACAGATTTGGGTGGGTGTAGGCAAGAAGTGGGTGGGCACCAAGTGTTCTCCCCCCCCCCAAAAAAAAAAACAATATCTCAGCTGATGGGAAACAAATTCTTTCCACCTTGGCAGTCTGCAGCAGGCATGCGATGAAAACGGAGCATGACTAGATGCCAGTATGGTGGAGAGTAGCGTTTTCGTTACCATCGGGGAAAGACTTCAGCTGGCGAAGTTTGGGATCCCCACCAGCTACCGCTAAATGTGTGCTACTGTTGGGTGGGCCTGAGCCTTAAGTGGATGGGCCCCAGCCCACCCAGGCCCACCTGTGGCTACGCCACTGATTCAGTCCTGCGCTGCATGGAGGCAGACTGAAAAGACCATTGCTGTGCACCTTCATTTGCAAAAATGCAATAGCCTGGACAATGGCATTAGGAGAGTCATGTGTATGTGCGAGGTGGGTGTCAGCACTGGAATAGCAAGGAGTGGGGTGCATGAGTAAGGGGTCCCAGTACCGCAACAGCAAGGGGTGCTTATAAACTGATGCACTCTGTGTAGTCACAGGGAATAAATGTCTCTGACAGGCAGAGAATTTTAACAGCCTTGTGCTCAGCATAAGCTTAATCTATCTGTTTCAAGAGGGCTGGAAGCACCAGTAACCTACAAGAGTGAAGAAGCTGGCTATTGGTTAGAGCAGTGGGCTGAGAGCCAGGATCAAATCCCACTGCAGCTCCTTGGGCAAGTCACTCAACCCTCCCTTGACTCAGGCAAAAACTTAGATTGTGAGGCCTCCAGGGACAGGGAAGTATTTGCTGCACCTGAATGTAACTCACCTTGAGCTATTACTGAAAAAGGGATGAGAAAAATTCAAGAGCCAGCAGCAAAGTACCTGATATGAGCAATGCTGTGAGTAGCCTTCCATCAGACAGCACATGAAAAGTAACAAGCAGATCAAAAGTCCTTTACAGGTTGTGCGAGAGGCTCTGGCTTTCATAAAACATTTCAGCATAACAGAGAACCTGCCATAGGGAGAGTAACACCCAATATTTTGCAAAGCTGAGACCTACCTAGATTCTCCGTGACGATCAGCTGGCTCTGAAAGGCCTTCAAGGCATCACCCACCAGATGGATGAAATCCTCCACAACCTTCATCAAATGCACCGAGCCTGGGAAGACCTGAGTAGGAGAAAGAAACAAAAATAAGCCTACATCCTGGAGTGAAACCACGGGCCATGGCTGTGAAGGGCCGCATTTCGGTAAAAGAAGGACGCCATGAAACAAGGGGAGCTGGGCAGGTTCTTCAAGCCACGGGAAGAGAAAATACAGAGCATGATGGTCCACAAACCAATGCCCACCCCCCCCCCCCCCCCCGGTGCTAATCTCCTATCCACCAGCAGTGTGAGGGAGTAAAAAACAGTCTGCAGACCCTCCTGGTTACATTGCTGCCCAAGACCCTCTGGGCCACTACTACAACCTTCACAAAATAACAGATGATGGCCAACACTGAAAGAAGTCTCTTACTCCTTAGGCATGAACCAGCAGGAGGAGGGGTCTAGGGAATGCTGCCATTCCCATGGGGGCTGGGGGGATGGAGGTTACCACCATCCCCACAGGGACCAAGGACATGGCCAATGCCATCAACGTTCTGAATAAAACTGTCCAAATTGACTAAAAAAAACCTCTGACCCACGGCACCACTGACACCAGAACAGCCCATGGGTGACTGACACCACATGCCATACATAGAACAGAAGAGTTACTACGCTGGGACAGACCAAAGGTCCATCAAACCCAGTATCCCGTTTCCAATAGTGGTCAATCCAAGTACCTGGCAAGATCCCAGAACAGTAAAACAGATTTCATGCTGCTTATCCTAGAAATAAGCAATGGATTTTCCCCAAGTCCATCTTAATAATGGAATATGGACAAGTTATCCAAACTTTTTAAAACCCTGCTAAGTTAACTGCTTTTACCACATTCTCTGGCAACAAATTCCACAGTTTAATTACACATTTGGTGAAGAAATATTTTTTTCCGATTTGTTCTACATATACTAAAGCAATTTGTTCTAAATTTACTACTTTGTAGCTTCATTTGAGCGCCCCTTAGTCCTAGTATTTCTGGAAAGAGTGGACAAGCGATTCATGTCTACCGTTCCACTCCACTCATTATTTTATAGATCTCTATCATATCTCCCCTCAGCCCTCTTTTCTCCAAGATGAAGAGCCCCAGCTGCTTCAGCCTTTCCTCATAGGGAAGTCGTCCCATCCCCTTTATCATTTTCATCATCCTTCCCTGTGCCGTTTCTAATTCCACCACATCTTTTTTGAGTTGTGATGGCCAGAATTGAACACAACATTCAAGGTGCAGTCGCGCCATGGAGCGATACAACGGCGTTTTATCCCAGGGCAGAACAATCACTGTACCTGTCAGTGACGTTGCACAGCATTGCGTCACGGGAAATGAAACACTGAGGCAATACCAGCCACTTTGGCTGAAGGATCTATTTGTGGTACGGAACTGAAAATGCAGATGTGCCACACTCACTTCCTCTCTGACCTGATCCTGCCTTCAGCTGGGTAGATAAAATTATGTGTGTTGCATAACAGCGCAAGTAACTTTATCCCTATTGAGGCTAAACAATGTTCAAGAAGCAGAAACGGCTTTGAATATTCCCACCCATCAATATTACTGGCTTCTATACTGCTGCAACATGATGAGGGGCTGCAGGGGAACAGTCATAGTCTTTCTGTTACATTTGCCCTGAGAAAGGCCACCCCCCCCCCCCCCCCCCAGCTGTGTCCTCTGCTTGTTTTTTTTTTTTTTTTTTTTTTGAAAATTTCTTTATTGCATCATGAAGACAAATACAAACATCTGCTGTCACCTGCAGCTCAGCATCACTCAAAACATTACAATCAGAAAATAAAAAAAAAAATAAAACATTACAGGTTTTGCACCTACAAACCTATACATTTGATCTCCATGTGCTTTTTCTTGTTTTTTTCTGCTTGTAACATAGATTCTGGTATTCAATGTCTACCACATTCCAGCTGTGAGCACACAAAACTGCTCCAGGGTTAAACAGCAGCAGCACATCGCCCCAACACTGCATAACCTGCACTGGCTTCTGACGGAAGAGATGTGAACTCATTCTCTGTATACTACAAATGCGTCAAGCGCAGAAGGGAGGAAAAATGCAGAGCAGGGCACAGCATGCCTTGAGATGGCACAGCAGACTAAATCTACGGAGGCCGATTTTCAGATTATCGAAGTTAGACCAGCAAATTTCCATGGTCGGCACTGAGAGCCTACATTCAAAGCCAGGCCGTACTGACTGGTCAGACTTTAAAACTTGGTGGATGGTCAGAAATATCATCTGCCTCTAAAAAATCGGCGGATGGTCAGTTATATCTCTTGACTTTAAAAATCAGTGGATAGCCGCCTCCTCCCACACCAGCACCGCAGCAGCCGCCTCACACACCAGCATCGCAACAGCCTCCTCTCATACCAGCATCGCAACAGTCATCTCCCACACCAGCACCGCAGCAGCCGCCTCCCACACCAGCACCGCAGCAGCCGCCTCACACACCAGCATCGCAACAGCCTCCTCTCATACCAGCATCGCAACAGTCATCTCCCACACCAGCACCGCAGCAGCCTCCTCCCACACCAGCACCGCTGCAGCCGCCTCACACACCAGCATCGCAACAGCCTCCTCTCATACCAGCATCGCAACAGTCATCTCCCACACCAGCACCGCAGCAGCCGCCTCCCACACCAGCACCGCAGCAGCCGCCTCCCACACCAGCATCGCAACAGCCTCCTCTCATACCAGCATCGCAACAGTCACCTCCCACACCAGCACCGCAGCAGCCGCCTCCCACACCAGCACCGCAGCAGCCGCCTCACACACCAGCACCGCAGCAGCCTCCTCCCACACCAGCACCGCTGCAGCCGCCTCACACACCAGCATCGCAACAGCCTCCTCTCATACCAGCATCGCAACAGTCATCTCCCACACCAGCACCGCAGCAGCCGCCTCCCACACCAGCACCGCAGCAGCCGCCTCCCACACCAGCACCGCTGCAGCCGCCTCACACACCAGCATCGCAACAGCCTCCTCTCATACCAGCATCGCAACAGTCATCTCCCACACCAGCACCGCAGCAGCCGCCTCCCACACCAGCACCGCAGCAGCCGCCTCACACACCAGCACCGCAACAGCCGCCTCCCACACCAGCATCGCAACAGTCATCTCCCACACCAGCACCGCAGCAGCCGCCTCCCACACCAGCACCGCAGCAGCCGCCTCACACACCAGCATCGCAACAGCCTCCTCTCATACCAGCATCGCAACAGTCATCTCCCACACCAGCACCGCAGCAGCCTCCTCCCACACCAGCACCGCTGCAGCCGCCTCACACACCAGCATCGCAACAGCCTCCTCTCATACCAGCATCGCAACAGTCATCTCCCACACCAGCACCGCAGCAGCCTCCTCCCACACCAGCACCGCTGCAGCCGCCTCACACACCAGCATCGCAACAGCCTCCTCTCATACCAGCATCGCAACAGTCATCTCCCACACCAGCACCGCAGCAGCCGCCTCCCACACCAGCACCGCAGCAGCCGCCTCACACACCAGCATCATAACAGCTTCCTCCCAGCCCAGCCCTTCTCATGACTGTAAAATGGCCACGCCCCTCACCTGCTGAGCATCCTCCCACTTTTCCTTGTTCTCTGCATCCACCATGTGGCTGACGGCCTCAAAGAACTTCTACGCAATGAAATAAAGAGAGAAAAAGGAGAAAAGAAAGAGAACGAGTGAAACACTGATAGCACGGAAGACAAGGAGTTCAAAGGATCCTTATCAGGTAGTGACTGGGGAACAGCAAAATACATCAACCAGGAAAACCAAGGCATGGGGAGGCATAGATATCCCATGGGAGAGAAAGGTCACAGGAAACTAAGCAATGGGGAGGGACGAGTGTTCCACAGGGGGGAGAGAAGTGTCACAGGAAACCCAAGGCATGGGGGAGGGGGTGACCCAGGAAACAACAAGACCTTTGCAGAGGTACAATGTTAAGTGGGGAGAGAAGAACCATAATGTGTACAAGCTCTAGGAATGTACTTTTCCATGGCCTGTGGTCTATTCAAAATGCTGTAGGGGTGCAGAAGGCCTTCAGGAGACAGACTGGGAGCTTGGCCATTGCTGAAATGTTGAACTGAATAAGTACTTAAATCCTGCAGACCCCAGCACACCTTCACATCATCCAAGGAGGGGATGTAGGTGGCTCTCTTGTATGTATCGGTGACATTACGTAAGATCTCCACGGAGAAAAGCAGGTCACCGCTGTAATACGTCTTCTGCAACACGAGATCCAGGAGGCTGCGAACAACCTGCGACATACCATCCCCTGCCAACAGCCGCTGCCCTTTTGCCAGATGCTCTCTAAGCTGCAAAGGGGGAAGAAATAACAGAGAGATTACTGAGCCCCCTCCCAGCAGGGAACCAAAAGATCCCCCCATCAATCTCCCTTCCTACTCTTCCACTGTTTTCTGCCTCAGTGGAATGTTAGGAAGGGAACGGCATTAACGTACCCGTCGGTCTGATTCATGCTTCACTGCAACCCGTCATCTCACTTGCAGCCCTTACCACCACATCCCCCAGCATCGTCATGGTAAAGTACCTTGCCATGAGGTTTCCATGGTTACTGATACTAGGAGGTTTCCATAGCAACCCGTTCTATGGAATTTCCTTGCCAAACTTCATTGCACTATGTAAATAACCTTCAACTTCAGGTGATTTCAATGTAATTCACCTGGGACATCGGGTGCAAGAGTTGCAGGCCCAGGGTGTGAGGCGTGTTAGAGGTGAAAATATAACTGAAATTCAGCAGCAAATTAAAGGCAGGAAGATGATGGGGAGGGGACAGGGCTGGGGTGAAGGGAGAGGAGTGGGACAAGTACATTTTTCTGACTCGAACGCTAATGTGGCTGGTAACAGTTTATTCTTGTCCATTTTACTATCGTTATGCTGTTAACAAAATTTGATGTTAAACTCTGCCTGCTGTTCACCGCCTTGGGTGAATCTCTCCATAAAGGCGGTTAATAAATCCAAATACATAAATAAAACAGCTCTGTGGTGTTTCAGTGGCATCTACTCCACCCGATTCTGTGCCCTACACTGTCAAAATTCAACATCCACAGAGACGATACTCTTCTGATCTTTACCCACAGCCTTTTCTTTGCCAAATCTCTAGTACTTTATCCCAAGCAGCCTCACCCTGGAACCCCAGATTCACTATATCCTAAAACCCATACAATACAATGTAGGTACTTGTAGCCCACAACTTACCAAAAGGCTTAGAGCAGATTACAAAGGAATTAAAAATGGGGAAATAACCCCAGATGTACAATATTCACATTTTTCTTTCAACATCTGTTTATTAGGTGCTTAAACTACAACAAAATCCGGCAGACAAGATGCACATATCAACATAGTAAAACCAATACATAACCAATGATGAAATAAAGAAATTACAGAGAATACATATTTGCAAAAAAAAAATTGAGAGGAATCCGGTGGACTTTTAATCACACTCATCACTATATCTTCAAAATAAATAGCAACAGTGACAAAGCCGTGAACCTAATGCCTAACGCGATGAAATAAGCATAGCACCTTTTCATTTTCAAAATTAAAACCCCAAAGATGTACATATCTTAAAAGGTAACATAACAAAAGAGTGGATGACAGGGCAAAGTAAAACATCCCTCCCCCTCCCTCCCAGAAGTCGAGCAGTGATGCTCAAACAGACACAAAACCAGAAAACTAGGCTTGATAGACAGGATGATCAATAATCAGTGATAAAGAAGTAAAGCAAGTGTAATACTGTAAATAAATAGTATGAAGAGTATTGAGTACATTGTTACCATTGCACATGCAAAAAATGCCACCCCCCCCCCCCCCCCCCCCCGATATTCAAAAGCATTTAACCAGCTAGGATTGGCACCTGGCTATCCGACAATATTCAGCAAGGGATAGCTGGCTATCTCCCACCGAATTATCATCAGTTAGCGGCTAGCAGATAGAAAGTTATATCGGCTGACATAATTGGCCATCCGCTGATTTTCAGCCCATTTTAGCAGCCATATTTGGCCGCGTGAATATGTGGGATACCTTTGGCCGGTTAGAAGATAACCAGCTACGTCTGAATATCAACACAGCTGGTTATCTTCTAACCATCCAACATCCAAAAATAAACCGGATATTCAATGCCGGTCACCGAAAATGGCCCAACATTGAATGTCCAGGTTCAGCAGTGACTGCTGGAGTCAGCTGGGCTAATTCCCATGGTCTGAAAATATCGGCCCCATAGGCAAAATTTTGCCTGAATATAAAAGCATATATGAAGGACACCTGCAGTTCGAAAATAATCAAGAATAAACTGGAAATATCACCTATGGGATACAAGAAAGCATGATAGAGTCATCCACTTAACAGCGAACTGCCATCTCTACGAGGCAGAGATAGCGACAGGTTCCCAAATGGCTTGAAGTTTCGCCACTTAGGATCGCGCCAAGAACCAGCGTCCTTCCTTTCCATCAACGGCATTTCAAAGAGAATCTGCTGCCAATGCTGAACAATATTGAAAAATACAACAGAAACTCAAAGGATCAAATATTTCTTAAAACAAAAAAATGTTCAACTGCCATGAAAATCTAACATACAAGGACTCCATCCTTATTCGCACAGTAACGAGTTCCAGCGTTTTACAGATTGATATACAAAAGAGGATGTAAGATACTGTTTTGCTCACACATTTTTTAATGGGAAGGTAGTATAACCTTACCCTAGAGAGTCAAGTAAACTCTGTAACAAAGAAAATGTTCTAGTCAATGTGGAAGCTCAAACGATTAAAACCTTTCTTCCCAAGAACGACCTTTCGATACCTAATACAATCAATGGTCCTAAGCCATGCAGACTATTGCAACGGAATCTATGCAGGTTGCAAAGAACTCATACAAAAACTTCAAACTGCCCAAAATACAGCAGCCAGGCTGATATTCAGCAAAACACGCTTCGAAAGTGCTCAACCCCTCAGAGAAAAGTTGCATTGGCTCCCAATCAAAGAATGGATCATCTTCAAAATCTGCACCTTAGTCCACAAAATCTTATACGGAGTAGTCCCAGGATACATGACAAACCTTATAGACTTACCAATAAGAAATAAAGTCAGATCGTCAAGATCCTACCTAAACCTACACTACCCAAATTGCAAAGGACTGAAATATAAAACAACTTACGCAGCCGGCTTCTCCTACATAAGCGCACAACTATGGAATGGCCTCCCAAAAGCTGGGAAAACAATCCACGACCACTTGAACTTCAGGAAATCACTAAAAACCAACCTCTTCAAAAAGGCCTACCCCAACGACGCCATGTAACCCTCTTCACCTACCAACACAGCATATCTATGATCAAACAGGACAACACACAATCTTCACCCCTTTCGACCCTCCACTTATACCTCATTTGATCACTATACAACTATGTATTTGTTATCAACCAACTGGGCAAACGCCTCTGACGGTACTATGTAAGCCACATTGAGCCTGCAAATAGGTGGGAAAATGTGGGGTACAAATGCAACAAATAAATAAATAAATAATATCAAAGCATTTCTTGTACAGAATCAAGAAAGGGGAAAGTAAATCAGAGGCATCTCAGTAATAAAATTTGTCCATTAGACACCCTTCCTTCTTCAAAAGACAGGGAATAAATCCACAAGGTGAGAAGGAAGCTACCTGGACACAGGAAAAGAGATGGAGGCAGCTTCTTCCATGAAAAACTAAGCCACACAAAACAGAGGGGTAGGAGAGAGCAAGCACAGATTTCAAAGCTGAATTACACATGTAGATTTTAGAAAAGACCCGTTTTAGAATAATGTTCCATTATTCTAAAACGCAGGGAGAAAAGAATCTTAGGCCCTGGTTAATGTGGCAGGAGCATCCAGTTTAAAATATGAAAGGGCACCGCTGGCACATAAACAAAACATTTTATTTTCCCAAAGTTGTCACAGAGCCTGGTTCTGACCGCAGGGGAATTAAGCATTTGACCTCCCCTGATCCCTCCAGTAGAGCTACTCAGTAGGAATCTGGATGTCCCAGGTAGCAGGTGTAAATCCCAATGTCCATCTCTTTGCATCCCCTTCTGAAATGGGGAATACACATCTATCTGTTAGGCTCACCCCAGTCCATCCCACGCTCCCTTGTCAAATGCGCCTTTTACAGTTTTAGACTTGCATATCGGGGCTTGGTAAAATTGGAATTTAGGCATTTATGCAATACAAAGGACTTCATGGTGGTTTACGTCTCATATAAGTGCCGTACTGTTTCCAAGAAACTTCGTACAAAGTCTGAAGATAAAAGCTATTTGCAGACTTTGTCCCAGTGTAGACAGTTTCAAAAACAGAAAGCCCCTGCTCTGTGGAACTTACAATCTAGCTGAGACACACAAAAAAAGAAAAGTAAGTTCTAGTAATTGCTTACCCTATACAGGGAAATGTTTAATTGGAGAAGGCCAAGATCAAAAGGTCAGGGGTTTGGATTTTACCCAGGTAAATGTCTATCTAGCTCCAGAAAAGGTTTTGAAGTCTATCCAGCCGATATTTAGATGGTAGCAGTGACTGTCACTGGCGTTATTCCCAGACACTCAATGCCAGATCCTGCCCAGGCTTCGGCATTGAATATCCAGTTTTTTTGAGACAGCTAACACGTAGCTGGTTACGTCAACAAATACATAAGTAATGCCACACTGGGAAAAGACCATCGAGCTCAGCATCCTGTCCACGACAGCGGCCAATCCAGGCCAAGGGCACCTGGCAAGCTTCCCGAACGTACAAACATTCTATACATGTTATTCCCGGAATTGTGGATTTTTCCCACGTCCATTTAGTAGTGGTTTATGGACTTGTCCTTTAGGAAACCGTCTAACCCCTTTTTAAACTCTGCTAAGCTAACCGCCTTCATCACGTTCTCCGGCAACGAATTCCAGAGTTTAATTACGCGTTGGGTGAAGAAACATTTTTCAATATTCAGCCTTACACCGTATAAGCCAAACTGATTACGATAGCACTGCTATCTTATGCAGCCCGATTTAAGTGGTTTACTTATGCGGTGAAGGGCTGAATATCGGCACAACCTGACTCCGCCCCTGGAACGCCCACGAGTTAGCCACTTTTGAATTATGTGCTAACCACGCATTTTCAGCAGAGATAACCGGTTCAGCAGAAAATGAACGGATAGCTGGCAGACGGTTACACTGTTTTGAATATCGACCGATATATTTCTAGCTTTAGGCGTTAAACGAACAAATCTGATCATGCAAAATAAAGGCAGTGCCAGGGGGTTCTAGGAGTTTGCTTTCTCTTTAGCTACTCTGCGTTGAAATTCAGTGGTAACCAGCCAAATCTGAGTAACTCGGACTGCCCAAGTAGTAGGCCTAAAAGTTAAGCAAAGAACTTTGGCCACATCTCTTTAGACTGGAGATTCATCTCAGACTTTCAAGTTAACTCTACCTAGACACGGTCGGCTGACCACTGGGGCCCCTTGAACACTGTCCTTGGAAGATGCTTGCAAGAGAACAGAGACCCAGCTGCTCTGGCACAGAATGAGACACAGAATAATAGAGGCTGGATAGGCAGGTCCTGGGAAACTTCATCCCTTGTGCCTCATCTTAGTAATGAGAAGCTAATTGGTGCGGAGGACAGTAACAAGAGGTCATTGCACCTAATCCTGCTTCTATTAGTATCCTGCCCGCACAAGCAGAACTAATGGCCATTTAATAATAATGGGTGTCCTCACCAGTGGGAGGTGGGGGGGGGGGGGGGGAAGCTATCTGCTGAAAATGCAAGTGGAAAAGCGTATCTAAGGAGCAGCAGAAATCAGAGTTCAGCTGCCCTGAAAACTATCTGCTCATTACCAAGTTATGTTTGCTTTTACTGGCCTGTAATTAGAGGACACCAATTGCATAAGTCTTCCTTGTCAGTAAATAGCTTGTCCGCCATCAGGACTCCAGTAGCGCCTCGTGACGCCAATGCACAGACACCGAGGACCTCAAAGTACCCAGCTAAACCACTCAGGATCTGAGAATATCGGCACAGATACAGACCAATGTGGCCCACACAGTTTGCCCAGCACTGACTTGTCCATTTTGGGTAGATGTGCAAATTCCCATATTGAACCCAATACCTAACTCCTTCTTTCCCAATATCCCTCACATAACCATTGTAGGGTTATCCCAACAGCTCTGTACAAGATAGCCCAATGTTTTCCTATACATCCAATGGCTTTAGAGTTTAACCCCTAGCTCCATGCTATCTTGCTATTTTGAGTAGACAAATTCCCCCCCCCCCCCCCCCAAAATGAGTTAATTTTCAGAAATCCTGAGGATTGCAGAGGTCAGGGTTGTGCACCCCCACTGTTTTGTGAGAGAGAAGATCTGGCCAGCTACATTTAGGCTTATTATGGTGACAGACAGATCTGACTATCCAAATTATGCAGTTAACCGCATTATCCACCTAGGGACAGAGAGAGTAGCTGTATGTAAAATATAAACTGCTTTGGTTGTACCACAGAAAGATGGGATATCAAGAATTTAAAAAAACAAACAAACAGGTGAGATCCCTTGCTAGACTCCCCCTCCCGCTTTGCATCTGATCTACAGTGTCCTCCCAGCCATGGATAAAATAATACAAGCAGGTAGAGATCCCCTAGAAGAAGGTATTCTAGTGTAAAACTTGCACACATATGCAGTATGTGGACAAGAGAGGAGGACTATGAATGCATAAATTATAATGCAGTCATATTATTCAGCAACACCAGGTGACCACACGCAATGAGACGCTTTTCCCTAGGGCAAAATGTACAGCTGTCCTGAGAATAGGGGCACAAAGGCAAATGGGACCCTGAGCCCAGGGATGACTCCCTCTCCTCCAAGTCACATTTCACAACAGCATAAACAGAAAAATCACAGTAGCAACATTCCATATAGAATCTCAAAGAGTAGCAACATTCCATGAACCTCATAGAGTAGCAACATTCCATGTTGAACCTCAAAGAGTAATAACATTCCATATAGAATCTGAAAGAGTAGCAACATTCCATATAGAATCTCAAAGAGTAGCAACATTCCATGAACCTCATAGAGTAGCAACATTCCATGTTGAACCTCAAAGAGTAATAACATTCCATATAGAATCTGAAAGAGTAGCAACATTCCATATAGAACCTCAAAGAGTAGCAACATTCCATATAGAATCTCAAAGAGTAGCAACATTCTAGAATCTCAAAGAGTAGCAACATTCTATATAGAATCTCAAAGAGCAGCAATATTCCATGAACCTCAAAGAGTAGCAACATTCTATATAGAATCTCAAAGAGCAGCAACATTCCATGAACCTCAAAGAGTAGCAACATTCCATATAGAACCTCAAAGAGTGATAACATTCCATATAGAATCTGAAAGAGTAGCAACATTCCAAATAGAATCTGAAAGAGTAGCAACATTCCATATAGAATCTCAAAGAGTAGCAACATTCCATGAACCTCAAAGAGTAGCAACATTCCATGAACCTCAAAGTGTAGCAACATTCCATATAGAATCTCAAAGAGTAGCAACATTCCATATAGAATCTCAAAGAGTAGCAACATTCCATGCTACCAATTACAGGGCAAGCTTTAAGGTGTCAGTGTTACACATACAGGAGGTTCTGATTAGAGGCCAATCAAATTTCAGTTTCGGTTTCAGTTACGGCACCAAAACTGGCCTAAAATACTTTTTCTGCTCGGTTTCAGTTTCTGATGAAATCTTATTTTAATTTTCAGCCATGTTTTCAGTTTCAGAGAAAAAATGACCATATGTTTTCAGTGGAAGCCGAAAATGTGTGCTTTGTCCCGTTTGTCTCCCTCTTCCACCCACCCACCCCCGAACAGGAGTTGTGCCTTCCTCCCCTCCTCATCCGTAGGCTTCCCTGGGCCTATATTACAATCCATGGTGGTCTAGAGATGTAGATGGGGTGGAAGCAATCTCCATTCCGGCTCTGCTTTCAAAATGGCTGCCACAACTGAAGCATCTCCTCTGACTACACTACTAGACCACCAGGAATTGTAAGGTAGTCCAGAGGGGAGGGAGGGGCTACGCTTTGTATTCTTTTATTTTTGTACTGCAATTGCAAGTAACGCAGTTATGACCTTGCACAATAGTTTATATGGTAAATAGAGTGATCCAAATGGTAAGGGTAACAGTGATTGTAGTCTGCCAACTCCCACTCAAAGGTTCAAAGTGGATAACACAAGAATTAACAGATACTAAAAAGATTGTTATCAATGAAGCAGGAATAGATAAGCTTTCAATTGTTTTTGAAACAGTAGGAAAGAATTAATCTTTCTAATATCAACTGGGAGCGAGAACCATGTTGAAACTACCTGATATGGAAATGATGTCGACAGAGATTTCTTAAATCTTATTTTTACAAATGATGGAAAATAAAGAAGACTTTAATCTATAGCACATGATGAAATAGGAGAGAACAGAAATGAAAATTTAAAAATAAGTATTCTGGACATATACCATAGAACATCTTAAATATTCAACATGCAAGCTTAAAAATAATTCGGGCTTTAATGGGTAACCAACGGAAATTGATCAACATTGGTATAACATGATCCCATCTCTTTTGCCCCATGATCATCTTAGCTGCAGTGCTTTGCAATATTTGAAGTCCAGCAGTCAAGCTGGTGAAAGAAGGTAATATAGGCCATTACAAGAATCTAACTTAGACAGGATCACTGCTTGAATCAGAATCAAAAAATGTTTCAATCTCAAAGCAAGAACCGATTTTTCTTAAATACAAAAAATAGATTTTACAACTGTATCAACATGAGGCTTTAAAGATAATGAAGTATCTAAATAGACACCTAATAAAAGCTTTGCTTTTCATTCACACAACCAAACTTGAGTTTTCTGTTTCGACCAAAAACCAGGTGATGAGTTTCCGCTGCAGTTTCTCGTTTCGGTGGCAGCTTCGGTTTCGGCTGGAACCTTTCAGAAAGTTTCGGTGGTAGCTTTGGTTTTGGCCGAAACAGAAAAAGCAATTTTGTTTGGCCTCTAGCTCTGATGAAGCTCTGCACAGCAGCACCCTGATTTAATTAGAATCAAAACAGTGGGTATAGCTAAGCAGAAGATTTCAGAATGACCCAGAGATCACAGTGAAACACAGGACAAACATATGCTTCCAGCACAGGGATGTGTGCGTACTTACTGCAAGATGCAAGTAACGGTACTCATGGGAGATACACCTGGCAAAGCTCGGAGGTCCCCAATACGCCACTCCGTGGGCATCCAGTAAACAACGCCGACTGGCAGATCCTGAATGCATGTTGAAAAGAGAGAACAGAACCTGGAACATTCTGCTGAAAGGGAAGAGGAAAGGGGAGCAGGACGAGCACGGAGGAAGGGACTCACCTGTTGCATTAGGGGGACACTTGTTATAGGTGATCTCCCCCGCAGCTGTCTTCTTCCAGGTCAATGACAGAACATATTCGTCCTTACACATTTCGTGGAAAGCTACAGAACAGGAGATAAGAGAGTGAAAGAAAGAGCCCAGCAGAGGAAAGCGGCAACACCAAAGAGGAGAAAGGGATTTTGTAAGAAATATAGCACGGAAGCCTGTTGACTAGCTCTATCTTTTTGAGCATAGAGTTCTAGTGGATAAGGCCACTAGATCTGCCATCAGCTTTTCACTTGATAGATCACCAGCTGTTATTACAGTATTACAACTGGACCAAACAGGAATAACTGGACAAGTTTGGAACTGGTTTTCAGGTTTTGTACAGACTCAAAGTTACTCAGTGAAAATGCAAAACAATATTTCTTCGCCTTGGTCTGCAGGATGTGGAGTCCCGCAGGGCTCCCCTCTTTTGCCAATTCTTTTTAATATACTTGACAAAAGTCCTTCATGACACAGTTGTGTTATTACATGAAGACCAAATTTTGTTTCCTGTATTCTCTTCAGATCTGAAAAGACCACCATATTATGGGTGGGTGGTAAACGCAATTCTCTGCCTGTTGACTACCTTACACTGCATGGTATCTCTGCCCCTCTTCAATCAAGTATGCGCAGTTTGGGTGTCTGGATTGATTCCAACTTGGAAAGTGAATCTGGACTTGGTAAACTACTTTTTTTTTTTAGAACCTTTTCTCTATTAATGATTTACAGAAATTGAGTCGTGTCTTTGTTTTCTCTAGTTTAGATTACTGTAATTACCTTTATTCTAGAACTTCTATGACCAGACTGTGATTTATTTATTATTATTTACGCACATTTGATACGCTACCAAAAGCCTACACATAGGCAAAGCGGTTTACACACAATGAATCAAAAAAAAAAAAAAAAGATACAGAAAGGAAAAAACTAGGTAGTGCCAGAGAAGGAAGTGGAAAATAGGTGGGGTTTAAGCGCCTGTTTAAAGGCGGAGACTGTTGATTGGTTCCTAGCGTGAGGTGGTAAGTCATTCCAAAGTTTATTTATTTACTAGGATTTATTTACCACTTTTTTGAACAAATTCACTCAAGGCAGTGTACAGCAAGAATAAGCAATAGACAATTACAGCAGAAAAAACATTCAAGCAATACAAAGTATGGCATAGTATGCTATATTACAATACCAACACAATACGTATTACGTAATAAAACATTTTAGGGTGTAAGCAAAGATGGAACATACAGAAAGATAAGATAGAGTAACAGGAGTAAGAAAATAAGGGACTAGTTAAAGAGAGTTGCAAATGAGGTCATAAAGGTACTTGAACATTATCTTGGCTAGACTAGGTGTGGATGAACATGTCCTGCTATAACATGTGCAGCCGGTGTCATTTACTTCTTCTGTTAAAGGCCTGGTTGAAGAGCCAAGCTTTCACCTGCTTCCTGAAGTAGAGATAGTCTTGCGTTAAGCGGAGCCTTTCAGGCAGTGCATTCCAGAGTGTGGGGGCTACTCCGGAGAAGGCTCGCTTGCGGGTATCACATCGTGTGATATCCTTTGGAGAGGGTGTGGTTAGAGAAACTCCTTGGGAGGACCTTAGTGACCTTAGTGACCTTGAAGGTGTGTAGAGGAAGATCCTGTTCTTCAAGTTCTCTGGGCAATTTCCTTTAAGGGCCTTGAAAGGTCAAACAAAGTTTTAAAATTTGGCTCTGTATTGTACTGGTAGCTAGTGAAGTTTATGCAAAAATGGTGTGATGTGGTCACATCGCTTAAAACCTTCCATTAGTCTTGCTGAAATATTCTGAATCAATTGGAGCTGGTGCAAACCCTTTGTAATCAGACCAGTGTAGAGTGCATTACAGTAATCCAGTCTTGATGATATCATGGCATGCACAGCTGAGACAAGGCTTGCCTTCTCAATGTAAGGAGACAGGCAGCGTAGTTGTGATAGAAGGTTGCTTGAATTTGGGGATCAGAGTAACTGTTGAATCGAGCTGTATTCCAGGGTGCCTGACTTGTGATTTGAGGGGGAGTTCATATTTCCCAAAAGAGATTTTGATGTCGGGTATGTCCCCACTTGTGTTAGGGACCCATAGAAGCTCGGTTTTACTTGGGTTCAGGCACAGTTTGTTGCGTTTAGCCCATTCTTGAATTGATGTGAGATAGGTAGTCAGTATATTCATGGCTGTGGGTAAGTCAGGTTCAATGGGTATGAGTAACTGCACGTCATCTGAATAGATGTAGACCCAAGTGTCCATTGACCTAATCAGCTCGGCTAGTGGCTTGAGGTAGATATTGAATAGAATAGGTGATAGCATCGATCCTTGTGGTACCCCACAGGTCAGTGTCCATGGTGGTGATGAGTTGCTGCCAAACATTATGGATTGTTGCCAGTCTGATAGTTAGGATCTGAACCAGGCAAGTACTGTTCCACTGATACCTGTTTCTGCCAGTCGTACTAGCATAATATTGTGATCCAGAGTGTCAAAAGCTGCTCAGAAATCTAGCAGTACTAACACCGAGGCAAATCCTCTGTCTCAGTTTCTGTGAAGATCATCCAGTAAGGATACGAGGACCATTTCTGTTCCATAACCGGGTCTGAATCCAGATTGACATGGATCTAGCCAGTATCTCTCTTTTTGAGTTGATCACAGACTGTTTGTTCTATAAGTTTCCCTAAAAATGGGATGTTGGATACTGGCCGATAATTTTCAAGTTTGTCCTGGTCAAGATAGAGTCAAGATAGCTAAATGCAGAGTCAAGGGAGACATTGAAACGAAGAAGTGTGGGTGAAGGAGAGAATTAGGAGATTATTGTCAGCAGAACTGAAGCAACAGAGGACAGTATATGGGATGAGAAGGTTGTTTAGGTAAGCTGAGGCCAAGGGAAACCCAGATTTTCTGCATTTGACACAGTAACACCTCTTCTGATGACTTTACACCGGCTACCAGTAGACACCCATGTTGAATTTAAGATTATGGTCAATGTCCACCTTATTGGATGTCTTTGAGGAGGATTAGATTCAATCTTTTATCTAATTGGTTAATCCATAAAAATAAGTTTGAACTTTCGTATTTCCGACACTGTGGAATTCTTTCCCTTTGGATTTAAGATGTGAACATAAATATTTCAGATTTTGGAAATTATTCAAAACTTGGAAGTTTGTATAATTTTTCATCAGTGATATCTGTTGAAGAATTAAGTTTAAATGTTTTTTTATTCAACCACTGGGTTGAGTACAATTCTGAGCTGCATTGCCTCTTGAATTACTATAAACTGTGCCGAGCTCATGGTTGAACTAGTTAATAAGATTGCAGTTTTTTTATTATTTTATTATTATTATTATTATTATTATTATTATTACGGAGTGAAAGCCTGAGAGTCCACAAACCTGTCCTAATATTCACACGTTTACAGCACATAAGCACCGCCATACTGGGAAAAGACCAAGGGTCCATCAAGCCCAGCATCCTGTCTCTGACAGCGGCCAATCCAGACTTCAAGAACCTGTCAACCCCCCCCCCCTCTCCCCCCAAAAAATTAATAATGTTCAATGGACTTTTCCTTCAGGAATCTGTCCAAACCCCCCTTAAACTCCGTAAGGCCAGCTGCTGTCACTACGTTCTCCGGCAACGAGTTCATGTAGTGACAGCAGCTGGCCTTACGGAGTTTAAGGGGGGTTTGGACAGATTCCTGAAGGAAAAATCCAGGTTTACACATAGCACAGGATCTCATGTGTTTGATCTCCATGGAGTCAGGCATGATCTTAGAGCCAGATAACAGCGAGGTTCTGTCCGACAGTGCTAGAAGGAGCAGGCTGGAAAGCAGTCAGTAATACTCTCATGGGTAGGACAAATCCCCAGAACTGCTCTCTGCAAGGCAGCTTGCGTGCGTGTGCATGTAAGTGACTTTTATCTGATGTCTTCATTTTGACTTACAATTGACAGCAAAAAGAAGGAATCAGCTCTATAAATATTTCAGAAAATGTAACAACTAGCAGCTGCCATTTAATAATGTACAAATTAACCCAGCAGGAGAAAAGAGCAGAATCTACAGAAAAAGCCTCAATCATCTTTCATATGTAAAGAAATCAGAGAAAGGACTGAAGCAGAGGAAAAGCGAAACAGAAGGACCATTACAGAGAGATGGTGGGTGTGGAGACAAAGTGGGCGAAGGAGGGGAGAGGAAGGGAGGGGATTCTGAAATCTAAATGTCAAATTGATTTACTGGCTCCAAGGACCCTAATTAGCAGAATCATTTCAGCCAGGATTCCTGCTAGTTTTACTGAGGCTGGGAGTGGGGAGTGTTCCTCCTAAGGAGTAAATTCATCATTTTACAAACTGTAGGGGTGTCTTAATGCCACTTAGCAGAAAGTTTGTTCAAAACTTAACGCTTTACCATTTAAAGGGCAGTTCTGGAACGAGGTGCCTGCGGTTCGGCACACCTGCATGTAAAAGTGTTGTGATGCCTGGCCCTTGCGCTCATAAGCGCGTTATCATTCCAGAAGGGTACGCATACATGCTATATAGTCCATAGCTGCAACGGGGTGTACATGTGGGCGAAGCTTAAGCGAGCCTCCGGGTAATCCATGTCTTCTGAAGAATACTGTAAGTTGCACGGGTCCTTGCCACATCTAGGCGTCCACACATTTGCCAGGCCTAAATCTACGGCACTAGGTTCCACTAATATTCTATAATGCAATCTGTGCACCCAGGTTTGTTACAGAATAGACCTCCCCACACGGCATCAGCATGACTAACCGCAGGTCCCCAAATAGAGAACTCCCTCCTTAGAGCAGTGGCGTAGCCAAGGGTGGGCCTGGTAACACACCTATGGTGTGGCTGGCAGGGATTCCCAAGCCCCACCAGCTGAAAACTCCCAACAACTGTCCCTCCTGCATACCTTGTAAATAGCAGATGGCATGCAGGTGAGACAAGGAGAGACCAAATCACTTGTGGGACAGGGAGGGGTTCTTCTGCCCACCCATCTTGAGTCCAGGCCCACCCAAAGTTGGGTGTCTGGCTACGCCCCTGCCTTAGAGTCTTCCTCTGCCTGTACCCCAAACACCAGGGACAATGAAAGTGGATTGTACTTATCAAAAACTTTCATACTATAGTGCTTTACAATATTCAAACAAAACAAGAAATACGTCCGCACCACACTGACAGATCTGCGCATTTTCAACGGACAGAAGAGCCACCCTGGCTACCCAACTGGAAAGAAAACCTTTCCCATTCTTACAAAAGCCAAGGGGGTTTGTCTCGCTCTTCAAGATGAATGGAAGTCACAGGCATCGGGGCAATCCTGCAGCGACTGCACTTCCAAGATACAAGGAGACTGACCACCTCATTAGAGGCGTCCGTAGCACTCAGAAAGTAGAACATTTCTGAATACAGGCACCTTAACTTCTTCTTATGTAATTAAAGACAGGCTCCTAAATTTAGATGGGTTACAGCAGTAGTGAGTCCAATGCTGTGCACCCAACTTCATTCCCCTGCCCTGGCCCCACCCCCTTTTAAGGCATCTAAAAGTCAACATGACTAACTCTTGACATTTTGAAAACTGACCCAAAGGTTTCTCTCTAGTAGCAGGTGATGAAGATCAGTTCTCTTGTATATCATCCACCCAGGGAGTGTGTCTGTGGCTCCTTGTGATTCTGGCCAAGTCACTTAACCCTCCATTGCCACAGGAACATTGTAAATACCTCTCCACTCTCATCTCTCCCTACATTCTTCCCCGGGAACTCCGTTCACTGGGCAAATCTCTCTTATCTGCACCCTTCTCCTCTACCGCTAACTCCAGGCTCCGTTCCTTTTATCTTGCTGCATAGGAGCCAACTTTTCAAAATTATTGGGGGGTGCTAAGCCCAATGGAAATGACCCCTCCCTGGACACATACAAGGAATTTTCTCAATATTGGGGGTGCTCAAGCACCCAGAGCACCCACAGAGTCGGCTCCAATGTCTTGCTGCACCATATGCCTGGAATAGACTTCCTGAGCCGGTACGTCAAGCTCCATCTTTGGCCGTCTTCAAATCTAAGCTAAAAGCCCACCTGTTTGATGCTGCTTTTAACTCCTAACCCCTGTTCACTTGTTCAGAACCCTTATTTTATCATCCTCACTTTAATATTCCCTTATCTCTTGTTTGTCCTGTTTGTCTGTCCTAATTAGATTGTAAGCTCTGTCGAGAAGGGACTGTCTCTTCATGTTCAAGTGTACAGCGCTGCGTACGTCTAGTAGCGCTATAGAAATGATAAGTAGTAGTAGTAGTAGTAAATACCTGTATATAATATGTAAACCACTTTGATTGCAACCACAGAAGGCGGCATATCAAATCCCATTCCCATCACTTTCACTTTCCCTTCCCTTTAACAGATCATGAAAATGCAGAGCTGGCCCCATGTCTGCTACAGAGAAACACATGTGTACAAACACACACACATACACATACATACATTAAACCTCAGATGCATAAATGCACAATCACTCGATATTCAGCATTTTTTTAAAACACTTACCATCACCAACTACATTAGCCCTCAATATTCAGTGCTGGGCCATGTTCAGGGACTGGCACTGAATATTGGGGGCTACATGCGGGTGAGCAGGGCAGCCGAGCTTATGCAGCCCAGCTGATATATGGCCCTGGCTGAATATCAAGCCAGGACCCATATCAACATTTGCTTTTTAAATTTGAGCCCCACCCCTGAGACTCCGATGCATAACCCTCTTCCCAGCCCACGTGCACAAGGCACTCCCCCTTCCCCCAACCTCTCAGTAGGTCAGGGTAGCCCCCCCCCCCACCATGCCCACCCCATGCCCACCTTGATCCCTGGTTGTCCTAGTGGTGGTCGTCGAGGGCAGGAGCGCAGCCCCCTTGCACCACCTTCCCAAGATGGCTGCCACGACCTCTTGCAGCAGCTTCTGGTACTACATGAAGTACCGTGAAATGCTGCAAGAGGTCGCACCAGCCATTTTGCAAAGGCATCGCAAGGGTCAGGAGTGAGGGGGATCTGGCTCTTACCCCCAATGACCACCACTGGACCACCAGGGATCGAGGTAGGCCCAGAGAAGCCTACCTGAATTACTGAGGGGGTGGGGGCAGGGGGGAGTAGCTTGTGGCCATGGGCTGGGGGAGAGGGCAATGCATTGGGGGCTCAGTAGTGCTCAAATTAAAAAAAATAAAAAAAAGCTTATGCAGTCTTGGCCCGCATAAGCTAAGCGGGTTAATTTCCCCAGCACCTAAATAAGCTCCAGCTCCTCCCCATCACCAACCCCTTGGCCCATCCCTGACCAGTCCATGACGATATTCAATGACATTACCCAGTTTTGTGCTGCTTAATATCAGTGGTTGGGCGGCGACAGGTAATTTATAGGGTTCAGAACCTTTCCAGTCTGTTTAAATCACTCTGAATACTGGCCACAATAAAATTACAGCAATAATCCAGGAGACCCCTCCCAACTTCACTCCCGATTATAAAATTCCACTGAATGAGAATGGGACAGGTACACAGTAATGTTGGTGAAATTACTGAGGGCAGGCATGGTGCAAAGAGTAGCCAGAGGAGTGGGCTACGTGTACAAAGAACGGAAAGCCAGGATGATAACAGTATGTTAGAGAAAATTCATCACAGGATAAGAGGAACACATTTACAGAAAGGGAGGGGGAGAACTCTTGCAAGAAAAAGAAAGCTCCAGGATGGAAGGTGTATGCTCACAGAGAAAGAACATGGGATAGATGAGTACATATACAGAGAAAGGGGGTCCTGGGATGGATGAGTACTGACACATTCATAGAAGGGGGGGAGGGTCTTGGGATGGATGAGTACACATGTACAGAGAAGGGGAGGTCCTGGGATAGATGAGTACACACGTACACAGAAAGGGGGTCCTGGGATGGATGAGTACACATACAGAGAAGGGAGAGCCTGAGATGGATAAGTACATATTCAGAGAAGGGCGGAGGTCTTGGGATGGATGAGTAACACAGAAAAAGGGAGTTCTGGGATATATGAGTACAAGTACAGAGATGGGGGTGTCCTGGAATGGATGAGTACACACATACAGAGAAGGGGGGTCCTAGGATAGATGAGTACACTTACAGAGAAGGGGGGTCCTGGGATAGATGAGTACTGACACATTCATAGAAGGGGGGAGGGTCTTGGGATGGATGAGTACACACATACAGAGAAGGGGGGGTCCTGGGATAGATGAGTACATATACAGAGAAAGGGGGTCCTGGGATCGATGAGTACACATACAGAGAAGGGAGAGCCTGAGATGGACAAGTACACAATCAAGTGGGGAGGGTCTTGGGATGGATGAGTACACACGTACAGAGAAGGGGGGTCCTGGGATGGATGAGTACACACGTACAGAGAAAGGGGGTCCTGGGATGGATGAGTACTGACACATTCATAGAAGGGGGGAGGGTCTTGGGATGGATGAGTACACACGTACAGAGAAAGGGGGTCCTGGGATGGATGAATACACTTACAGAGAAGGGAGAGCCTGAGATGGACATAGAAGTGGGGAGGGTCTTGGGATGGATGAGTACACACGTACAGAGAAGGGGGGTCCTGGGATGGATGAGTACACACGTACAGAGAAAGGGGGTCCTGGGATGGATGAGTACTGACACATTCATAGAAGGGGGGAGGGTCTTGGGATGGATGAGTACACACGTACAGAGAAAGGGGGTCCTGGGATGGATGAATACACTTACAGAGAAGGGAGAGCCTGAGATGGATGGCACAGGCAGAAACCAGCAGGGATGCAGATGGTGCTGGCAGCCTTGGGAGCATCTACACAGACCGGTTTGGAAGAGATGACAGGCATCACCCTACAGCAGACAGGAGGAGGATATGATGAGAATGACGAGAACAAGTGGGTGACCCACAGTTACACTGCAGAAGTGCATCCCTCGAGTGGAGGACCCCACATCTGTAGTCTTCCCTTCCTCTCATGCTCATGTACATACCTGGACATTTCTTTTCATTGCAGGTGTGCACCTCTTCTCCGCTACCCTCACAGGGGTAACCCTGGATGCCTGTTCCCTGGCACATGCGGAAGCGTCTCTGCCAGCCTGTATCACAGGTTTTGGAACACAAACTCCAGTGGTTCCAGGGGCCCCACTTTCCATCAGCTAAACAGAAAATACAAAAGTGAAATTCAATAATGTATGTATGAATGAATGCAAGCAAGCGAGAGAAAGATCTGAGTATATCGGCTGCCAGATTGCTGTAAATGTGTCTATATAGAAATACTGGTGTATATTATTGAAAATATGTACAGAAACAGGATCCCGAGACCCTCACACCCTCTCCACCATCCCTTCACATTCTCCATCTCCCGAGAGGACATTCCCTCCATCTTACTCACTCCAAGTCCTCAGATTCTCCCACTCCTCCCCTTTCTAGTCCTGAGTTCCTTCAAACCCCTCTGATTTTGCCCTGTCACCCACAAGGAATTGAGATCCTCCAAATTCTGTCCCTGTTACCCTCACAAAACTGAGATCCCAAAAGCACTCTCATTCTCCCCTCACCCCCCATAGGGCTGGAATCTCCCAGGTGCTCTCATTCTCCCCCCACCCCCATAGAGCTGGATCTCCAAGGTGCTCTCATTCTCCCCCCACCCCACCCCCCACCCCCACCCCCATAGGGCTGGAATCTCCCAGGTGCTCTCATTCTCCCCCCACCCCACCCCCCACCCCCACCCCCATAGAGCTGGATCTCCAAGGTGCTCTCATTCTCCCCCCACCCCCCCCCCCCCCCCCCCCCCCATAGGGCTGGAATCTCCCAGGTGCTCTCATTCTCCCCCCCCCCCCCCCCACCCCTTAGGGCTGGAATCTCCCAGGTGCTCTCATTCTCCCCCCCACCCCCGAAAGGGCTGGAATCTCCCAGGTGCTCTCATTCTCCCCCCTCGAGACTGTTGAAACAAAAGGCCACAGGAGACAACATCCCAGCCATAAAGGTCTGGCTGGTCTCAGTTCCCCACATTTGAGAGCTGCCATTTTTTCCGGTTTTATGGATATGAGAAGCAGATCGCACTAGGCAAGTTTACATTAGCTTCCCATTGATGGTCCCTTTGTGAAGCCCTTCACAGCAGTGCTATAGCCATCAGTGGGCCTGGGCTTCTTCAGTTTTCCCTCAGGCCCACCCAGCAGCCAGTTGCCTCATTAATGTAGGTGTTGGGGATCCCCAAACCCCACCAGCTGAAGAAATCTAGAGCAGTCTGTCCCAACCGCAAGGCAGAAGCTGGCAGACATCAATGGCACTTGAAGCTGTGGTCACTGGCATTATGAGCATGGTCAGTACCGGTGGAGCATTTCCTCCTCTGACTGGCATCTGGAAGCTTCTCCAGCATCTACACAACATGATGATGGTGACGGGAGCAGCAGCTTCAAATGATGCCACCATCTGCTGGCTTCTGCCGTGAGGTCAGGCAGGCAACTCCGGATTACTTCAGCCGGAAGGGCCTGGGGATCCCCAAGGTATTTTAAATTTAATTTGGGGAGGGCAGGTAGGAGAGGGAAGAGGAAATGAATGCTCAGTGCTCCTCCCCCCCCCCCCACCAAGTTAGCCGCTGGTCCCCAAAAACGTTATGTCTGGCTGCAGCACTGTTTTACAGACCCTGAAGGGTGGATGGAGTGTGACAGTCACCCTGGACAGTAAAAAGGCTTTTTTGTAATCCAGGTGACCACATTAGCTGATTCACACGTATGTGGACGCATACATTTCTTTAAATACACCGCTGAATGCATGCATCTCTTTAAATACACCGCTGAATGCATGCACCTCTTTAAAATCACCGCTGAACACATTACAATGCATGTGTGCTTTATAAACACCGCTGAACGCATGCATTTCTTTAAAAACACTGCTGAACGCATGCATTTCTTTAAAAACACCGCTGAACGCATGCATTTCTTTAAATACACTGCTGAACGCATGCACCTCTAAAAACACCGCTGAACACATGACAATGCATGTGTGCTTTAAATACACCACTGAACGCATGCATTTCTTTAAATACACCGCTGAATGCATGCACCTCTTTAAAAACACAACTGAACGCATGCATCTCTTTAAATACAACACTGAACGCATGCATTTCTTTAAATACACCGCTGAACGCATGCATTTCTTTAAAAACACCACTGAACACATTACAATGCATGCGTGCTTTATAAACACCGATGAACGCATGCATTTCTTTAAATACACCGCTGAATGCATGCATTTCTTTAAAAACACCGCTGAACAAATGACAATGCATGTGTGCTTTAAATACACCGCTGAACGCATGCATCTCTTTAAATACACTACTGAACGCATGCATCTCTTTAAATACACCGCTGAACGCATGCATTTCTTTAAATACACCGCTGAATGCATGCACCTCTTTAAAAATACCGCTGAATGCATGCACCTCTTTAAAAATACCGCTGAACACATTACAATGCATGTGTGCTTTATAAACACCGATGAACGCATGCATTTCTTTAAATACACCACTGAACGCATGTGTATCTTTAAATCTAATCTAATGCAGACAGCAGGACATATTTATCCACTCCTACCCTAGCTGAGATAATACTAAAGCACCCTTCTGACCTCATGTGCAACTTTCCTTAAATTAGACCCCTTATTCTCTTACTCCTCTTACTCTATCTTATCTATATGTTCCATCTTTGCTTACACCCTATGATGTCTATTAAAATGTTTTATTGTGTATTGTGCTGACATTGTAATGTAGAATACTATGCCATAATTTGTATTGTTTGAATATTTTTACTGCTGTAATTGTCTATTGCTTATGTTTGACTTATTCTTGCTGTACACCACCTTGAGTGGATTCCGTCAAAAAGGCAGTAACACAAGGTGAATTATATTCAGGTACATTTGGTATTTCCCTGTCCCCAGAGGGTTCACCATCCAACTTTGTACCTGAAGCAATGGAGGGTTAAGTGACTTGCCCAAGATCACAAGGAGCCACAGTGGGATTTGAACCCGGCTCACTTGGTTCATACCCTACTGTTTTAACCATGATGCTACTTCTCCATACATCCCACACCTTATTCCCCTCATTGCCAGCAGGAGCCACATGCCAAAAACAGCTTCAAAGCACACAAATGAGTCGTGTGAGCATCCAGGGAGGGGAGACTTCCTATTCCAACTTGCACACCCATCCCACCATCAATAATGTACTTGCGTGGCTTCCTGTACCTGGGCATTCGGGGTTGGAGCAGTCCCGGGTATCAGAAGCAGCACCTTTGCACTCCTCCGAGCCATGTACAGAGACTGAGCACCTCCGCATGCGCTGCTGTGTCCCATTCGAGCAGGTCACGGAGCATCTATTCCACTGCCCCCACTCCAGCCAATGACCTTCCACTGCCATCCACCGGAGCAGAAAATGAAAGGAAAAACAGAATCACATCAAAATCTCCAGAGCAGAAGGAGAAATCAAGGTTAAAATCTACAGTATACACTGGGGAAAGATCAGACCAGACGCACCTGTAGCCCACAAGTCACCAAGCCCTGTAATCTGGCAGTGGAGGTCCACATACACTGAGTTCATGTACACACACTCCACGGGCTCAGAACTGGGTTAAGTCCCACATTTAAGTAGGAAAACTAGAGCTACAGCAATCAGAACAGACCCATTCCAACAGAGCCTTCAGGACAGACGTGTGCTCCTATCCGAAGGATGCAGGAGAGCGCTCGTACTTCAGACCGGGAGAGAGCACTGTGCTAAAAGGAAGCAGAAGCTTCACACTCCGCATCCAGCGATGTTCTTACAAACCCAGGAATGTGGGCTCTGAGCACATAAGCAACTGGAGATACAGCAAAGCAAGCACAGCGTGTGCAATATTGGGAAAACAGAGGAATAAAGACAGTCTAGCAGAGAAATTAAGCCCGCAGCATATGGAGCACAACCTGGATAAGATTATTACACAAGGCAGAGGACAGAGTGGGCAGGGAGAGCAGTGAGGACAGAGGCGATACTTAGGTAACAGCACAGTAGGGAAAGCACCTGGACAGGATGGTACAGATGATAAGAGGGTGATACCTGAACAAGAGGCAGCAAGGGGAGGCAGGCACAGGAACTGGTATCCACACAGCAGGCAGCATAGTGGCAGAGGGGGGTAAGAGGGCGATACCTGGACAACTGACACTGTTGTTACACGACCTCGTTTCCCTGAGTGGTCCGCTGCACAGAGTCCCATACAGTGAGGACACACAGGATCGGGTGCGGACCTGCCACCCCTGTCCACATGTGAGTGAGCACATGCTCCACTGCGACCACTCCTCCGCTGCGGGGTCTCCTGCACAGAGAGAAACAGGCAGATCATCAGTGATCCTCCGCTGGGCAGAGGTCTCTCAGGCATAATCTCCCAAAGAGAAGCCCTCAGAAACGTGCACTTTGTCAACCCTTAGAATGCGATTCCCATGATCAGCAAATTCTCAGTTTCCGGAAATGCCCACTGTGGACCCCACGAGACACCATCGGCAGCAGTAAACGGGAGTAGCAGGGTTACTGCCACCAGCTGTGGGCACATCTGTCACACACCAGCCCAACTGGCATGCTCGTCACCATGACCATGTTTCTCCGTTACTAAAAGATCACCATTGGCTTCCTTTTTAAGACTATTGCCTTAACTTTCTAATCATATAGAGTAGGTCCTTCCACTTTATCTGTCTTCACTCACAATCTCTTATTCAGCTGCCCCTGTGTTAAGATCTCTAAATGGCAGGGCACCCACCGTGCCTTTTCCTTCGCAGCTCCTTCCCTCTTGAACTCCCTCCCCCTTCATATTAGAACTGAATTATCCTTTAAGAAATTAAGATTGAGGTTACAGCTTGGTTGTTTCATATTGCAGACACTTCCCCCTAAGCTGGTTGTGATCCTGCACCTGGGAATACTGTCACTCAGACCTTCCCTTTGCTCTTCACTTTTTCCTATTGTATATGATTTCTTGTCGTCTTTCCTAACCAAATTGTAGTTCCTTTCTTGATACATGTTGATTTTTACATTTTTTATGTAAACCGCTTTGGACTGCGAGTTAGCAAAGACGGCATAACACACGTAATAAACCATCTGAGGATTCCGTACTACAAAGCCCCAGACATCACCAGTCTCGCAGTAACTGACAGGCACCGTTTCAAAAATCAGGAGAAAAGTCCCAGTTACGGTGTGACGCAAAAAATTAATGTCTATTATCACCATGAGAAGACATGAAAGTACATAGGAGCAGGTCAAAAAGCCCATGTGTGATCACAAGGCCCCTCCCCCACCTTGTCACACCTCGTCTCCTATGCCAGCTCCCTCCCCCCAAATGGCAGGAACAGAGCTGTTACTATAAAAATACACTTTCTTTTCCAATTAGTTGAACTCAGGTCATTTATTTATTTATTTATTTGTATCCCACATTTTCCCACCTATTTGTAGGCTCAATGTGGCTTACACAGTACCGGAGAGGCCTTTGCAGGCTCCGTTGTGTGAACAAATACAGGGTGATGTTGTGGTAAGATCAAGTTCACGTGGCACAGCCACATTAGGGAATCGGAGAACAGAAGAGTTGTGTTATGTCCATTACGTGCTTTCGTTTGGTTGTGTTGCAGAGATCAGGCATTTAAGTTGGATTTATGTAGCTTTGGTGGGTCACAAAAGACACTCTTACCAATCACATCATAACAAGGACCATTACCAGAGATTGGATTACATTTCACAGGAATCTAAAAGGATCCTATAACCTCTTTTTACTTTTGTAAACCAAGTGAGCGTCTGCTAGTATTTATGGCAGGGCCAGCGAGCGTGGTATCATTCAGGGAGGGGACAGGAGATCATCCCCGCATCTCTCTTTCCCTACCTCAGTCCCAAAGCCAGCATCCTCCCCTCCCCCTTACTCCTGTTGCCACAGTCACCCTACAACTTCCTGGGCCACTGCAAAGGCACAAGGCCTTTCAACAGAGGCTCGTGCTGCACCTTTGGAATGACCTGAGAAGAGGCAGGGTGACAGCAGAGGCAGCCGGGGAAAGGGAAGAGGTGAGGAGATGCTGGATATTTGGCTTGGGAAGGGAAAGGGAGCTAAGAGGCAGGACTGGGGGTGTAGCGTGTGACAGGAGAGATGCTGAACCCCAGGGTGGGAGTAGAAAGTGGAAGGGGAGATGCTGGCCATCTGGAGTGAATAGGATGGGGACTGGAGGATGCTGGTCACATTGGGCGGGGGAGGTGTAGTGAGGGGACAGGGTTGCTGGCCACCTGGAGTAGGTAACAAGGGAAAGAAGAGATGCTGGTCACCTTGACCTTGGGGAGAGAGGGAGTGCTGGATATTTGGAGATGGAAAAGATGGGAAGGGGAGACCCTGGATTATGAGAGGAGGGGGAGACAGCCTTGAGCTACCCTGGGGACAGGGGTGGGGGAGCACATGCCTGAAACTTCGCCTAGCTTTGATTTAGGGGTGAGTTTGCCCAGTGATTCAGTAGCACTGCTGTGCACTGCCATGCAGAGGAACCTGGACTAATTTGCAGGTCATCTATTCTGCTCCCAAAGGTCAGCTGGGGTTAGAGATGCTGAAGAAGCAGAGCTCACAGATTGGCAGGAGTTCCAAGCCGTTGCTCAATGGAAAGTTCTAGTAATGCGACCAACAGCTGAGTTTCAGAAGGAGCCACAGTCCCGACCATCAATTTCAACAGATAGATGATGGTGATAAAATAGGGGACCCCACCCCCCAAGTTAGTGGTGAATGAAGGTTTGTGGCACCATAGCTCAACAGAGACTGTAAGCAAGAAATGGATCAAATGTACTTTTGAATTGATTTAATGCTGATGATAAAGTCAACTTTTTTTATTGTGTTGTTACTGTTTGGTATGTATGAGTTTTTTTTTAGAATGATTGTTTTGCTGCTTTGTGGGTATGATTTTGTGGTGTTTCCTATTTTTTAATAGCATTCCTTTCTTGGCGTTTATTTAGCTTTATATATACCGCTTAGATCCACTGGTTTGGTGCATTTGGTATAGCAAGGTTTTTAATAAACAAACATAATTACACAAGATTTTGGAAGAACAAAATATTGTCAGGTCTGATGATGGAGCTACAGGACTAGGAAAAAGGGATCATCCAGCAACTCTGAGCTGAAGAGATTTAGGGTCCAGAAGAAAGTTTTTTTACTGCTGCAAATTTGGTGCCAGTTCCTCCAAATTGGTTACCCTTTCCTGGATTACCACAAAATACGTGGGTAGATTCATGGGAAACTGGTACCAAGTATTCTATATATAAACCTTCCTGTCCAGGGTATAAACACTCCCAAGACTGTGGACGTTTTTGTTTTAATACTTGGCTTTCCAAATCTGAGCTCAAGGCAAGTTAGTAATTCAGGTCCCTACCCAGGAGGGCTTACAATGCAGGGTAACATGACTTGCATCAGTGATAAACGCAAGACTGGACTCCTGGCTTCACCAGTTCTCAGCTCGCTGTTCTAACACTATACTACCAGAACTGGGGAAAAGGTATCGGATGCCCTAGATGAACTTCTGCCTTACAACCTGCACCCCCCCCCCCACCCCAATAAAATGCAGGTTAAGGTAGGTGCTGATGGTTCATTGAGTTGGGGGGTCTGTCAGGAGCTATTGTTTTGCTCTGACTGCAGCTGCATCTGGCTGCCCCAGGAAGCTGCCACCTTAGGCAGCTGTCTAATCTTGCCTAATGACTGGGCCAGCCCTGTACAGTACCCAGGATATAAGCACTTCAGTAATTCACTGTCCAGAAATAAGATCAGAGAGATTTGTTGGTCTGATGTGGGTCTCTCTCACCCAGGGTCCTGGATCAAGTCAGCAGGTGTCCCTGTCTGCCCCAGGTGCAGATGCACCGAGTCTTTTACCTGTCTGTGCCATATAGATTCCCGGCTCATCTGCTGACCTTGGTCGCTGAGTTTTCACCTTCTGGTTATCTTCAAACTCAACACCTGCAAAAATCCAAACATTTGCAAAAATTGGCAAAGGCAGAAAGGTTACAGGACAGCCAATTGAGGAAAACGACAAAAAACACCTTTGAAATCAGAGGGACTTATGGGCTGATGCTCAGAACTCCGGCGCTATAGGGAACAGTGCTGGAAAATACCACGGACCCGGTGCACAAAAGAAATTTCCCAATGCTCCAACAGGAAAACAAGAAGCAAGGAGGGGAATCCTCACGTATAGCAAAAGCAATGGACACAAAGAGTGAGGACAAGTTGAGGAGGAAATCGTTTACCTACATTGTCGCCATGACAGTTTACAGTTGAGTTCTTCGTTCTTCAAATTTAAGGAAGCCATATAGCCATATTTCTCTTGGTTTGTTCTTCAGCGACAACTCAAGCGATTTACTTGACCCCTGATGCAGGCTTTGATGCCAAAACACGGCCGTGTTGGGTCGTTATTTTGCTATCAATAAACATTTCCTCATTTCCTCTTCAACTCGTCCTCACTCTCTGTGTCCATTTCCCAATGCTCAACAGTAACGGAATGCAAATTATACGCATGCAGTGCGAGGGGAAGGAACATTCAACCCCGGAAGTTCAGGTATGCATCAGCGCTGTTCTTCTGCTTTTTAAATATAAGCTTTTCAACTTTTTTTTCCCACTCGACAGCTTATATTTAAGCGCAGAAAGCAGGTGCCGATGTCTGCTTCCACTTTCGTTTTTCCTCAATCTCGCGCACATTCGTTCTTCACCGCCTGCGTTCAGAGGCTTCCACGGATTTCCTTCCTCCTTCAAATAGAATCGAAACCAGCAGATTTTAAAAGGAAAATCATGAGAAACCCCCCTCTTCTAAACCCCTCAATGCAACCTCAGAGCTGGCGGTAGGTTTCCAGCATTAGGGCAGGGTTTTTTGTGTGTCGTTTCTCTGAACGTTGGGAGGGAATAGCTAATGACCTCATTTACCTACACTTAACGCAATTTGCGCTAATCTCTGGCATGCACATTGTTTCCTGCGCTACAGCCTTCTAAGCATTCTGCGCATATTAACGCTGGCGCTAATCACCTCATCAGCCCATTAGAAACGTATAATCCCTGTGACGTTCTGTCTCCCCCGCAGCCCCTCAGTATGAGGTGTCGCACCCCCAGTCTCCCTGTGCTACACTGTGCCACCTGTTACCCTCCACCAGAGACGGGGTCTTTAATATCTATCTGTTAATAGATTCATTTGTACAATCAAGAGTGTGGTGTGTGTGATGCTGTGCTGAGATATATAAAAAAAATAAAACAGAGATAAAGACCTCAATGAACTAAATGAATTCTTCAGACACAAAGAATAGAAACCTGAAATCATCTCCAAGAAAACTGAATCTTGACTTGGAAGAGCCGGAGGGGACTTAATGCAATCCGCAGAGCAAATACCCCCTTGTAGTAACACACAACCCAGAGCTAGAAACAACCAGAAAATCATAAAACAGCCATTACCACAGCAGGAAGAAAGATTCCCTGCTCTCCAGCGCTAGCTTTCCAGAAACTACCCACTCTGACACCAGCACTCGTAGGAAGCAATTTTCAAAGAGAAACTCGGAAAGCAAAAACTGGCACAAAACCTCACAAGATGGCTGGCTGCACATTTCACAGTTAAAACACACGGCACAGGCTTTCTACATGATGGGACTATATTCATTTGCCTGTATAACCCAGTGAATATTATCCACCTCAGGAAATGTGCTGTGAAACAGTCACACAGGGACACATCGGAGAGAGAAAAAGCACAGAAGTGGCACTGGACGATCAACCTTTCCCAGACCAGGACTACTGCATCGCTATCTCCCTCCAGAAAATACTCTAGGGAACTCTGCAATGACACAAGAACATTAAAACACCGAAAATGATCGTGATCAAAAAGTCTGACACACACAGGACACTTCTTTCCTCGCTCAGTACCAGACACAGTCCCACCACAGCAAAACTGTTTCTTACATCTCCTCTCTAACTTCTTCAGCAGTCAGTAATTAACACTGGCTGCCAGTGGCTAAATTAGACCCCAAAATTCAAAATCAGCCCCTCTCCAGATACTGACACTGAATACCTGGGTCTGGGGAAGCTGCTGGGAGTTACCCGGTACTGACACTGAATACTCGGGGTCTGGGGAAGCTGCTGGGAGTTACCCAGGTACTGACACTGAATACTCGGGAAGCTGCTGGGAGTTACCCAGGTACTGATACTGAATACTCACCAGCAGGATCCTGGGAGAGGAGCCACTTGCCACAGTTCACAGCAAAGCAGGGGAGCTGGTACCAGTCCTTTTCTGGGCAGAAGACAAACTCCCACAACATCCTTGCAGCCAGGGGAGGGGGGGTGGGAGGCACATGTGGCTTCTTCCTACTGCTCCGCACCAGCCATCAGTAGGGCTCAAGTGGTGTCCTGCCAAAATGTCCTGGAACCCCTGACTCGACAACCTTTTCTGTACCCATCAAACACAACATAACTGACCCCTCCTGGACACAATACTAGTTTGCTCGATCCTGGGCATGCTCAGCTCCACGCCCCTCCCCCCTGCACTCACAGAGGGGCCACTGAAGAGTGAGCATGGCTTCAGAACACTTTTTTGTGGGTGCAGGGTGCTGACCGTGAGCAAAGCTTCAAGTTAGAGCCCAGCACACAGCATATTACAAGCAGCATAAAAGGTATTGCACTGTTTTGGGATCTTGCCAGGTACTTGTGACCTGGATTGGCCACTGTTGGAAACAGGATGCTGGTCTTGATGGGACCTTTGGTCTTTCCCAGTATGGCAATACTTATGTACTTGGGATTCTGATGGATTCTTGGTACTCTTTGGGGTTCTACATGGAATGTTGCTACTCTTTGGGGTTCTGCCAGTTACTTGTGACCTGGATTGGCCACTGTGGAAACAGGATGCTGGTCTTGATGGACCTTGGTCTGTCCCAGTGTGGCAATACTTATATACTTGGGATTCTGAATGGATTTTTGGTACTCTTTGGGGTTCTACTTGGAATGTTGCTACTCTTTGGGTTTCTGCCAGGTACTTGTGACCTGGATTGGCCACTGTTGGAAACAAGATGCTGGGCTTGATGGACCTTCAGTCTGACCCAGTATGGCATTAGCTATTCTGCCCCAATGCAGAGAAGTGTGCAGAAGACTGTAAAGCTGAACCCAACACTGGGGCTTTAACATCAGGGTTGGAGGAGGTGTAGCAGGGTTAAGATCTGTGAGGATTTAATGCCTGTTATTTTTTTCTCTGAACACAATGGGGCCCCCGTACTTTCATGGGCTCCAAGAAGAGTGTGAGAAAAAAAAAAGACCGAACGGGGGAGGTGACAGCTCTGCACTAGAGGCAGCTAGAGCCCTGTACAGGTCTGATCAGAAAAAACTGTCTAGACACATAAGTGCATTTGTGAAATGTTCATCTGTGCTGCACATCAATACCAAAAAGTGTTATGCACAAAAGTCCCGATGTTCAGACCGTGGGAGAGATAGCTGAGCTGTCTCCCGTAGTATGCGCTGAACCCAAACGTCAATGCTGGCCCGTTTCTGGTGACTGGCGTTGAATATCCAGATTTTTTTCACCCAGTTTGAGGATAACCGGCTATGCCTATATTCAGACATATCCAGTTATCTTTAAACTGGCTGAAGATAGACCAGGGTTTGACGCTGCCAAATATGATCTCCAAAGCCGCGTGATATAATTGGTTATCCGCCAGCTGCTACTCGCAGATATTCAGGAGGAGGAAAACCAGTTAAACGCTAATTAATTGGTCAACATCCATTCTGACTGGTTAAACAGAGCTAAATAATCGGGCAGAAAGGGCGTTTCCAGCACCTGCACAGGGGAGCGCCAAGATGTTTTACTGCGCACACACGCTCTCCCTGATTAGCCCATATACTTTGCTTACCTTGGGCATTAGGAAGCTGTGTGCTAAGTCATCGACCACTCTTTACCCCTCCACCCGCGGACCCTGGGCCAATGTCTACCCCCTCTCTAGCATCCAGAGGAACGCTGCAGTCTGATTGGCTGATGACACTGCTCAGTGATGCCTTTGTGATGCAAAGAGCAGGCTGGGACACTGATAAGATAACACTGATCCCAAGTGTGATGCTGAACAGGAAGGTATTCAGGGAGACAACCAGCCCTCTGTCAACTGAACAGCAGGGTAATCAAAAAGGCTTTGTCTAAACCCCCAGGATGGTAAGATGGTTCAGCCAAGCATAAAAAGAGCCTGAGGAGGTATAATAGCTTTGTACATTCCCAGCCTAAAATATAAAAAGAAGCCAACCTCACGCTATTTAGCCATCAGAATACACATACAAAGCCCGGTGGAATTTCCCAGTAATGACCTCACCCTGCTGCCCTTCTATTCGAATTCAGTCAGCCTTAAATGAGCTGGGTAAGTGGAGAGGGGTCTCTTGCATTTACCTCATATTTGCATCAGAGAGGGAAGGGTTTGCGGGTGGGTGGATGTCATTCTTCTGCAAGCATGACTTGGTTATGTGGCTGGGATGGTGGTGACTCTTCTCCAGGGCGGTGGCAGGGGGGGGGGGGGGGGGGGGAGGGGAATCAGTTGAGAAGGCAACTGCTTACAGGGCAGTGTAGGGCTTGGAGCCTTTCCTCATGGAAACCTTGCCAAGGCTTTCCAAGTGCACAGATCACAGTCCAGAGGAGGTGACACAGGAGAGGCCCTGGATGAGGGGAGGGGAGGGGAAACTGGCTGGCCGTAATAGGGTGGGGTTTTGTTAGGATGCTGAAGGGGAG